>NC_086098.1:182525603-183150603 GCF_963921235.1 Mobula hypostoma
AATTAAACTAATTAAAACCACTTTTTCAGTGATTACTGCCAGAGACCTTTGTGGAATTGAGTCTTGACTTTTTTAAGTTCTACAATGTTAACCTGAAGCTGAATAAATGCACTCCTTGCCTCAATACATGAAAACTGCCAACAACTTTAGATTAGCATTTCCTGGTGCATCAATGTGATTTATTTTCCCACATCAACCTCTAAATGAATTTACCAATGAAGGAGATTAGCCCACCAAGAACGTAGTTTCCTTTCTCAGTTGGGTACAGCTGTATTAGATTAAGCTCCATTTATTTTGAGCACTTATATATAATCCAAATCAGGGATCCCCAACCTTTTTCGCACCGCGGACCAGTTTAATATTGACAATATTCTTGTGGACCGGCCGACTTGGGGTGGTGTTCAATTTCAACAGTGTGTGATAGGGAATGAGGAAAGGTGCAGCTGATTCATATTGTTTCATATCGCCAAATCATATCGTTTTCTTGTGGCCCAGTAGCACATCTTTGCAGCCCGGTTATACTTTAGTTTCCACCATACTCCTGATCAACATCTTTACTTGGTCCCCTGTAAACCTGAAGTCATTCAAAACATTTTTTTTTTGTTTTTTTCTCCCCTAGCTTGTGTCCTAACTTGTACCTATTATTAAATCTTGTCCTGGGCTTGCTGACCTATGTTGCCTTTTGGTGTCTAAGAACATAAGAAAGTAGGAACAGGAGTAGGCCATCCTGCCCTTCAACCCTGCTTCATCACTCGTTATGATTATGGTTGAGCAGCCGCAGGCATTATGTCTCTCCTGTGCCAGTTCTTTTTAGTACTCAATTTCCAAATCTTTCAAATAATTAGCTGCTTCCTCTTCAAGAACCTCTGATGATCAGCTTTCACAATCCTCCAGGGTAGAGAATTCATCAGAGATTTACCACCATCCCCTGTGAGTATTGTTCCAATACACCTCGGTTTTAAAATATCACCTAAATCTTCTAACTGTGTCCATTATTTAAGAGTTTCTCTGTGTGGAAATATTCTACCTGGTTATGCCCCTTCAGGATCTTGCATGTTTCAATAACTCATTCTTAACTCCAAAGAATATAGATCTAATTGCTTTATCAACTAATGGTAAGACAGTCTTTTTATCCTAGGAATTAGCCTAATGAACTTTCTTTGTACTGCCAATATAGCCTTTCTGACATAAGGGAACCAAAACTGTACACAATACTTCAGGTCTGGTTTCACTGTAACAATACTTTTTCTCAAGTATCGGTGGTATAAATACCACCGACTGGACATGCCCAAGCATCATCCCTGAGGAAGATGGCAAAGTTTGTCATTGAAACATCAGTTATGATACCTGTACTCGCTGGAAGCCGAGAAGAATTTATTTGTCATATTCACCAGGAAAGCACAAGGTCCCTTTTCAATACTTTTCTATTTTTAACCTCCAATTCTCTAACAGTAAAGACCAAAAAAGTATCAAATGATTTTAAGAATTCACAAATTTAGTTTCAAGTTTCTTGCCCCTCACCATTTCTTTAATCAATATAGTTACATTCCTGCAAATCTGCTATGATTATCTTTAATCAGATGGACATATGCAAATAAATAGATTTTATGGAAATAAATACGGGAATAGTTTTAATGGCAATACTCTGAAAGCCAGCATAGATTCCTCCTATGCCATTATGAAAAATGAAAACTATAAATATGAAGTTATATTAAATGTTAGAGCAAGGTTGAGGGGCCAAGTACATCAGCTCATATGTTCCATTTGAGAATGCTGAGACAGACGTGTCATCCTCGCTTGGCTACTTTGTGGCTGAACTTGGTTACTTCAACAAAACTGAAAATTACTTGGTTTAAGTCTCAAGTCCAATAGCATCTCATATCCATATAGAGCAATGAATAATACAGATATGACACAAGCATGCTTTAGCATAGCTTTTACATGACTATTGAGTGATGGAAAAGGATTAGTTTCAATAGCAATCAACAACTGAATGTTTCAGTTAAATGTGATTTATCTTGCTTGAGATTTCTGAATTGTAAAATAACCTAAAAATGATGCTGAATCAGCTATCTTAGTGAACATATGCTGTAAAATTACAGGTGCAACACAAGGAGCCTCTTCTCAATATCCAGGTTACCAGCAGGGACAAGGCCAGCAATATGGAAGTTATAGGACTGCTCAGCCAGGGCCCTCAGCTCAGCAACAGAGGCCTTATGGATATGAACAGGCAAGATAGACCATCCCGTGATTTTCTTCATTTACAGTTTTGTAAAAATGTTTTACTACATAAAGAAAAGCACACAAAATGTTGTATCCTTCTCTTTCTTAACAGATTCTCCTCAAATGTTTTGTCTATTTTCAAAACCAGATAAAAACATTCTAAAATAATTTTACTTTGTGCCTTATTAATGTTTATTGGTGTTTCCTGGGAAATTCAAGGGCCTAATATCTAATAGAGCTATTAACACTAAAACCATTTAATACTAGTTTTGATTTTCTTGGGAAAATTTAGGCCTAGAAATTAATTTAAGCATTTAGAACTATCTAAAAATCAGTGCATGGTATACCAATAATTCTTTTGAAAGTGGACTTGTCATTGTAAATTTTAGAAATGTCTAAGGCTCAAAACATCAGTGTCTAGTATTTACCCATTCTACCCTTTCTTATTTACTAACTGGAATCTTGTGGAGATAAGTGAAGCTAAAGAACTGGAGCTGGGTGTTGGGGCTGGCAGGTACGATGTTAGGAAATTGGATCTTGGGTAAGTGGAATATTGACAGAGAATGGATCTGGTTTTGGGGCAAAAGTTGGGTGCTAAATAGAGGTGTGTGGAACTTAATTATAAGCAAAACTGTTCAATTATATTTGGGTCAATTTCTTCGTACTTGCTTGGGAGGTGTTTCCGGTGTGTTTCTTTTCAAACAGAAACATGACAAAAAGATAATTGCCCCCGGAGTGGTCAAATTTCTCAAGCAACGCTCCAAAATCATTCCATTGGTGACTGATACAGAGACTACGCCATGAATGCACAATGAATTGTGACCAGAAGTGCCTGTTTCAGTTTTCAGAGTGCTGAGTTAGACCCAAAACTGGTTTCAATTGCTTTCTTTGTTAGAAATGAGTGATTTTCGGACATATAGTCTTGAAAAATACTGCGCTAAAAGTTTGAACGACAACACTGGTTTTGAAAAGTGGTAGGGGGAAATTGTTGTTGTCCAGTGGTTGTTCCATTAAATTGTACAGTCAGATTTTTGTGATCATTCTAATTGTCAATTTCACATTTGTTTCTGGTTTCTAACGTCTAATATCTTTAATACACTACATTTTGAAAGAAGTTTTGAATTGTTTCCTTTGTTATAACTTGTCAGTTTATCTTGATGTACTTTCAAGGGTCTCTCTTTACCAAAACACACTGTAATTTATGCTGAAATTCTGAATTGTGTAAATCCAACAAGTGTTTTGATTTTTGAGGTGTTCTTGTCTCCAAAGGATAATTAAAGTGTTGAAAGGCAGGGCAAAGACCAAGTGGTACATTCCACCTGCAGTTTTAAACCAAATACAGAGGAAGATAAAATAAATCTAGCTGTGATGATTAGCTGATTTTAATTTTGTGAAGTCTGTAGTTTTGTCAGGAAAATAGAGTTAATACGAAGTTCCATGTTTAAGGTAAGAGTGGACACTTCAGAAGTATTCATTCCATTGGACTGTAGAAGAGGAAAGACAGGCAGAGATCAGAGTTTAACT
This sequence comes from Mobula hypostoma, assembly GCF_963921235.1. Classification (NCBI taxonomy): domain Eukaryota; kingdom Metazoa; phylum Chordata; class Chondrichthyes; order Myliobatiformes; family Myliobatidae; genus Mobula; species Mobula hypostoma. The sequence goes on from NC_086098.1 coordinate 182,529,351, forward strand.
ATGGACTTGTTTGATAGTCTATTAGATAACTGGACTGACTTTTCCTCCAGGAATGGAAACGTTTTCAGTGAATCCTAGAACTTGAACTTAAAGCTGAAGGTACTGGAAATACTCAAACCAGACAAAAACTGTGCAAGGAGAAACAGATACAGTAAATCTTCATACCAATGACTTTTTACTAGAACAAGGAAAAGTTAGAAAACAAGATTTTTTAAAGTTGCAGTGAAGCCTGGATCTGACAGTTGTTGCAACATATTAATTGCTCTTAAACCTATAAATACTGCCTGTTCTGGGTTTTACAAGTATTTTCTGCTTTTGTTTCAGATTTCCAGCATCTGTAGTCTGTAGTTTTTTGCTTTTCAGATGATAAAGCATGATTTTGTAGGGGGGGGGGATGGGGAAAATGAACCCATTTAACTATCCCTTCTTTGAAAATGCACCAAATATGTTTTTCCAGCAACAAGTTTGATGTCTATAAATTATAGCAAAAGAGCCAGTGAATTTTCTTCTCCAATTCCAACACACAATGTTGCTGGTGAAGAAAACATAGAAGAAACAAAAATAAAACAGTAAAAGGACTTGGTGGAGTGAGGCAAGAAGAAAAATTATTTTAATGGTTGAAGGAAGGATAGACTAACTGGCTGCCTCTCCCTCAAAAATCTCTCCAACCACTGTCATTATTTTTTTATTGCCTTGGTTTATTCAGAGGCAACAAAAGTCTGTGCATTTAATGTTCTGTCTTTTTTTAATTCTTAGCCTGTTTTAAATACTTTAATGAACCCTCTTTTGAAACACCACATCACTGGAATGAGCTCTGTATGTATAAATTGACCTCAGCCTAGTAAAAGTATTGGATTTCATGGTGACAGTAGATCTGGGGAAATGAGGATTTTAGAGGAAATCTGAGTCAGATTTATTATCGCTGACTTATGTGAAATTTGTTGTTTTGTGGCAGCATTATGGTGCAACTACATAAAATTACTGCAACTTACAAAATTAGAGAGTGCACAAAAATTAGATGGTGCTGATGTGTTTTGTGGACCATTCAGAGATCTGATGGTGAACAGGAGAAAGCTGCTCCTGAATCATTGAGTGTGGGTCTTCAAGCTCCTCTGCCTTTTCCCCAATTATAGTAACAAGAAAAAAGCATCTTTTGTTCGGTGTGGGTTCTTAATGGTGGATGCTTCCTCTTGAGGCACTGCCTCTTGAAGATGTCCTCGATTGTGGGGAGGATTAGTTCTGTGATAGAGCTGGCTGAGTTTATACCCTTTGTAGCTTCTTGTGATCCCCTGTGCTTTATAGCCTCCATACTAGGTTGTGATGCAGCCAGTCAGAATATTCTCCACTATACATCAATAGAAATTTTATAGATCTATAAAAACTTCCCATCATGCACTTCATTGTATCTTACTGAAGAATGTATGAGATACTGAAGGGCCAACTAGGTATGGAACCATATTATTAGTGTTGATCAGAAATGAAATTATTAATGAAATATATCTTTGACATACAACCATGGAATGGAGATTCCTGTAAAAAGCATTATGGTGCAATGAAGGGAGGAGAAATACAAGTAAAAAAAAATCTTAATATATGATGCTCCAAGTAGAATAGGTTAAATGTTGGGGTGGGAAAGTTTGGGTGTTTGATATTTGGACTAATCACGAGTGTGATCCTGGAAAGAGTTAAAATAAAAATATATTGACTCATCATTTAATAGCTTGGAAAATGAGATTTTATGGTTCAGTTGATATCCTTTGACGGGATTTGGAATATTTATGGAACAACTTGCTGTGAGTAGGGTACGGATCAACAGTGAGAGTTGGATATGTTTGAGCAATGAATATAGAAAGCAATTGATTTGGATGGGTGCAAAAGAGAATGCAAGGCCCTGAGGAACGTTTTGATTAATGAAAAAAGACTCAGAAGTTGAAATTAGGCCACAGAGCAAATTGTTTGAAAACTAGAATTTTGGTGGAAGACTAGATATTGAAAGTGTGAATAGACAATGGTAGATAAAGCAAAGTCTTCAAAGTGTCCAAACAAATTAAGTAACTTCAAGAGACACCATTGAGAAAATCAACAAATGAATTGTTTTGTTGTGAACTAGGATTGCACCCTTAACCTGTGTTCTTATTAGGCCTTCATGTCTTGAAGTTTCTTTTGTGTCTCATTTTCCGTTAGAAATGCAGTGAGAAATTGTCATAATTGTGGCTTGTAAAATCATCAATTTTTAATGCTGAATAAGATGTCCTTGTTTGTATTTAAAATAACACCTTTGTTTTAAATCTATATTTTATTCAGTTTAATTTTCTATCTCCAAACCTGTACATGTTAGAAACTGAATTTTCAGTTCATGATAGAGATGGAGTTCTTGAAAATTAGTATACTTTTAAACATACTATAAAATGGCTAAGTAGCCAACCATTCTGAAATAATTGAATTTTAGCTTAAATACGTGTATAGAATTACATGATTCGTACTCCAGGATACACATTGCAAGGATTTGTTTTCCTTAAGAATTTCGGAACTGCGTAGCAATGATTCTTACAATTCCAAAATTTGCTTACTAAAGCAAAACATTTTCCATGTTCATCATCAAAAAAGAACTAAACATACTTTTTCTTACTTAATCAGCAGATTCTTCACCATTGCTGTAAAGGCATTTCTCTGAAGATAGGAAGGAATTACATCCTTTAAAAAAAGCAGGACCACCCAGATATTCCCTATTAAGCCTAACAGCACTCCTTGTTTAATGTTGTGCCACCTTCCATTTACTGAGTTATTCCACTATGTATTCATCAATGCAGTGTTTGTCTAACAATTCCCTTAAAAGCTTGAGGTGTAATCCTATTTATGTGATGTTGTGGTCATGAGGCGTTTATACTGAGGAGTGGTGAAAAAATCAATCACGTTGATGATTTGTTCCCACACCCTGGAAGATGCATTTCCTCAGTTCTTCTTTCTCTTTGTGCTCAGTGCAATAATCCAGCTGAGGTGCTAGACGTGAGTGTGGGACTGCAAATCAACACAGCCAGCACCATGACTTCAAATCAGAAACGGGCCTCTGGCACAGCTTTGGAGGTACTGCATACAGGTGAGAGCAGCACAATCTCGGGCATCACAGATGGCGTCTTTAATGGGTGTGTATGGTGACTGTCTAGGATACCCTTGAAGGTTCTCCAACCCTCAAGAAATCATTCAGTTGTTACCTCCCCTATAGACGTCATGTTTTAAGTGATTCCTCAGTTAAGTATATACAAGAGGAATGTTCTTGTGCCACAACTTCCCGTCCTTGCTTTAACCTGGCTGCATCCCTGCCCATGGCCGTTTTTACATTTTGTTATCAACAATAATGAATTTCAGCTGATCAAGATGAACTAACGGTTAGTGCAGTTATCTGGATAACATTAATTGGACATATCATTAAGGCCAGATGATTTTTGGCAATCCTCATTTCTTCAATTGTTTTTACTCCATCCCCAGAATATTTTGGCACTAATCATTTTTCTGTGAAATGTGAAAAGAGCCAGTTGTGACCTTATTCTACCTCCACTTTCTGGACACCAGAATGGAGAATGACTTTAGAAGAACACCTGAACATCTGGATACTTCAAACTGCGGGATTTGAAGTTTAGAAGCAAAAGAAATCTCTTGTACATCTTTCCCCTACCACTCAAAGAATTATCCATCTAATTCCCACTTTCCATCTCTTGACCCATAGCTGCATGTGCCACTTCTTGAATGTTCTCCTTATTTCCCTCTTATTGTACCATTTCCTCCCTGCTAAGAGAATCGATTCATCAATCCATCTTAACCTATAACCTTAACCTTAATTTCACTTTGGCCTCCTTTATACAAACAAAACTGTACCCAGCCTTTCACTGTAATAAAAATTCTCCATCTTTTGCAACATTCTCATTAATCCCCTTTGTACTTTTATAATGCTGGACAATTCTGTAATGTGATAACCAAAACTTTACAGTGTCTTCGGCTATTGCCCTGTGTTGATCTTGTTTGAGCAAATCTCCATGATCTTGTGTTCTGTGCTTTGATTAATATAGGAGAGTATCTTGTTTGTTGCCATAACTGCGCCATTTCCCTCCGATACTATCTGCAAGGAACACATACTTCAATACCCCTCTATTCCTCTACATTAGTAACCTACAATTTATTATGTAATATGTTAACTTGTGATCCCCATTCTTCTCTGGACTGAATTCTGCTTTCCACTGATTTTCACACTTGACCAGATCACTTATGTGCTGTTGCAGTCTACAGATTCCTACCTTTTTATCAGTAAAGTGGCCAGTTTTGTGTAATTCACAAGCTTAATTAAGAACTCAACATTTAAAAGTCATAAATCATTGACTTGTAAAAAGCAATGCACCTAGTGCTGAACCCCATGGAACCTCTTTAGAAAGTCTTCCAAATACACTTTCGTCTACTATCTTTTGCTTCCTCATACAGAGTCAGTTGTGGATCCAATATGCCAATTTCCTTTGGATCCCATGAATCTTTGACCAGTATTTCGGAGTCTTAGTAAAATCCAAGAAAACCATATCAAATGCATTTTCTCATTCAGAGTAGTCATACAGAATCTTTCCCTTACTAAGTTAATTGTCGCTCTTTTTGATTAATCTGTGTTTTATACCTTAATACTGATCCTCAATAATTTACTCAGTATTAAATTTAGACCCCTTCTCTCTTTTTAAACATTATTACCGTCTTATCAGTCTTCCAGTCCTCTGGCACACTGTCTGCATCTAAAGGCAACTGGATAATAATAGAATCTTTAATGTTCCCTCCTAGATTCCCTAAAACACCGGTGTATATTTGGTATGAAACAACTGACTTGCCTACTTTTGAGGAAGCTTAAACACTGAATATTTTAATCATTTTGTTCACCCCTTTGAATATTCTACATCACTTTCTTCGCTACATTTCTTTTCTGTATTGCTAATTTTGTTTTGTGTGTGAAGCCAGACACAAAGTATTTATTAAGTACTAAAACAAGGTCTTCTACCTCCAAATGTAGGTCTTTTTTTTAATTGCTGGCGATTTTTATGTATTTCTCAAGCAACTTTTGAGTTTTCTTTAATTGTGCTTGTCTATTTTTGAATTTTCTCCCCCTTTTTACCCTCCCTAATCTTGATTTTTATTCAAGCATTTTCTTCTAATTACTTAGCACCTGCGTCTGACACATTCTTACCTTTTTAAAAAACGAATTCTGCCTTGATTGCTCCTTGGCATATGAGGGTCTCTAGATTTAGATACTTCGGATGAACATTTTTGGCTCTAAGCCGTCCTGATCATCTTGTGCTTCCTACTGCTCTAACTCTGACTTAATTGGGGTTTCTGTTCCTAGACCATTTTTACTAAATCACTGTCAGCATAACCTAACTACTTCTTCCCCAAATGAGAAATTTTGCCTGTAGCCCATCTGTCCTTTTCATTGACAGTTCTAAATATAATTGAATAATGATCACTATCAGCAGATGTTCTCATTCAGATATCCTTTCCAGCTCATCAACTTCATTCAATAAGTATTTCAATCAATCCATAGCACAGCTATTAGCATTCTGGTTGGAGTCAAAATATTTTAGGTTCTGGTCCCACTCCAGAGACTTGATATAAAAAATCTATATTGAACATTCATTATAGTACTGAGGGTGTGCTACACTGCTGAAGACCTTAAGATAAACATTGTTTCAAAGCCTCATCAGCTCTCTAAGATGGATTGATAAGACCTAATGTCACTATTTCAGAGAATATCCATGTGACCTAGCCAAAATCTATTCCTCATTTGATATCACAAGATAGGTTTTTTTTAGTGGTTGTTATCAAATTGCTGTTTATAGGATGCTCTTCGCATTGGCTGTTGCACACCCCAAATTGCAACATTGGGTATATTTTTACAGTGGTTGTTTGGTTGTGCACATTTTGAAACACTTTGATAATTTGAAAGATTCCATATAAATGCTTTTCTTCCTTTTTGCTGTATACTTTAAGATGACTTCATAATTACATTTACAGAATTATGATTATTAACCCTTTTTGGTTATGTAATGCTTATTTCTAAACAATGAACATCTAAATGAACCGAATGAGCTCACTTATTGAATGACCTTCTCTTTGCTGGCATTAGGGAGGGCCCAGAGGACGTTCACCAGAATTATCGTGGGTTAACATATGAGGAGAGTTCGATGGCTCTGGGTCTGTACTTGTTGGAGTTCAGAAGAATGAGGGTGTTGGGGGGGGGGGATCTCATTGAAATCTAATGAATATTGAAAGGCCCAGATGAGTGGATGTGGAGAGGAGGTTTCCTATATTGGGGAGTCCCGGATCAGTGGGTACAGCCTCAGAATAGAAGAACGTCCCTTTATAACAGAGATACGAGGGATTTCTTTAGCCAGAGGGTGGAGATTCTGTCAAATTCATTCTGCTACAGATGGCTGTGGAGGTGAAGTCATTGGACATATTTAAAGCAGGGATTGATAGGTTCTTGATTAGTACGGGTGTCAAAAGTTACAGGGAGAAGGCTGGAGAATGTGGTTGAGAGGGATAATGAATCAATCATGATGGAATGGCAGAGCTGACCCAAAGAGCCATATAGCCTAATTCTGCTGATATGTCTTATGGTCTTACGGGCAAGCATGAAGTTGGTGCTGCACTTATATCAAAATTGTAAAACAAAACAAAGCTAGCCCTAATTAGTTCCTAATTTGTGGTCTTGGCATGAAGTGACAGAAGCAATGGAAAACAGTATGAACAATGAAAGCTACTCTCCTAAGGCCAAAGCAAAATCATGTTGCTGGAGTAGCAAGGATATTTACTCTATGGCAGGGTTTGCAGTCCGTTACTTTCTGCAAACCTACCATCATGAATGGCTGTGATGCTTCACTCCCAAATGAGCTCAATATATTTTATGCATGCTTTGTAAGGGAGATTGAATGTATACCTATGTGAATCCTTGCAGCATCTGGTGACCTTGTGATCTATCTCAGAGGCCGACATCAGAATGTTTTTCAAGAGGGTGAACCTTCGCAAGGTGTCTGATTACAGTGGTGTATCTGGTAGGGCACCAGCCAACCAACTGGCTGGTGTGTTCAAGGACATCTTCAATCTCTCATTGCTGCATTCGGAAATTTCCATCTGCTTCAAATGGGTGATAATCATACCTGTGCACAAGAAGAGCAGGGTGAGCTGCCTCAATGACTTTCGCCCTCACATCTGTTGTGCCGATATGCTTTGAGAGGTTGTTCATGGCCTCAGTCAACTCCTGCCTTAGCAAGGACCCAGACCCACTGCAATTTGCTATTGCCACAATAAGTCTACAGTCGATACAATCTCACTGGCTCTCCACTTGGTCTTGGACCACCTGGACAATATCAATACCTATGTCAGGCCTTTGATTACAACCCAGTGTTCAACATCATCATATCCTCAGTACTAATCAACTATCTCCAAAACCTGTGACTCTCTGTATATCCTACTGTGACTAGATCCTAGACTTCGTCAATGGGAGACCACAGATCTCCCAATCAGGAATAACATCTCCTCTTCATTGACAATCAACATGCACCAGCCTGCCCCTCATGCACCGTACACAGAACCGAAAATCAGTCAAAGGACAGAAACTACAGGCAGTGGACCAGTTTACGTACCTTGGCAGCACCCTCTCCCGAGCAGTGACTATTGATACAGAAGTTAACTGCAGAATAGCAAAGGCAAGTTCTGCTTTCGGTAGACTGCACTCCACTGTATGGGAATGTCGAGGAATCAGTCCAGCAACAAAATTGAAGGTCTACAGAGCCATGGTACTCACTACCCTCCTGTATGCCTGTGAAACGTGGACTGTGTATCGAAGGCATGCAAGACAGCTCAACCATTTCCACATGACTTGTCTTCGCAGAATATTAGGCATCAGATGGCTAGACAAAGTACCAGACACTGAAGTTCTCCCTAGAGCAAGTCTACCATCAGTCCACACACTGCTGATGAGAGCACAGACCTGGTGGGCAGGTCATGTCATCCTCATGCTGGGTGAGCGCATACCCAAGCAGCTCCTTTTTGGGGAACTCTCTGCTGGAAGACGCTCGCATGGAGGGCAGAAGAAACATTACAAGGACACACTAAAGGCCTCCCTGAAGTCATTTGACATAGACACAACCTCCTGGGAAATCTGGCACAAAACTGTCCTACTTGGCGCGGCCTCATCCTCAAGGGCTGTCAAGCTTATGAAGCAAGGCGCATTTCTGAAGCACAACATAAGCGCAAGCTGCGCAAGTCCAGATCCACCAATGCAACAACTGCAGTGCCTACTCATGTCATCCCAACATGTGTCAGGACATTCCGTGCCCGAATTGGCCTGACCAGTCATCTTCGGACACTGCATCCAGTTTCAAAGTGATTAATGGTGTCGAGGTCTTCATCGGAAGGCGCAACAGCAGTTATATTTCACCAGGAGCTTGAGGAGATTTATACTGTTACCAAAGACTAGCACATTTCTACAGATGTACTGTGGAGAACACTCTAAATAGTTGCATCACTGTCTGGTATGGAGTGGTCATTGCACTGGATCAGAAAAAGCTGCAGAAGGTTGTCAACTTAGCCAGTTCCGTCATGGGCATTAGCTTCCTCGGCATCGAGAACATGTTCAAAAGGTGATACCTCAAAAAGGTGGCATCTATCATTAAGAATTCCCATCAGCCAGGACATTCTCTCTTCTCTTTGCTACCATCAAGGAGGAGGTATAGAAGCTTGACAACACATACACAACATTTCAGGAACAACTTCTTCCCCTCCACCGTCAGATTTCTGAATGGATAGTGAACCCTGTTACCATTTTTCCCCTCTCTTTTTGCACTACTTATTTAATTCAATACATATTCTGATTCTGATTGTGTTATCTCTGATCATGACAGCTTGCTGCATTCTTATTTCAGACACTCATAAGTAGTATCTTGTTTCCTCTTCATCCTGAAGATCCCCAAAATGCTGATACTTTGTGAAAACTAGGTGAACACAGTTACTGAGCCCCATAGGAGAGGAAGCCAGCTTAATCGAATGGCGTGATTGGTTGAGTATTCGAGAGATGTTGATGTTTTTGAAATTTCCTTACATGCTGATTATTCCAGTATTCTAAATCAAATCCTTCTTTCATGCAAATTAATCTGTCAAAATAGAAGTATTTCAAATAGTGAAGTTATTCTGAAATAAAAAGATGCGGTTATATTTGTGTTTTTAAAAAAAGAGGAAATACATTATATCTGAAATATTGTGCTTCAGAATAGCTTATAATTCTCTGCACAAGGGCAAAACTATATGATTTTCATTCATAATTCATAATTTCCATTGATAACAAAAGGGATGATAGCAAAAAGAGTGGACATTTTAAGTGGGAAAACTAACGTGGGGTTTGAAGTCCTTTTGGGTTGAATCCCTTTCCATGTAGGAACAAAGTGTGATTTGGATTTTGAAGATGATTTTGATAATTTCCAAGGAGTTTAGAAGTACCTTTTTAAAAACCAACATGCTAAGACTATTGATGATCACACTTCTGTAGAACTCATATATTTTTAGATATTACGATTACTGAATCTGTCCCAGTCTTGCAAATGATTATTGGGCCTCTCTGATCCCAGATGATATGGAAATTTATCAGTATAAAGCATGATATGATAAAGTATGCAATGTCTGTCTGGCATTCATACATTCATACAGCTTCAAGGATGAAGCTATCATGTCATTGAAAGGAATAAAAAGAAAATATCCCTACCATTGCTTTCTGGCATGACATATTGTGTCCCGAGAATTGCTTGATACAACTATAGAATTTTACTTGACTATTTAGTGATAGATCAATGGACAAAGAACGTGCTGCGATAAAATTCAGTGGCAAAATGGGCACAGGTGGACTATGAAATAATCCTGTATGAACAAGTCCCCTCCTTTAAATGGCCATCCAGTTCTGAATAGAAGAGGTGTCAATTTGGAAGTCGTGAGTTTTTGTGGTAGACTTGTAGGGGTAGTAGGAGGATTGCTCAATGAAGGAGTGTGATTTGTGGTTTGATGTCATGGTCGAGTGTGGAAGTGGTTTTCATCATTGTGGGTAGGAGAGGGGAGAAAAGGTTGTGGCAATACCTGTGTGAGGAGGATTTGCATGTAGGGGATGATTAGAGATTGAGAATGGAAATAGTTGTGGGAGAGGTAAGGAGTTTGACAATCAGGATGGATCAATTATTGGCAGAAGGATGAACTAAGTGTTTGTGCAGTTGGTGGTTTAGCAGGTTCACTATCATTTGTAGCTTATTGGGGATGACCTTAAGATATAGGAGCAGAATTAGGCCATTTGGCCTATTCTGCTCCACCATTTCATCATGGCTAATCCATCTTCCCTCTCAGCCTTCTCCCTGTATCCCTTCATGTCCTAACTAATCAAGAATCTATCAACCTCTGCCTTAAATATATGTAAAGACTTGGCCTCCACAGCTGCCTGTGGCAAAGAATTTTACAGATTCACCACTCTCTGGCTAAATAAATTCTTCCTTATCTGCATTCTAAAAGGACACTGCTCTATTCTGTGGCTGTGTCCTCTGGTCCTAGATTCTCCCACCATAGGCACATCCTCTCCTCATCCACTCTATCAAGGCCCTTCACCATTCAATAAGTTTAAAAATGAATTCTAGTGAATATAGGCCCAGAGCCATCAAACACACTTCATACGACAAGCCATTCAATCCTGGAATAATTTTCATGAATCTCCTTTGAATCCTCTCCAACTTCAGCACATCCTTTCAAAGCTGAGGGGCCCAAAACTGTTCAAAATACTCCAAGTAAGTCCTCACCAGTGCTTTATAAAGGTTCAACATTATATCCTTGCCTTTATGTTTTAGTCCTCTTGAAATGAATGCTAACATTGCATTTGCCTTCCTCGCCACAGACACAGCCTGCAAATTAACCTTTAGGGAATCATTTCTTCATTTCATTTCATTTCTTCTACCAAAGTGCATGACCATACACTTTGTAATACTGTATTCCATCTGCCATTTTTTTGACCATTCTTCTAATCTGTCTAAGTTCTTCTGTAGCCTCTCTACTTCCTCGAAACTACCTTCCCCTCCAACTATCTTCATATTGTTTGCAAACTTTACAACATAGCCATCAATTCCATTATCCAAATCACTGGCATATAATGTAAAAAGAATCGGTCCTAACACAGACCTCTCTGGAACACCAATAGCCAGCCAGAAAAGGCTCCCTTTATTCCTACTCTTTGCCTCCTGCCAATCAGCCACAGCTTTACCCATGGGCTCGTAACTTGTTAGGCAACCTCACGTATAGCATCTTGTCAAAGACCTTCTGAAAATCAAAGTACACAACATCAACCAATTCTCCTTTGTCTATCCTGCTTGTTACTTCTTCAAATAATTCCAACCGATTTGTCCAGCAAGATTTTCCCTTGAGGAAACCATGCTGGCTAGGGCCAATTTTATCATGTGCATCCAAGGACCTTAAGACCTCATCCTTAATAATTGACTCCAACATCTTCCCAACCAATGAGGTCAGCCTATAGTTTCCTTTCTTCTGTCTCTCTCCCTTCTTGAAGAATGGAGTGAGAGTTGCAATTTTCCAGTCTCCTGGAACTATTCCAGCATCTTGTGATTCTTGAAAGATAATTACTAATGCCTCCATGATCTCGTCAGTCACATCTTTCAGAACTCGAGTGTGTATATTATCTGGTGCAGGTGACTTACCCACCTTCAGACCTTTCCATTTCCCAAAAACTTTCTCTCTAGCTATGGTAACTTCTCACACTTCATGACCCCTGACACAAGTAATTTCCACCGTACTGCTGGTGTCCTCCATAGTGAAGACTGAAGCAAAATAGTTATTCAGTTCGTTCGTGTTGCGTCATCCCCCATTACTACCTCTCCAGCATTTTTTTCCAGTGGTCTCACCTCTCTTTTACACTTTACGTTTCTGAAGAAACTTTTGGTATCCTCTTTAATATTATTGGCTAGCTTACTTTGCTATTCCATCTTTACCGTCTGTATGACTTTTTTGTTGCCTTCTGTTGGTTTTTAAAAGCTTCCCATTCATCTAACTTCTCACTAATTTTTGCTCTATTATATCCTCTCTTTGGCTTTTATGTTGGCTTTGACATCTCTTGTTAGCCACGGTTGTGTCATCTTGTCTTTAGAAATCTTCCTCTTTGGGATGTATATATCCTGTGCCTTCTGAATTGCTTCCAGAAATTCCAGCCATTGCTGCTCTGCCGTTATCTCTGCCAATGTTCTTTTCCAATAATTTCTGGCCAACTCCTCTCACATGCCTCTGTAATTTCCTTTACTTCACTGGAATACTGATACATCTGACTTCAGCTTCTCCTTCTCAAATTTCCGGGTGAATTTGATCATAGTATGATCATTTGCCTCTAACGGTTCTTTTAGCTTAAGTTCTGTAATCAATTTTGGTTCATTGCACGACACCCAATTCAGAATAGCTGATCCTCTAGTGGGCTGAACCAGGAGCTGCTCTAAAAAGCCATCTCATAGGCACTCTAGAAACCCCCCTCCTAGATTCCAGTATCAATGTGATTTTCCCAAACTACCTCCATATTGAAGTCCCCTGTGATTATTGTAACATTGCCCTTTTGGCATGCATTTTCTGTCTCCTGTTGTAACTTGTAGGCCACATCCTTACTACTGTTTGGGGGTCTGTATACAACTCCCATCAGAGTCTTTTTACCTTTGCAGTTCGGTAGCTCTTTTCCCCACGTCACCTCGTTCCAATGATTTGATTTCATTTTTTACCAACAAAGCAATTCTGCCACCTCTGCTTCCTGCCTATCCTTGTGTATCCTTGGACATTAAGCTTCCAGCTATAATTTTCTTTCAGCCATGATTCAATGATGCCTACATCATACCTGTTGATCTGCAACAGTGGTGCAAGTTCATCTACCTTGTTCCATAAACTGCGCGCATTCAAATACAAGACCTTCAGTCCTCTATTCACCCTTTTCGATTTTGTCCGCTTTTTAAGTTGCAACTCATCCTGTTGACTGCAACTTTTCCCTATCAACATCCTCTCCTCACTGCATATTGTTTCTGTTTGTAAAGCAGCTACGTCATCTTCAGAACTATTGTCCGCCTTTCCTACGGTACTTCTTGCATTGAAGTATATGCAGCTCAGGACACTAGTTGCACCTTGCTCAACCGTTTGATTCCTAACTTTGTCTGATTACTTACCAGCATCTGTCTGCACAACTTCTCCACTAACTGTTCTGGCACTCAGGTTCTCATTCCCATGCAATACTAGTTTGAATCCCATCATGCAGCATTAACAAACTTACCCACTGGGATATTAGACCCCCTCAATTCGGGTGCAAACCATCCCTCCTGTACAGGCCCCACCTTCCCTGGAAGAGAGTCCAATGATCCGAAAATCTTATGCTCTCCCTCCTACACCAACTCCTTAGCCATGTACAGTATTAAATTGTATAATCTTTCTAGTTCAGGCCTCATTAACACAGGCACAAGTAGCAGTCCAGAAATCACAACCCTGGAGGCCCTGCCCTTTAACTTAGCACCTAAATCTCTGAGTTCCCTATATAGAACCTCATCACTTGTCTTACCATGTCATTGGTACCTATATGGACCATGGCTGTTCACCTTCCCACTTAAGAATGTTGGGGAGTCAATCCAAAATATCCAGGACCCTGGCACTCAGGAGGCAACATACCATCAGGGAATCTTGTTCTCACCCACAGAACCTCCTGTCCATTCCCCTAATTAATGAATCCCCAATCACCACAGCATGCCACTTCTTCCCCGCCACCTGCCCCCCCGCCGCTTTCTTCTGGGTTACAGAGCCAGACTTAGTGCCAGAGATCCAACCACTGTGATTTTCCTCTGTTAGGTCATTCACCTCGCCACACCCCCTGACAGTATCCAAGGTGATATACCTGTTGTTGAGGGGGATGGACAGGGTTACTCTGCACTGGCTCCTTAGCCCCTTTCCCTTTCCTGACTGTCACCCAGTTTCCTGTGTCCTGCACTTTGGCTGTAACTACCTCTCTATATGTCTTATCTATCACCCACTCAGCCTCCCAAATAATCCGAAGTTCATCCAGTTCCAGCTTCAACTCCTCAAAGTATTTTGTTAGTAGCTGCAGCTGGCTGAGCTTTTCACATTGTAGTCTTCAGGGACACTGCAGGTCTCCCTGCCTTTCCACATTCTACAAGATGAGCATTCCACTGTCCTGCCTGGCATCTTTACTGTCCTAGCTGAGCAGGTATAAAGAGGAGAATGAAAAAACTTAAACTTTTCTTTCCTTTGATTTCTCTGACTGAAGCCTCTAGGAGCTAAAGCTTCAAGATCACCACCCTGTGTCCACTCACACAATAGCCGCTGCGCTTGCCCCTGCCTTCCTTTAATTTGCTCTTGCTAATCAATCCCAAATGTTGACTGGTCGCTAGTCAAAGCTCTTTTTCGCTAGTGATCCACTGCTGCCTTTTATCCTTCTGGACCTGATTAAAGTCCACTCCTCTCAAAACTTCCAATGTCCCTAATGGCCACTGGTTAAAGCTCTTTTTTACTGTAGTGACCCACTACTGTCTTTTAAGCTCAGGCAGTGGACCTGATTGGAGAAACCTCCTCTCAAATCTCCACCGTGTGGATTGGCTGCTGGTCACACAAAGGATGGCGCAATCTGTGTTTTAAGTGGATGTATAATAAGTAGTTGGGTTGGCAAATCAGTAGTTAGACAAGGATTGAGAGATGGTTGCTTGGTTAATTTATTCTAGACAGGGCAACATTTGGCTTCAGGATGCATAGCCAGGTAAATTGCTCACTTAAATGGTACCTAGCAGAAATGGTTTCCAGAATTCGTCTAGAAGGTGGCTTCACAAGCATCGTAAAAAGTGATTTCTGCACGAATGGCAAGTGAAAGCATAGCCCACATACTTGTTTAAAGTTTTAAAAAATAGTGTCTGGACTTCCTTTGCACACCATTTTATGCCATTGTTCATGCCAGAGTGCATCATGCATTTTAATAGGTTAGAAAGCAAATTTGACTTCATGTTATTTTTGTGAAGCTCCTAATTTTCAATACAGTACTTTTATTTTCAATGAAATTGAATTGTATTGTGCATGGTGATCTCAGTTGTAGACCATCGCTTTTTTTGTGTGTTCTGACCCATACTTTCTCTTTTTTTGTTCTCCTGACTTTTCAATTTTTTCTGCTAAATTTTTTGGATCTTGTCCTTTACTAGAGATTGGTGTAAAATGATGTAGCTTAAGACTGTCTTTACATTCACTTTTATTTGTTGGTAGTTTTACTTAATTCACTGACTTTGGGTATGTCTGATGGTATCTTAGTTAATATCACCCCTAAGTAATGCTCCGACAAATTGCGATTTGTAGGAGCTTCGAGTGGAGAAATTATTTGCCACATTTCCTAAGATACACCAGGACATTACATTTCAAATCTTGGTTCACTGGCTGATAGTGATATCGTCTGGCTATTGGTGATGTTCTAAAATATGCTTTGCTCCTGAGGGCCACTTTTGTTGGTTTTTTTTCCTTTTGATTATTTCTTTTTTTATTTGTGAAATGTTTTAGATGTCCATTGTCACTTGTTAAGTGAAGCATGTGCTTACGTGGTTCCACGGCAATAACAACTTTTATGATAGACTAAAACAACCTACAGCTATCATCTTTTTGCTAGATTGCTGCTTGGTTTCATATTGGAGGCATTAAAAAATGGTGAGCCTCAGTCCATCAGATTGTTAGGCAGCATGTGTAACAATAGAACCAGAAATTCTCAAAATAAATTTACACATTGGGCAGCATTGGTTCTTCTGGCTAAGATTTTAAATGCTATGGATCTTGAAAAAGCACCTGCTTTTTTTTTGTCAACAGTTTTGATCTAAATCCATGTTTTGCAGTAGTACCAAAAGAAAGTGCTAAAGAAGTGATTATATTCCCAAAATCTAAAGCTTTAAACTCTGTTGGAGTTGTTTCTGCATTGATTTTGATGTGCAGTAATTGCCTCAGGCTTGAAACCAGTTTAATTCCTGTTCAGTACTGACATTAATGCTAATCTCAAGGAAACTGTTTAGCTGTATCTCCATTTCACTGATTCCAGACAGTGATGTGTTACCCTAAAGATTTTGTAAAGGATGTTTTCTCTCTGGTATATTTAGAGTCTTTGACCATTAATTTGTTAGTATTAAATGATCACTGAACAGATTCAAAGCATAATTTCAACCAGCAAGATCAAATCTGCTTCTGTGCTTTATTAGTTACCCTCACTCAGGTGATTGATTTTAGGCTGAAACCTGTCTACATTACCAGTGGAGCCTGTCTATGGTTACCACTGGAGTTCCACAGGGGTCAGTGTTGGGAGCACTGCTCTTTATGATATATGTTAATGATTTGGACTATGGGATTAATGGATTTGTGACTAAGTTTGTTGATGATACAAAGGTAGGTGGAGGAGTGGGTAGTGTTGAGGAAACAGAGAGCCTGCAGAGAGACTTAGATAGTTTAGGGGAATGGGCAAAGAAGTGGCAAATGAAATACGATGTTGGAAAGTATATGGCCATGCACCATGGTGGAAGTAATAAATAGGCAGACTATTATTCAGATGGGGAGAGAATTCAAAATGCAGAGATGGAAAGGGATTTGGGAGCCCTTGTGCAGGATACCCTAAAGGTTAACCTCCAGGTTGAGTCGGTGGTGACGAAGGCAAATGCAATGTTGACATTCATTTCTAGAAATATAGAATACAAGAGCAGGGGTATGATGTTGAGGCTCTATAAGGCACTCGTGAAACCACACTTACAGTATTGTGTGCAGTTTTGGGCTCCTTATTTTAGAAAGGATATATTGACATTGGAAAGGGGTCAGAGAAGATTCATGAGAATGATTCCAGGAATGAAAGGGTTACCGTATGAGGAATGTTTGGCAGCTCTTGGGCTGTATTCCCTGGAGTTCAGGAGAATGAGGGGGAATCTCATAGAAACATTCTGAATGTTAAAAGGCCTGAACAGATTAGATATAACAAAGTTATTTCCCATGGTAGGGGAGTCCAGGACAAGAGGGCACGACTTCAGGATTGAAGGATGTCCATTTAGAACCGAGATGCGGAGAAATTACTTTAGTCAGAGGGTGGTAAATCTGTGGAATTTGTTGCCACAAGGAGCTGTGGAGGTCAAGTCATTGGGTGCATTTAAGGCAGAGATAGATAGGTTCTTGATTAGCCAGGGCATCAAAGGGTATGGGGAGAAGGCAGGGGAGTAGGGATGACTGCAAGAATTGGATCAGCCTGTGATTGAATGGCAGATCAGACTCAATGGGCCGAATGGCCTACTTCTGCTCCTAACTCTTATGGTCTTATGGTCTCACTTTTCCTGAAAATAGGAATCACTTATTTATAAATTTGTTGATAAAATTGCTAATGCAAGGGTCATTTCGCAGAGTAAGGAGTAATGCAAAAGCATCAATTCCAGGAATATAATTTGGTGAAATATTGCAGAATATAATTTGGTATTGAGTAATGTAAGGATTATGCTAAGAGATTGAAGCTATGGTTAGGACTGTGATTGAAGACACTTAAGAATATTGGATGAAATATATCTCAAATACCTAAAAGAAAAAAAAGGTGGTAAAAGCAGAAGAATTGATCACAATACTTCAGACCTCATTGGCTAGTAAAGCAGGAATATTCACTATTTCTAATGTTAGATAACTGTTCAAGAAAGGTGAAGAGGGATGCATAGGAAAATATAAATCAGGCATCCTAATATTAGCGTAGAATGGTTTTGAAAACAAAATGAACTTTGATTGAGTAAGTTAAGTCCAGGAGAGCCAGCGTGATTTTTTTAAAGACTACTGTTACGTACCCCGTAACTGGGTTGCCAAACCAGCAGAAATGGATCACTCAGTTGGAGTCTGGATTACTAGAACTAAGAAAGTTTTATTAAAGAAACAAGCAACACAGTACTCTAATCAAAAGGATAATGAATGCAACAGTTCAGCAATGATAGACATACATGTACACAGAATTAAGATAACAGGATCAATCAAGCTCTATCGTTGTCTAGGGGTAAATGACCAGTTTCAAAGTGACACAAAGTTCAGTTCAATTTAGTTCAGTTCAGTTCACAGTAATCGCTGCCGTGGCAATGGACAGTGGGGGGAAGGAGAGAGAGAGCAAAACGAATGAATATTCAAGGCTTCCACACAGACCTTCGCAGTCAGCTTTCGGGCGAGTCCTTTGTGATGTCATCTGAGGTCACCGACCGTGACCCCTCCGTTTCCAGATACGATCGTTTCCCTGCGGTGAACCTGGCACCCAGGCAAGGGTGGACACACACCGGGTTCCCGCCAATCGTGCCTTTCCACCCTGTGCGTCTATGGCCCGATACTTCCCACCGACTTGTGAGAGACGCACCGCTTCCAGGGTCTTGTTACCTCGGGTGTCGTGTGTGTCCTGCCTTAGCGAACCTGTCCCTTTTTATCCCCCTGCTGGGGTATCGCCTGTCCATCACTTCAAACAGTTCAGGGTTCAAAGGGGGAGCCGCACTTGACAGCTCTCTCTTTCTGTTACTCTCTCTCCCGTCCCTTCATTACACATTTCCAAATGCTACTCCATTGTTTTCCTTATCTCTCTCTCTTCTGAAGACAGGTGGCAGACCAACTGCTGATCCCACTGGTGCCAGCACAGGACAGCGACATCTTAATCTATGTGTATTCTTGTCACACTTCCCCCCTTTAAGGATTTTTACCGGGGGTAAAAATTACAAACATGAATACATTATTTGATACACACAAATATACATCTTTATCAGCTATTTGGCTAATACAGCGAATTTGAAGTTGTCAACACCTGGCAAACAGTCAGCCATCACATTTCCTGTTCCTTTTATATGTTATTAATAATCCCTTAGACCAGGCTCCAACTTAGCAAACTTCATAGTGGCCAAAAACACTGATGAATTGCGATCAATGTAACCTCTCATTGGGTTTCGTCCCGGACCACAATAACAAGGGTCGTCCCATTCCGACTTAGTTTTCTCTCGCAAGGGCTTAGTAGGAGGGGGAGGGGTAGTGACCACAGAATTATTGCAAAACTTCCTACAGTACCCCACCATCTCCAAGAGCCTTCTGAGGGCCCTCTTGTCTGTCGGGGTTGGGATGTCAGAGATAGCCCGCACTTTAGCTTGCATCGCTGCCAGCTGCCCCTGTGTCACCACAATTTCCAGGTAAGTGACTTTCATGTGGCCGAACTCATTTTTTTCAAGGTTCACTATCAAGCTGGCTTCAGACAGCCGTATTACATCGCCAATACACACCTCTGTGTTCGTCAGCCCTTTAGTCACTGAATTACTCATTCTATATAGGGTTGGTGTTCGCTAGGCTACCCTAGTGTAACAGACACCACCCAACGTCCCAATTCTTTGCATCGCCTCGGGACAATCAAACACACGTGTGCAAGTCGTTTAATTACTTCTCCTAAAGAGTCGCTTTGTTCGGGGATTAAGGGAGAGACCTTATCAGCAGACCTGGCCAAAACAATAGCCTTCTCCCATCTGGTCGATACCATACTCATCTTTTCAAAATGGTTTTTTTCTCTTATCAGGGGGACCCTAGCTTCGTTGATTTCCGCGCTAACACCGACTAGGTTTGTTAGCATATCAAAAGCCTGTGACCGTCTCAGTTCACGTCGGCCATAATCAATAACATCCTTCCTTCGGTGCAGCTGGTAAACCTCTTTCATGATTCCACCAACTGTTTTCTCCAGCACCGCAAAATGTCCACTGGGGGGTACCTTGTGGGCCAGGTTAAAAATCTCATCCCCATAACTCTTTTGCACCACCCCCCATTCCTCATCTGCGGGTACGTTACTTGGTCTCCCTTTCTTCCTTAGCACTTCCTCCTCCACACAATAGCCTACTAGTTCCCTTGTTAAGTCTGTGTCAGAGAGAGCTGTCTCTGCCAAAACCATCAGCCCCTCGTCTCACTCCTGCGCCTGCACAAATTCTTTCCTGGCTAATGCTACGTCTGTCTCAGCTCCCTCACTACCTCTTGTCTTACTACACTCCTTCTTTCCACTTTCTACCCCCTTCTCGTACAAGGCTGGCAGAAACGTCTCAGCTAAATTTACTACCACAGTCCCGTGATGAAACTGTGAGTCCATGGGCGGGTCCTCAATGCTGGCAGGCTGACCTGTCAATCTCACGACTGGGAACACGATTCCCCCGGCGACGTCATTACCAAGTAAGACTTCCACGCCTTTCATCGGTAATTCGGACCTCACCCCGATCGTGACTAGTCCAGAGACCAGGTTGCTTTGTAAGTGTACCTGGTGCAAAGGGACTGTCTCTGTCCCTTTCCCAATACCTTTGACCTTGACCTCCCCAGTCTGGGTCTCTGAGCTAAACTCTAATACACTCTTCAGTATCAGTGACTGACACGCTCCCGTGTCTCTCCAGATCCGCACTGGAACTGGTTTTAACCCCTCCTTCACCGACACCAATCCGGCCAAGATAAACCTCTCGCGCCCTTCCTGAACTTTGGCAGACCTGTCCTGTCCTAGCGGTTCGTTTACCAGCTCGATGCAGCCAGTCAAAATCGCCGTTTTTCCTTTTCCCGTCTCCTTCTTTGGGGCAAAGCACCTGGACGCAAAGTGTCCGACTTTCCCGCAATTATAACAGACGACCCCAGGAGACTTCCTACCAGACTGCTCCCGGTCTACCTTATCCTTCTCACTAGTCCCCGGCTTACTTTCTGACTTTTCCGGCAGACTCTCCCCGCCGTCCTGACTACCCTTCTGGTAGCCTTTACTCGGGGCAAACTTCATTTTATGCGTCAACGCATACTCATCCGCTAAGTTAGCAGTTGCGGCTAACGTGGCTGCCTCTTTCTCATCTAGATAGGGTCTCATACCCTCAGGGACACAATCTTTAAACTGCTCAATCAGGATCAGCTGTAGCAGTCTGTCATAATCCCCCTCTACCCCCTTCGAGGCGCACCAACGCTCACAATATGTCTGCATCTCACGGGCAAACTCTAAATACGTGCGGTCCCACTGCTTCCTCGCATTCCGGAACCTCTGCCGGTATGCCTCCGGGACCAACTCATAAATCCTGAGGATGGCTTCTTTCACCACCTCATACCTCTGGGCATCTTCCGCGGACAAAGCTGAGTAAGCTTGTTGGGCTTTCCCTTTCAGTACCCTCTGAAGCAAAACAGCTCACTTATCCCTCGGCCAGTCCTGACTTGTAGCAACTTTTTCGAAATGGAGAAAGTACCGATCCACGTCGGTATCGTTAAATGGGGGAACCAGCCTAACCTCCTGGGTCGCCCGGAACCCTCCACCTTGGTTCGGCACGAACCCCTGCTCTGCCCTTAACCTTAACTTCTCCAGCTCGAATTCCCTTTCCCTCTGTTTCTCCTCTCGCTCCCACTGTCTCTCTCTCTCCCTCTCCTGCCTTTCTAACTGTTTCTCTTTCTCCCGCCTTTCTAACTCTCTCTCTTTCTCCCGCCTTTCTAACTGCTTCTTTTCGTGTTCTAACTGCCGTACCCGAACTCGTGCTCGAGTCTCAGTTTTTCAAGCTGCACCTGTACCGCGTCTCCAGCAGGTTTTTCAATAGACACCACCTCCAGCTCGCCTTGGGGAAACACACCTGTAGATATATAGTGCTCTACGATAGCTCTGTGTATCTCCTCTCTCCTCATTGTCGACTTCCCCTTAGCAAGATTCAACCGTTTGGCCACAGCTACCAATTCCGATTTCCTGGCATCCTCTAATGCCGCCAAGGTCGGCGCCTTTATAATTTCCTCAGCCTCCGTTTCTGCTGTTTGTCTTTTCTTTCTTTCGGGAATTTTGACCCAATCAATTTACTCCATCCCAAATTTAGCGTTCAAAATCGCGGACGAGAACCCCACTTATGTTACGTACCCCGTAACTGGGTTGCCAAACCAGCAGAAATGGATCACTCAGTTGGAGTCTGGATTACTAGAACTAAGAAAGTTTTATTAAAGAAACAAGCAACACAGTACTCTAATCAAAAGGATAATGAATGCAACAGTTCAGCAATGATAAACATACATGTACACAGAATTAAGATAACAGGATCAATCAAGCTCTATCGTTGTCTAGGGGTAAATGACCAGTTTCAAAGTGACACAAAGTTCAGTTCAATTTAATTCAGTTCAGTTCGCAGTAATCGCTGCCGTGGCGATGGACAGTGGGGGGAAGGAGAGAGAGAGCAAAACGAATGAATATTCAAGGCTTCCACACAGACCTTCGCAGTCAGCTTTCGGGCGAGTCCTTTGTGATGTCATCTGAGGTCACCGACCGTAACCCCTCCGTTTCCAGATACGATCGTTTCCCTGCGGTGAACCTGGCACCCAGGCAAGGGTGGACACACACCAGGTTCCCGCCAATCGTGCCTTTCCACCCTGTGCGTCTATGGCCCGATACTTCCCACCGACTTGTGAGAGACGCACCGCTTCCAGGGTCTTGTTACCTCGGGTGTCGTGTGTGTCCTGCCTTAGCGAACCTGTCCCTTTTTATCCCCCTGCTGGGGTATCGCCTGTCCATCACTTCAAACAGTTCAGGGTTCAAAGGGGGAGCCGCACTTGACAGCTCTCTGCTTCTGTTACTCTCTCTCCCGTCCCTTCATTACACATCTCCAAATGCTGCTCCATTGTTTTCCTTATCTCTCTCTCTCTTCTGAAGACAGGTGGCAGACCAACTGCTGATCCCACTGGTGCCAGCACAGGACAGCAACATCTTAACCTATGTGTATTCTTGTCACACTACCTTGATTGAATTTGTGAGTGCAGTAGCAGGTCAAGGTACAATGTAGCAAACACATTTGTGGATTCTCAAGAGGCATGGGACAAAGTTCAAGCATAGGTTTATGAAGAAGATCGATGCCCTTGAAACTGCAGATGAAATTACATTTTACATGAGGGGAAAGGCTGTCTTAGTTTGGGTGTTGTGTAATAACCAGATCTTATTAGGGAACTTAACATACAGGAACCTTTAGGAGGCAGTGATCATAATATGATTGAATTCATACTGTAATTTGAGAGGGAGAAGCATAAGTCACTTAAGGGGAATTACAGAGGCATGAGAGAGGAGCTTGCCCATGTGGATTGGAAGAGGATACTGGTGGGGCTGATGGCAGAGCAGAGATGGCTGAAGTTTCTGAGAATTGTTCACAAGGTGCTGGATAGATATGTCCCACAGAAGAAGTAGTTCTCAAATGGCAAGGGTAAGAAACCGTGGCTGACGAAGGAAGTTAAGAACTGCCTAAAAGCTAAGGAAAGGGCATATAAGGTAGCAAAACTGAGTGGGAAGTTGGATGATTGGAAGGCTTATAATATTCAATAAAAGGCAACTGAAAAAGCTATTAGAAGGGAAAAGATGAAATATGAGGGCAAACTAGCCAATAATGTAAAGCAAGATACTAAAAGTTATATGAAGAGTAAAAGGGAGGTGAGAGTTGATATTGGACCACTGGAAAATGATGCTGGTAAGGTAGTAATAGGGGACAAAGAAATGGCAGATGAACTTAATGGGTACTTTGCATCTGTCTTCACTGTGGAAGACACTAGCAGTGTGCCAGAGGTCCATGAGTGTCAGGGAGCAGGAGTGAATGTTATTGCTATTAAAAAGGAAAAAAGTCCGAGGTAAACTCAAAGGTCTTCAGGTGGATAAGTCACCTGGACCAGAAGGACTACATCCCAGAGTCCTGAGAGAGGTTATTGAAGAGATAACAGACGCATTGGTTATGATCTTTCAAGAATCACTTGATTCTGGCATGGTCCTGGAGGACTGGAAATTTGCAAATGACACTCCTCTCTTTAAGAAGAGAGGAAGGCAAAAGAAATGAAATTATAGGTCAGTTAGTCTAACTCAGTGGTTTAATAAGGTGCCACACATGAGGTTGCTTAACAAGATAATACATGTGGCGTTACAGGAAAGATACTGGCATGGATAGATGAATGACTGACAGGCAGGAGGCAGCAAGTGGGAATAAAGGGGGCCTTTTCTGGTGGTCTGCCAATGACTAGTGGTGTTCCTCTGGGGTCAGTATTGGGACTACTACTTTTCACATCGTTTGGCGCTGACTTAGATAATGGAATTGATGGCTTTGTGGCAGAGTTTGTGGATGATATGAAGATAGGTGGAGGGGTAGGCAGTGCTGAAGAAGCAATGCAATTGCAGCAGGATTTTGACAGATTGGAAGAATGGGCAAAAAAGTGGCAGGTGGAATACAGTGTTGGGAAATGTATGATAATGTATTTTAGTAAAAGGAACAATTGTGTAGACTAGTATCTAAATGGGGAGAAAATTCAAACATCAGAAGTGCAAGGGGGCATAGGAGTCCTCATGTGAGACGCCCAGAAGGTTAATTTACTGGTTAAGTCTGTGGTAAAGAAGGCAAATACAATGTTGGCATTAATTTCAAGGGGAATAAAATATAAAAGCAAAGAGATATGTTGTGGCTTTATGAGATACTAGTCAGGCCGCACTTGGAGTATTGTCAAAAGTTTTGGGCCCATATCTCAGAAAGGATGTATTGCCATAGAAGAGAGTCCAGAGAAGGTTCGTGAGGATCATTTTGAGAATGAGGCGGTTAACATATGAGGAGCATTTGGCAGCTCTGAGCCTGTGCTCACTGGATTTTCGAAGAATGCAAGGGGATCTCATTGAAAACTACTGAATGTTGAAAGGACCAGATAAGGTAGATGTGGAGAGGATGTGGAGGTATTCAGAACTATAGGGCACAGACTCAAAATTGAGGGGCAACCTTTTAGAACAGAGGTAAGAAGGAATTTTTTTAGTCAGAGAGTAGTGAATTTGTGGAATGCTGTGCCACTGTCTGCAGTGGTAGCCAAGTCTGTGGGTATACTTAAAGCAGAAGTTGATAGTTTCCTGATTGGTCGGGGCATCAAAGCATATGGCAAGAAGGCAGGTGTATGGGGTTGAGTGGGATCCGGGATCAGCCATGATGGAACAGCAGAGCAGACTTGATGGGCTGAATTGCCTAATTCTGCTCTGTCTTATTGTCTAATCCATTTAAGCATTTTATGTCAATTGTGTTCAAAACTATGCAAATGGATCTGCAGGATATGAGAGATTGGTGGTAACAAACTGCATGTGAAGATGATTAGTTGAACTGCATTCAAGAATTTTGTTGGCTCTTTAAGAAAACCAGCTTCTATAATGCTTCCACTCTCCACCCAGAAGGGACATGAGGCTATGGATACTAAGCAGGGAATCGTTTTATTTTTGGTCCTTCTGCTCCTGCTGTCCTTCAGACTTTGCCTCATGGCTCTCAGGCTTTGTATCTCCTTGATGCTGTTCCATTTGTTCCAATCAGACTGTTCCATGGCAGTAATAGTGCAGAATTTTTAAGCAGCAACTTACAATAATGTTGAATTTTGTGATGATATTAATTGGATACCTGAAGCTGGGAATGAATTAGTCTTAATTAAGTGAATCACATCCAAAACTACCTTGTACAAGTTCTTGATTACAACACTTTGAAACAAAAATAATGCCATCTAAATTGGTTACATGCTGAAGAATGTTGATTGCAATCTAGTCCCTGACCAGGCATATAAAGAAATCACTGTTGATTTTGCGACACCCTCCTCTGTTTATGTTAGATGCCTAAAGACATCTTTTGTTTATCACTGCTTTTACCACCAACTAACTCCCTTAACATTAAAAATTTTAGGACTAAGTAAAAAAAGGTTGTCCACAAATGCTCCGTCCATAATGACACTGAGTCTAAGTCATGTTTTATTTTCTTAGAAATGCTTCGCTCTTTAATGGGAGAGTGGTGCTTAAAATTAAGATAATTATCTGCAATTTTTCCATAATTTTACTTTGCAAAATTCACTTGAATCGGCATTTGAAAAGCTCTCTACAGAGTGTAAAATTAATGATATCGTGAAACATAGTGTTCCACGTTGCTGCATTTCAGCACTCCCTGAATTTGATTCAGATTCTTTAGCACAATGTGTGAACTTGTCGTTATTGCATTAGAACATAAAGAATAAGTGAGCAAAGTAACATATGAAGGACAACTGTATCTTTGTCACACAAACAGGATATTCTTTAGGTCTTATAGTTCTTTTAAATGAACTCTATCTATGAAATCAGGACGCCATAGCTTTATCTATAGAGTGCCAAAGCTTTATTTGTCCAGTGTAGTAATACACAATTCTCTACACAAAATGTTGAATGAATAGCTTTTATCACTCTAGGAAATAAGAGCAACCAATTTTCTCTGATTTATTTCTGTGGTCATTATTTAATAGATTGTCCAGATACAACCTTTATTGATCAAGGAAGAACTGATGATAATTTCAATATACATTTTTTGAAATCCCTGAATTCCTAACATATTCACAAATTTACAAGTTCAAAGTAAATTTATTATCAAAGTATGTATATGTCATCATATACTACTGAATTTCATTTTCTTGCAGGCATTCACAGTAGAACAAAGAAATATGGTAAAATCAGTGAGAAGCTGCACACAAAGGCTGACAAATGACCATGTGCAGAAGAAGACAATCTGTGCAAATACCAAAATAATAATAAATAAGTAAATAAATAATGCTGAAAACATAAGTTGTTGAGTGAGGTGAGTGAAGTTATTTATGCTGGTTCAGGAGCCTGATGGCTGTAGAGTAATAACTGTTACTAAACTTGGTGGTATGGGGTCTAATGCTCCTGTACCTCCTTCCCAATGGCAGTAGCAAAAAGAGAGCCTGGGTGGTGGGGAGGGGGTCCTCAGTATTGGATGCTGTTTTCTTATAGCAGCACTCCCTGTAGATGTGCTAAATGTTGGGCAGGCCTTTGCCTGTGATGGACTGGGCTGTCTACCACTTTTTGTAGGCTTTTTTTCCGTTCTTGGGCATTGGTGTTTCCATATTATACAATGATGCAACCAGGCCATAATCCTTTCATAATCCTTCATATTACTTTTTAATCACCTTATGAAAGACAGTGATTTCCACCGATGCAATTTATATTTTTCATGGAGTTGTTTGGAAAGATGCTGAGTTGCTAAAAATGCATCTTAATTTTGTTTTGTCTCTAGGTTGTTCCAGGTGTCCATTTGCCTGCCACTTATTCCATAGATTGGAGGATTATGACTGTTAAGTGCTGAGGGTCTGTCTATGGATTAAAGTTCCTTGTTTTGATCCAGTTCTCCTTCTGATTTCTGGAATAAAAAAACTTGCACAAATATTTGTATGATCTCACTTGGAACTAGTGGCTCACTGGAAGTTATAGGATTCAAAATAAATTTCATGGCAAAATGAAATTCATTTGGAAATCAGTTCGAGTAATTTGCTTCTTGTATTGAGATACTTTGAGAAAACACACTTTGCAAACAATAACTGAAGATTTTGTTGATTTAGGCTTATCAAAAAATCACATCTCAGTTTAGTGGTGCAGAGGATCAGTGAGGTATGAAAACAAACTGCTGAGTGCCTCTATCTAAGGTAATATTAACTACCAAATCAGAAGCTTATATAAACCAACAGGTCACGGGTGATAGGTTGTTATTTTTGTTTGGAATCTTCTGCATGAGGGTACTTTATCATACTTGAGGAGTTGAGAAATTTTAAGTGAAAGTGTGCTCTTTTGCATGAATTTCTGCAGTACCTTTAGTAATGTTATTAAAATATACTGTAGAATATTTTCTAATAGTTTTTTTGATCTCTGTTACTCCTAGAACAATTATCTTTGTTCTATTTAATATTATATAGGAATAGTTAAAAATCTGTAATCAGTTGCTTTAAGTAATAAAGATCTACAGTCATTTTGACTAAATCTATGTAAAAGGCAATTATGTTTATTTTACAGCCCAAATATATTTCAGTATATATACCTGAGAGCAATCTGATTTACTGCCATCTTTTTTTACCTTGTTAACACTTCCCATGTTGTAATCCAAGCGAAAAATATTTACATTTTCATATCCTAATAAAGAACATTTTATTGTTTGCACCATTTAATTGAGTTCATTGAAATATGTGTTAAGATTGAATTTCATTGTTTGCAGTGCAGAACTTATTTTGAACAATGCAGCTTGAAATTAGGATTGCTGTATTCCTTTATGCTATGTTAGAGATATGAGAGGGGCTCTGTATAGCAGTTTCTTCACACAGTGAGTCTCCAAAGTTAATAACTTATCAGGTAGCAAAGGAAGTATATTTGAAGGCATTGACCATCAAGTTGTATGTCAGTAAGTTGTAAGATGCATGTTGTGTATTTTAAACCAGCCCTTTTGGATAACCAGTAAAAGCTGAGATAGAGAACTTTTGCAAGATTGCTTTAGCTCTGCAAATTCTTGCATGCAGTAATAGTAAGTTCCTGATTTTGAACAAGGGAAGTGATAGATATTTAGCTATTTTATATCTTGATAGCTGTTAGGTGCTGTCACAAAGTATAAAGTTGCAGATGCTAGGCATCTGGAGAAATAATGCTGGAATAATTCAGCTGCATGCATGGAGTAAACATTTCAGGTCATTTGTCATCAAAACTTTTTCAAAGCCAGCAAATAAACCAAAAACTGGGAGGAGAACAAGATGAGGAAGAGTAAACATAAATTATTTCAGAGAAAGGAGTAGAGCTGCTTCAAACTGGTATTTTCTGGAAGAGAAGCGGCAATGAATTAAACAGTCATCAAAAAGCAAAAAAAAGAATGCTGGAAATCTGATATAAGCAATTAGAAAATGCTAGGAATACTCATCAGGTCATGCAACGTGTGAAAAGAGAAATAGAAGTAACATTTTCCTTTTGTTGAAAGGGTACATAATGAGCTTTTGAAATATGTTTATAGAATAAATATATTATTTATGATTTATAGCCAGCAATGTTTAAATTTTTTGCAGTCAAATACTGCAGAAAGCTAGAGATGTGTGCAAAAGTTTTAAGAGTTACAAAACTCTACCAGCATTAGATAAAGGATATTTTAACAGTGATGTACCTTTGAACCAATGGTGGCTTATATAAAATTTATAAATGGTGTGTAATGGTAAGTAGAAATTTTTTTTCATTTGCATGTACCAATCATGCAATATAGTTAATCCATTTGGGTTGTACCTATTTTGAAATTTGTTGTAGTTGTTTCTATTGACTTCAATAGAGTTAAATATTGTAACTGGCTTATTATTTCATGCAATTAGTACATTTGATTGAGGATTGATAATATAGAGAACATTCGTTCAAAGTCAACCATATCAGTTTTAAAAATTAAAATTCAGTTTAAAAATAATGTAAATATAAAAATGTAATTAATTTATGTCAATTAAAGCAACTGTGAAACAGTGGAATTGTACTAAAGACCCAACTCTTTCAACAAAACTATTTTAAGGAGAGCATCTGCAATTCTCATCTGATAGCAACATGATTGCTTCTTTATTGCACATTGACGAGGTCTGGCAAACCACATATTCTAGATTCAGATTATTCTACTTGTCACATGTACATCAAAACATACAGTGTACTGTGTCATTGTGTTAACAACCAGCACATCTTATGTGCTGGGGGCAACCCACAAACGTTGCCACATATTTCAGTATCAACATATCATGCCCACAATGTTTAGCAGAACAACTCAGAACATAAAAATAGAACACAACAAGCAACCAA
The DNA here is from genome assembly GCF_963921235.1 of Mobula hypostoma. Classification (NCBI taxonomy): domain Eukaryota; kingdom Metazoa; phylum Chordata; class Chondrichthyes; order Myliobatiformes; family Myliobatidae; genus Mobula; species Mobula hypostoma. The sequence continues at coordinate 182,559,058 of NC_086098.1, forward strand.
ACAACAGCAGATAAAGCAAGTCCCTTTCCTCCCACCCACTCACACTCACAGACAGGCCTCGAACCGCAGGACAGACTTCCAGGCATCCAGACATGTAGACAATAGGTCTCCAACTTCCCCAGTGGACTCTCAGATTCATACACCTTGTGCTTCAGCCATCGGACTTTGATCTTTGGTATTGGCCCCAGGACTAGCTGATGAAAGGATCCCGAACTGCAGGCCTTAAACCCCAGACTCACCAACTCGTGAACAAAGGAGGTCATCTGTCCTTGTGCATTTTGCTCGTATAGATATTTGATCCCGGGACCTGATGACCCGGGTGCCACCTGGTCCTGATCCACAGAACTTGACAACTACGGATGTCCTTCATCATACGTCCATGCCACTAGCTTTCGAGCGTGGAGAGTGGAATGGAGGCCTAGACTGCAGATGTCCTTCATCACATGTCCAAGTCTAACTGACAAAGTTATATTTAATCACAGAGGAAATTTCTCTGATTCTGATTGTATTCTTATCTTGCCTTCATTAGGGCAACATAAATTGGCCTTGATGGCATTATTTACATCCAGAGACTTCATTAATTTTTAAAACATAGGTGAAAGAAGATGGCTTTTCACTGTGACTTTGGACAGTGATGGTTGTTTCAGAAGAATGAATCACATACACTAGATCCTCCTCTCTTGAAAAAGAAAATGATTTTCCAGCAAGGGTTACCAAAGAATGATCAGGAACAGTGACTTTTTATTTCCGCCTGTCCTTGTTCAATCAAACTGTGCCAATTACTGAGATCAGTCAATGCTATTTAACGAAGAAACTCTTTCAGTTTCCCAGAGCAATTTCATTCATTATATTTCTCATTGTTGATATACTCCTTTATTTATAATGCAGACTTTTTAAGATTATCATATTTAATTTTTGGCTTATGACTGTGATCGTAGATGTTTCTGGGCACTCATACAAGACAGTCTGCAATTGCCTCTGCTAATCAGGAGACAAAATTTGCTGAGTACTGTTCTGCATGTAACAAAATATAAAAAAGTGTTTTATGTCTCAAGCTGAAGACTTACAAGAGAATTTGACAAGTACTACAAATCCTACAGGAAGTATTTCTTTTCAGTTTGTCACCTACTGTTTTGATGTTAAGAGTACATACAGCTGAGCTGCAAAATATTCAGCAAAAAAAAAGTGATTAAGGCAGTCATTACTGCTAATTCCATATAATTGTATTTGTTCTATCAATTTCATTGAAAATTTATTGATGTTGGGTTTTTTTTTTCTTCCTTGTAGGCACAGTACGGAAGCTACCAGCAATAGGAAACAGCTGATTGCCACCACTGGACCAGTCATGTATACTACTTTGATTTTTTTTTTTACAGAGTAAAATGAAGCATGGACTGTCATATTTCATGTCTGAGAGATAGCTCAAAGCAGCTTCTGGATGTAGTAGAAATTTTCATTCTTTTCATTGCACTACCAATGACAAGCCAATCTGTAATAGTTTAGACTTGGTGCTGTGAATATCGTACGTTTTAAATTGTTGCACTGTTGTTCAATTGCATCTATTAATAGGATTTCAAGTTGATTACTGGTGTCCTTCCATTGATCCACCACAGAAACACAAGAGGGTTTCAAAAATTTGCAGGTGCTTTCTGAAACAGTGAATTTTCCTGTTGAATTAAGCATCCATGTGGTTATACTAAAATTTGCACTAAGATTTATTTCTTCCATATTAGTGCGAGATATGAATATTGGATATAGGTCACTAAAAGTCACTTGTGTTTTTTAGTAACATTTGATTTGAAAGCAACATGCTAAGTTTGTGCACGAATTTTGCAGTTGTATTTACTGGTGAACAAAACATTGTAGGTAGTTTAATAGAAAGCACATGTCACCTTGGTCCTAATCCTTACATCTTGGTTAGGACAGCAGTAGTTACTGTTGGTACACTTGATTTCTCCAAGGAAGGCAGTACATTCTATACTTAATTCCTATCGCATGTGTTCAAATTGACATTGGTAATTCATCACACAAACATTTTTACACAAGTGGCACTGAGTAAGTGTCATTGTATTGAGTCATATGAAAATGGTGTCAAAATTAATATAAAGTTATGTAGCATGAAAGAAATGAGGGCCTCTAAAGCAAAGGATAAAAGTGATTTTCAGAGTTGATAGGATAGTTTTCATGAGTGATGTTAAATTTAAAAATGGATGAACCAAGCATTTTTTTGTTCTAGTGTAGTGTCTTCCTATCATTGCCTCAAATGTGATGATTGAAAAGTATCACGATAATTGATTCTAAGAATGTTGTATTTGAGAGTGCAATTTGTTATACAGCTGCGTAATGAAGATTGTCTATAAACTTTATGAGCAATTAATGCTGTTGAGCCCATAATAACTTCAGATTTCAATCACTACAAACAGTTTCCATGTTTGCAATCATCATGCAGGAGTTTTACTGTGGTCGGGTAATTTTGATATGTTTTATTCTTGTGGTTGACTTGTCATCGAAAGTTGTCTTCATCTTTTAAGATGCATTGCAGGTCTAAGGGCTACACCGGTTCTGGATTAGAAATGAGCCTAGTTATTAATGACCTGGTTGATTAATGCTCACAGCACTGGTTTTCATCTATCAGAAGACTCATATCAGAGACCACTGGATTGTTCCAAGACTCTATGTTGTATATATACATTCCGTCAGGTCACCTGGGCTTAAAGTAAATGGGTTCTACATTTATTAATCAGACCAGTTTAATTGTAGGGAAGGGTCTGTCTGTCTGTATTATTAACTTACTAGTATTGGCATCAATTACAAATACCTCTAAATTAGAAATGCCACTTTCAAATTAAGAAGCATCACAGGTGGGATATTGGGACCTACTGAGATAAAGCTTGAAAGAAGTGTTACAATATACTGTGTGTGTTACATTCACTTCCATAGTTAATTAACTTTTTAACCAGTAAGTCATGTACTTCATATAAAAAACAGATATTCAAGGGAGTGATGAGGTATTTTAGTCCAAAGTTGACCATATTGTGTAAATATTTAAAGCATTAATTCTGGAATGCACCAGCCTGTGTAACTGGAGGATCTTTGTCTCATGTGGGAATGCAAGGACATGCGATTAATGAGCACTGGAAGCTACACTATTTGCTGTTAAAAAAAAATTGTATTTCAATGTACAATCACATGAACATTTTGCATTTCATTTGCTGATAGAGCCAATGTTGTTTTTTGTCTTGCTGTTAAACAGCCAAATAGCTAAAATACAGATTGTACTGTGACAATCACCTGCTTGTTTTCAAGAAACAAAAAACTTGAGATTTTAGTAATACAGAATTTTTTGATGAAATCTGTTGTAATGTAATATGTTAAGTCTTTTCCTTTTCATCATTATCTAATAAAACACTAACCACTGAGTAGATGTTTGTGTACCTCTGTAAAATGGAGGCAATAGCTGTTTGAATTAGTGACCGACAGGCTTTGATGTAAGTACAAGTGAGTTGAATTGTCTTGCCTGTACAAGAAATTTCATGTTGCTATTTAAAGTTGTTACCTTTTAATTTTAAAAAGAATCTAATAAATAACCGAATTCATTATATTTTAATGTACTGTTCGTATGCAACAACCCATTGAATAGGTTTCATTACTCAATATTTTCATCAAAACAAAATGACAGAGAAAACAAAATAATCCAGTGGTAGAAATTCAGAGCATTTGGCCTATCCTAAAAAGACACTTCTGAAAATACCTTTCTTTTTCTGTGAAACAGTTGCCATCATGGAGTGGAAGGTATTGTACAATTGAGGATATTACAATCAAAATGCCTTGAATCAAGTTCTAATGGGGTTATGTTCTAAAGCCGAAATCAAGTAAAGCACAAAATGCTGGTGGAACACAGCAGGCCAGGCAGCACCTATAGGAAGAAGCACAGTCAACGTTTCAGGCCGAGGCCCTTCATCAGGACTCACAAAGGGTCTTGGCCCAAAACGTCAGCTGTGCTTCTTCCTATAGGTGCTGCTTGGTCTGCTGCGTTCCGCCAGCGTTTTGTGTGTGTTGCTTGAATTTCCAGCATCTGCAGATTTTCTTGTGTTTGCATCAAGTAAAGCAATATGTCAACTGGCATGAGTATTCACAAAAGTTGCTGGTTTGTACTTCTAGAAAGTCAGTGACTCTGTCATCAGAGGAAACCTGTTATTCTAACCTGTTCTTGTATCCTCAGCTTTCTGGGAAAGGCAACTTACTACTTTGTTAATACCCAAAATCAAAATTGGGAAAATCAAGTATTTTAAGCAGTGGCTGTAATTCAATTCCCCAGACAATAGGTTTGTGGGAAGAGTTAAATTTATTTTCATATAAACTGAGCCACTGAATTCTCTTTCCTTGCTGTCAATATAAAATTATTATTTTGATAACTCTTTACCTGTCACTGCAGACTTATTACACAAGATCTGATCAAACCGATTTGAAAACACGATTCCAGTTTGTTGATTATTAACCAATTGTGGTCCAGGTCGTGTCTCTGATGCAGCGCTGAAGGAGTACTGCATTCCTGGGGATCCATCTTAACTGATAATATTAAATCTGATAATAAGTCTTAAAGTCCTCTTTGGAAGTTGAGATGCTGTTTATCATGCTAGCATTGGACATTGTTGGAATGGCGTAGGAGGCCACAGATGGGCAGGTTAGAGTGGGAGTGGGACTGAGGATAAAAGTGATTGATTTCAGGGGTCTGAGTTGCATCTACACTCTGAAAGAAAATGTTTTACAAAGTGATCAGCCAGGCAAAACAGTAATAGAGCTATTGGCTGTGTCTCATCTACTTCGTACACTTCTGCTGTTGTCTTCTGTCCCACAGCCAGAACAAGGATAAAGCATCTTAGTTTTCACTCTACCAGCCGTTACATTTGACGGCAATGAGACTCATCTTCAATGAGATTAAATCACCAAGCGAAAATCAAGCCTTTTCCTTAATGGTCTCAACCATAAGTTGCTCTAAATTACCATCTTGTGGGGCATTCTATAAAGTCTTTCTCTTGGGATCCAAGACCAACCTGATTTTCTCAATCTACCTGCATATTGAAATCCCCTGTGACCATCGTAACATTGCCCTTTTTCCATGCTTTTATAATACCGGGGGAGTCTATGACTGGGAGCACAACCTCAGAATACGAGGACAGAGATGAGGAGGAATTTCTTTAGTCAGAGAATGGTGAACCTGTGGAATTCATTGCTATTTGTGGAGGCCTTATCATTTAATATGTTTAAAGTGGAGGTTGATAGGGTTTTGATTAGTAAGGGCATCAAAGGTGATGGGGAGAAGGCCAGAGAATAGAGTTGAGAGGGATAATAAATCAGTCCTGATTGAATGATAGAGCAGATCAATAGGCTGAATGACCCTTTTCTGCTTCTGTGTCTTATGGTATTTTCTTCCCTTCCCTTTTCAGCATTATAACTGAACAACTTTCTGGTCTTCTTCGGGGAATTGTCCCAGATTTCTAGCGTCTACAGTTTCTCTTGTGTCTCCACTTCCTAATCTGCTGTTCCATCACTGCCAACTACTCTCATTCTCATGACAGTGCAATGACAGGAAATACAATGCCTACTCTTTTACTTTTTCCCTTCCTATCATCCCAAAACCTAAATGATTCTTGCAGGTGAAGCAGTGATTCACTGACATTTCCAATCTAATGTATTGCATTTGGATGCTCATAATATGATCTCTATAGTGATTGTGCTGAAGAATACTTCCTTTCAAGACAAACCAGTGCTTTATTTTTCTGCTCACCTCTGAACCACTGGGCCTGCATTTTTCCAATGAGGCTCAAAATTCACTTGCTGAACTGCACCTAGTCTACTGTTTCAAAATTTTAGCCATCGGGACTCAAAGACAATTTCAACAATTCCAGGTAACTTGTTCTCTTCATTTGCATCATTTATGCTGTAATTTATATTATTATCTCCATGTTTCTCTCTCCACAGATACTGCCTGATTGACTGTGCATTTTCAGTATTCTCCTTTTGGCTTCAGCACTGCTTCACTTATTGTTTTGGAGACACAAGAAACTGCATATACTGGAATGTGGAGCAAAAAATCTGCTGTTAGAACTCAGTGAGTGGGTCAGGCAGCATCTGTAGAAGAAAATGGACAGTCAATGTTTCAGGTTGAGATGCTTCATTTGGACTCATCATTGATTTCCCTCTATAGATGTTGCCTGACACACTAAGTTCTGTTAGCAGCTTGTCTTTTGCTCCCTCATTGTTTTTCAAAGTTCAAAGTAAATTTTATTATCAAAGTCACCTATACAATCCTGAGAGTCAGTTTCTTGTGAGCATTCATAGTAAATACTTAAGTCATGGAGGGATTGTCTACTGAGTCATTGTGGGTGGAAGTTAGAAACAGGAAGGGGGCAATAACTCTACTGGGTGTTTTTATAGACTTTCCCCCAATAGTAACAGAGGCATCGAGGAGCAGATAGGGAGGCAGATTCTGGAACGATGCAATAATACTAGGGTTGTGTGATGGGCGATTTTAACTTTCCCAATATTGACTGGCATCTCCTCAGAGCAAGGGGTTAAGGTGGGATGGAGTTTGTTAGGTGTGTTCCTGACTCAATATGTAGATAAGCCAATTAGAGAAGAGGCTGTACTTGATCTGGTATTGGTAAATGAACCTAGTCAGCTGTCAGTCTCTCGGTGGGAGAGCATTTTGGAGGTAGTGATCATAACTCTTATCTCAAACAACAGGAATTCTGCAGATGCTGGAAATTCAAGCAACACACATCAAAGTTGCTGGTGAACGCAGCAGGCCAGGCAGCATCTGTAGGAAGAGGTGCAGTCGACGTTTCAGGCCGAGACCCTTCGTCAGGACTAACTGCGCAGCAGGCCAGGCAGCATCTGTAGGAAGAGGTGCAGTCGACGTTTCAGGCCGAGACCCTTCGTCAGGACTAACGACGCATAGTTAGAAATAACTCTTATCTCCTTTACCATAGTGCTGGAGAGGGATAGGAGCAGACAATTTGTGAAAACATTTAATTGGGGTAGGGGGAAATATGATACTATTAGGCAGGAACTTGGGAACATAAATTGGAAGCAGATGTTCTCAGGGAAATGTACAGCAGAGATGTGGCAAATGCTCAGGTAACATTTGCATGGCGTTCTGCATGGGTATGTTCCATTGAGGCAGGGAAAGGATGGTAGGGTAAAAGAACTATAGTGTACAAAGGACGTCGAAAATCTAGTTAAGAGGAAAAGAATCTCCGTTGATCGGAGGCTGTGAATTGGTTGGTTTTAACTTTTTCGAGCCCTATTTGGGCAGAAAAGTTTATTTTTGATTTCTTAATATGGTTGCTAAACTTTCTTTTTAACTGCATCATTTCTTTCTTCTCCCAGGGGATTCTGGGTGGTTACTTCCTTTTTGTCATCTTACGTATTTCCTGTGTGGTCTTAAATTTTGTAGTTTTTAAATTTTATTTTGTTTTGCTTTTTATAATTAGTTTATGTTAATAATCTTATTTTTTCTTGTTGTTTTGTCTATTCATGGGTTTGGGGTTTATTGTGGTTTTTTTTTAATATATGTTTTCTGGCTTTTGTTCTGTTGTGTGTGTATTTTAATTGAGTTACCTTTTTTTTTTACTTTTTTACTGTTTTACAATTAGCTGATCTTTTTCATATTTATACCTTTTTTTTAGGGAGCGTATACCGGAAGTCATGGGGGTAGTATTAGCGCTTGCTTCTTTCGGGCGGGTCTGCTTTAGATTTTGCCTTGGGGTCTTGGGGTGGAGGGTGGCGGGAGGGGCTTCACGTTTTAGTTTTTTTCTCTTTGGGCTATATACATTATTGAAGTACTGGTTGCGTCCTTTTTCCCGGTATCTTTTGTATGTTCTGTTTCCTCTCCGGGTTCGTGGGTCGAGCCTATCGTCAATCCTCCTCGCTGTGGGTTGACTTTAGGATTTATGGAGTCTATTATTAATTTTGTCTCCTGGAATACTAACGGTCTTAATCATCCTATTAAAAGGAAAAAAGTTTTTAAACTGTTCCGGAGACTTAAAGCACAAATTTTATTTTTACAAGAGACCCATGTACGGAGGGGGGACAGACTACGTTTTTTTAAATTCTGGAAGGGACAACAATTTCATTCGAACTCCAATGCTAAGATTCGAGGCGTCTCTATTTTCATAGATTCCTCAGTTACTTTTATACAACAGGATATTATTTCTGATCCGAATGGTAGATTTTTATTGGTTAGTGGTTTACTATTTAATAAAAAAGTAGTTTTGGTTAATGTTTATGCTCCTAATATGGATTGTCCGGAATTTTATAAATCATTGTTTAATCAGTTTCCGAATTTGAACGAGTTTTCATTGATCTGGGGCGGAGATCTTAATACCTGTCTGTCTCCAGCTTTGGACCGTTCGGCTCCTTTTCGGACCTTACCTAATAAATCTGCAACTTTGATTAACTTTTTCCTTTCTGATTCTGGGTCGACGGACATCTGGCGTTTTCTGCATCCTCAGGAAAAAGATTTTTCCTTCTTTTCACATGTTCATCATTCCTATTCAAGAATTGATTATTTTTTTGTTGATTCTCGTCTTATTCCTTCAGTGATTAAATGTGATTATGATTCTATAACCATTTCGGATCATGCTCCACTTAAGCTTTCTATTAAAATTATGGCCAATATACAAAATAATAGACAATGGCGTTTTAATTCGCTGTTGCTTCAGGACTCGGACTTTGTTAACTTTATGAATGAACAGATTGAGCTTTTTTTTACAATTAATCATACAGAGGATATTTCGGTTAACACTCTTTGGGACACTTTGAAAGCCTATATTCGTGGTCAGATTATTTCGTATTCTGCTGCTTTGAGGAAGAAACAGAAGCAGAAGGAGATGGCAATTGTGGACAAGATTAAGGAAATTGATAAGAAATATGTTATGGCTCCTTCTGAGGAGTTATACAAACAAAGAACTGAACTTCAAATGGAGCACAGTTTACTACTCTCGTCCTCGATTGTAAACCAATTAAAGAAAACAAGAAGTGAATTTTATGTTCACAGTGACAAAATTGGCAAGCTGCTGGCTAATCAATTGAAATCTAATTATGTTAAATCTCAAATCAATCAGATTTATAACCAAAATGATCGATTGATACTGGATCATGTGGGGATTAATCAAACCTTTTGTGATTTTTATTCTTCTTTATATCAATCAGAGTCTCCTCGAGATTCTAAATATATGAATGATTTTTTAGATAAGTTAGACTTCCCTCAGATTTCACAGGATATGTCTTCTATATTAGATACTTCCATTACTATGGATGAGATTAAGAATGTTATTTTTTCTATGAATCTGGGGAAAGCTCCTGGCCCGGATGGGTTTACCGTTGAATTTTATAAATGTTTTGCTTCTTTATTGATTCCTTGGCTCTGTAGGGTTTTTGAGGCTTCTTTGAAACTTGGTAAACTTCCTGAATCTTTTAATAGAGCGTCAATTTCTTTAATACTAAAGAAGGATAAAGACCCTGCTCAATGTGCATCTTATAGACCAATATCTCTATTAAATGTTGATTCTAAAGTTTTTTCTAAGTTATTAGCAAATAGACTAGAAAAAGTACTCCCTTCTATTATTTCGGAAGACCAAACGGGTTTTATTAAAGGTCGTTATTCTTTTTATAATATTCGTACATTGTTAAATATCGTTTATACTCCCTCACAAAATGTTCCTGAGTGTGTTATTTCTTTAGACGCCGAGAAAGCTTCTGATAGAGTAGAATTTTAGCTTGAAATTTATATCCTGGATTAAACTGTTATATCATTCCCCTGTAGCCTCGGTCCGTACTAACTCTTTAAACTCACCTTTTTTTCCTCTCTTTCGAGGCACTCGAGAAGGCTGTCCTCTTAGTCCCCTATTATTTGATATTGCATTAGAACCTCTTGCAATTGCCATTCGAGAATCTTCAAATATTACTGGGATAACTCGGGGATTAAAGTCCCATAAATTATCACTCTATGCTGATGATTTACTTTTATATATTTCTAATCCTGAGAAATCCATTCCTGCTGTTTTAGAGTTATTAGCACAATTTGGTTTTTTTTCAGGTTATAAATTAAATCTTAGTAAGAGTGAACTCTTTCCGATTAATAAACATCTTCCCTTATATTATAAATTCCCATTTAAATTGATTGATAATTATTTTTCTTATCTTGGGATTAAAATTACTTGTAAATATAAAGATTTATTTAAGATTAACTTTTTACCATTAATAGACCATATTACTCAACTTTCATCTAAATGGTTTCCCTTATATTTAACTTTGATTGGTCGTATTAATGCAGTTAAGATGTTTTTTTTGCCAAAATTTTTATATGTGTTTCAGGCATTACCAATTTTTGTTCCAAAGTCTTTCTTTGACAAAGTTGACTCTAAAATTTCTTCATTTATTTGGCAGAATAAGAATCCGAGACTGGGTAAAATACATTTACAGAAAGCTAAGAGAGATGGAGGTTTAGCATTACCTAACTTTAGATTCTATTATTGGGCTATTAATATTTGACATATGAAATTTTGGTTACTTGATCAGGATATACTATCTATTCCTAAATGGGTAGCATTGGAACTACAATCTGTTCAGGGTTATACACTTGGCTCTATTTTAGGCTCCTCTCTCCCTTTTGATTCGAAACGCCTTAAGCAGGTCTCTAACCCGATAGTTAAATATGCTTTGCGCATTTGGTTTCAATTCAGAAAATTTTTTGATCTTAATCAATTCAGGTTAGCGATTCCTATTTTAGGTAACATATTTTTTCCTCCCTCTTTTACGGATCGCGCTTTTCAAACTTGGAAGACTAAGGGTATTTTACGGTTTTTGGATTTATTTTTAGATGGTTCCCTTATGTCTTTTGAACAATATCTAATAAATATAACTTATCAAGAATACATTTTTTTAGATATTTACAAGTTAGAAATTTCCTAAGTACTATACTTTCTTCCTTTCCAATGCTTCCTCCTACATATATTTTAGATTCGATAATTAACCTCAATCCTTGTCAGAAAGGTGCATCGGCTATGATTTATAATATTATTATGAAACTTAGGAAAGCTCCATTTGATAAGATTAGGGTAGATTGGAAACAGGAATTGGGGCTTACCATTTCTGTGGATGATTGGGGGCAGATTTTACAATTAGTTAATACTTCCTCTATTTGTGCTAAACATTCCCTAATTCAATTTAAAGTGGTTCATAGAGCACATATGTCCAAAGATAAGTTAGCGCGTTTTTACTCGCATATTAATCCTTTTTGTGATAGATGTTCGGGGCAGATAGCCTCTTTAACTCATATGTTTTGGTCTTGCCCTACTTTGGAAACTTTTTGGAGAGATATTTTTAATATTATTTCTAAGGTATTAAATATAGATATCTCTCCTCACCCTATTACTGCTATCTTTGGACTACCTAAAATTTCTAGTAATCTTTCCCCTTCAGCCCGTAGAATGATTGCATTTCTTACTTTAATGGCGAAAAGATGTATTTTACAACATTGGAAAGAGCTTAATGCTCCAACTACCTTTTTTTTGGTTCTCTCAGACGATTTTATGTTTGAATCTGGAGAAAATTAGAAGTAACCTTTATGATTCTTCATTTAAATTTGAACAGATTTGGGGACCTTTTATTCGATATTTTCATTTAATGTAATATATACCCTTGTTTTTTTTTCACTGTTTTTAATGGAGGTCGGGATTGAGGACGTGATTTTAAGTTTAACTCTGTTTGGTTTCAAGTTAGCCCATTGCTTTGCTTTGCTTTTAGTTAGTTGCACGGTGGGTTTTTTTGGGGGTTTTTTTTTTTCTTTTTTTCCATTGATATATATAAAATTTAGTATACTATTATGTTATCTTGGTTTCTTATGTTTAAGTTACATTGTAGTATTTTTTTTTGTATTGATACCTTCTGGAATTTTATTATATTTTAACATTGTATTAATGTTTATATGGCTTACCTTTTTGTATACTTATTCAATAAAAAGATTTGAAAAGGAAGTAAGAGGAAAAGAAAAGCTTACAAAAGGTTCAAGAAACTAGGTACCTGTACTGTTAGAGCTCTAGAAAATTACAAGGGTGCCAGGAAGGAGCTCAAGGATGAAATCAGGAGAGCTAGAAGGGGCCATGAGAAGGCCTTGGTGACCAGGATTAAGGAAAACCCCAAGGCATTCTGCAAGTATGTGAAGAGCAAGAGGATGAGCCGTGTGAGAATAGGACCAATCAGGTGCAATAGTGAAACATGCATGGAGCCGGACGAGGTAGCGGAGGTACTTAATGAATACTTTGCTTCAGTATTCACCAGTGAAAAGGACCTTGGCATTTGTGGGGGTGACTTACAGTGGACTGAAACGCTTGAGTGTATAGACATTAAGAAAGAGGATGTGCTGGAGTTTTAGAAAGATATTAAGTTAGAAAAGTCATCGAGACCAGACGAGATATACCCCAAGCTATTGTGGGAAGCAAGGGAGAAGATTGCTGAGCCTTTGGCAATGATCTTTGCATCATCAATAGGGACAGGAGAAGTACCAGTGGATTTGAAGGTTGCAAATGTTGTTCCCTTGTTCAAGATAGGGAGTAGAGATAACACAGGAAATTATAGACCAGTGAGTCTTACTTAAGTGGTGGGCAAGTTGCTGGAAAAGATCCTGAGGGGTAGGATTTATGAGCATTTGGAGAGACAAAATCTGTTTAGGGATAGTCAGCATGGCTTTGTCAAGTGAGGTCATGCCTTACGAGCCTAATTGAATTCTTTGAGTAGGTAACAAAACACGTCGATGACGGTAGAGCAGTGGATGTAGTGTATATGGATTTCAGTAAGGTATTTGATAAGGATCACCATGCAAGGCTCAGTCAGAAAGTAAGGAGGCACGGGATCTAAGGAGACCTTGCATTATGGATGCAGAATTGGCTTGCCCACAGAAGGCAAAGGGTAGTTGTAGATGGTTCATATTCTGCATGGAGGATAGTGACCAGTGGGGTTCCGCAGGGATCTGTTCTGGGACCCCCTCCTCTTTGTGATTTTTATAAATGACCTGGATGAGGACGTAGAGGGGTGGGTTAGAAAGTTTGCTGATGACACAAAAGTTGAGGGTGCTGTGGATAATCTGGAGGGTTGTCAGAGTTGACAGCCGGATAGCGATAGGATGCAGAACTGGGCTGAGAAGTGGCAGATGGAGTTCAACCCAGAATAAGTGTGAAGTGGTTCATTTTGGTATGTCGAATTTGAAGACAAAATATATTATTAATGGTAAGATTCTTGGCAGTGTGGAGCATCAGCAAGATCTTGAGGTCCGTGTCCATAGGACACTCAAAGCTGCTGTGCAGGTTGACAGTGTTAAGAAGGCGTATGGTGTGATGGCCTTCATCAACCATCGGATTGAGATCAAGAGCCATGAGGTGATGTTAAAGCTATACAAGACCTTAGTTAGACCCCACTTGGAGTACTATGTTCATTTCTGGTCACCTCACTATAGGAAGGATGTGGATATTATAGAGAGAGTGCAGAGGAGATTTACATGATGTTGCCTGGATTGGAGAGCATGCCTTATGAGGATAGTTTGAGCGAACTTAGCCTTTTCTCTTTGGAGTGACAGAGGATGAGAGGTGACCTGATAGAGGTGTATAAGATGATGAGAGGATTGATTGTGTGGATAGCCAGGGCTGAAATGGCTAACATGAGAGGGTATAGTTTTAACATGCTTGGAAGTAGGTACAAAGGGGATGTAAGAGGTAAGTTTTTTACACAGAGTGGTGGGTGTGTAGAATGCACTGCCAGCAACAGTGGTAGAGTCTTTTACAATAGGGTCTTTTAAGAGGCTTTACATGGAGCTTTGAAAAATAGAGGGCTATGTGGTAGGATAATTCTAGGCAGTTTCTAGAGTAGGTTACATGGTTGACGCAACATTGTGTGCTGAAGGGCCTGTAATGTGCTGTAGATTTCTATGATTCTATGAATACAAGAAACACAACAGAATCAATGAAAGACCAGACCCAACAGGAGTAACAACCAACCAACGTGCAAAAGACAACAAACTGCAAATTTTACTCAGAGGGGTAGGTGCCTGGATTGAGTTACCCGGGGTAGTAGTAGTGGAAGCAGGAAGTTTGGTGGAGTTGAAGAGGCTTTTTGAAAGACATATGCATATCAATGAATTAGAGGAATGTGCATGATACGCAAGAGGAGATCATTTACTATTCATTGACACTACCATTGGCACCACATCATGGGCTAAATGGCCTGGCCAGTGCTGTACTATTTTATGTTCTAAGGTCACATTTGGAAGTACTGCGTACAGTTCCAGTTGCCCTGCTATAGGAAGAATGCCATTAATTTAGAGAGGGTGCGAAAAAGACTTACAAGGGTATTACTCGGACTGGAGTGCTTTGGTTGTAAGACGAGGCTGAGCAGGCTAGGACTTTTTTCCTCTGGAGCGTAGGATGCTGTGACGTGACCTTCTAGAGATTTATAAAATCAGGAGGGGCACGAATAAGATAAAAAGCCAGACTTTTCTCCAGGTAAGGGAAGTACAAAACTAGAGGACATAGATTTAAAGGGAGAGATGAGAGATTAAAGATTTTAAAGGGACCGGAGGGGTAAGTTTTTCCACGTACAGGGTGGTAAGTATATAGAATTGCTGTCAAAGAAGTGGTTGAGGTAGGTACAGTTATGACATTTAAAGGACATTTAGACAGTTACGTGCATAGGAAAAGTTTAGATCTGGGGTCCATGGACCCCACAGTTAATGGTAAGGGTCCATGACATTAAAAAGTTAAGAACCCCTGGTTTAGACTGAGGGATATGGCCATACGCAGGGAAATTGCACTACCTCAGGCAACTTGGTTGGCGCATTCCTGATGTTCTGTTTAGGTCTTATGAGTCTCGGCATACCCGGAGTCCTGTTCTCACCCCATTAGAAATATTACATTTGTCCTATCCATTCCAACTCACTGCATCTGAAAACTAACTTCCCAGGTCTGACGAAGGGTCTTTGACTTGAAACGTTGCACCCTGCTCCTTTTCTCCACAGATGCTGAAATGCCCAGCTGAGTGAACAGAATTCTCTGCGTCTGTGCTGCCGTGTATATGTGCGCGCAGTACATGCTGGGCTGTCCACGTCCTACGGGAGCATTGGCGTGTGCAGGCGAAGCTGTGGCCGGGAGCCAGCGGCGTGGTGTCCGAGTACCGGCGGGTCCAATACCACCCCTTCCCCCTTTTTGTTAGTATAGAGGTAAGTGAGTGTCAGGTCACAACTCCCTCTCTTGCTCTGTGTGTCCCAGGTGCCCCTTTCCCCTGCCGCCCTCCGTCTCCGGATGTGGGGCGGAAAGAGACCGCGCTGCGCTCAACGTCGACCCGAGAACCTCAGGCCTCGGCGGAATCCCCGAGCTCGCGTTAATCATCCGCCCAGAAGCAGTTGTCTGGCTCGCTGAAGTTCATTGCAGGTGAACGGAAAGTGGCCGGGGAAAGGATTTGATAGGTAAGAGGCTGCTGCATCGATTACACCAAATTCTTGGTTAAAATAAAAGAGTAGATTTGCTCAGTTGATTCCCAGTCAAAAAGTTATATCGTCAGACTGTACGAGAAGAGAAATTCAGACTAATTCTCCAGTGCTGTGCTGAGGGACTGCCGCATTGTCAGGGCTAGTGTTTCTCTGATGCTCTATCAGGCGGATTTTAAAGATCCCATGATAGTTCTTTGACACATAATAGAAATTCCTTAATCAGGGCCACTAAATACACAGTCCTTATGAAGGGTCCTGAATCGTCAACTGTTTATTTCCTTACATAGATGTTGCCTGGCCATCTGAATTCCTTCAACGTTAAGTGTGTGTTGCTCAAAGTTTACAGCAACAGCAAAAATCTCTTGCGTTTATTGCCAAATAATCACCAGGTAGACATTTGTGGGCCCCTTTTATGGACAAATTGACTGCTGTGTTCGTTTTCCATATCATCGAGCAATTAGGTCCAGTGGCTGTCACATAACTCCGGGGAGTCGGGTCCCATCCTGAATTTATATGCTTGCACAATCTCATTGTGACCATGTTGACTTCTCCTTTATACACCCGTTTTCACCTACACTTACCTATGTACACCTGTTTCCTCCCACATTCTGAAGAAGAAACCCAGATGCTACTGTTTTGACTTGAAACAGATAGTTCTTCCGTTCCCCACTGAGGATGCTGTTCAACCTGCCGAGTTCCACCTGCAGATTGTTGTTCCAGATTTTTAGGTGAAGTTTCTTTTGTAGCTTAATTGTGTGCTGTAAACTGATGTATGTACTCTCTGACTATTGACCTTGGTTCTAGATCTCATGCATCCTTTACGCTTCAGTACAGTACATGAATTCCACATTTCCTTTCTTCTCACTGGGGTCTCTCTTCCCACACTCTACATCACCCCACTGGGGCACTAATTTACATACACTATTTGAACTTAGCGGAATCGATTTCCCATGCTTCTTTTAAATTTATTGGGGAATCATTTCCCATGTTCTCTTTAGACTTAACCGGCTTCACTGGAAAATGTATTATTCCATTATTTAACACTTAAAGAAAATGTGAATTTGATGTGATTGTAATCCGGCAATGTTAAAATCCTGACTGTACTGGATTAGCAGAGTTTAACTGTATTGACCTGACCTCACTTTCTGGTTCTCACCTTGTAGCTTTAATAATTCCAACGCCTCCAATCCTCATACCAATGCTTTATAAAGGTGAAACATTGCTGTCTTAGCTCTTCACCACTGAAAACAAGTTCTGAATGAATTACCTGTACATAATTATTGTTAATTATTGCCTACTCAGCCCATCTAAGCCCCAAGTTTATAATCCTTATTAAATCTGCTGTCAATCTCCTCTAGGTCAAATAAAACTATTCCCATCAAACCAGCCATTCCGCATAACTGAACCTCCATAGTATCCAGGTCATCTTCAAGGAACCAATGCCTCATAAAGGCAGCATCCATCACTAAGGACCCCCATCATCCAGGGCATGGCTTGTTCTCATTGCTACCATCAGGAAGGAGGTACAGAAGCCTGAAGGCACACACTCAATGATTAGGAACATCCTGCCATCAGATTTCTGAATGGACATTGGACCCATGAACACAACCTCACTGCATTTTTATTTCTATTTTTGCACTACTTATTTGATTTAACCATTTTATATATATATATATATATATATATATATATATATACACACACAGTATATATTATTATTATTATTCACTTTTTTCTATTGTGATGTATTGCATTGTACTGCTGCTGCAAAGACAAATTTCACAACATACACCAGTGATATTAAACGTTAATCTGATTTTTTTTGCACCCTCTGTAAGTGCTATCATTCATTCTTCATCTGTTGAGAAGAACAGTTACATCAGCTCCAGTTTTAAATTGTTGCCAAGATTTTTCAGTAGTTCGAAGAAATCCCAAAATATGAAATCAATTCTTAATTTTAGTAAGGGTGTGGAGAATTTTGCTGTGTTGCTTTGGAGTACAAATGTGTATTTTTCAACCACATTGAGAAGGTTCAAAAGGAGAAAAAAATGTAATATTTAATGTTGCAAAATCCTGAGGCATTTTTGTTCAACTTGGCATTGCAGAGAAATTAATGAACACTGGGCAATAAAAACCTTGTCAGGGCATATTCATCAGCAATAACATGTCCACTGTCACCAAAAATGATCAACCAAGAAATTGTTTAACATAAAAAAAAGTTAGGAATGACCAAGGGAATGTCCTTGTGTTGCTGTGTTTTTATTATCTGTTTTAATACAACACAGTGTGGAGAGCTGGGGAAAATCCTGACGATCGGCTGAATTTTCATATTCACTTGAAATGAATTTGTGATGAATGAATGTCTGTTTTATAATTTAATGTTTGTAATTGTTACAGTTGTAGTTTTGACAGTGATGTCTTCTGTTTGCACCTCATTCATATGAATTATATGCATCAACAAATATATTGAGCTTTCTGTTTATGGTAAAGGTTAAGGAATTGTGAAGTTCAGATGTCTGAATTGAACAGAAGAGTGTGATTAAACAGGTGTCAAATAGTTTGTTTCTGTGCTGTAATATTCATGGATATATGTATATCCTTCCACAGCCTCAGTCATCTCGGTTTCTGTATCCCCTTCCTCCACTTGTGTCATCTGAGATCTCTGTATTTATCTTGTTCTGGCCTGTAGCACATCCCCAGTTTAAATAGTATTTCTGCCTTTAGTTGCCTAGGTCCCTAGCTCCAACATCTCTTCTTAAGCCCATCACCCCTAGTATGGCATAGGCCACCAACAGTTGCTGGCCAGAGTCTTCAGTCACGGGTCATTCTTGTACATTTTTTCCCAGTGCAGCTCACCTTCTTCCAGAGATGAGGCCTTGGGAGCTTCGGTTGGTGTTTCTTTAGCTCTGGGAATTTGCAGGATGGGGTTGCTATTCTCTGCCCAACCATCTCTGTTTCACAGCCGGGCTCGGGACCATCCATGGTGGAGTTCCAGCTCCAAAGTACCCTCGCTCTTTTCGTTGAAGTTGCTTTTTAAAAATTGAAGTTCATCGAAACTGTGGATGATACATTTTGAAATTCAGTCCTCCCTGAGTTATAGCTATATTCTGTTCCTGTCAACTGTTGGGAACCCACATAGTTCACGTGTTGGAAATGCAGCCTTGAGCTGAGTCCCCTGGCGGCAAAAGATGCCTGCAGTCCCACAGGGGCCAGCAAATGACCGCTCTTTTGTACAAGTTGTATGTAAGTTGGGCATCCATAACCAGAGAAGGACCCTTAAAAAGAAAAACTCCTGGAAATGCTCAGTAGGTCAGGCAGCATCTGTGGAAGGAGAATCAGTGAACAAGTCCAGAACTCTTTCTCAGAACCTGGAAAGAGAGAAAAACAAGTTAGTTTTCAGTAGGGAAGGTGAGGGAGGGATGTTAAGAACAGAGGGAATATCTCCGGCTGAATTTGAATAGGATAATGGGAACTGCTCCAAATACATGATGGTTTTTGTCTGTGCTTGGCAAGAGAGTGGGACATACCAAGCAGGTCAGAATATATGAAAAGAATAAGAAAAATTGAGCTAAAATAATGATGGATATAATTGATAAGTTTGATACAGACGGAAGAATAGAGTGCCAAATTCAGTCTTGAGTCTGGAAGGCTGCAACATGCCACAATGGAATATGAGGTGCTGTAGCTCTAATTTGTATTGGGCTTTCTTGTAACAGTGCAGGAGGACAGACAGGCTTAATCCTGCAATGGTCCTCTGCACAGTGAGCACCTAGTCTGCGTTTTGTTACTCCACTGTAGAGGGGATTGCATTATGAACACTGAATGTTCAAAGAAGTGCAAGTGAACTGCTGCTCCACCTGGGAAGACTGGCTGTGTCCCTGATGGTAGAAAGGAAGAGGTGAAAGGACAATCAAACCAAAAAAAAAGCAGAGAAATCTGTGCAGTTCAGGCAGCATCTGTGGAGAGAGAAATAGTCAAAATGTTTTGGGCTTGGGACCCTTTTTCAGAACTGGGGAAGTGAGATGCAATGGAGACACGAGATTCCAGGTGCTGGAATCTGGAATGAAGATCAATTTGCTGGAAGGACTCAGTGGGTCAAGCAACATCTGTAGGAGGAAAGGAATGGTTGATGTTTTGGGTAGAAACCCAGCATTAGGACTTCGATGCAGGGTTTCAATCCAAAACATCGACGATTCTTTTCCTGCCACCGATGCTGCTCGTCCCACTGAGTCTTTCCAGCAGATTGTCTGTTGTAAGGGGGAGACAAGTACATTTTCAGTAGGAGGGATGTGCAGAACAAAGACCGGATGAGTTGAAATGGCTTAATGAAGACAGTTATCAACACATTAAGCTTCTAAATCAGCATAAAGAGCTGTTATTAGCACATTGGTGGGACTTGGCTGACAGTCTAGACTTAACTGTATTAGATAAGAAATGAAAATGCTGGAAAGCTAAGCAGGTCAGGCAGGTCTGTGGAAGGAGAAATGGGTAATATTTCGGGTGAGGGAGCTTTGATCAGATCCGAGAAAGAGAAATTAGTTAGTCAGGGTGGCAGCAAAAAGTAGGTGAAACCATGACAGATTAACCATGTGGCAGGTGAGATGAGGTGTGTAATTTGTCACTGATGTGGTTCTGTCAGACAGGGGCATGTTATATGTTGGAACCATGTGAGCAGCAAAGGCTGCCTGACCTGTAGAGGTTTACCAGCGGTTTATGGTTTTGTAATCAGAAACTGGAAGTGGTTGGCTGAGGTGGAAGAGAGTTACAATGTGAACAATGCCTTTGCCAGGATAGGGAGGGGAAAATGCATCTTCTGATGGTGGAATCTTGCTGGAGCTGGTGGAAATTGTGAAAGATCATCTGTTCAATGTAGAGAATGTGGAGTGGAAGGTGTGGACCATAGGAACTATGTGATTGTTTTGTCTTGGAGGAGAAGAGATGAGAGGGAAGGTGCAGGAAATAGATAACAAGCAGTCAAGTGCTTTGTCCACTATGGCAGAGTGGAAGCCATGGATCAAGAAAAGGGAAGACACTTCAGAGGAACCTGAAACACAGAATGTCTCATAGTGGCAAATGTGACAGAGTTGGAGAAATTGTGCATCTACATCTACCCTATCATCCCGAATCACTACCTACAAAATACTAAGCAGAGAGAATGTTCCAGAAATTTGAAAAACAGTCTTTAGAAATGCGACTTCGTTTGTATTCTTGTTAGTTCTTCACCTGCTGGCCAGTTGCAGCTTATTCACATTCCTTGTCTTCACCCTTTCATTCTCTGGTTGCTAAAGCTCTCTCTTTCCAGGGGCACCAGCAAGGTATGTGCATTAGGCTCACAGAGCCTCTCATCGATGTACAGGAAAGGGTTGGTGTGGTCTTTATTTGAATGACTGCAAGGGCCTCTTCCTGGTGGCACCTCCTTCTGAACTGTCCGGTCGATCGCTGGCCCAACTGCTGAAAAGTCCCAGCTCATTTGTATTCACTCCCTATTCAGGCTGGGGTGACTGCCTTCAGATGTGTGTGCAATCTTTGCCAGTCTGCCACACTATTGAAGTTGCTTTGACGTAAATCTCTCCCCATCTATTTTCACAAATATCTTTTCTATTTTATGCTATTCAACTAATATCTACCTTCAGCAACCAACCTTTAGTACAGAGTACCATTACCATCACACTTTAACATGTTATTTCTGTTTCTGTCACGTTCTCAGTGTCTTCTGCCTGTATGTTTGCTGTGGGTCTGTTTCCAGAAAATCATAAGACATAGGAGCAGAATTAGGCCATTCAGCCCATCAATTCTGCCCTGCCATTCTACCATGGCTGATCCCGGATGCCACTCAACTCCATACACCTGCCTTCTAGCCATATCCTTTGATGCGTGACCGATCAGGAAACGATCAAGTTTTACCTTAAATATACCTATGACTTGGCCTCCACCACAGTCTGTGGCAGCGCATTCCACAGATTCACCACTCTGACAGAAAATAAAATCCTCCTTACCTCTGTTCTAAAAGGTTGTCCCTCAGTGTTGAGGCTGTGCCCTCTAGCTCTGGATATCCCCACCAGAGGAAACATTCTCTCTACACCCACCCTATCTAGTCCTTTTAACATTCAGTAGGCTTCAAAGAGATCCCCCTGCATTCTTGTAAATTCCAGTAAGTGCAGGCCCAAAGCTGCCAAATGCTGCTCATATGTTAACACGTTAATTCCCAGAATCATCCTCGTGAAGCTCCTCTGGACTCTCTCCAATGATGACACATCCTTTCTGAGATATGGGGCTCAAAACTGTTGACAATGCTCCAATTGCAGCCTGACTAGTGTCTTATAAAGGCTCAACATCATCTCTTTGTTTTTATATTCTATTCCCCTTGAAATAAATGCTAACATTGCATTTGCCTTCTTTATCACAGACTCAACCTGTAAATTAACCTTCTGGGAGTCTTGCAAGAAGACTCCTATGTCCCTCTGCAGCTCTGAGGTTTAAACGCTCTCCCCATTTAGATAATAGTCTGCACTGTTCTTCCTTTTACCAAAATGCATTATCACACATTTCCCAAAACGCTATTCTATTCTGTCTGTCACTTTTATGCCAATTCATCCAATTTGTCTTAAGTCCTGCTGCAACTGCATTGCTTCCTGAGCACTATCTACCCTTCTACCTATCTTCATATCATCCACAAACTTTGCCACAAAGCCATCAATTCCATTATCCAAATCATTGACAAAAAGTGTGAGAAGTAGTGATCCCAATACTGACCCCTGAAGAACACCACTAGTCACTGGCAGATAACCAGAAAAGGCCCCATTTATTCCACTCACTGCCTCCTGCTTGTCAGCCATTCCTCTATCAATGCCTGTATCTTTCCTGTAATGCTATAGGATTTTGTCTTGTTAAGCAGCCTCATGTGTGGCACCTTATCAAATGCCTTCTGAAAATCCAAGTAAATAACTTCCACTGCCTCTCCTTTGTCTACCTTGCTTGTTATTTCCTCAAAGAACTCAAACAGATTTGTCAGTCAAGATTTCCCTGTGCAGAAACCATGCTGACTTTGACTTGTTTTATCATTAGTCTCCAAGTACCCCAAAATCTCATCCTTAATTATAGTCTCCAACACTTTCCCAACCATTGTGTTAGACTTACTGGCCTATAATTTCCTTTCCTTTGCCTTCATCCCTTCTTAAAGAATGGAGTGACATTTGCAATTTTCCAGTCCTCTGGGATCATGCCAGGATCTACTGATTCTTGAAAGATCATGACCAATGCATCCGTTATCTTTCAGTAACCTCTCTCAGGACTCTGGAATGTAGTCCATCTGGTCAAGGAGACTTATCCACTTTAAGACCTTTCGGTATGCCTCACACTTTTTCCTTTGTAATAGCAATGGCACTCACTCCTGTTCCCTGGCACTCACGGACCTCTGGCACACTCCTAGTGTCTTCCACAGTGAAGACATGCAAAATACCCATTACGTTCATGTGCCATTTCTTTGCCCCCCATTACTACCTCACCAGCATTATTTTTCCAATGGTCCAATATCAACTCTCACCTCCCTTTTACTCTTTATATAACGGAAAAAACTTTTAGTATTCTGCTTTATATTATTGGCTAGTTTGCCCTCATTTTTTCCCTTCTAGTAGCTTTTTGTTGTCTTTTGTTGGATTTTAAAAGCTTCCCAATCATCCAACTTCCCACTCACTTTTGCTACCTTATATGCCCTTTCCTTGGCTTGTATGCAGACCTTAACTTCCTTTGTCAGCCACTGTTGCCTAGCCCTGCCATTTGAGAACAACTTCTTCTGTGGGACTTATCTATCCTGCGCCTTGTGAACTGTTCCCCGAAACTTCAGCCATCTCTGCTCTGCCATCATCTCCACCCGTTTCCTCTTCCAACCCACCTGGGCAAGCTCCTCTCTCATGCCTCAGTAACTTCCTTTATTCCATTGAGATACTAATACATATGAGTTGTGCTTCTCCCTGTCAAATTGCGGTATGAATTCAATCATATTCCATCTACTGAAGGCCAAAGGACCTGTAATGTGTTTTAGGTCCTATGCTCTATGTTCAACTGTGGTCAGCTCTAGTGTGGCTGACTGGAGTTCATCTTTTAGATTCTCTGTAATTGCATGGTTACTGGGTACGCTTGATTCCCCCGCTCTACCTGTGGGAGCAACAAGGTGAGTCATAGAGCTTTAACCCGAGTCCAGTGTTTCTACTGACTGCCTTGCCAAATCTGCGCACAGACACATGTGTCAATTGTTAAAAGTACCATCTGTGTCCCATCCATCTGGGAGCAAACCCTGCTCTTTCAGGCAGCACCATCACAATGACTTGGTCATCTGGCTGTAGGAGGACTATCTCCTTTCTCTCCGGTTCTCTTAATAAATGTTGCTGTTGTTTTACTCGGTTCTTCATCACTTGAAATTGGTTACAAAGGTCTTTCACATACTGTGTCCTTCTATCCCTGTAAGCCCCAGGCTCACCGCAATCCATAATTACCCCATAAGGGAGTCACATTGCTCGCTCCATCAGTAATTTATAGGCGCTGAGATCTAGTGTATGGTTTGGGGTTGCTCGCAATCTCATCAGGATTCCTGGTAATACATCAACCTATGTCTTTCCCATCACAGCTGAAGCTTTGGCAAAGGCATTCTTGATTGTTCGGTTCATCCTTTCTACCATTCGTGAACTCTGAGGGTGGTAGCGTACGTGAGACTGTTGTCAAATTCCAAACAGTTGGTACATTTCCTTCATCACTTTCCCTGTGAAATGTGCTCCTTGATCCGAGTCCACCTGAACTGGGGTTCCGCACCTCGGGAGGATTTCCAGATCTGGAATCCGTGCAGCAGTGCTGGTGGAGCAGTCCCTTGTTGGGAAAGCCTCTATCCACCGGGTAAAGTGGTCCATAATTACTAGACAGTAGCTTCTCTCCCCGCTTTCTGGCAGGGGCTCCGTGAAGTCCAAGTGGATGTTTTCCCAGGGTCCCCTCGGCCATGGCTGGTTTGCCATCTGTAGCTTTATGTTGGGCACAAATGATACAACAGCAGCAGAATTCTCAACCTCCCCACCCATCCTGGCCACCACCAGTCCTTCTGGAGAGTAGTGATCATGCTCTGCCTTCCCTGATGCATCATCCCATGATATAACTTCAGTAGTATCTGGTGATGCCACTGCGATTCCTTTCTCCCTGTGGGTCCATCTCCCATCTGGTGCCTGCTGTGCTCACTTTCTGCTCCATTTCTCCTTCTGCCTCCACCTCTTCATTTAATTTTATTAAACTGGCATCAGTCATTTCTTCCTGCGCAGTTGCAATTTCAATTGCCTCTTGTCCCTCTGCTGCCTCTTTCGCATTGACATCTGCTCACTCATTTCCTTTCTGCTCCTTGCTCTCCCCTTTTACTTTAATTACTGCCACCTCTGCTGGCAGACTCACAGCTTTCAACAGTTCTTCTATCAGGTGCCCATGTCAAATACCTGCCCTTGTTGAAGTTACAAATCCTCATCATGCCCGTGCTATCAGATAATCATGCACCACCCCAGAGGCGTACTGGCTGTTTGTACACACTGTATATTTACTTGTCTGCCTTTACTGTAGTGCAGTGCTTCCACCATGGACACCAGATCAGCTACCTGAGCTGAGCAACCCCCTTGCAGTGCTCCTGAAGCTGATTCTTCACCTGTTTCCTTTACCATGATGCACCCAGTCTGTGGCTTCCTGTCTATGTACCTCCGAGACCCATCTATAAAAATTTCCTCTGCTTCCCCTTCTAGAGGTGTTGCCTTCACACCAATATCTTCTTCTTTCTCTTTCCACTTAGCACTCATATACCTCCCTCTCTATTCAGATGGTGCTTGCAGGATTCATTCCACTGTCCCTAACTATTACTGACTTGTCTTTGGGGATGAGGACTGCCTCTCAAGTTCCCCTTGTGCCGTCAGTGACTGCTCTCAGCCTCCATATTCAGCTCTACAATGGGATGAGGTGTGTGTAGTATGAGTTGTGCCACCATTACAACTGGTTCGCTTGCTCGCACTGCCCACACGGTGCAGTCTAAAGCTGCTACGCAGCGGGAATTCCTGCTGCAATGTTTCATTGAATAATATGCCTCTGGCCTTCTTGTGTCCCCATGGTCCCTGCACCCTCCCTCATTGCTGCAGTGTAGGTGAAAGGGGTGAGCTGCATCTGGTACCCTAGTGCAGATGCAGAGATCAGGGCTTTCTTGATATCTGTAAAAGCCTTTTGTTCATCTGGCTGCCATCTTACTTCCTCCAGATGGGGCTTTGCTTCTTTAACCAAGGCCTGTATCAGGGCCATAAGTGCTGAGATTGTGGCTGTAATTGAAAAGACACATTACCTTCCTCACTCCCCTTGTGTTCAGAGGGCGGGGCATGAAGCTGATATCTGAATGACTGTCGTCTGACATGTCCTTCCTCCCCTGGGAAATGGTGTAGCCTAGGTACCTGAGCCTTGTGTGGATTGATTTCAAACCTTCATCTCACAGTATCTCGAAAACACTGGCTATCACCCCTAACTGACCTGTTTTTCTTCTGAAGCAGTTAGTAGATCATCCACACATTAGAACATAGAACATATTGTAAGATGGTTGACTGGTAGAGTGTTAAATTGAGCTTTTCCAAAGTCTGTGCCATGACCTTATGAAAAATGGCTGGGCTAGTGTGGAATCCGTGGGGAGTCTGGTCCACATGTACTGCTGCCCATCTAGGGTGAAAACAAATCGGTCATGGGACTTAGGTGCTAAAGGGAGCCCCCAAGATGCATTAGCGATATCCAGGACCGAAAAAACTTCATGTTCTGGAGACAGGCCATTCAGGATTGTTGCAGGGCTCGCCACAATGGGATGTAATCTCAGTGTAGTCTTATTAAGGGCGGTATAGTCTATTGTTAACTGATAAGATCCGTCAGGCTTCTTTACTGGCCACATGGACAAGTTAGTAGTTAATGGATTCTCTCTGAGTATCCCCTGGTGTATTATTTCTTTCACTATACACTGAACAGCTGTCAGTGCTGCTATGCTGGCTATGTTGTGTTCTCTGTTGGTTGTATACGTTCACTGCCCCTGGCTTATCCATATTACTTCTCCTGCTTTCTCTGGCGGACAGAGTGTAGGTGTTCAGCAAAACGACCTCCCAGTGGTCACAATTTTAATTCCACATCTCATTCCCATTCTGATATGTCTATCCATGGCCAAATCTACTGTACAGATGAAGCCACACTCAGGTTGGAGGAACAACACCTTATATTCCGTCTGGGTAGCCTCCAACCTGATGGCATGAACATTGACTTTTCAAACTTCCGCTAATGCCCCACCTCCCCCTCGTACCCCATCCGTTATTTATTTATATACACGCATTCTTTCTCTCTCTCTCTCTCTCTCTCTCTCTCTCTCTCTCTCTCCTTTTTTTCCCTCTGACTATACCCCTTGCCCATCCTCTGGGTTTTTTCCCCCCTCCCCCTTTTCCTTCTCCCTGGGCCTCCTGTCCCATGATCCTCTCATATCCCTTTTGCCAACCAACTGTCCAGCTCCTGGCTCCATCCCTCCCCCTCCTGTCTTCTCCTATCATTTGGATCTCCCCCTCCTCCTCCCACTTTCAAATCTCTTACTAGCTCTTCCTTCAGTTAGTCCTGACGAAGGGTCTCGGCCCGAAACGTCGACTGTACCTCTTCCTAGAGATGCTGCCTGGCCTGCTGCGTTCACCAGCAACTTTGATGTGTGTTGCTTGAATTTCCAGCATCTGCAGAATTCCTCGTGTTTGCGTTTTTAAATACTTTGACCCATAGCTTACTGAATAAATAGGTATACTCACTTTGCCCCGTTTTCTGTCCTTGCTTGTATGAAGGTAAGGACAGAAAACACCTTCCGCCACCTCCAGTTTAAATTCCATGCGGAATATTTTGGAGGATCAAGGACCAAGAACCAAGATGGTTTACCTATTTATGTAAGTACTTCTCTGACAATAGATGTGTAACAGCCTAATGTAACATTGTATGGAAATACAAGATAACACTGATGCAGACATGTTTTATACATTTAACAAGGTGCTTTATTAATGCAACAGAGCTAGTCAGTTTTTCAATGTTCGTCGTCAGCCGGGTCATACTGTCTGTGAACTCCCTGTCAGTTGCCTCCATACGCTCCAGTATTTGGCTGAACGAAGATTATAGCTGGGGGTTTAACATCGAAGGATACACATTGTATCAAAAGGACAGGCAGAGGGGTGGCGTGACTGTTGGTTAAAAAAAAATGAAATCAAATAATTAGAAACAAGTGGCATAGGATTGGAAGGTGTAGGAGGAAAGGTTTAGGGGGAACTTCTTCACTCAGAAAGTGGTGGGAGCGTGGAACAAGTTTTAAGAATAAATTGGATGGGAGAGGTCTGGAGGGTTATGGACTGGATGCAGGTCAATGGGACTAGCGGAATAATGTTTCGGCACAGACTAGAAGGGCCGGATGGCCTGTTTTCTGTGCTGTAGTGTTCTATGGTTCTAATTCCTTTTAAGTTTTTCTACTCTGTAACTGGACAAACATGCACCAAGTATACCGTTTCCTCTTCGCTTGTTTTCTGTGTGTCCTGCGCATGCCCGGTAGGAGGAGGTTCACCCAAATATCCGTCTAGTGTGGACAGAGATATTTTGAAAAACGCTTAGTGTGGACGCCTGTCGTTTTTACTCGAAACCGGCGTTTTCAAAATTATCCGGTGTAGTGTGGACGTAGCCTGAGATGTCACAGCAGCTGCATTCACTATAGCAGGACTTTACAATTCCTCTTGCACTTTCTTTGGTCTATCTCACTGGTCGACAAGACTCTCGCAGAGTAGGTTGGCTCCACTGCTATCTCTAAATCTAAAACTTCCTGGTGGGCTGAGCTCAGGCCTTCCTTCATCATTTTCAGGAACACTGGGTTGTCTTTTTCTGGATTATCCAACCCTGAGTACTCCTCGTACGCTCGATATTTACGTTCTGCATAATCCATTACTGTCTCATCAGTTCTTTAAATCACTGCCATTATTGTTCCCCAGTTACACTCACCTCCCCCTTCCCCCAGTTGCTACTCACTTCCTCTTTAAAAGAGCGCTATCTTTCTTCATTGCTGGTGTTCCCAGAAGTTGCCCGTGTACCATCCCACATCCCCGTGACATACTGTCCCACATTGTCCTCGGACACTTCACTTTTACCAACACGTATATATCTTTAGGGAGCATCTGGTGAATTTCAAACGTTTCCTCAAACTTGTGCCAGAATTCTGAATTCCCACATGCAACTTTAAGTGAGGGCAGCTCTGACAAAATGCTCTGTTTCTTCCTGGGGGTGAAGGGCTTATGAATGGTTATAATCAGAGTCACAGGCTGGCCAGGATCATCAGGGTTCTCAACCTGACATTGCCTGACATCAATAGGTGACATTCTGACAGATTTGTGTAGGTAAAACCTCCTGAAATATCTCCACACTAACTCCCACACCATGCAAAATATAAATGATGGATACTGGTTAATCAGCACATAGTTAAAACTGCAAAGTATGTACTCTGCAATCTGCCACTTTTGAGCGCCCGAATTCATGATGCCTGCTGTATTCCTTTGAATCACATCCACCTCGCAAAACGTGTATGCTAAAATTCAGCCCCCCAAATGAGTATGCACACCCCCACTGGAGTCCCGAACCTTTAGTAACAACCCTTCGCAACTGGTGGCTCCATCCCACCAAATTAACACACAAGTTTTGTCTCTTACATAAGCACACATGCACAGACAACTCTTATATCTTCCTGTTCAGTTCTCTGTGTTCATGTTACCTCATGTTCCCGTGTACCACCAACCTGAACAGGTACAAGTGTGAGTGCTAGTTTAAAAATACTCACCACTTAGACCGCTAAGATCGCTGGTCACACGATGTGTCGCATGAAGGTATCCAACTCTAGACATCAAGTTATGTTGCGTGACTGAGGTCACCTGAGAAAAGTACTGGTAGTTATGAAGTAGCTTCTTTATTTGACAAGGAAAGATGCAGTAGACCCTATTGAGGCCCTTTCAGTCAAAATATCTGGCTGGCCCAACGTGGGACTCGATATTTTATGTGCTAAACATCAAAAGACAATTCCATTTACAATGTATCCACAATGCTTTCTTTGAAACTACACACAAACTTCACAATTCCTTATTCGCGCCCATACCACAGACACCTAAATGAATTTTAATCAGCATTGTCTGATCTGTGATTCAAGGCTTTTAGGAATCTATTGTTCAGAGCTGCATTTTAAATGATATCTACAGGTTGTATTTAGATTTGAAGATTGGTGGCTGAAGTCATTTGCTAAATGTAAATGTGCTAAACCCAAAATTATCTCTAACAGTGCACCCTACCATCTACATAAATGTTCTCTGCCAAACTTTGTTTAATAATGTACCAGTGAAATGTTTTGTGTTGTTTTCATTCAGAAATGCAGTGGAATCGCAAATTACTATTAATTAATGTTTTCTTTCTGTTAGCCTACCATGTCTATCAGACGAATCTTGTCCCTGCGAAAGTGGATTCCACTGCAGAGCTCTGCAACAGGTGATTGCTTGTGCCAGCGTTTGGGATGTAACTTCCTGGTAAACCCTGATGCCGGCAATATACTGTTACGGAATTTCACTGTAAGCTGCCTGAAATCTGCCAAAGCTAAAGGAGTTCGGAAGAAGAAGCACCTTTCTGAAAAGAAACTGGTAATTTTAATGTTTCTTCACACATCAAATTTTCAAATGTCTTACTAAGTATAACTGAAGCTTTTAGTTTGATGAGAAAGGAACTATCTTTGGTCACAGAGTCAAAGTAAGTTTATTATTTGAAAGTGTGTACATGTCACCACACACTACCTTAATATTCATTTTCTTACAGGCATTTACAGGAAAATAAAGAAATATAATAGAATTTGTGAAAAACCATACATAAATATTGACAAACAACCAATGTGGAAAAGAAAACAATTGTGCAAATAATTTTTTTTAAAAAATAAATAAATAATACTGAGAGTGAGTTGTAGAGACCTTGAAAGTGAGTCTATAAGTTGTGGGATCGGTTCAATATTGAAGTGAGTGAAGTTATCCACATTGGTTCAGGAGCGTGATGGTTGTAGGGAACTGTTCCTTAATCTGGGTGTGTGGGGCTGAAGGTCCAACACCAGGATTTGGGATCAGTGATTAGGTCACAATGATTTGGGACTATCTGCGAATAAGAAGTGCTTATCATTTATTACATTATGTTTGTTCATAGTTAATCAGGCCTTCACACTTGAAAGCGGTAACTATCACTGTGCGAAACGCCACTATATCCTCTGATTTCCCAGACTTAGAGTCATAGTCATAGAAAAGTGCAGCACAGAAACAGGCTGTTTGCTCATCTAGTCTGTGCCGAACCATTTAAACTGCCTACTCCCATCGGCCTAAACCCGGACCATGGCCACCACACCCCGAACATCCAAACTTCTCTTAAACTTTGAAATCGAGCTCGCAAGCACCACTTGCACTGGCAGCTCGTTCCACACTCTCATGACACTCTGACTGAAGAAGTTTCCACTTAAACTCTTCACCTCTCACCCTTAACTCATGATATCTAGTTGTAGTCCTGCCCAACCTCAGTGCTGCTTGCATTCACCCCTCATAATTTAGTATACCTCTATCAAATCTCTCAATTTTCTACATTCAGGAATACAGTCCTAATCTATGCAATCTTTCCTTGTAACTTGGGTCCTCCTGATCCAGCAATATCCCTGTAAATTTTCTCTGTATGAGGAAGGCAGATAACATTATGACCTCTTAACCAGTTAGCCCACAGACAAGCAATATTCGCATCAGGAAGTGAGAGTACCAATTTAATTGAGAAATTAGTGTTTGTTAATATCTAGAAAGGGAAATAAAAATAAGGAAAGAAGTTTGACAAACGAGTTTAAATCTCTCAGTAATATTTGGACATGACAGAATGGGGCTCCACATATTGGAGTTATTTTTGCTACCAGAAAAGCTGTGTAGTAATTATGAATCAAAATCAAGTTTATCGTCACTGATCTATGTTGTGATATTTGTTGGTTTGTGGGAGTTTTGTGTAATACAAAAGGATCCTTGTCTGTTTGGCTGCCAGTGACTAGTGGTATTCTGCAGGGGTCAGTGTTGGGACCACTTCTTTTTATGCTGTATATAAATGATTTGGATGATGAAATAGAAGGCTTTGTTGCCAAGTTTGCAAATGATACGAAGATTGGTGGAGGGGCAGGTAGTGCTGAGGAAACGGGTAGGATGCAGAAGGACTTACACAGATTAGGAAAATGGGCAAGAATGTGGCAAATGAAATATAATGTTGAAAAATGCAGTCATGCACTTTGGTAGTAGAAATAAATGTGCAGTCTATGTTCTAAATAGGGAGAAAATCTGAAAATCTGAGATGCAAAGGGACTTGAGAGTCCTTGCGCAGAACACCCTAAAGGGTAACTTGCAGGTTGAGTCAGTGGTGAGGAAGGCAAATGCAATGTTAGCATTCGTTTCAAAAGGTCTAGAATGTAAGAGCAGGAATGTGATGCTGAGGCTTTATAAGGCACTGGTGAGGCCTCACCTTGAGTATTGTGTACAGTTTGGAGCTCCTCATCTTCAAAGAGATGTGCTGGCATTGGAGAGGGCCCAGAGGAGGTTCACAAGGATGATTCCAGAAATGAAAGAGTTATCATATGAGGAAAATTTGTTTGATGGCTCTGGGTCTATACTCGCTGGAATTTAGAAGGATGAGAGGGGGTCTCATTGAAACCTTCTGAATGTTGAAAGGACTAGACAGAGTAGATGTGGAAGGTATGCTTCCCATGGTGGGAGAGTCTAGGACAAGAGGGCACAGCCTCCGGATAGAGTGGCATCCATTCAAGACAGAGATGCGGAGAAATTTCTTTAGCCAGAGGGTGGTGAATTTGTGGAATTTGTTGCCATGTGCAGCTGTGGAGATGAGGTCGTTGGGTGTATTTAAGGCAGAGATTGATAGGTTCTTGATTGGACATGGCATCAAAGGTTACGGGGAGAAGGCTAGGAAATGGGGTTGAGGAGGAGAGGGGGAAAAAAAGGATCAGCCATGATTAAAAGGCAGTGCAGACTCAATGGGCTAAATGGCCTAATTCTGCTCCTATATCTTATGGTCTTACATAAAAAATTATGTTATAATAAGAAAAGTTTTAAAAAAGTATTACAAAAAGAGGGCAAAATAGTGAGGTTCACAGACCATTCAGAAATCAGAAGATGGCGGCGCGACGCAGCGCATGCAGCTCTCCGGTGAAATGATATCGTATTTGTAAGTAGGACGCCATGCACAATTCTGATTTGATGGAGACAGACGTGAGAAGCAGAGGAACATCTGGAGAAATTTCTGAACTGCCCGGTTCGCTGCTGCTGCTACTGTGTGATCGAGATTCCTCTGAGGGAAGGCCCCAAGATCCCCGGCTTTGCCTGCTGCTGGCGACCGAGGCTGAGGTCGAAGGGTTCGGCAGAGATGGTGCTCAGTACTCAGTGTCGGAGGGCTGATCGGATCTCGAAGTTTTTGGATGACTCAGGGTTGGACTGTGGTCGGGCATGGCAGGGAGAGTTTTCCTCCTTCTCCCGACAGCGTGAGATGTGGGACATTCGAGAGACTTTGAACTCTTTTACTCTGCCATGGCCTGTTCTTCATCAAGTTATGGTATTGTTGCACTGTTGTAACTATACGTTATAATTA
Organism: Mobula hypostoma; assembly: GCF_963921235.1. Classification (NCBI taxonomy): domain Eukaryota; kingdom Metazoa; phylum Chordata; class Chondrichthyes; order Myliobatiformes; family Myliobatidae; genus Mobula; species Mobula hypostoma. The sequence goes on from NC_086098.1 coordinate 182,592,329, forward strand.
TGTGGTTTTTGTTAGTTTTTCGGTCTTGGTCTGTCCTGTGTTTCTGTGATATCACACCCGAGGAATATTGTATCATTTCTTAATGCATGCATTACTAAGTGACAATAGAAGAGGACTGCGTGTCCTCATAATCTAATCTAAAATCTGATGGCAGAGGGAAGAAGTTTCTGAAAGACTGAGAGTGTATCTTTAGGCTCCTGTACCACCTCCTTGATGATAGTTATGAGAAGAAGGCCTGTCCTGGATGGTGACGCTCCTTAATGATTAATGCTGAAAATGATGTATGATTTATCATGCTTTTAAAATATCATTTCTACTTTTTCCTGTTGTGTTTCAACTGAAACCTTGTATCCTTCTAATTATTAGGTTGTGCAATCTCTCCACAAAATACAAAAGTAGCAAAGCTTCAAGGAAAAGCAGAGTAACTGATACCATCTTCTGAATTTCTGCACTTAATTGCAAATGTTCAAAAGTTGGCAGAAATGATTGAATTTATTTCTTAGTTCTGATGAACACAGGTTGCCCTAGCCTCGTTGTTTTTCTAGCCACCAAATCTACGGTATTGTTAAACTATCATAACCACACAAAACCACAATATCAACACAGATCTGGGTGTCTAAAATCCAATAACTGTAATTAGACACAAGAGGAAAATAATTGAGGCATAACATTGCTGTTTGTTCAGAAAAATAATCCGTGTTTTTTTTTTAATGAGCCTTCTGCTTTTAAAGAGGGAAAGTTTTGAGGAAGAAGGTTTGAAAAATTATAGCCCACCATTTTTCTGTGATTTAGACCCGGTACTTTGTGGATCAGCGAAGGATCACTGTGGTAGGAGGGAAAGGTGGTGATGGAGTATGCACGTTCCACAGTGAACCTCGCAAAGAGTTTGGAGGTCCTGATGGAGGCAATGGAGGGAATGGAGGACACGTTATTTTGAAAGGTAAAGCCTTTTTCCAATTTTCTATACTTTTCTCACTTGACTCAGCTTATGAGTGTTGAGTGCTCTCTAGTGGCCACTATTCATTCATAAGCCCTGATCGTGAATATCAACAAGCTATTTGATAATGGAAAGTATCATAACCAACTGGGATCCTACAAACCACACAGCTTCCTGGAGGGATCAGTGGACAGCAATGAAAAGTATAATATTAATTTGCTCCTCCTTAACTCTGGATCCAATTATGCTATGACTTAACTTTATAATTCTACACATTCCAAGACTGAATGTGGTTGTATGGCTATTTTTGACTGGGTAAATCTTCAAATGTTGTAAACACCTGGAAATAGGTTTTTTTATTTAAGGAACTTGTTTATATTTTTAATTATTGTGAGCACTTCTGGCTTTGGAAAAGGTACAGAAGAGGTTTACCAGGAATCTGCCTGGATTAGAAGGAAATTGGTCAAACTTTGTTTATTTTCTGTGGAGCATCGGAAGCAGAGAGGAAACCGGTTAGATGCGTATAAAATTATGAGTATGAAATTATGTATATAAAATAATCATTATAAAATTATAAGGTTGACAGTCTGAATGTTTTTCCCAGGATAGAAGTGTCAAATACTAGAAGATATGAATTTAAATGGAAAGGGGGAAAGTTCAAAGGAGATGTAGAAATTTTACACAGAGACTGGTAAGTGGCTAGAATGGGCTGCTGCTCGTAGTGGTGGAAACAAATATGATAGAGGCATCTAAGAGGGTTTTAGACACATGAATATACAGGGAATGGAGGGAATGGATCATGTGTAGTCCGTAGAGATTTAGCTTAATTTGGCTTCATGTTCAATACAGACATTTTGGGCTGAAGGGCCTTTTGCTGGACTGATCAATGTTCTATGTAATACAACATGACTACTCTTTAAACCAACTTATTGTTGTTGGGGTTATTTCATCATGGTGAAAAAAATATTCAAATCAAAAGCCTTTGTGAATATTTGCTGCTTATCTGTTTTAAAAGAAAGGCATTGAATAACAGGTTTTTGAACAAATTAACATTTAATCCAAATTGCATTCATATTTCAACCTATTTATAGTACACATTGTAATATTAAAATGTAGATGTGTAGCGTAGTATTAATAAAATAAAGAGTTTGAAGTATAGTGCCATTACAATCTCTCAAGTGATGAATTCTGTGTTTTTCAGGGTAATCCCTCTGTGATATAAGAAAACTGGGACCTAATTTATAAGATTCCATAATCAAATAGGATTAATGAATCAACAATCTGATCTAGTGGGGTCAAGTACATTTACATCACGACCTATAGCAGCTTTCTGTTGTAGCAGCCTGTGATTGAGACCAAATCCGATAATAGAGCTAAGCCTGAAAATGGAGATGTAGGCACAGATATTAGCATAAGTCTTAAGAGCTTGAGATGTGACGACCTGTTTTAGTCAATGTTGGTTGAGGAATAGATACTGGCAGGATACTAGGAGATCATTTTTGCTCCCAGTTTTGTGCTGGGAGCAGAGGGAAGGTTGTGCGATGAATTAATTACTGCTGCAAAATTTGTGGTATTCTAAACTAGGTAATTAGTCAAAAATCTGAATATTTTCAAGTATTTTCTTTAGACTTTCTGGTTCAAAAGATGCATTATATAGAAAACAGATCCTGAAGATTTATTGATAGATTTCATATTTAACAGCCACTAAAAGTCCAAAAAGTCCAACAAATCCAACACAGTAGCATAGTGATCAGCATAATACTATTCCAACGCGAGTGACCTGGGTTCAATTCTGCTGCTGTCTGTAAGGAGTTTACATATTCTTCCCAGGACCATGTGGGTTTCCTCTAGGTTCTCCGGTTTCCTCTAGGTTCTCCGGTTTCCTCTAGGTTCTCCAGTTTCCTCCCACAGTCCAAAGGCATGCAGGTTCGTAGGTTAATTGTTCACATGGGTGTAATTAGGTGGCTCGGGATCATTGGGCCAGAAGGGTCTGTAACAATGCTGTATCTCCCAGTAAATAAAAATGTGTAAAATGTAAAAATAGTTGCTATAGCAATTTAGCTTCCCAATGTGTTTTTATTAGTATGGGTTTGGCCATGGATAGAAAGGTTTTATGAGGTGTGCATCCCACTGCAGGGGAACGTGAAATAACTGCAGCTGTAAACTAAAACAAAGGCTGAAGTATTCTTCTGAATTTATAAAGAATTAAATTTGAACCTGCTTCCCCACAATTTATTATCCCCTTCCAGTGCCTATTTTGTGTTTTGCAGTGTAACCCCTGTGTAACGTAAGAAGATCGGGAGATTATTTGTAAGATTCCAAAAATAGATAGGAGTTCCTATGTATCAGAATCAGGTTTAATATCTCTGGTATTTGTCATTAAATTAGTTGTCTTATATATGACAAATATAAGAAATATATTTTAAAATTTTAATTAAGTAATGCTAAAAGAGCCCAAATGGGGAGGTAGTGTTCATGGAAGGGTGGAGATACTTCCCTACCGAAGGAGGTACAAGATGCTCCTTCCCTCCACTAGCCTGCCAGTCACCCTCGGGCAAGGTGTAGCATCTGCTTAGCCCCCCTCAGTGAGGGTCACGTGAAGCCATAGGAGCAGCTGGTGGACTTCGTAAGTCTTGGTTATGTGTCCACTGATGCCAGTCAAACAATCTCTGAGGAGTATTGCTAATGGCTAGGGTCACCTGTCTTGTAAAAACTCTGCCCAGAAGAAGGCAATGGCAATCCACTTCTGTGGAAAAAATTGCCAAGAATAATCATAGTCGAGAGCATTATCACCCACGTCATATGAAATAGCACATAATGATGATAAAGTGTGTTCATGGCTTGGTTCATTGCCTGTTCAGAAATCTGATGGCAGAAGGGAAGATGTTGTTCCTAAAATGTTGGGTATGTGTCTTCAGGCTCCTATACCTCCTGTCTGATGATAGTAATAAGAAGAGAGCATGTTCTGGGTTACAGGAGTCCTTAATGATGGATGCCACCTTTTTGAGGCATCCTTGTTTGAAGGTGCCCTCAATGACGGGGAGTCTAGTGCAGCGGTCCCCAACCACCGGGCCAAAGAACTGGTACCGGGCCGCAAAGCATGCGCTACTGGGCCACAAGGAAATGATATGATTTGGCGATAGGAGTCAGCTGCACCTTCATTCCTTGTCATGTCCACTGTTGAGCCATTACGTATGCGAGGTCATTACCCGCGCGTCATCCATGTCAGCACGGGAAGAAGATCAACTTTTCGAGCTTGCAGATGACGGCGGGCTGAAAAGTATGTTTGACATAACATCTCTGCTGGCATTCTGGATCTCAAAGTCAAGGCTAAATATCCTGAGATAGCCACGAAAGCACTGAAAACATTGCTTCCATTTCCAACATATCTCTGCAATGAATGCAACGAAAACCAAATTGCATAATAGACTGGACATAAGGAACCCCCTTCGAGTATCGTTGTCTCCCATCACCCCTCGATAGGACCGTCTTGTTGCAGGGAAACAAGCCCAGGGCTCCCACTGATTCAGCGATATTGATGTGTTGCAATGATTTTATATGTTCATACGGGCAAATTATGTGCTGTGTGTTTAATATCCAAACGTTACTTAAAATGTTATGATGCTATTGACTGACTTATATAACCATATAACAATCACAGCACGGAAACAGGCGATCCCGGCCCTTCTAGTCCGTGCCGAACGCTACTCTCACCTAGTCCCACTGACCTGCACTCAGCCCATAACCCTCCATTCCTTTCCTGTCCATATATCTATCCAATTTTTCTTTAAATGATAATATTGAACCTGCCTCTACCACTTCTACTGGAAGTTTGTTCAACAGTTACATCAAGCTCCCCTGTCCTCTCCTGATAACTGACTTATCGCTATATACATGTGAAGAAAATATGTGCTGTGTGTTTAATATTAAATTCGTTAGATAAATCCTTTTAGAAACGAATTTGAGTGTATTAGCCACTTATCACCAATATTCCTGTCGCGAATAACACCCCCCCACCTGTACAGAAGCGCCAAAAACGATTTGTAGAAAAAATCGGCACGTACATGCATACGCAAATCACGCATGCGCACTGGTGCCCGCGCAAGGCTTCATGGTCATTGTAGTCTCTTGGGGTAAACAACGTATTTGACTGCTACACTTGTCCGTTGGCAGCCCTACCCACCCCGCTGGGTCGGCCAGTCTGCAAGAATGTTGTCAATATAAAACCGGTCCGCAGTGCAAAAAAGGTTGGGGACCCCTGGTCTAGTGCCCATGATGGAGCTGGCTGAGTTTGCAACCCTTTGCAGCTATTTATCCTGTGCTCTCCACAGTATATCTGCAGAAATTTGCTAGAGTCTTGGTGGCATACCAAAGTTTCTCACCAAACTTTTTAGTTTCATGTATACTTTTATTAACTTCAACAAATTTTCTGACTTTCCAGTTGCTCGACAAGTGAAATCACTGCTCAGCATAAAATCTTTTTATCGTGGCATTGATGGAGAACATGGAGCAAATAAAAATTGTTATGGAAAGAATGCAGCCAATACTTACCTACTGGTGCGTAATTACAAACTTTCAAATCATTGCATATTCATGGTCTCTTCAGGTTAACTAAAAATTATCTACTGCCTTAGGTGCCGGTTGGTACTGTGGTCAAGGAAGATGGGAATATAGTAGCTGATCTCTCATCACATGGAGAAGAATATGTGGCATCATATGGTGGGCTGGGTGGCAAAGGAAACCGTTTCTTTCTAACCAATGAGAATCGTGCACCATTGTTTGCAACGCCAGGGGAACCTGGGCAGCAGCGGATCTTGCAGCTGGAGCTCAGGACCATGGCTCATGGTGGGATGGTAGGTATAGATGGAAGTAATAAACACAAGAGATTCTGCAGATTCTGGAAATCTAGAGCTGGAGTAACTCAGCAAGTCGGACAGCATCTGTGGAGAGGAGTCGAATATCAAATATCAAATCAGGTCCTGATGAAGGGCCTCGGCCCGAAAAATTGGTTGTTTATTCCTCTTCACAGGTAGAAGTTATTTTTCTTTGCAACTTCATGGGATGCAGTGCGAACCCACACTGAAACCACCTTGGTTAACTTTGAAGCAGTGTCTTGTGTGACAGGTGTGCCTGGTGTTTCAGTAAAATCAGTCATTTCCTTTTCGAGGCAGCTAGCAGTTTAAGGTCAGAATTTATAGGGGAAAATTGTTATCCTACAGGACAGAAGGAATCTGTAAAAGAGAAACAAAGGTAATATTAATGTGTACACACACACCACACCACACCCTATTTTCTGCCCTTTCCATTCCAGTCCTGATAAAGGTTCTTGGCTGGAAACATCTCAGGAAATTTATAATCAGCAAAGATGCCAGCCTGCACACACTTACATTAGGATGTGTGAATTTTAAAAGTTCTTGTCAAGAAATGTTGCAAGAGAGATAAAATTTGATCTGCAAGCAGTATTTTTGTTGATTATATACTTCTTTAAAGTTTGTTTAGTTTTATGATGGAGACTCCAATTGAAAGACTGATCCTAAGCTTATGTTGCTGAGGAGAGGCAATATGAATATCTGTTCTACCAGAGAATACATTGAAAATTTCCCTAAGTGCTGCAACTTCCACACAATACATTGTGTTCTTCTGTTGATTACTGAAACAAATGCTGCCATTCTCCTGTAGATAAATGTAATTCGTACTGATCCTGAAACTGGTCAAAGAAGAAAGTGTAAGTTTTATCAAGAATGTTGTGTTTTCATCAAATTGTTGCACCAGATATTTTTATAAGTTAATTTTCCAGATATCTATTGATGCCTGTGAATGGGCTTTCTTATGCTTTATTTTAAGAAAAACAGATAAAATGGATGTTCATACAGATGTAAAGTACCCTGTATGATTTGAGAAGACTAAATCCTTTCTTTTCATGTCAAGGTTGGATTTCCCAATGCTGGGAAATCATCTCTCCTGCGAGCAATCTCAAATGCCCAGCCGGCAGTCGCTGATTATCCATTTACAACATTAAATCCTCACATTGGTGTAGTACAGTATCAAGACTTTGAGCAGGTCGCAGGTAAATAGCAAGTTAACAGCAATGTATCTTAAATCAATATCTTACAATGGTTTAGCGTTTGGTGATCTTGACAGTTTATCAATTTTGATCATTTCAAATCTGGTTGAAGAGTGAATTAATTCAAGGTTTGGATTTTGGAGCACATTTACTATTAATAAAAACCTGTTTTCCTGTTTAAAGTCCTTGGTGAGGTACACTGTTATGGAAACTTTCAGCAGGTCAAGCATTATCTTTGGAAAGAAAATCCTTTGTTAGAACTGGGAAGAGAAGAAACAAGTTAGCTTTGTATTTTCCCTAGTTCAGATGAACAATCTTTGCCCAAACTTTACTTTGTTTTTCTTTCTGCAAATGCTGCCTGACCTGCTCAGTGTTTCCAGCGTTTTGTTTATTGGCATCTGTTTTTGATTTTGATTTAAAGTTTTATGGATAGTCTTTGCTTCCTAACAACTTACCCAAATGGCCACAATTAATTTATAACTTCTCACAAGTAGGTTGCAATAATTTGAATCTGTGGCTTGAAATCCCATGTCAGCCTTTGCTTGCAAATTGAGACCTACAAGGGCTCCTTTCTGTTAAGGAGCTCCACATCACATCATTTCTATTCACCACTGCGCCTCCTTTGCCTTCTCCCCTCCATTGCTGAAAGTCAACCCAGAGCAGTCTGGTCTGAACTTGACTTTGATGTCGGGTAGGAAGGTCAGGAGGCTTGGAACTGGCTCTTGGGCTAGAGGGGCACATTCTGCATGGGCTCCTGAAAAGTCATGCTTTTTATTGGTTTAGTCTTTTAGCATATCAGTTCTTTTCCATAGCATTGAATTTATCCCAGGCAAAGATCTAACGATGTCTGCAACCATCCCTCCTTGAACTCCTCAACATTCCCTTAACTGCACCACAAGTCAACTGATCCATCTTCCAGCTTTATTACATTATCATATGGAGATATGCTGGTATAGGGCTAAGTGAGACGGTATCCCATGACTGTGCACTCACTCCTGTTTGCAGGAGTGTTCACAACCAAAGAAATTGACAAAGTATCTTCCACTGAGATTGGGTGGCACTACAACTAGAGCTCATGAGTTAAGGGGAAAAGGTGAAAAGTTTAAGGTGAACATGAGATGAAAACCACTTTGCTCAGAGTCATAAGAATGTGGAGAGAGCTGCCCACGCAAGTGGTGCATGTGAGCTCGATTTCAATGTTTAAGAGAGGTTTGGATAGGTGCATTGATGGGAGGGTTACGGAGGGCTGTGTTCCGGGTGCAGGTTGATGGAACCAAGCAGTATAAATGGTCTGGCACAGACTAGATGGGCCAAAGGACCTATTTCTGTGCTGTACTTTTCTGTGACTATGAGAAAATTAGGAGAGATGAGGTTACCAACTACTTGGTTAAGATGTCAGCAAGTGATTCGGGGAGAGATTGGAGTTGAGGACAATGATGCCATAAAGGATGTAGGGAATAGAAGAGTTCATCATCTTGAATCTTCACATTTAAAACAAAAGATTTCCTTTTATTGCTGTTTGAGGTTTAGACATTGGCTATAAGTTTTGATTACACCAGTTCCTGGGTTTTTAAAATGTAGTGCTTCTAATTCTTTATTTACTGATGTACTTAAGGCAGACTGGCACAACTAGTAGAACCACAGCCTCACAGCACCATACCCAAGTTCAAACCTGATCTCGGGCGCTGTTTCTGTGGAGTTTGCCTGTTCTCCCTGTAACCATGTAGGTTCTCTTCAATGCTCCAGTTTTCACCCACCCCACGACCCAAAGACGTTCAGATCGATTGATGACTGTAAGTTGACCCCAGTGTGTAGGTAGATTCTGGGGGTAGTTGATGAGGAGAGAATAAATAAATGGAAATTTAAGATTTGTTTAGTGTGAATGGGATGTTGATTCTCAATATGGATTCAGTGGGCTAAGGGGCCTGTTTTTATGCTCTATCTCTGTGTAACTCTACAGTAACTGAAGCTGAATTGTGTTTGATTTTCAAAATAAAAGCAGCTTGGTGTTGGATGGCATTTAAAAAGATCCTCCTCCTGTAGTTGCAGATATTCCTGGAATCATCAGAGGCGCCCACAGAAACAAAGGGCTGGGAGTTTCCTTTTTGAGACACATTGAACGCTGCCTCTTTCTTCTGTTTGTGCTCGATCTGTCAGCATCGGAGCCCTGGCAGAAGCTGGAACATTTGAAGTATGAACTGGAGCAGTATGAGAAAGGGTTGTCAGAGAGACCATTCTGTGTCATTGCGAACAAGATAGACCTTCCAGAGTCCAGAGCCAATCTGGTCTTGCTTCGAGAAAAAGTAAAGCACTGTAGAATAATCCCCGTCTCTGCACTTACTGGTGAAAACATTGAAGAGCTTTTAATGCATCTCAGGGAACTATATGATGGATATCTGGAAAATACCAAGACTACTGACTGCATACCAATCAAATGGTAAAATTACTATTATGGACATAAATTATTAAATTCATTAAAAAAGAACGTGTGTTCCTTTGTTCTGAATCTGAAGATCTGGTGAAGTCTTTAGACCGTTTGAATAATGTTCCCCTTTGGCAATGGACTATCTCCAGGATTTTGTAAAAGGTGGAAATTTCATTTAAATTTTACAAAGAAAATTACAAATATATGAATAATTTGAGATACAGAATTTGACAATTGAATTATGATTGGAAGAATTTAAGTGTTTTTGAAACCTCCCCACTATTTGGATGGGATTGTGGGGAAGAGGGATGGCTGTTCATCTCCTGTGGTTTGTCAATGATTAGCTTACAACTACACTCAGTAGCCACTTTATTAAGTACAGGAGTAGAACCCGGTATGGTGTTCTGCAGTAGACCATCCACTTCAGGGTTCAGAAATGCTCTTCTGCACCCAACTGTTATTTAAATTTATGACTTCATTATTTGAGTTACTGTTGCTTTCCTGTTAGCTTGAAACAGTCTGACCATTCTCTTAACCTCTCAGTAAAAAGGCGTTTTTGCCCATAGAACTACCACTCACTGGATTTTTTTGTTATTGTTTTTGCACCATTCCCTGTAAACTCTAGAGACTGTTGTGTGTGAAAATCCCAAGATACCAGCAGTTCCTGAGATACTCAAACCACTCTGTCTGGCACCAACAATCATTCCACAGTCAAAGTCACTTAGATCACATTTCTACCCTATTCTGATGTTTATTCTGAACAACAAGTGAACCTCTTGACCATGTCTGCATGCTTTTATGCATTGAGCTGCTGCCACATGATTGGCTGTTTAGATATCTGTATTAACGAGCAGGTGTACCTAATAAAGTGGCCACTGAGTGTATGTTATTGTTGAGTCATGTGATTACCAAGATAATTAAAGATAGGGGTTGACCATGGTGCTTCCTTAGAACAGTTCCAAGTAACTGGTAGATTGTATGGTCTGATTTTACATTGATTCAACCTGCCTCTCAGAATTGTCATATGTATTGAATGGCTTTGAGATGCACTTACTATTACTTGGCCAAATACGGCAGCAATTTTTTTCCACAACAACTCCTAATTAACAGTGGGTTTATTATTTGGGAATTGCAGAGATTATAGTGGTATATTTTATTCACAAGAGATTCTGCAGATGCTGGAATCTAGCTGTAACACACACACAAAATGCTGGGGGATCTCAGCATCAATGGAGATGAATAAACACCATCAGAACTGGAAAGGAAGGGGGAAGAAGCTAGGATTTGGGGGGGTAGGTGGGGAAGGAGCACAAGGTGGCAGGTGATAGCCAGGTGAAGTGGAAGAAAGGTGGATGGGACGGTGGGCGGAAGGCTGTGGGAATGAAGTGAGCAGCTGGAAGGTGATGGATGAAAGGGTCCAGTCGTTTCCAGTCCTGATAAAGGGTCTCAGTCTGAAACACTCTTTATTCCTCTCCATAGATGCTGCCTGACCTGTTGAGTTCCTCCATATTTTATATAAAATACACTTAGTATATTTTATTCTCCTGGTAAGCTGTGGGAACTGAATCTTTCCAGTACAGTAATCTGCCTAGTCCCATCGACCTGCACCTGGACCATAGCCCTCTGATCCACTCGAGTCCATGTATCTATCCAAATTTCTCGTAAATGTTGAAATTGAATCCACTTCCACCACTTGTGCTGGCAGCTTGTTCCATACACTCACCACCATCTGAGTGAACAAGTTCCCCCTCGTGTTCCTGTTAAACATTTCACCTTTCAACCTTAACCCATGACCTCTAGTTGTAGTCTTAGCCAACCTCAGTGGAAAAAGCCTACTTGCATTTATTCTGTCTATGATGATGTTGGCATCCATCTGTCTCGAAGGACAATGGATAGTAGCACTGGAGTGACCTCTACAGGGCACAAGCCTGGGTGGAAGGTATAGAGATTCTGGGATGTCCAGTTGTCAAGATCTCCTCTTGGCCTCATCGGTGTAATCCAAAAGAAAGCGAAGCAATACATTTGCCAGAAATATGTGCAATGATGTCCAACTGCCTCCGGATTTTCCCCATAGCCTTCGTCTCTCCCGAGGCTGCCCATAAGATAGTGGGGCTACTCTATATATATCTGTCATAATTCTGTATGCTGTTATCACATCTCCCCTGAATCTTCTATGTTCTAGGGAATCAAGTAATAACCTTTCAACCTTTCCCTATAACTCAGGTCCTCAACAACCCAGCAACATCCTTGTAAATTTTCTCTGCAATCTTTCAATCTTATTTGTATCTTTCTTGTAGGTAAATGACCAAAACTACACACAGTATTCCAAGTTAGGCCTCACCAACATCTTACACAATTTCAACATAACATCCTAACTCCTGTACTCCTCAAGACATTGATTTATTAAGGCCAATGTGCCAAAAGCCTCCTTTACGACCCTGTGACACCACTTGCAAGGAATTATGGACCTGTATTCCCAGATCCCTATGTTCTACTGCACTCTGTCTTACTGCCCTAGGAGAAACACTGTGAACAGCACACTGATGATGTTTCCTCGTATGGTGACAAAACGTTTGCAAATCGATTGCCAAGATCAGAGAACAACTCAACCATCACCCTCCCGAGCTACACATTTTCCTAGTTATTTCCAAGACCTACCCTGGTTGGTCCACCCAAAGTGCAACACCTGACAATAGTCTGCATTGAATTCCATCTGCATTTTTCCAGCTGGTCCAGATCCCGCTGTAATTTTTGATAGTCTTTCTGGCTGTCCACTACACCCCCAATGTTGGTGTCATCTGCAAATTTGCTGATCTAGTTTACCACATTGTCATCCAAATTGTTGATATGGAAGATAAACAACAACAGACCCAGCACCAATCCATGCGACACACCACTACAGGCCTCCAGTCAGAGAGGCAACATCCACAATGACTCTCTGGCTTCTGCAAAACCAAAGTATATTCTAATCTACTACCTCATCTTGAATGCCAAGCAACTGAACCTTCTAAACCAACCTTCCATGCAGGACCTTTTCAAAACCCTTGCTAAAATCCATGTAAACAACCTCTACTGCCTTTGCTTCACCAACTTTCCTAGTAACTTCCTCAAAAAGCTTTGAGACTGGTTAGATATGACTTACCACACAAAGCCATGTTGACTATCCCTAATGAGACCCCCTCTATCCAAATACTTGGAAAGCTGGTCCCTTAGAATACCTTCCAGTAACTTTCCCACTACTGATGTCAGGCCCACTGGCCTATAATTTCCTGCCTTATTGAAAATATTCCACCCCAAGATCAGAGGCTTTACTAATTATTGGTGTATTATTGGCCTGATGGTCTGCATCCCAGGGTACTTAAGGGGGTGGCTCTAGAAGTCATGGACGCATTGGTAATCATTTTCCAATGTTCTATAGATTCAGGATCAGTTCCTGCGGATTGGAGGGTAGCTAATGTTATCCCACTTTTTAAGAAAGGAGGGAAAGAGAAAACAGGCAATTATAGACCAGTTGGTCTGACATCAGTGGTGGGGAAGATGCTGGAGTCAATTATAAAAGATGTAATAGCGGCATATTTGGATAGCAGTAGCAGGACAGGAAAGTCAGCATGGATTTACGAAAGGGAAATCATGCTTGACTAATCTTCTGGAATTTTTTGAGAATGTAACTATGAAAATGGACATGGGAAAGCCAGTGGATGTAGTGTACCTGGACTTTCAGAAAGCCTTTGATAAGGTCCCACATAGGTTAGTGGGCAAAATTAGAGCACATGGTATTGGGGGTAGGGTACTGACATGGATAGAAAATTGGTTGGCAGACAGGAAACAAAGAGTAGGGATTAATGGGTCCTTTTCAGAATGGCAGGCAGTGACTAATGGGGTACCGCAAGGCTTGGTGCTGGGACAGCAGCTGTTTACAATATATATTAATGATTTAGATGAAGGAATAAAAAGTAACATTAGCAAATTTGCAGATGACACAAAGCTGGGTGGCAGTGTGAAATGTGAGGAGGATGTTATGAGAATGCAGGGTGACTTAGACAGGTTGGGTGAGTGGGCAGATGCAGTTTAATGTGGATAAATGTGAGGTTATCCACTTCGGCAAGAACAGGAAGGCAGATTACTATCTGAATGGTGTCAAGTTAGGAAAAAAGGAAGTACAATGAGATCTAGGTGTCCTTGTTCATCAGTCACTGAAAGTAAGCATGCAGGTACAGCAGGCAGTGAAGAAAGCTAATAGCATGCTGGCCTTCATAACAAGGGAATTGAGTATAGGAGCAAAGAGGTTCTTCTGCAGTTGTACAGGGCCCTGGTGACACAACACCTGGAATATTGTGTACAGTTTTGGTCTCCAAATTTGAGGAAGGACATTCTAGCTATTGAGGGAGTGCAGCGTAGGTTCACGAGGTTAATTCCCGTGATGGCGGGACAGTCATATGTTGAAAGATTGAAGCGACTGGGCTTGTATACACTGTAATTTAGAAGGATGAGAGAGGATCTGATTGAAACATATAAGATTTGATTGAAACATATAAGGGATTGGACACGCTAGAGGCAGGAAACATGTTCCTGATTTTGGGGGAGTCCAGAACCAGAGGCCACAGTTTAAGAATAAGGGGTAGACAATTTAGAATGGAGTTGAGGAAAAACTTTTTCACACAGAGGGTTATGGTTCTGTGGAATGCTCTGCCTCAGAAGGCAGCGGAGGCCAATTCTCTGGATTCTTTCAAAAAAGAGTTAGAGCTCTTAAAGATAGCGAAGTGAAGGGATATGGGGAGAAGGCAGGAAAAGGGTACTGATTGTGGATGATCAGCTATGATCATAGTGAATGGTGGTGCTGGCTCAAAGGGCTGAATGGCCTACTCCTGCACCTATTGTCTATTGTCTAAGTGTCCCTCGGATAGTCCAGTTAGGACAAGTGTACATATTTTCCTGAAATGGATGATTAGCCTGCTGAGTTCTTCCAGCATTTTGTGTGTGTTGTTTGGATTTCCAGCATCTGCAGATTTTCTCTTGTTTGTGATTAGACTGGCTTTTCTGATTGTAGTTCTGTCACTAATTATATCTCCTGCTCATTATCCTCATTGTTCATGACTGAGAGTGTGGTTGGTTGCATGATCTGTCCATGATTGACCACCAGGCTTTATTGTCCTGATTGTATATTGTGTACAACAGCACCATTTTTTTTTCTTGCTGTCTTGTTATGTAACTCCAATATAAAAGGCTCTGCCCTAATCTAAAATGTCCTTCACCACTTAGGCACTGATGCTTGATGCAACTTGGGCCAATTGGTAACCCTGTGGTTGTTCAAATTCCTTACTTGCATAATCAAACACCAATCACACTACGCTAATCTGTATTAATTACCAGTAGAATCTACCTGTTAAAGGCCAATGATACTTAAGAATTAGTAAACTGACTCATAGTAAATGTCACCCTAGAATCCTTTGTTTGCATCCTTGGTATGCCAAATGGCTCCAGTCCCCTGTTGTGCAAAGGGAAACCATGTTCTCAGGGACCTCTGTCACCAGTCTTGGCTGCATACTGTAAGCTATCTCTGCCTAGACATCATCTTAACCTTTGCCTTGCAACAACTTCCACACCATGTTCCAAGGAATAAAGTCTTAGCCTGTCCAACCTCTCCCTATAACCTAATTCCTTGAGTACTGGCAGCATTCTTGTAAATCTTTGTACTGCTTTCAGCTTAACGGTGTCTTTTCTATAAAAGGGTAACCAAAACTGTAGATAATACTCCTGGTGGCCTCACCAACGTCTTGTACAACTGCAGCATCATATCCCAGCTCCTCTACTCAATGCCCTGGCTGATGAAAGACAACACGCCAAACATCGTCACCACCCTGCCTATCTGTAACACCACTTTCGGCAAACTATGTACCTGTACTCCTAAGTCCCTCTGTTCCACATCACTTCCCGGGTCCCTGTGTAAGTCAGACCCTGGTTTGACTTCCCAAACTACAATACCTCTCACTTAATCTGAATTGAAAGCCGCTTGCAAATCCTCAACTCATTTACCTATCTGGTCAAGATCCCCCTGTAATTTTTGATAACTTCTTCCCTGTTTACTATTTTAATATCACCCGCAACTTGGTAACTATTCTCTCACTTGTTTGATGTAGGCAAGTAACAGTGCCTGGTCTACTTATGCTAGGCTGTATCTTATGAAATCAGCCTTCCACCAGCCATATGTCCATTTAGAGTACCTAACATTAGACCCTTGTCTAATAGGATAATCTCTGTACTGGCTCAAAATGTCCTTATGGAAGTACTTTAAATTTCCACCATTTCAAAGCCTTCCATCTAAGATCATTATATTAAATTCTATCCATGCACATTTCTCTATTTAAAATGCACCCTATCATTTAAAATTTAAGTGAATTCTTTAGTGTGCTTTCTTTATTATTGTAATTGTTACAAACTGTCTGAGCCCAGTAAAGGTTGAACGAGTTCCAGCCATGTATACTGTAACTTATAGTACCTTATGGAATAACAACATTGTCCTTTAGTGGCACCTTTAAATCAGTTTGATAGAGTGGCAGTAATTGGGTAATTCACCATACAGAACAGGCTCCAAGCTCCTAGTAAATTTATTATCGAAGTGTGTATATGTCACCATGTACTACCCTGAGATTCAAGTCAGTGGGAAGATTGTTGTCAGTGATTGTGATTCATTTTATGCACATAATTTTGTATGTAACTATCTTCCACTCACTGCAATACTTGAGGAGAAACTTGCCTACTTTAAATTGATTGTATTCTGAACATATTAACTGGATAGAATACAGTAGGCTGAGGCCCTCTGTTGATCATGGTCGCCCACAGGTATTGGGTCCTAGCTGTTACGTTGTTGGTGCAGTGCTGTCAGTCGGTACGCAAACCAGGGCAGTATGATACGGAGAGCAAGCTGTTGCCCAAACCCTTTTCACAGAACTGATGAATCCAAAGGAACAGCAGACAGTTTGGCACCAGTGGCATCGCAGGAGTTTCCAGTCGGTGTTGAAATCAACGTAGGGCTGCCTTAGGGTTTCCAACTCCGATTTTTCTTCGAGTATACTCCCAAAGCCTTTCCCTTAAGTGGGTATAGTCGCAAGGCAGCAGAGGTCAGAGTTTTCCTTCTGCTAGATGAGCTGCCAACCACAGCTGACAAGACCCATCTCCCCAGAGCGACTCATTTTAAGGCGCCAGTAACCTTTTCCCCTTCTCCTATCAGTGGAAACAGTTCCACCGGGCTTAGTAGCTAAGCCACACATGAAGACCAGGAGCTGGACTTGGCTATTTGAGATGAATGCCATTTGGAGCATTTAATAGGTAGTGGGAGCTTGTGCCTACTACACTTAACCCTCGCCCCACCCCCCAGCTATGACAGCCTTAGGGGATCATACAATAGGCTGAATTATCAATAAATACTATGTTTGGGGGAAGAAATGGCCTGAGGAACCTGAGTCAGTTTTAACATTTATTTTGGCACTGTGTTGGAATTGCACGCCTTGTGTATTCGTTTCAAGCACTGCACAGGAACTCCAGGGAGTCTTGAATTACTGCCTGTGAGTCATACTGGAGCCTCACTCAGACCTTGCACCACATATTGAGCATTGATGTAATTTCAAAAAAGTTTCAAGCATCTTTAAATAGAAAAACAGACTTCTCCAGAAATTGAAATTCATCTTACATTCATTGCATGTAAAATATGCGTTGCATGCCAGCTTTGGTATCTTGAAAAATTATGCGACATTGGGTTAAAATCTACCAAAAGCAGTGCTCTGGCATGTTCCTCGAAGAATAATGCACCAAACTGGGAACTATGCCATTCCAGACAAAAACTAAATCCAGACTGCATTGCTGCTGCCTCAGTGCCGTGGGACTGGAGTTTAATGTAGCGGAGTGTGAGACCATGCACTTGGGTAGGAGGAATGAAAATGCAGACTATTCTCTGTATGGAGAGAAGTTAGAGTCAAAAGGCAGACTGCTATTAGATTAGATTTGTTTGTCACATGTACATTGAAACACAGTGAATGCATCACTTGTGTACTTCACAACTGATTGTGGACTTCAGAAAGGGTAAGATGAGGGAACACACACCAGTCCTCATAGAGGGATCAGAAGTGTGGAAAGAGTGAGCAATTTCAGGTGTCGATATGAGGATCTATCTTGGGCCCAACATATCATTGCAGCTACAAAGAAGGTATAACAGTAGCTATATTTCATTAGGAGTTTGCAGAGGTTTGGTATGTTACCAAAGACACTCACAAATTTCTACAGATGTACTGTGGAGAGCATTCTAACTGGCTGCATCACTATCTGGTATGGCAGTGGGGAGGATGGATCTGCTACTGCTCAGGATCAAAAGAAGCTGCTGAGAGTTGGAAACTTAGTCAGTTCCATCATAGGCACTCGCCTCCATAATACCCAGGACATCTTCAAGGAGCGATGCCTCAAAAAGGCGGTATCTATCATTAAGGACCCCCATCTCCCAGTACAGGAGTCTGAAGGTATGCACTCAACAAATCAGGAAAAGTTTCTTCCCCTCTACCATCCGATTTCTGAATAGATATTGAACCCATGAACACGACCTCACTATTTTTTAAATTTTTGCACTACTTATTTAATTTAAGTACTTAATATATATATGTATATACTTAATGTAATTCTCTATTATGTATTTCATTGAGCTGCTGCTGCAAAGACAACAAATTCCACAATATATGCCAGTGATAGTAAGCCTGATTCTGATTCTGAAACCAAATCAGCGAGGATTATATTGGGCAGTCTGCAAGTCTTGCTGTGCTTCCAGCCCCAACATAGCATGCCCACAACTCCTTAACCCCAATCGTATGTCTTTGGAACACGGGGAAAAAATTAGAGCATCTGGAAGAAACCCATGCAGTCACAGGGAGAATGTACAAACTCCTTACAGACAGCGGCTGAACTGAACCCCAAATGGTGATTACTTGCACTGTAATATGCTTATGACTACACTACCATGCTGCTGACGTATCACCATGAAGAGAGGTTGTAGAGTGGAGTACAAAGGAGCAAGAGGAGGGATATAGGTGTCCTTGAGCAAGAAACACAAAAAGTTAGATAAACACGCTGCAAGTGTATGAAGGCAAATGGCATATTGGTACTTATTTCAAGAGAAAGAGATTAGAATAGATAAGGAGATGGACATAGTTTCTGTCCCTTTAATTAACATATAGGCAGTCTAGAAGAGATTCACTTGGCTGAATCCTGAGATGAGAGGGTTGTCGTATCTCCAAAGGCTAAAAACAAATAGACCTGTATTATTAGGAGTTTACAAGGAGTGATCTTCATTGAAATGTACCAGATCCTTAGCCACCATGGCAAGCAGGATGTTGAGGTGTTTCCTCCAGGGGGAGAGTCTTGAAGGAGGGAATATAGTTATAAGAAAAGGGGAGCAGTTATTTCAAACAGAGATGTTCAGGAATTTCTCACAGAGGTTGTTGAATCTCTAGCATTCTCTAGCCTAGAGGCAAGATCATTAGTAGTATTTACAGGAGAGGTAAATGCATTTTGAAACTGGCACAGGCGCCTGGGACAGATTAGCAGCAATCATTTAAATAGAGCAGGCTTAGGGGGTTGAGTGGTTCCTGATCCTATTTCCTCATCTGTTCTTGTGTGAGACAGAATTTAACTAACCTCCTGCATGGCAAATTGAGTACAGCTGCAGAACGGGCTGCCTTGGCAGTTACGGTGAATGAAGGGGAGGAGAGTATTAAATACCCATGAGGTGGTCTGATTCTGATCAGAGATCACAGCCGGCAGCTCAGAACTGATTCACACAAAAGAACCACAGAGAGAGAAGCACCTCTGATTCATTTTCCATTATGCTGGCCATTGAAAACTGTGGCTGGTACAATGTAGAAGACCCACTGTGACCTGTTAACTGCCTGTTCTCTCCTCATTCCTTCGCAGTGTGATCCTGGTGTTCAATGTTCAAATAAAATTTATTATCAAAGTACATATATGTCACTATATACAACTTAAGAGATTCATTTTCTTGCAGCCATACTCAATATATCTATAAGAATTAATGAAAGACTGCACCAACTTGGTGTTCCTGTGAATGAACAACAAAGGTCATAAATTGCCCCAAATATCTGCAAATTCTGCCAACAGTGGGGGAAACATGAGGTCCACTAACAGTGACATTGTTAGTTGAGTGGTTAACATTGGCTGCATTAAGGTGAAGGTCACACAGAAATATCCGTGTCACTGTTCTGATGCATAAGATTTCAACCAGTTGTGTTTGCTAGTGTGACTCTTACCTCTGATGCAGGTACTTTTGCATGCAGCTTGTTTGCAAATAAAGTCTACGAAAGCATCAGACTTCCAGGTAGCAGTATTTTAAATATTACAGTTGGAGTGAAGTGATGTAAAATTTATACAAATCCAATATTGTGCAGAGAAAGAGTCATGGAACACTACATCACAGAGACACCACCTTCGGCCTATCTAGTTTGTGCCAAACTCTAGTTCTGCTTAGTTCCATTGACACATACCTGGACCATAGCCCTCCATACCCCTCCCGTCCATGAACTTATCCAAACTTCTCTTAAAAATTGAAATTAGACCTGCATTCACTCCTTCCTCTAGCAGCTTGACTGTACCAGAATATGATGAATCACTGGTTTAAAATGTGGATGCACTGAGGTTCGTTTTAAAATGAGAAAGCATATAAAGTACAGAAGAATATAGCACAGAAGGAAACTACTTGGCCCACTGTGTTTGTGCAGGCTTTTTGAAAGGCCTGTCTCATATGTCCCCATTCTTCTTCTCTTTCCCTTGCGGCTCTGGAATTCCATCTAGTTTTCAAAATTTCTATTGAATCTGCTTTGCATCCATTAAAGCTGCCAACTGCAAATCAGTGCACCAGGTAATTTTTTTAAAAAACCTCAGTTATATCAATCATATCAAGTCTTGTCCTTTGACTAATGTCACAGTGGACGGAGTGGAAATGCTCTTTTCTATAGATGCTGCCTGGCTTGCTGAATTCCCCCAGCATTTTGTGTGTGTTGCTTGGAAATAGTTTCCCCCATTTTTATTTATAAAGTCCTAACCATTTTGAGCATTCATATTCCAGCTGCCCTCCACTCAGTCAAAGCTTCTCTCATCTTCACATGTAAATGATAAGTTCCATCCCTGATTATGATTCTGGGATGTCACTGTATTCTTTTCCATATCCTTGTGGTGCCCGGGAAAAAATACTCTAGCTGACCCTGATCAGTAGTTTATAAAGTTTTATGTACCTTCATTTCTGCTTTGTCCGTTAAAGCCAAGATTTTTTTTCAGAGAAATGTATTTACCCTCAGAACTCATAAAATTATACCATTTGGTTGATGCCTTCTTTTTCATAGTCATCTTCCCAATAAGCATCACTTTGAATTTTCTGCATAACATATTACAAACTATCTGTCTGTATCCTTTTCTTCTGAAGACTTGGGCAATGCACACAAAATGCTGGAGGAACTCAGCAAGTCAGGCAGCACCTATGCAGGGAATAAACAGACATTTTGGACTTTCAGGACCATTCTATATTTGATTCTCCTGAAGATTTCCCGGCTTTACTGTTACGTTTCCAATTCTGACTCAACCTCAGTGTCCCCCATTTCTTGATCAGGGTCATTAATTTACATCAGAAAGGGCAACTGATACAGAAAGCTGATCCCTGGGTGGTGAGACCCTCTCTAGTCCGTAAAATATTCAACACTACTCTGCTTTCCATCTCTTACCCAACTCCATATCCACAACTGTAGGGTTCCCTACAATTCCACAAGCTTCAGTTTTGAAATACCAATGATAACCAAACAAGGAGAGAAGAAAAATTGAGGGCAAACACGCAGCTGTCAAGAACAACACACACAAAACGCTGGAGGAACTCAGCAGGCCAGGCAGCATCTATGGAAAAAAAAGTCTCAAGAGATACAGCCTAGCTACGAGGCCCAACAAGGTTGCAATGACTATCAAACGCATATTTACATTAATCATCTCTAACCAATTTTAATCTCCCTACATTCCCATTACCTCTCCCCTGATTCTATCCCTCTTAGTCAAACCAGATCTGAATTTAAAATATCTTGTGAAACACAATATAGTTTAAATGAATTGGGATGAAAATACATCCCTCCTCCACAAATGAAGTCTTATAGGATTTCTATTTGCAGACATTTTGAGATTCCAGGAAGAAAATGCTGGAAAAATTCAGGAGGTCAGGCAACATGTGGAGCGAAAAACAGAGTTAATGCTTCAGGTTGAAAATCTTTCTTTGGGATCTCCCAGCTGAAATGTTAGCTCTCCCAATTTTATCCCGGCCTAATCACAGGACAATTTACAATGACCAATTAACCTATCAAGTGGTAGGTCTTTGGACTGTGGGAGGAAACACACCTGGAGAATGTACAAGCAACACACACAAAATACTGGAGGAACTTAGCAGGCCAGGTAGCATCTATGGAAAAGAGCACAGTTGATGTTTCAGGCTGAGACCCTTCATCAGGGCTGGAGGAAAAAAAATATGAGTAGTCAGTGTAAGAAGGTGGGGGGGGGGCAAAGTACAAAGTGATAGGTGAAAATGGGAGGGGTGAAGTAAAGAGCTGGGAAATTGGTGGAAGCGATAAAGGGCTAGAGAATGGGGAATCTGATAGGACAGGACAGAAAGCCATGGAAGAAAGAAAATGGGGAGGAGCACCAGAGGGAGGTGATGGGCTGGCAGATAAAAGTGAGAGACAGATACGGGTGTGGTGAAGAGGGGTGCATTACCGAAAGTTGGAGAAATCAATGTTCATGTCATCAGGTTGGAGGCTACCCAGAAGGTATAAACTCATTACAGGGCAGCAATACTCCAGCCAGCACGAAGCGCAGAAACAAATAATATCGCTGTGATGATTGTACGCTCTAGTATCAATTGTTTGGCGACAATAACATATAAAGAATTGAACCTGGGTCAGCTGGTAAAGCCTTGTGCTAAACACTACGCTACCCTGTCACCCCATATTGTTACATATACAAAGATAGAGTGAAAAGCTCGTCTTGCATACTGTTTTGCTCACACCAAATCATTACATGGTGCATTGCGGGGGGGAATTACAATGCAGAAGGAAGTGTGAAAGCTACCGAAAGAGTGCAGTGCAGGTAAACAGCGTGCAGGTCACAACGAGGTAGAATGTGAGGCCATGAGTCCATCTTATAGTACAAGAGGTCCATTGAAGTATTTGACAACGGTGGGATAGAAGCCGTCCTTGAGCCTGGTGATACGTGGTTTCAGGCTTTTGTATCTTCAACTCGATGGGAGGGGGAGGAGAGAGAATGTCCGGGCTGGGTGGGATGTTTGATTATGCTGCTTTTATGTCAGGTTTCCATCAACTGCAAGCTTTTAATTTATTCGTCCTGAACATGGTTTTGTTAATGTTACAATTGGTTTCCACTTGTTGTGGCTGGAGATTCTTGAATGTTCAAAAATAAGGCATTTCTGCTGCTGGGAGCTCCCCCCTCCTCTGCATTAAAATCTTTCCCACCTCCATCCAACGGGTCCACGTTTCGCGGCGTGAGGCTCAGGAATGAATGAGGAGAGCTGAAATCAAGGGGTATCTCATCCCCTCGCACTGACAGGTCAGATGACAATTATTGATGCAAACAAACGCAAGCAGATGCTGCCTTTGCTCCGGGCGGCCGCGATCATGCCCCGGCCGGGCCGTGAGGAGACACCTAGGAATCAGCGCCCTACAGCGTCGTCCCGGCCAGTAACCAGGTAAACAGCCCCATGCGGTCCCGCTCCAGATCTTGTTCTTTCGAAACGAACTCTGCATATAATCGTGGATTAATCTGGTTTTAAACCTGGTGTATTACAGGGGGAGGGGGAAGGGATGCTATACGGCGCATTGCAGACATTATTCGGCATAATCTCATCCTTTGGAGTAAATGCAGGTCGATGCGAACGGACGCGAATTCGCTGTTAAATGTATTGATTTATTAGCACGATTTTAAGATTCGTCCGTTTTGTTTAAAAGTAGAAGATAAAATTGAATATCTGGCATTAGTTTTACATTTTGGGGGGAGAAGAGGGGTGGATCTCTGTTACAATGGAGGGCATCTGATTTACTGGAACATTTCCTTTGGACGCCGACGTTTCATTGACTTTGAATTTTTAATACAAAATCACATTTGGCTGTAAATTCTCTTACAGAATGTGTCCAGAGGCAGTGCAATTCTTCATATGATAAACACGTCCCTCCAACAAACACTTGGAGAGATCTGCATGTAAATATTAAATTTAGATTGTATGTAGGGGGTTTGAATTCAGATTCTGGTCCAAATCCTTTTCGTGGATCAATTTAACCCCTGAAATGCTGGACTGTCCAGGCCACCGGGATTTTCACCTCATTGAATTGCATTCCAGGAATAACATTGCTCGCCTTCCTATTCCTATGCTGAAGCACCTTTGGAACTGTTGTTGATTCAATTGCTTTCACGTTTGTGACTACTCATTAATAGTGTTGGGAACGTAGACACAACTGGAGCACTTATAGTAACGTCTCTTCAGGAATCAACTGATACTTTGACTTCATTCCAGATGAATTTGGAAGGACGGAATGTGAAAGGTGACTTGATAGAGGTTTACAAGAGGATAAATGGCATAGATCCAAAGGATAGCCGGAGACTTTTTTCCCCCGGGGAGAAATGGCTAGTACAACAGGGAAAATTTAAAGGTGATTGGAGGAAAGAATAGGGGGATGCCAGAGACCTGTTCTTTACACAGAGAGTGGTGAGTGCATGGAACCCCCTACCAGGGGTTGGCAGACAAGACAGATACATTACAGGTATTTAAGAAACTTATAGATAGCTACATGGATGGTAGAAAAATTGAGGGCTATGTAAGAGGGAAGGGTTGGATTGATCTTAGAGGAGGTTAAAAAATCGGCATAACATTGTGGGCAGAAGGGTCTGTACTGTGCTGTAGTGTTCCAGATTCTATGCTTTATAACTGTCAGCTCAGCAATATTTTAGAAGTTCCCTTGCAGTCCATTGGGCTTTCCAGGTTAATTGTAAACTAGAGACACCAAAGATTGCAGATGCTCGAAACTGGAGGAACTAAGCACCTGTGGGAAAAAAGGAATTGTCCTGATATAGGGTTTCAACTCAAAATGTCAGCATTTCCTTTCCTCCCTTTCTCCCACAGTTGCTGCTCAACCTGCTGAGTTTAGGCCATTCAGCCCATCGAGTCTGCTCTGCCATTCAATCATGGCTGATATGATTTCCACTTTCTTGTGTTCTTCCCATAATATTTGACACCCTTACGAATCAATAACCCATCAGCCTCCATTTTAAATATAGCCAATATCTTGGCCTGCACAGCTGTCTGTGACAATGAATTCCATAGATTCTGGCTCAAGAAATTCCTCCTTATCTCTATTCTAAAGGGATATCCTTGTATTCTGAGGCTGTGCCTCCAGTCTCCCACTCTCCCACTATTGGAAACATCCTCTTCACATCCACTCTATCTAGACCTTTCTATAATCGATAGGCTTCAATGAAATCCACCCCTCCCACACCTCATTCTTCTAAACTCTACGAGTATAGGCTAAGAAACATCAAACACTCCTCGTACATGAACCCTTTCATACCCTTTATCAGTCCCGTGATCCTCCCCAACATCAGCACATAGCCCCACTGACCCCGCATGAAGTACAGATGCATACAGCACACTTGTAGAGCTCCTATGCATCAATGTGACTGTTAGCAGAATTACATTGCATTCCATATGTACTACCCTGAGAACAGTAGCTGCACAAAGATAGCAACCCCTAACCTCACTCTCATATGCTACCAGCTCTGTGAACACACTGTAAAAAAAATTCTCATTTAAAAAATTTCAGCTGATGGGGATGATGTGAGTGGAATGGACGATGACTGCAAAAAATGGGCACAAGTTTTATGGAACTACCTTAAATTGGAACAACCTCTTGTGAAGGTAAGAGAGCTTTGCTGATGATGGGCAAGAGGAGTGTATAGAGATCACTTTATGGTTTAAATGTTTAACACGTGTTCTATTTATTCACCACTGGTTCCACCCTATATCACGGCTGTCTTCTTGGGCACTTCACTGCCCTCACCATGCTACCTGACTAAGTGCTGAGTTTGTAATTCTCTAACCCTGGGGTTCCCAAACGTTTTTATGCCATGGACCCCTAACGTTAACCGAGAGGTCCATGGATTCCAGGTTGGGAACCTCTGCTCTAACCTGTACATCAGAAAGTTCATCTCCTTCCACCTCCATGGCACTATTCACCTCTGACCCTGCCTCAGATATTCTTCATTCGAGAAGCAAAAGTTTATTATATTGCAGTAAATAAAACTTTCATTGATGTGAATCGGAGTACAGGAAGGAGATAAGAGAATTTGGTGGCAGGGTGCTGTAAATAAGGGTAATGACACAATTGTAAAGGGGGACTTCAATATGCAAGGGGATTGGGAAAATCAGGTTGGTGTCGGATTGCAAGAGAAGGAATTTGTTGAATGCCTATGAGATGGCTTTTTAGAGCTCGTGCTTGAGACTACTCAGGGAAAGACTATCTTAGATTGGGTGTTGAGTAATAACCCAGATCTTATTTAGGAGCTTAATGTAAAGAAACCCTTGGAAGGCAGTGATCATAATATGACTGAATTCATACTGCAATTTGAGAGGGAGAAGCATAACTCAAATGTATCTGTATCATAGTGGAATAAAAGGAATTACAGAGGTAAGAGAGAGGAGCATGCCCAGGTGGATTGGAGGAGGATACTGGCGGGGATGATGGCAGAGTAGAGACGGCTGAAGTTTCTGGGAATAGTTCACAAGGCGCAGGATAGATATGTCCCACAGAAGAAGTTGTTCTCAAATGGCAGGGCTAGGCAACAGTGGCTGACAAAGGATGTTAAGGTCTGCATACAAACCAAGGAAAGGGCATAGAAGGTAGCAAAAATGAGTGGGAAATTGGTTGATTGGAAAGCTTTTAAAATCCAACAAAAGACAACAAAAAAGCTATTAGAAGGGAAAAAATAAAATATGAAGCCAAACTAGCCAATAATATAAAGCAGAATACTCAAAGTTTTTCAGTTATATAAAGCGTAAAAGGGAGGTGAGAGTTGATATTGGATCACTGGAAAATGACGCTGGTAAGGTAGTAATAGGGACAAGGAAATGGCAGATGAACTTAATGGGTACTATGCATTTGTCTTTACTGTGGAAGACACTGGCAGTGTGCCAGAGGTCCATGAGTGTCAGGGAGCAGGAGTGAGTGCCATTGCTATTATAAAGGATAAAGTGTCACCTGGACCAGATGGACTACATCCCAGAGTCCTGAGAGAAGTTGCTGAAGAGATAATCATGATCATCATGATCTTTCAAGAATCATTTGATTCTGGCATGGTCCCCAGAAGACTGGAAGATTGCAAATGTCACTCCACTCTTTAAGAAGGCAGGAAGGAAAGAAAGGAAATTATAGGCTAGTTAGCTTAACCTCAGTGATTGGGAAAATGTTGGAGTCTATTATTAAGGATGAGGTTCCAAGGTACTTGGAGACTAATGATAAAAGAAGTCAACGTTAGCATGATTTCTGTAAAGGGGAAGCTTGCCTAACAAATCTGTTTGAGTTCTTCGCAGAAGTAACAAGCAAGTTCAACACAGGAGGGGCAGTGGATATCATTTACTTGGATTTTCAGAAGACATTTGATAAGGTGCCATACATGAGGCTGCTTAACAAGATAAAATCCTATGGCTTTACAGGAAAGATACTGCCATGAATAGAGGAATGGCTGGCAGGCAGGAGGCAGCAAGGGGGAATAAAAGGGGCTTTTTCTGGTTGGCTTCCAGTGTCTAGTGGTGTTCCTCAGGGGTCAGTATTGGGACTGCAGCTTTTCACATTGTTTGTCAATGATTTAGATAATGGAATTGATGGCTTTGTGGCAAAGTATGTGGATGATATGAAAACAGGTGGAGGGCTAGGTAGTGCTGGGGAAGCAATGTGATTGCAGCAGGACTTAAATAAATTGGAAGAGTAGGCGAAAAAGTGGCAGATGGAATACAGTGTTGGGAAATGTATGATAATGCACTTTGGTTAAAGGAAAAATAGTGCAGATTATTATCTAAATGGGGAGAAGGTTCAAACATCAGAGATACAGAGAGACTTGGGAGTCCTTATTCCAGGCTCCCAGAAGGTTAATTTACAGGTTGAATCTGTGGTAAAGAAGGGAAATGCAGTGTTGGCATTTATTTCAAGGGAAACAGAATATAAAAGCAAGGAGATAATGCTGAGCCTTTATAAGACACTAGTCAGGCTGCACTTGGAGCATTGTCAACAGTTTTGGGCCCCATATCTCAGAAAAGATGTATTGTCATTGGGGAGAGTCCAGAGGAGGTTCATGAGGGTGATTCTGAGAATGGAGGGATTAACATATGAGGAGCATTTGGCAGCTTTGGGCCTGTACTCACAGGAATTTAGAAGAATGCAGGGGGATCTCATTGAAACCTACTGAATGTTGAAAGGACTAGATAGGGTGGATGTGGAGAGGATGTTTCCTATGGTGGGGTATCCAGAACTAGGGAGCACAGTCTCAAAATTGAGGGGCAACCCTTTAGAACAGAGCCACTTGGGGGAAGGTCAGGGAGAAGTTTCAAGGCTGAGGCTGGTAGGGGATAGGTGGAACCTGATGAAGTTAGAAGGATTGGCAGATGGAACCTGGTGGGGAGAGGGAATGGTAAAGGTGAGCCAAGGCAGAAGAAACCTGAGTAGATGGTTTGTGGTAATGGGCAGATGGAACTTGCTGGAGAAGGGAAATGAGCCTTGTAGTGGGAGGTGGAGGGATGTGGAAGATGAACAAAAGGAGAGAGACCCTGAGCGGGCATAGGAGGTGTGATTTACCTGAAATTGGAAAGTTCAGTGTTTATACCATTGGGCCGTAACTATACAAGCAGAGTTTGAGATGCTTTTCTTCTAATTTATGTTTAGCCTCAGGATGGTAGTAGGAAGTCCAAGGACAGACTAGTTAGTATGGATATAGGAAGAGGAGTTAAAGTGACGCACAATCAGCAGCTCAAGGTGGCTGTTGCAGAAAGAGTGCAGGTGTTCTGCAAAGAAGCTTCTTGCTCTATGCTTATTTGGTTTTGTTTTGCAATATCATATTGGAGATTCACAAGCAAATGATATGTAGTTTTCTGAAATTACATGGAAAATAATTACTTTAAATGCCAAATTATCCCCATGTTTATGGTGTGACTCTCCTCCCCGTTATTTGGAGGTGCCTAGTTGAATGTTCATGTGGTATTCTGGTAGAGTGAACGTCTTTGGACAGAGTTCACACCAGAAGCAAAGAGATAGCTTATTGATCTAAATCAAACACAAATACTGCAGACACTGGAAATCTGCAAAAAAAAAAATAAATAAATAGGAAGTGCTGGAAAAAACACCAGGTCAGGCAGCATCTGAGAAGTGGAAATAGTTAATATTCCAGGTTAAAGTCTAACTGTTTCTCCTTCCATGGATGCTGCCTACTCTTTGTGTTTCCAGCATTATTTTTAATTTAAGACTATTAGGCTATTCGGTCCACTGAGTCTGCTCCACCATTCCATCATGGCTGATTTATTATCCCTCTCAAACCCATTTTCCTGTCTTATCCCCATAACCTTTAATGGCTTAACTGACCAACCTCCAATTTAAATATTCCCAATGACTTGGCCTCCACAGCCAACTGTGACAACAAATTCCACAGATTCGCCACCCTCTGGCTAAAGAAATTCCTCCTCATCTCTGTCCTAAAGGGACATCCTTCTATCCTGAGGCTGTGCCCTCTGCTGCTGGATTTCCCCCACTATAGGAAACACCCTTTCTACAGCCACTCTATCTAGGCCAACCTGGGGTCCGTGGAGCACTCGGTTAATAGTAGGGGTTTGTGGCATTAAAAAGGTTGGGAACATCTGATCTAGGCCTTTAAATATTTGATAAGTTTCAATGAGAATTCCCCCCCCCCACTTCATTCTTCTAAATAAGCTAAGATGAATGAGAGAAGACTTACTTTCAATTCCAAAGTAAGTCTTCTCTCATTCATCTTAGCTTATTGATGTATTTTGCTATTCTGTCCATAACCTTAACAGCAAACAAAAAGTTATAAAGTGGTGGAAGGGCGTTTTAAGGGCAACAGAAAAACAATGCACCATAGGAGAATGACTCAGCAAACCAGCTGAGAAATGTAATTGTTTGATAAAGTAAAATTTTCAGCCCTGATTCATGCAGTTTGATTCTTGTTCATTTCTTTGCACCTTAATTTGGTTTCTCACTGAAAATTGACACTTTGTGATGTTACCATTTACAATTCATGTGGAGCATGGCTACTGCTAAATGCAAGCCAGCTGTCTGAAGGTCTTTGTTTTTCCCAGAGTGATGTAATTATAGGTCTGGGCTGCCATGATACTCGAGTGGCTGAAAGAGCAGCGAAACTTTTTCTGGAAGATTGGGCTCCACTGATACTATTTACAGGTTATCTGGGAAACCATACAGTAGGTAAGAAGTAATATTACTAATTTATATTCCAACTAAATAGTATTTATGTTGCATAACAAAATGATTTTTTTTCTAATGTTTCTGCAGATTTTGGCTGTAGTTCAAAATGTGTTATTGCAGGTTCCCCTTGGAAATGGTCTGTTCTTTATCAAATTATGGTATTGTTTTGCACTGCTGAAACTATATGTTATAATTATGTGGTTCTGTCAGTGTTAGGCTTTGGTCTGTCCTGATTTTCTGTGATATCACTCTGGAGGAACATTGTATCATTTCTTAATGCATGCATGCATTTCTAAATGACAATAAACGAGGACTGAGTGTTCTCATAATCTAATCCATGGAACTCCACATCCAATAACACACAGGAACTCTAACCCTAGAGGTACTGTGGTCGATTCAGGAGATAGCTATCCGCTATATTATCACGCTGAAGGCACATCAGTGTGCAGAGAATGGAGCGATATGGACTGTCTAGGCAGAAGGGACTAGTTTAGTTTGCGTTTTCATTATTAGTTTTATTAGTTCAGCACAATTTGTGCGCTGAAGAGCCCGTTCCTGTGTGAAGGGGCTTGCAATAAGTCTGGCCTTTCTGGGCAAGGCACCTTGGTCGACATGGATGAGCTGGGGCGAAGGGCCTGTTTCTGTGCTGTATGACATTATGAATTTAAATATTATGACATCCAAAGCGCAGAAAAGAAGAAAATAAGGTTTCACTTAGTTATCTTGCTGTATTGTAGGATCTATGGGCTTAATCATGCTGAGATTTCCAGAGTTTCAGTCAGCGTCAATGCATTCAGGATTTCCATACATCCAGCATCTGCCATCTCCTGAATCTGTATTAATGTTTAAACTTATTTTAATATTTTGATTGTTTAAATTATTTATATTTCTAAGTTCCTAAATGTATCTGAGCATCAGAGATGCAGTATTTAATAGTAGAAATAGCCTTGCATGTTCTATTTGTTTTCAACTGAAGAAAAAGTTTCAAGTTAGAATCTAGCACTGTTTTGGCTTGAAAAGTTTATAGATGACCTTGCATAACAAATCGCAAGAATAAATTTTCACTCTGAAATCAGTACTCCTCGAAGCTTTGCAGCGACTGCTGTGTCAGAGAACCCTGGGCAATTCTGAGTCAGACTAACAAAATGGATGAGAATTTCACAAGCATTTCTCATTTCATCATTTTCTTTACTTAGCCCCGTGGGATAATTTTGGAGATTTGTAAATGTGATAATCAATTAATGTTATCAATTGCAATATTTAAAATTAATAACTGCCAAAATACCAGAAATAATGAGGGGTTTTATTTCAATTCACACTTAATGTTCAGTTTTCTGTAGAGCACCTGCTAATTATGTAGGTGTCAAGTTTTGATTATATTCTCACCTCTGATTCAGAGGGAGTGGGTTGAAACACCACTCTTGACATTTAAGAAATAGTTAAGCTAGCATTTTAGTCAGTTCTTGGGGAAGATACCATCATTAAAATGGAAATAAAAATAGATGTGCTATATACCAGCTTATGTAGAGATAAAATAGATCATACAGCAGTGTCCCAGAGACTATTTATTCTCTGACTGTTCCAAACACAGATGATCCACTCCTCAAGATGGTGGAGAAATTCAGCAGGTCAGGTGGTATTTATGGAAGGGAGTAAACAGTTGCTATTTCAGGCCAAAGTATCAAAACATCAAAGGTTACTCCCCTCCATAGATGCTGCCTGACTTGCTGAGTTCTTCCAGGAATCTGTCCATCATCTGCAGAATCTCTTGAGTTTATGATGCACTCCCCTATATTGTTGCTGATGTACAACAACAGGGTGCACAAATTAATTGCCTCTGTTTTGCTATATTACAACTGTAACCACTTCTCATATGTTTCTCTGGCTGTAACATGCTTTAATACGTTCCAACACCCTACCACACGCTATAGAGCATAAAGCCCATACTTTCCAATTTTGGTGTTTTAATTGCTCCATAATAAATTCACAGTAATTAATTGACCATTGTTAACTATCTGTTATAAATGCTCATTATCTATAACATGCAGAATTTTATACAATATATACATTGATGTTAAGAATAATGTTTAAATGCTTGAACAATTACAAGTGTGAGGTCTGGCAAACCTATTGACAGATTAAATTTGCCAATTTTACTAAGTGAAAGATGCTGTTGGATCTCTGTTTAATTTCTGATCCTTGGGGTTCTTCCAAATGTCAAGAATGACATGCAGTCTTAATTCTAAGATTTCAATTTATTTAGAGTACAAACATATAAATACTAAGCAAGCTAAATAAAGAGCTGAGAAATGACGCTAAGAAGGGATTTAACGCTAACAGGTGTAAGGCAAAGGAATTAAGAGAAATAAAAGAATTTCGCTTCTGAAAATCTATCACTTTTACAGATAAGAAAGAGAAAATTCCTTAGCGATAAGCTAGTTAATATGCTACATAATTAAAACAATTACATTGTGAAAAAGTGCTCATGTTTAGCCAAAGAAAAATGAGAAAGGTAATAAACTGCTGTACTACTTTCTGTCAGTGTGTGTGAAAATACATGAGTTTATTAAGAAGTTAAAGTCTTATAAAAAGTATTATTAAGAAAAAGACAGTGGTTTCCAATAGTGCCATATAAATACAAATTGTTCCTGTCAATATAATTCCTTGCCTGCTACACTATGTTGTTACTTTAGGATTGAATTTCAGCAGCTGATACTATTTTACATCAATAGTTCTGAACTCTACATACAAAGTTTGTAACAGAAGAAGACTACAGAACTAGATCTTTCATTGAAGATTATGGTTTAAGATGAGGCTCAATTGAACTTTGAACTTTGAAGTTGATGCACAATTCTGTTATCAAAACACTGTTAGACTTTGACTCTCTTCCTCATAAGGGTGACGGAAGCAAAGTCATTGAATATTTCTGAAGCGAAGGTAGAAATATCCTTGATAAGCATCGGGGGGGGGTGAGGGGAAGAAGGCTCCTGGGATCGGTGGGTGTATGGAGTTTAGGTGACAATCAGATTGTACTGATTAGCAGAGCGGGGTTGTGGGATGAGTGGCCTATTCCTGTTCCCAATTTGTATGTTCAAATACAGTATTGGTGAGAGCAGCTGATATCTGATGCAATTATCTTTTTTCTCATTGTCTAAGAACTATAAATTTCCTTCACCATCCTAACTGTTGCTGTTATAAACAGGAGTATGGAACCAGCCGGAGGCTGACATTTTTGCCGAAACCGCAGTTAAGTTGGGAGTTCCCGTTGACAGGATTCTACTGGAAAGAAAAGCCACCAATACAGGCGAGAATATACGATTTGCTTATCAAACTCTGAAGGAAAAGGATATCCCAGGTAAATATCAGCCTGAGTTTTTATCATTCCTGGTTACTGATGACCACTTGATTGGCACATGTATCTCCTGGGATTGTGGAATGCAAAGGTCTGATGCTCTGCTTTCCACAACAGGGAACTGCCATCATGTAAGGGTCTAGAAAATATTGTCTTGTTATGTTGTCAAGTTCAAGTCCATATGTATTGTTATTCAACCATATGCACATATACAGTTAAATGAAACATTGTTCCTCTGTAGCCAAGGTGTAAAACACAGTTCATTTAGCCACACACAGCGCATATGGTTACAGTACAGCTCGTATAGTTACGATAAAGCCCAATAGTCACAAAATAATATTAGCACAAGTCTCTGAGTGGCATGACCTGAAGATTGATGGTGCATGGGATGTTGTCCTGGAGCCACATTTCTGTAAGAACAAGCACACAGCAGTTCCTCATCTCACGCTGGGCCAGTTACAGACAAAGGTAATCCAGTTTGTTTTCCAGGGAGCAAACATTGGAGAGCAGGATTGATGGGAGAGCCGCCCTGCAAGGGTCAGCCTTTTAACCTGGCATGGATTCCAGCATGCTCTCTCACACCACTTGTCAGACTCCATGCATCTCATCTCTATTCAAAGTTGTGACAGAGTACTTCAAAATTTACCATTGCCTGTGCATCTGTGAATGGGCAGGGGCATCCAAAAGCACATACCTTTCAAATGATGCCATGTATAAAATTCTGCCGCATATACAAAGTGATTGCCATTAGCCATTGATTTAACTGATAGGTTTAAACTGACTTTGCTATCTGTTATAAGGTCTGCCCTAATGGCTGCCAAGGTATTTACCTTCTTATAGGTAGCTTCCTCTTTATATTTTATTGCTGGTAATCACTTTCACTACTTCTCTCTTTCTGCCAGCTAATGTCCTCGAGTCATCTCCAGATCAGCCCCCCAAACCCCTTCATTCATCTCCACTCCCTTCCCGTCTTTCCAGATCTACTCCAGCTCTCGGAACGTCTCTCCACCACCCAGTCTTTTCCAGTCTGTACATATATTAACTGCCCACCTCCTTTCACTTACATCCCTTATTGGCTACTGGTGCATTTCCTTGTCTCCAATCTACACCCTCTATAATGGTGGGAGGTGGTGAAGATCAACCACTGAGCACTGTTGTGTGGATAAGATCAATTCTATGTACAAATCTTCACCCAAAGCTGCTGTGGGACCCTTCGGTGAACAAGTTCAACATGCCCATTTATGAGTACTAGGGTTTCTATGCTTTGGCTCTTCTTTCTCCTGACTCTTACAGAGTTTGCTGGCTTGGTCTTTATCCAGTTCCTAAAAAGCAAAGCTAACTAGAGTTCTCTTAGGTTACCAGCAAATCTTCAAGGCAGGCCATATGTTAGCTGAAGTGCATTGAATCAGAATCAGGCTTAATATCACCGGTATATGTCGTGAAGTTTGTTAACTTTGCAGCAGCAGTACAATGCAATACTGTGAATTTCAAAAAGTATACAGGTATATATAATAGTTAAATTAAATTAGCAGAGCAAAAAATTAGAAATAAAAAAAAGTAATGAGGTAGTGTTCATGGGTTCAATGTCCATTCAAAAATTAGGTGGCTGAGGGGAAGAAGCTGTTCCTGAATCGTTGAGTGTGCGTCTTCAGGCTCCTGTACCTCCTTCCTGATGGTAGCAATGAGAAGAGGGCATGCCCTGGGTGAAGAGTAGCCCTGTTGTAGCAGTGTTTTAATTCTGTAGAAGAGGAAGGAGGAACGTTTACTTGTGAACTATTTCTTCTGAATTGTAATTCATTTTATAAGGGAGTTTATGGTTTTGTTTCACTTAAGATGTAAGAAGACAGGGGGCATAGGTTTGTGGTGACGAGTGAGATTAAGAAAGACTTTCAGGAAAAGATATCTCCCTCAGGGTATTTGCAGTCTGGAGCATTCTTCCTGAGATGGAGACAGAGGTAGCTACTTTCATTACATTTAAAAAGTATCAGGATGAGCTCTAAAATTGCCAAGGCATTGAAGGCTATGCAGCAAGTGCTGATAAATAGAATTAGCATAGATGGGTCCTTCATGGTTGGCATGGGCCTGTTTCTGTGCTGTATAATTCCATGGCTTTGGGACATCTTGCTCCATATTGTGGCAGACTGTATTGGGTTCATCTTTGTTGCTTTTATTAAATAAGTAAACAATAATTCCTCCAATATTGGCATTTTTCCTCTAGTCTCCTCTCTGCAAGCTTGATGCAATCTCGGCCTGAAACATCGACACATTCCTTTTGCTTCCACAGATGCTGCCTGACCCGTTGAAATATTCCAGCAGTTTGTTTGTGCTCCAGATTCCAGCATCTGCTGAATCTCCTGCATGTTTTTCTCCAGAGCAATCTCTGCTGTACCACTAAGATAAAATCATAGACATAGAAAGTGGGCTATCAAATCTAATCAGGCCTTGAATAAAATCATCCATTCAGATCTATACCCCACTCTTTCCCATGACCCTGCAAGATATTAATTTTTAAATGCTGTCCAGCTCCCTCATGATACTCAGATTGTTGTTTCCTTACAAGCAGGAGTTTGCAGGTCAACGTTCACACTTGCATCTGTGCCCATGATCTGAATGAGATTGCCAATTCATGCTTCATTAAATTTATTCTTTGTCCTGGGTTTTGTATCCAGGAAGTCCTGCAGAGGAACCATGGGATGCCCTCTGAAGCGCTTTGCATTTTCCTCTACTACCTTGTGTTACGTTGTACAGATTGTGTTTAGACATTGATAGCATTCTTTGGTTTATAAGACTCCATTTGTTTTTATTGAGACTTGTTTTTTTTAATTCTGATTGTGTGCTGTATGCTTCTACTCTATTTTAAAGTTGCCCTGAAAGGCCAATTGTCAACTTTGCTGGTGAACTGGAGACATCATACTATCACTGGTCCATCCCAAGGATCTATGTGGAGACCACCTAAACACAATGGTTGCCACACAGATTACAAAGTATATCTGATCCTTAATTTTGCAAATAAAAAAAAACAAGTTACATGAAGGCATCACCGTCTGAAAGGTGTTGGATGGTCACTTACACAGGACAATGTTTCATAGCTACAGTGGGTTAATGTTTCAGAATTTCTAACAATTATTTAAAAATATAGTTCCAATTCCTTCCACTTGAATAACAGTCATTTCATCCAGACTACACTGGGAAATTATTGTTCATCTCCATGAACACACAAGCCCTTTATATTTAGTAATCACATGTTGTAACACATTTAGTGGCCACTTTATTAGGTACGCCTGTGCACCTCATTAATGTAAATACTTAGTCAGCCAATCATGTGTCAGCAACTCAGTGCATAAAAGCATACAGACATAATTGAGAGATTCAGTTGTTGTTCAGCCCAGATATCAGAATAGGGAAGAAATATGATCTAAGTGACTTTGACTGGGGAATGATTGTTGGTGCCATACAGGGTGGTTTGAGTATCTCATAAACTGCTGACCACCTGGGCTTTTTATGCACAACAGTCCCAGAGTTTACAGAGAATGGTGTGAAAAACAAAAAAAAACAACGCCCAGTGTGTGTCAGTCTTGTGGGTAAAAATGCATTGAATGGCCAGACTGGTTCAAGCTGACAGGAAGGTGACAGTAACTCAAATAACCACACATCACAACAGTGGTGTGCAGAAGAGCACCTCTGAATGCACAACACGTTGAACCTTGAGGTGGATGGGCTACAGCAGCAGAAGACCACAAATGCACACTCAGTGGCCACTTTATTAGGTACAGGTGGTTCCTAATAAAGTGGCCACTGAGTGTAAATCATCCTCCCTTCAGATATAGACTTATACCTTTCCCTTTCCTTCTCCTCTACACACACCCTTCCCATGGTCATGGGGTTGGGAGACATCCTGGTACCCCCATTCTGAACCGTTCTTTTCAAACCACGTCCACAATGCCATCTCGAGTTTAATCATTTGCCTTTTAAAACCAAATCCATTCACTCCTTTGTCTTTGTGCCCATTTATGCCTCAGTAAACACACTGCTACTTTTAAAAAGGGTTATACAAATGCAGCTTGTTCACAGAAATATGTGTGGATTTTCCATTTTTTTTCTCCCAGTAAAAAGAATTATCCTCGTCCAACAACCATTTATGGAACGCCGTGTCTATGCAACCTACCTTCGACAGTGGCCAGAAGACAAAGAGAATGTGCAAGCCATTGTCACATCTCCGACCATGGAACTTGATGAATACCCAAACAAGCATGTGGGTAATATGGACAACTTAATTGAGTACATGTTGGGTAAGCTGAGACAGCAAATTGACTATTCCACACGGAGACCAAGTTGAAATAACTTCTTCAAATATTAACTGTTATTCTATCAATATAAGTTTTGGTTTCACAATTTCCTTTATTACACGGATGACGGTATTGACCATCCATCAGTTCTATGGTGGTCCTTCAGTTGTGGGCATTGGATGATTGGGCAAGTTCTTGATTACACTGGGAGGCTGCAGAGGAGATTCACCAGGAATTTGTCTGAAATGGAGCATCTCGGTTATGAGGAGAGACTTGACAGGTTGGGATTATTTTCCTTGCAGCAGAGGAGATTGCTGGAGTTGATGAGGACTGGAGATAGATTAGATAGTAAGTAGCAGAGGTATCTAAAACTAGGTGTAGGATAAGGTGGAAAAGTATTAGATAAGGTCATAAAGAAAGCTTTTGGTACATTGGCCTTTGTAAATCAAAACATTGAGGACAGGAGTTGGGATGTTATGTTGAAGTTGTGTAGGATGTTGTGAGACCAAATTTCGAGTTCTGGTTGCCTAGCTACAGGAACAATATCAATAAGATTGAAAAAGTATAGAGAAAATTTGTCGGGTTGTTGCTGGGATTATGGGGCCTGAGTTATCAGGAAAAGTTGACCAGGTGAAGACTTCATTTCCTGGTGTGTAGGAGAATGAGGGTATATTTGATAAAAGTATACAAAATTGAGGGGTATAGATAGGCCTTTTCCACTGAGGTTGGGTGAGACTACAATTAGAGGTCATAGGTTAAAGGTGAAGAGTGAAATATTTAAAGGAACTTTAAGAGAAACTTCTACGCTCAGAGCGTGATGCCAGTGGAAGTGATGGGTATGGGTTTGATTTCAACATTTAAGAGAAATTTGGATAGGAGGAGTATGGGGGGCGGGGCAGGGTACTATGGTCCAGGTGCAGTTTGATGGGACTACGCAGAATGAAAGTTCTGCATGGATTAGATAGGCTGAAGGGCCTGTTTCTGTCCTATAGCACTATGACTCCATCAAGAAAGAAAATTTTCACCTGGAGGGTGGTTGGAAGCTGTGTTCCTCTCCCAGCACTTAACTATCTAAATGAGCATTTGAATAGCCAAGCATTGCAATTAGCTTTTAGACAAGTGTTAATTTAAAGACAGATGGAATTTGCCTTAATAAGATGCAATTATTGCAGCTGTCAGTGTGTGTCAAAGCATTATTTGCACAGCATATCAATTACATTTAGAGCGTGTAAGTAAACAATAAAACTGATCTGCACACAGCAATGTTATTGTAACAGCAATTTGTTCAGCATTTGGTAATAAAAACAGAAAGTGTTGGAAATACTCAATAGGGTATCTGCATCTTCAGAGACAGGCTATTGGTAACATAGTGGTTAGCACAACACTTTACAGTACCAGCAACTGAGGTTCAATTCCTGCCGCTGCCTGTAAGGACTTTGTATGTTCTCCCCATGACCGTTTGGGTTTTGTCCGGGTGCTCCAGTTTCCTCCCACACATAGCGGTTGGTAGGTTAATTAGTCATTGTAAATTGTCCCGTGATTAGGTTTGGATTAAATTGGGGGATTACTGGGCAGTGCAGCTCAGAGGCTCGGAAGGGCCTATTCTGCGCTGTTTCTCAATACATATAAATAAATATTGAGACATCATTGGATTCTGCTGAATGGCCATTGGTCTGTAAAGACAATGTGTCATCTCTTTCTGCAGATGCTGCCTGACCTATTGAGAATATGCAGTACTTTTTTTTACTTTTCAAATTTTCAGTGTCCACTGTAATAAGCCTTCGGATTACATTTTTAATGTCAATTAAGGGAAAAATTTTGCCAGAAGCTCCTGCCTATCACCTCCTTCCCTTTCTCCATGGTCCACTCTCCTCGCCTATCAGATTCCTTCTTCTTCAGCCCTTTACATTTTCCACCTATCACCTCTCAGCTTCTCACTTCAACCCCACTCCCCCACCCCCTACCTTCCCTCTCACATCCCTTCAACTATCACCTAGCTTGTACTTCCTACCACCCACCATCTTATTATTTTGGCTTCTTCCCCCTTCCTTTCCAGTCCTGATGAAGGGTCTTGGCCTGAAATGTTGACTCCTTATTCATTTCCATAGATGCTGCCTGACCTGCAGAGTTTCTCCAGCATTTTGTGTGTGTTACTTTGTTTTACACTAATTTGTGTTACGGTTTAATGTAATCACTAATTTATATGTAGATTGTCATGAAATATTTGTTCAACTTTTAACTTTACTGTTTTTTTTCTACAAACATTTGTATTTCTCCAGCTGTTTTTGAACGCATTCGAGATTACCCAAAGCGGGGTTTTCAGGTGGAGCAGGAAATTTTTCCAGAGGTTTGTGAAGCACAGCGGAATCTCGTGCAAGCTGGTTACCGACCAAAATAAAATACATCATGATGAATCATTGTATCATCTAATCTTTTAAATCAATGGACATTATAACCTTCCTCCAGTAGATTTTTGTTAAAATTAATTTTGTATTGAAATCGTACTTTTCCAGACTGAGTAAAGCTCCCAGAACTATTCAACGAAATTTGTCAAGCTTCCTTTCCGAGTTTGGCATCAAACAAGTGGATTGCAAAAACTGTGTACTTAAAGAACGTGTAAATACAAAGATTGTATTTGGTGAAACTGCAGAGAGGAGTATTTGCAATAATTAAAGTAATATGCTGTTACTAGTCCTGAAGAAGGGTCTCAGCTCGAAACATTTGACTGTTTATTTATTTCCATAGATGCTGCCTTATCTGTTGGGTTTCTCCAGCACTTTTTGTCTTGCAGAATTTCTTGTGTTTATTGCAACTAATAGTTTGCAAGAGCACCACTGTCTGTAAGGAGTTTGTATGTTCTCACTGTAACTGAAGGGTTTCCTGCAGGTGCCCTGGTTTCCTCCCACATTTCCAAAGGTGTGCCGTTTGGATTAGTAGATTAACTGGTCAGGTGGGTTGATCTGCACGGTGTGGGCTCATTGGGCTGGAAACGTTTGTTACCGTGCTGTATCTCTAAATAAATTAAAACAAACCCAGTAGATTTAGGAAGTAAAGAATACAAAAACATCCTGTTCATCTCAAAACATTAAAGAATCCACTATTTACCAATACAATTGCTTAGCATTTCAAACTGAAATGCTGTCCACTTAATAATTAAGTACTCTTTGGAGTCATAGAAAAGTACAGAAACAGGCCCTTTGGCCCATCAAGGCCATGCTGAACCATTTAAACTGCCTTCTCCCATCAACCTGCACTGGGACCTTAGCCTTCCTTTGCCCTATCATTCATGTACGATCCAAACTTTGCTCAAATGTTGAAATTGAGCTGGTGTGCACCACTTGCACTAGCAGCTCGTTCCAGTCTCAGCACCCTCTGAGTGAACAAGTTTCCCCTCAGATTCCCCTGAAACTTTTCACCTTTCATCCTTAACCCCTGACCTCTGGTTGTAGTCCCACCCGACCTCAGTGGAAAAGCCTGGCTGCATTTCCCCTCTCTATATCCCTCATAATTTTGTACACCTCCATCTAATCCCCTCAATCTTCTATGTTCTAAACGAATAAAATCCTTTGTAATGCTCAAATCGACAAATCAAAGCTCGTACAATTAAATAAAATTTCTATCACTAAGCATGAAATATGTACTTTGATTACTTGGCTTAAATAGTTAGCTTTTTTTCCTGCGTCTGTCTAGCAGCTGTCTTAAAAATTCCTTGAGTAGAAATGAAAAGTGGAACAAAAACAATGATTTTCTGAAACATGGTACAAGTGTAAATCTTTTACTTTTTAGACAGAGATAACTCTTCTGTAAGCTATGCAAGTCAAATTCATGTTTAGAGAAAATGTTATTATATTAACGATGCTGCTACAGGTTATCCCAGGTAATATCCTCAGTGTTTAAGATGACTTATTGTGTGGCTGATATTATGAGAAT
Organism: Mobula hypostoma; assembly: GCF_963921235.1. Classification (NCBI taxonomy): domain Eukaryota; kingdom Metazoa; phylum Chordata; class Chondrichthyes; order Myliobatiformes; family Myliobatidae; genus Mobula; species Mobula hypostoma. The sequence continues at coordinate 182,633,890 of NC_086098.1, forward strand.
ATGATAAAAATATGACAATAGACCCTCTGTTGATTAGGGTTGACCATGGTTTTTGCATCCTGGCTGTCTACACAAGCCAGCGCGGCAGGATATCGAGAGCAAGCTGTTGCCTGTGCATCAGGCTTCCCTCTCCTCACAGCTGATGAATCCAAAGAAACGGCAGAGGCCGATATAGTTTGGCACAGTGGGGTCACAGCAACTCAATACATAAGGGCAGGTAGACATGGTCAAGAGGTTCAGTCAGTTGTGAAGACCAAACATCAGAATGGGGAAGAAATGTGATCTAAGTGACCTTGATTGTGGAAAGGTTGTTGGTGCCAGATGGGGTGGTTTGAGTATTGGAAGCTGCTGATCTCCTGGGATTTTCATGCACATCAGTCTCTTAGAGTGGGGGTTCCCAACCTTTGTTTTAATGCCATAGGCCCCTGCCATTAATCGAAGGGCCCCCAGGAGTTTACAGAAGGTGGTGTGAAAAACATCCAGTGAGCGGCAGTCCCGTGCACAAAAACACCTTGTTAATTAGAAAGGTCAGAGGAGAATGGGCAGACTGGTTCAAAGTGACAGGGAGATGACAGTAAATAAATAACCATGCATCACATGGTGGTGTACAGAAGATCATCTCTGAATGCACAAAAAGTAGAACCTTGAAGTGGATGGGCTACAGCAACAGAAGACCACAAATGTATACTCAGTAGTCACTTTATTAGGTAGCTACAGGAGGTACCCAATAAAATGGCTACCGAGTGTAAGTTCTTGGTCCTTAAGAATTAAATAATGTAATTTTAAATATTCTGATGAACCTTCACCTACCACCTCACCACTCACCAGCCCCCAGAACTTCCCCCATAATTCTCCAGAACTTCTGTCATCTCCAACAGGATCCCACCAGCAATCACATCTTTCCCTCCACAGCCTACAAAGTACCCAGGATATCTTTAGGGAGCGGTGTCGCGGAAAGACAGCATCCATTATTAAGGACCTCCAGCACCCAGGGCATGCCCTTTTCTCACTGTTACCATCAGGTAGGAGATACAGAAGCTTGAAGGCACACACTCAGTGATTCAGGAACAGCTTCTTCCTCTCTGCCATCCGATTCCTAAATGGACATTGAAGCTTTGGACACTACCTCACTTTTTTAAATATACAGTATTTCTGTTTCTTGCACATTTTAAAAAAGCTATTCAATATATGTAATTGATTTACTTGTTTATTATTATGTTTTATTATATTTATTTTTTCTCTCTCTCTGCTAGATTATGTATTGCATTAAACTGCTGCTGCTAAGTTAACAAATTTCACATCACATGCCTGTGATAATAAATCTGATTCTGACATGTCACCATATACTATTCTGAGATTCATTTTTATTTATTTATTGAGATAAGCTCAGAACAGGCCCTTCGAGCCGCTCAGCCCAGCAAACCCTAATTTAACCCGAGCCAAATCGCGGGACAAAGTAATCTACTGGCACGTTTCTGGAAAGTGGGAGCAAACCCTGTGCATTCCATGGGGAGGCCACACAGATGACATTGGAGTTGAACTCTGACGCCCAGAGCTGTAATAGCAATGCACTAACCGCTACACGGTTCACAACAGAACAAAGAAATACAAAAGAAAGAATGAAAAGTGAAATAACGACTGACAAACAACCAATGTGCAGAAGTAGACGATGCAAATACATAATAATAATTAGTAAATAAATAATACTGAGAATATGACTCGAAAGGTTGTAGAATCAGTTCAGTGTTGAGTATAGTTTTATTTATTTATCTATTTATTCATTTATGAGATGTGGGCAGCACCAGCTAAGCCAGCATTTGTTGCCCATCCCTAGTTGCCCTTGAGAACATGGTGATGAGCTTCCTTCTTGAACCGCTGCGGTCCTTGAGGTGTATTCACGCTGGTTCAGGAGCCTGATGCTTGTCGGGTAATGACTGTTCATGAACTTGGTGGTACAGGAGCTAAGGCTCCTGTACCTCCTTCCGGATGACAGCAGAGGGGAAAAAAAGCATCGCCTGGATGGTGGGGGTCCTTGATAATGGATGTTTTTTTTTGTGTGTCTTTGTCAATGTGCTCAGTGGTGTGCATTGGACGGGGCTGTATCCACTACTTTTTGTGGGCTTTTCCATTCTTGGGCATTGGTATTTCCATACCTGGCTGTGATACAACCAGTCAGGGTGCTCTCCACTGTGCATCAGTAGAAGTTTGTCAAAGTCATAGATGACATGTCGAATCTGCACAATCTTCTAAGAAAGTAGAGGCGCTGTCTTCTTTGTAGTGGGACCTGTGTGTAATTTGAATGGGGGAGTAACTTGAATAAAATTTCCATACATATCAATGGAAAGACTGAATGGAAAGAAGAACACAAGGTGTTTGCAACGACCATTCATGGCAACCTAATAATTAGCCTAATTCTCTTGGCTGCAGAGTATTAAAGGCAATGGACTGAAAGGTTATAGAAAAAGGGGCTATATTACCTAAAACTTAACTACATACTGTGGTGAAGGTGATTATCCATAGACTGTTATTGTGTGTAAATTAGAGTATTTGTAGAGTAAATCTGCCCCGAAGCAAACACACTCACTAAGTAGACATTCTCATTAGCCTACTAATTATCTGATACAAACAAGAGAAAATCTGTCGATGCTGGAAATCCAAGCAACACACACAAAATGCTGAAGGAACTCAGCAGGCCAGGCAGCATCTATGGGAAAGAGTAAGCAGTCAATATTTTGGGCAGAGCTCCCTTATCTGGACGGGAGAAAACACTCCAGTATTGTGAAGCACTCCATCTAGTGGTACAGCTGGGAATTGTCAGTATAGATCTGAGCTGTTGCTTCATGATGGTGACAAAAATGAGGCAAGCTGTGCTTTGAGGTAAAACATACAAGCGGTTGCTTGGCAGCAATAATCATGTCTTTCAAATTCAAGTGTTCTAGTATAACCTCAATCGCCTCAAACTTCCCGTTCCCTTGAGAGCTTTGCTGTAGGTTGCACGATCTGTATTTTATCTGAACCAAATGTGGCAGGCAGTGGCTTAAATTATCAACACCTCTTGTTTTGAGTATGATCTACACACCCAGTTTTAAATATATATTTAAATCTGGAAATCTGGTCTTTTAGTGAATTTCTATTTTTACTCACACTAAAATTATCAATTAGGAAATCAATGCAATAATGAATAAAGACTACAAATGTCGATTTTTTTTAACATAGCAATTCAATTTTATCTTCAATGCTCTACTATAGTGGATACAATAATTTAATTTCATAAATTTAATAACATTTATTTCCAACAGAGATATTTTCCCCTCAATTTGTAATACTGAAATCTTGTTTCTGTGGTTCTCTGGGAGTATAAGTGTATCCTAGGTAACCAGTAGCACTCCATAGCAACAGAACAGCAGGCTTCCTATTCTGCTGATGGAGTATCACAACTACTGGAGCTGTGAGACTGGTTTTATACGATCTGTGGTGATACTGATATGTAATCCTCACGGGCAGAGGGTAAATTTTCCAACCTGCCTTTCTTTTCTGTACACCTAACCAAATAATAGACTCTTGCTTGAGAAAAAGAAGAGTCATTCCTTCCCCCAAAGAGGGCAGCAATCTGCTCCCCGAAGAACTGTCAGAATTTAATTGGCATTCAGTAAATGTAACTATTCCGTCATGAAGCTTGAATAATATTTTTATTATTTTAGTCAAAAACGATAATGAGGGAACGTCACTACTCACTTCAGTTTGGATAGAGGAGCATTTTTTCCTGATGCCATTGATGGTCAATAACAGATTGAAGAGATACTGCCTTGATTGTAATTTATCATCAGACCTCTTTTAATTAGTATATTTAGAAATCACTTTCTGCAGATTTTTTAACTTAACAATTAACCTACTAACCAAGAAATTGCACATTGTTATCATTGCATATAAACAATTATGCAATTTGTGTTCTTTTTTTCATCCAGCTGTTTTAATGGGGACTTTAGTCTCTTTATGGTAAATTGGTTAACCAGCTCCTCAGTTCCAGCAGCAGACAGAGGAAGGTAAAACAAACATCAGAAGTGCACTTGTTTGGATTTGTTGTTAGCCATGTCTGAGTGCCTCAACTTCATATTGGTTTGATTAGATTTACTCAAGTACTCTGGAAATTTTGAACACCTGATGGAAATGAGTAAGAATGGACATTTTTAAATTTCTTTGTAGAACCCTGCAAATATCAAAGTGAATACAAAATTATATTTTATAGTAAGGGTACCACAGTCAAGAAAAGAATCCTTTCATCATTTTTTGTTCCCTAACAATAAACATAGATGTGGAACTTCACAATGTTGTGATGGAAAATGATTTTTAAGTATCATGGCTTCCTTGGAATGAATTAAGCCCAAGAGATGTAGTACAATGCAGGCAGTTCAGTCGCCAAAAGCTCAGTGGGTGGAGGACAGAGGTACAAAGTGTTTAGTATGTGAAGCACGTATTCTCTCTCCCAAATTCTCTCATCCCTTCCAGCAGTACAAATTACTGAACAAACATGTAGGTCATGTCAACAAAATATACAAGCTACTTTCTGTTCTTAAGTTTTCTTTTAAACATGTTTGTTAATGGGATTTAATAATACTACATCTCATCATGAGTCATTTTGGGAACAATGTGAGCATTGATATCTCATTAGTTTCATGGAATTACAAAATACATTTGTAGCACAGAAAGGTCATGTGCAATTATAGATGTATATCTTGCTGCACTTCAATACTGACATAAGGAAACAATGAGGAAGTGGTTTCTTTTGTTTGTTTGTGTAAAGCAGGTACAAATCCTACCAGTGTGGCAATGGGACACCTGAGAGAGTGTTGCTTTCTTTGTCAAAGCTGTGGTGTCCTGCTCAAACCTGGAGTCAACTTCCATTGGAGATTAACAACATAGAAAAAGTCTATTTGGCCCATCATGTCCCTGTTAGTTCTCGACCAGAGTGAGGCTAATTCAATAAGCTTGCAATTCTTTCTTTACCATATATTCATCCAATTCCATCTGGAAGACCACAGCAGAAGCTGGTTTTACCATGTCTGCAGGAAGTCAGTTCCAGATTCCATGCACACATGATGTAAAAAAACCAAATAATCTCCTTGTGTTACTCTTAATTCTCTTCCTTTTTATTTTATGATTCAACCCTTGGGCCTTTGCCTCTTCGCATATGGGGACAGCCTCTATTGTCAACTTTGTCCAGTCCCATCTTCATTTTATATTCATCTCTCAGATCTTCCCTCAGCCTTCTCTTAAAGTCATAAAGAATGAAAATAGTCCATGCCATCCAATATTCCCATCTAAGCTGCTCCCTTTTGTCCAGAGTCCTCTAATCTTTCATATCCAAGTACCTTTTATTTGTTAATGTTCCCATCTCAATACTTCCTCTGGTAGTTTATCCAATATATTGACCAACCTCTGGGTGAAAAAGTTACCCCTCTGGTTCCTATTACATCTTGTCCCTCCCACAAACCTCTAGTTCCTGATTCCACAACCCTCGGAAAAAGTTTTTGCCTATGGACTCTATGCTTTTCATGATGTTACTCACCTCTATAAGGTCATCTCTCAATCTACTGCCCTTCAAAAAAAAAGTTCCAACCTGCTCAGCCTTTCTCCACAGCTGAGTCCTTGGAGTTCTGGCAGCTCCCTTGTAAATCTCCTCTGCACTCTTACCAGGTTAATGGCATCTTTCTTATAGCAGGGTGATGAAAACTGAACACCATATTCCAATGTGGCCTCACCAAGGTCCTGTACAACTGCAACATTATTATCCTTCTCCAACATTTTGAAGCGAGGTCAATACTGATATTTCAAGGAAAAGCCCAGGTATAGAAAATACTTGTAGCCGGAATTTTCACATCAAAATTCTGTCACACATCCCGATGATTCACAAATATGAGGCGGGACTGAGCATTTTGCCATTGGAAGTTAGAAGTACAAACTGAGCACGGTACAGTACACAAAACACTGAAAGGCATTTTCAGGGAAAAGCAGACAAAATCTGTTCCTTCCTGCTGAAGATTCTGGCGCGGAGGGTGTTTTCTTATCATAAGGTGTTGACCATTCTGGAATGATATGAGTAATTTCTCAAAATAAGGGAGGTGAATTATTAAAATTATCCATCAATTAAGCAAATTTCACCTTCCTATGATTTAAGGTTCACACAAGTGAAAAGTTGCAGTGATAGATAATGCACAACTAATCCAACATCACTTGGCTGTATAGCTGAAGTAGTCCATTTTACATTTACACTGTAGGCCATTCAGGATGCTCAAGGGTGGGACCAGTGGATTCTTGGATAATAAGAGAAATGTGGGATATGGAAATCTGGTGAAAAAGTGGAGTTGAGATATGGGAGCAGCCATACACTGCTATATGGTCTATTCCTGCTTATAATTTTAAAGTGCAGATAGCTTGCATTGTCCAGAGAATACAGTGCACAATTTGTGGCTTCAGTTTAAGATGTAAAATTAAAACTAATTTGTGGAATCTTTCTTATGAGGTAGTGTTTTGTACAGCTCTATGAGGGAGACTTGGAATGCCTTTGTTAACCAAGTAGGGAAAGTGGGTGGTTGTTTCTCTCTTAGAGTGAAAACAAAACTTATCTGTAAAATGACAGATGGGGAATCCTAAACATATTCGGTTGAATTAAAGTAAGGTTTTGTTCATGATTTACTGATTATCCTTGACGACAGGAATCTGCCTCATTCAGGAGTCCAGCTGCGTGCTGGTAAAAAAAAGTGGAGATAAATATGTGGCCATCTGGTGTGGAGGCAGATGTGCTACAAGCTGTGTATCTGTACTCGCTGAATTCCTTTATGTGTGTAACCGAATAGTTAGGCTACAATTTCCGGACCAGGCAAGTTTAAAGATTGTTTATTGTCATACTTCAGTGCTTGAATGTAAGTGAGAATGAAGTGATTGTTATTCTGGATCCATTGCAGCATAAAAATTACAAGAAAGTTAAAGAACTCAATATAAAAACCATAGTGTGCACAAAATGACTGTCAAAACTGAAACAAATCTACAGTTAGGAACTTCCTACCTGATAGCAATTTGGAATGAAGGGTAAATGGTATCTATAAGACCATAAGATATAGGAGCATAAGTAGGCCATTCGGCCCATCAAGTCTGTTCCGCCATTCAATCATGGGCTGATCCAATTCTTCCAGTCATCCCCACTCCCCTGCATTCTCCCCATACCCTATGATGCCCTGGCTAATCAAGATCCTATCTATCTCTGCCTTAAATGCACCCAATGACTTGGCCTCCACAGCTGCTCGTGGCAACAAATTCCACAGATTAACCACCCTCTGACTAAAGTAATTTCTCCGCATCTCTGTTCTAAATGGACGTCCTTCAATCCTAGTGTCGTGCCCTCTTGTCCTAGCCTCCCCTACCATGGGAAATAACTTTGCCATATCTAATCTGTTCAGGCCTTTTAACACTTGGAATGTTTCTATGAGATCCCCCCTCATTCTCCTGAACTCCAGGGAATACAGCCCCAGAGTTGCCAGATGTTTCTCATACATGAGAAAGTGGAGTTCACATTTCACAAAAGAGTTTAAAAAGTAAAACTATCACATTGACATGAACATATTTAATGCCATGAAAAAACACTTACCATTCTGCAAAGAATTTTTGGAGTATTTCCACTTTAGATATGCAAGATATGTTGAATTATAACCACATTTATTTATCACTGCGACTTTTCATTTGTTGGAAATATGCATCATAGAAAAAGTCAAAGTAAAATTTATTATCGAAGTTCATATATGCCACCATATACTTCCTCGAGGTTCTTTTTTCTTGCAGGAAAATAAAGAACTACAATAGAATTTACGAAAAGCTGTACATAAACAAAGACTGACAAACAGCAGCAAAGATCACAGCAGAGATCTGAATGAAAAAGTTGCTCAGACCAACTTTACAGCTGGTAGGTTAAAGTATATGAAGTGTTTATCCAGCAACATTTTATCCTTGGAGGAAGAATTCAAGGTAACAAGAGCCAGAGAAGTGCTACAGTATAGGGACTCAAGTGACCCGAAGGTGACTAGAGCAGGGATCCAAGTAAGTACTGGCAGGAAGTGGAGGGCAGAGGAAGCTGTTCAGGAGGCAGAGGCGAGGCTGCGTCACAGGAGGCTGGTGGGAGTAGTCACACGAGGCCGAGCTGGGCTAGGATCCTTTCCAACTCCCCAAATGGACACCAGAGGGAAGGAAAGGCGTCGTCTAGTTCAGGAGGAGGTGAGAGCAGTAGTGGAGGAGACGGGAACCTGCAAGGCGGTGGGAATGAAGCAACAGGGAGCTTGGACAAGATGGGAGAATGCGGTTGAGAGGAAAGTGACCTGGGCTGATCTTTGGAAAGCCGAACCACACTGCATCCAATTTCTCATCCAGGCAGTGTACGATGTGCTTCCAAGCCCATCAAACCTGCACACATGGGGCAAGGCAGAGTCATCTGCGTGCCCACTGTGCTCCAAGCGAGGAACCCTGGAGCATATCCTCAGCGGCTGTGCAAGGGCACTTGGTGAGGGACGGTACAGGTGGAGGCGTGATCAGGTCCTGAAGACCATCGCTGAAGCCGTCAGTGCAGGAGTTGAGTGGGCGAAGCGGTCCCGACCCTCCAAGCAGACCATTGCCTTTGTCAGAGCTGGGGAGCAGCCAATACCTGCCAAAAGAACATCTGCAGGCATTCTGACCTCCACAAGGGACTGGCAGCTGTTGGTGGACCTCAAAGGGCAGCTGAAGTTCCCCAACCATATCGCAGCCACCACCCTGCGACCAGACATTGTCCTGGTGTCTGAGTCTACTAAGCAAGTGGTGCTGCTGGAGCTGACAGTCCCATGGGAAGATAGCTTGGAGGAGGCCTTTGAAAGGAAGCTCTCCAAGTACGCAGGACTGGTCAGCAACTGTCCAGCAGGCTGGATGGAGAGCGAGGTGTCTCCCAGTGGAGGTTGGTTGTAGGGGATTCATAGCCCGTTCTTTAGTTAGAGCCTTCAGCAATTTGGGCATCGAGGGAGAGAGGAAGAGGAGAGCCATCCGCAGTACCACCGATGCGGCAGAGAGGGCCTCAAGATGGCTGTGGCTCAAAAGAGGGGAGCCATGGAGTCATAAGTAGCTAGCCATCTGGACACAAGCTGGGGTCTGATCAGCCCCAGCTGGGTCACCTGGAGGAGGCTGTATGATGTTGAAAGACCCGAAACACCCGATGATTCCAGGAACATCACTGAAGATGTGTCCAGAAGCATCAATAGATGTATGTACACAACAGTAAGTGTGGACTCTCCACTACCCCTGAGCTCCAACATACTGTTTGGATGAAAACCTTTATCACTCACTTCCAATTGTTATTGACTTCTCCATCAAGTTAAATATATTCTTACTAATCAGGTTATCTAGGACTCACATAATTTATTCATTTTGATTAAATTTCTTCTCAATTTCCAGCCTTTCTTAACAACTATTTTTTGCCGAACTTGGTAACAAGTCCTCTCTTCAGCTATGACATCCTAAACAGAATTGTATGCTGTGCTCTGTTGTTGGTGAAACCAATATTACCGATGTAAGATATCACTCAAAGATGTTCCGTCCATTAGTCTTTCAGCTCACCAGACCGATTTTGTCATTTGATGAAACCTGTAGCTTCATTGCAGACATACTGACATCTTCTGGCCAGTCATGGGATTTTTACAGCAGGGTACATTGTGATCTGGAGCCAGGGAAGCTAATTGCTCACCCTTGCTAAAATTAACACGTATTCCTCCCACGTGGCCGCCATTATTGAGTCAGCAAATATAGTAGAAAATCTGAACTGCTGAAGGGAAAAGAGCTTTGAATAATCCAAGAACATTACTCATTAACACACTCTCTCTCTCCTCCCCCCCCCCACATTCTTTTACCACCCATCTACTTTAGGGGCAGTTTATGATGGCAAATTAGTCTACTTCAATGATTTGCAACGTACATGATTTCCCCCTAATGCAGGGGTTCCCATCCTGGGTTCACCTTGCTTAATGGTAGTGGGCCATTGCAGAAAAAACAGGTTGGAAACCCCTGCCTTAATGAATTGGCTTGATTACCTTGAACGATTCGGTCCCATCACCATCAGACTTCTGAACAGTCCATGAACACTTACTAGCTCCCTATTCCTTTTTCCCACTTTATTTTTGTAACTTGCACGATAGTAATTTTTATGTACTGCTGTTGCAAAACCACAAATATCACTGTAGTATATGTCAGGGATACTAAACCTGATTCTGAAATGAGAGGGAATGGGTTACACAGAACTGTGGAGACGGGGAGAATACTGTAGTGGGACTGGTCAGAGACCCAGCGTGATTGGCACAATGGCTTCCTTATACACCCTAAAATGAAACATGACAGAGTTTGGGAGGTCATTTAAGCTGCATCGGGAGAATGTAAAGCCAGGGTGGAAGGGGGAACTACGCCCAGGTGCACCTGCTTGTTAATGCAAACATATAATCAACCAATCATGTGACAGCAACTCAAGGCATGCAGATGTGGTCAAGAAGTTCAGTTGTTTTATTTTTACAGACCAAACATCAGAATCGGGAAGAAATGTGATCTAAGTGACTTTGACTGTAGAATGATTCTTGGGTGCGAGACAGGGTGGTTTGCGTATCTCAAAAACTGCTGATCTCCTGGGATTTTCATGTATGGTAATCTCTAGTGTTTACAGAAAACAGCGCAAACAAAAACACATCCAGTTCTCCGGGCAAAAATGCCTTGTTAATGAAAGAGGTCAGAGGAGAATGGCCAGACTGGTTCAAGCTGACAGGAAGGCAACAGTAACCCAAATAACCAACAGTGGTGTGCAGAAGAGCATCTCTGAATGCCCAATAGATCAAACTTTGAAGTGAATGGGCTACAGCAGTAGGAGACAACGAAACATACTCTGTGGCCACTTTACTAGGTACAGGAGGTACGTAATAAAGTGGCCATGGGGTGTAAGATGCGGACATTATGTAAGTGTTTGGGAAATGGGTTCACTATTCTCCTTTTCTCTTTTGCTCTTCATCTTCAAAATACGAAATGTCGGCTCTTTAGTTGTATGTGAAAGCTTGTACTTTTGGGGAAAATGCCAGTGCACAACCATTGCTTTCTCCTGTGAAAAATAAATCATTGAGATATTGAAAATATGCATCACATTAAGAATTTACACAGCTACACAATAAAGATGTATTCAGACTGAATAAGGAATAATACTATTGATTCATCTTGTGAGAATCTTTGCAGTACACTTAATTGTAATATGCATTTTCTAATTGCAATTTCCCCAAATGTAAATATGTTCATTCATGCTAATTATGCATTGTCTTTATAGTCAACACAATAGTAGTTAGTCTCACTCTACTGGATAGCTATTCTCAGTGGGGAAATAATTAGGTGTAACATATCCATTTGTTTATCACTTATGGTTGATTTATTACTACAAATTAATTGATTTTCTGAGGCCTTCCTTCCAAATCTTGCAGCTGTGCTAAAGGATACCAAGCTAATTTTCTCTCATCTGTCATAGGTATGTATCTTTATTTCTCTGAATCTTTTAAGCATTTCTTCCAGATTTTATTTGTCCTACCTTCTAGTTTGCATCTTCCATTGTAAGGAAGCAGCTGTGGTCATACAGGAGAAGACAGAAAACGTTAAAACCACATTTAATTGTTTGGGAAAGTTCAGACAATGCTATTATGATGCAAGCACAACAAAACATATCTATCTCCCCTACTATGCTCTGAACTGCAGAGAATATTTGTAAAACGTATGTGGGGCCAAGATATTACATAGAATCTCCTTTCAGATACAAAACTTTTTTATTTCAAGTTTTATGATAGTGTGAAATATCAGCTTTGGGAGAATTGGAAAATCTGAATACAATTAAAAGGGCATTATAGAATCTTCATGATCAAATGAATTTTCTGATAAAAGAGTGTCAAAATGGTTAATGCATTGCTCTAAAAATAATCAGGTGAAGGTACATGTGTACTTTGGTATTGGTATTTAACATTTTCATCCTATAACTTGGCACTTCACGGTACATCTCCTCTTGGTCTTTATTTCCATTGTGCTGAAGGGTAACTCCATCTAACTCTTGAAGATATGCTGAAAGATTTGGTTGCCCTTAAATCATTCAAAGGGTTGCTTAAATGCACAAACTTATGGCACAAAATGCATTGCCAGAGATTTATGATGCATTTCTGCCACAAGGAAGGATGAATAAACAATACAGTTTAAATAGATATTATCTAATTGAGACATAGACTTGCAGAGTTATACTGCATAGAAACATTCCCTTCAGCCCAACTTTTCTGTTCCATTTAAGGAATCTTTCTGAGCTAGTAGCATTGCCTGCATTTGACCTATACTGTATGCATGAAGCCTTTCCTATTCAAATGTCTTTTAAACATTGTAATTGTCCAAGCCTCTAACACCACCTCTGGACTCATTACATATACACCCTCTACGTGAGAAAGCTTGTCCCCCTGGTCCCCTTTAAAACTTCCCTCTCTCGTCCTAAACCTATCCCCTCCAGTTTTAGACTCTAATACCCTGGGGAATAGACTGAAATTGCAAAGGTTCAAAGGTTCATTCATTATCAAAGTATACAACTCTGAAATTCTTCAGTTCCTCAAGTAGCCATGAAACCAAGAAAGAATAAAAAGACAGCACAATCATCAACCCCAAAATCCTACTTGCCGCACAAAAAACGAGAAAAGTAGATCAGATACATCAACCCCTAAATCCCCCCTCCCGCACCAAAAAAAAAGATTGAGTGGAAAAAACACAGAATAAAAAAACCTTAAGACTGAAAAAGAAATCTATAGTGCAAGTCCACATCCAAAATACAGAAAAATCCTGGGCAACACTCTTTGAGTGCAGTAGCTGTCATGGTCCGGTCCGTGAAGTCTGGATTCCGGTTCACAGTCCAGTCCATCGCTCCTTATTCCAGGTTTTCTGGTTTTCCCCTTTTTTGTTGGGTGCTCTAATTGAGGCAGCTGATTCACATTTTGGGCTGGCTACGTAAATAACTCCTTGGTTCAGCTTCAGTTGCTGGATTGTTCCTGTCCAAACCCCCCTGTCTGAATTCCTTCTCTGCCCCTTCTTCCTGAAGCCTGGCCTGTAACTGTTGCCTGCAATGCTGTATACAACTTTTATACGCTGTATACAACCTTCGCCTCGAGGAACCCAAGCCCCGTCATGTCCTCGCCTCGAGGAACCCAAGCCCCATCATGTCCTCGCCTCGAGGAACCCAAGCCTCATCATGTCCTTGCCTCGTGTTACCCAAGCCTCGTCATGTCCTCGCCTCGAGGAACCCAAGCCATGTCATGTCCTTGCCTAGTTCAGGGGTCCGAGCCTGAGTCAAGACCCAGATTCTGGGTCCTTGTCCAGTCTCCAGCTCGGAGCCCAAGCCCAGACTCCTAGTTCCCAGTTCCTTGTCCTGGTCCTGCTTGCCTAGCCAATGTCCTAGCCCAAGTCTGTGTTCTTGTCCCAGCTCCTAGTCTGCATTCAGTCCTGTCCCTAACTCTAGTCCTGTCCTGTTCCTAGTACTGTACTTCAGTGTCTGTGTCTTGCATTTGGGTCCGCTCCCAGCGCCCTCCACCCCATATGACAGTAGCAAGCTCTCCCCTCTCTGGTACAGAGCAACTGATCAAAAGGGAAGCAGCTGGGGCTCACCCTCTGCACTCGCTTTGACGCTTCAATCTCCCTTGTTGCTTTAATTGGCGAACAATAGAAGCTGTATTCAATGAAATGGAGCCAAACATTGGCTCATGTCCCATCCTGCAGCCTGCCTGCTACGAGGTTCGCACATTATGCCTGTGCTTCCTGAATCCTCTTGGAGATTGCAGAGCACTGAAACATCTAAACGATCTCCAAACAGCAAAACACTGGCTCCAGCACTTCCAGAATCACTTTCAAGACTAGAAACAATTGTAAGAGACATAAAAGAAGTGAAAAATATGGTTTCATGGTCTATCTAGAAGACGTCGACCAAAGGAGCATTGTAAGCAGGCACCATCATGATTGGAAGGTTAACATTTATTTTCTCTATGTCTCTCATGATTTTATATACATCTCAGATCACCCAGTCTGCAGCCTCCTTCATTCCAGGGAAACAGTTCCAGGCTATCCGGCTTTTCCTTATTACTCAAGTCCTTCAGTCCTGGTAACATCCTTGTGAATCTTTTCTGCACCTTGTCCAGCTTAAAACATGAACACAAGAGATTCTGCAGATCCTGGAAATCCAGAGTAAAACATATACACACACAATTTGGGAGGAAATCAGCAGGTCAGGCAGCATCTATGGAGAGGAACAAACAGTCGATGTTTCAGGCTGAGACTTTTCATCAATTGCACTACTGATCAGGAAGAATGCTGGAGATGCAACTACAGAAGACATTCTGGTGAGCCCGTCCAGCAAGGCCATTTGGGTAGAGATCAGGAAGAAAGTTTAAATGCTGTTTATTTCATATTAGTGCTTTAGAGAATGGCACAGCAATATAATGTTTATTTCTTCCATGGTCGACTGTCCTCTCCTATCAAGTTCCTTCTTCTTCAGCCCTTTACCTCTTCTATCTCTCACCTCCTAGCTTCTTACTTCATCCCTCCTTCCCCACCCATCCCTCCCACCTGATTTCACCTATCACATGACATCTTGTTCTTCTTTTTCTGTCTTCCACCTTCTTTTTATGACTTTATCTCCTTCCTTTCCAGTCTTGATGACCTGCTGAGTTCCTCCAGTATTTTAGTGGCAATTTATTCTGAAATGCCCAGATCTACCTTGATAATGCAACCAATCAGCTTTAAGGGCTAGTCCTGCAGAGCCCAGCACTCTCAATGTTAGCAAAACCAGGGAGCTGATTGTAGATCTCAGGCAAAGAAAACCAGATGTCCATGAGCCAGTACTCATCGGAGGAGCAGAAGTAGAAAGGGTCAGTAACTTTAAATTCCTTGATATCTCAGAGGATCTGTCCTGGACCCATCACATAAATGTAATTGGAAAGAAAGCATGACAGTGTCGCTACTTCTTTAGGAGTCTGTGGAGATTCAGCATGTCGTCAAAAACCTTGACAAACTTCTATAGATGCGTGGTGGAAAGTGTATTCACTGGCCGCATTACAGCCTGTATGGGAACACCAATCCCTCTGAGTGGAAAATCCAGCATCCATCCATCATCAAAGATCCTCACCACCCTGGCCATGCTCCTTCCTCGCTGCTGCCATCAGGTAGAAGGTCAATGTGCTTCAGGACTTGCACCACCAGCTTCAAAAACAGTTACTACCCCTCAGCCATCAGGCTCTTGAACAAAAGAGGATAACCACACTCATTGTTTCCCGTGTTCCCACAGTCGATGATCTCACTTTAAGAACTCTTTATCTTGTCATTTCATGCTCTCATTATTTATTGCTATTTATATTTGCATTCGCACAGTTCGTTGTTCATTGGTCCTGCTTACATTTGCTGATCTGTAGATTTGCTGAGTATGCCCGCAGGAAAAATGACCTCAGAGCTGTATGGGTGACATGTAGATATTCTGACAATAAATTTTGCTTTGAACCTCGAGCAGGTGAGCCACCTTGTCGTCGACATCAGTATGTGTATAAACAACGAATTGCCCAGATGCAACCAAGTTTAAGGGGGCGGGGGGGGGGCATCATTCCTGCTCCGCGGATTCGCATCTGCCGTAACGACCAGCACAGTCAGCGTTTTCCAACAGTGGTACGTGTCAGAATAACCATCAAGGCGGCCAAGAGGGCTGTGGAGGTGTCCGAGGACTGGCTGTGGGCAAATTGACTGGACTAGCGCCTCAGGAGACGTTTCGGCTCGATCAATTGGGAGCTGTTCCCTTCAGCACCAGGGGACAGGTTCCCGGGCGGAGCAGTCCCGGGGAAGAAAGTGCTGGCTTGGACTTGGTACGGAGAGCATCGTCCAGCAGCAATGACATTCCCCTGGTGGCAAGATCCCGAGGAGAAGCAGGGGAGTGAGGTAACTGCTGCAGGTCTGGATTAGGGTCGGCGGAAGAATAGTCTGCAAAATGACAGACATTACAAATTCATTAAAATAAACCGTGACTCGCTCAAAACCTATTTAAATCCGACCGATAAAAACCTTACATTCTTGGCAATATCTGGGGTGAAATCTCAGGGGCTCCCATGAATGTTTTGCGTGATCACAAGTATTTGCGAACAGCTGTGACTCAACATCTGTTCCGTTCTTTCAGTTTGAGGTGATCAATTTTTAGCCATCCAGCAATGTATTTAAAGTAAATTATCATTTCACCGGAGGCTGTTTGTGCTGCCGCATTTCCAGCATTATGACAGCAACCAGAATTCCAAAAGATTAATTTATCTGCAAAGCACTTTGGTACCTTCTTAAAGGGAAGTACTGAGCAGTAACATATCAGTAACCATATCAGTTTAGGGTAACTCTGGATTCAGGTCCTATTCAGTTCCAGAAGAGCAGGGATGAAGCTTCCGGAGGTTCTCCTCAACAATGAAGCAAGTTTTAAGCATCGGGTTTTGACACCTGCATTGTACTTGGGGACACACAGTATCCATTGTTCTCTCACCTTCAACACACTGCATTCAGCCCAAGTAATATTACAATGGTTTTGCCAGTAGCTATCTTCTGTGTCTAAAGCCATAGTTCCTCATGACTTGGAGGAAGTTAGAGGATTCGCATCAGGGACGGTCTCTCAGTTTTTATCCTGTATCTGAATCAGGTTTCATATCACTGGCAGATGTCTTTGTTGTCATGTGGCAGTATCAGAGTGCATAACATAAAAAAGCTATAAATTACAGTAAAATTATATATATATAAATAAGTAGTGCTAAAAGAGAGCAGAAAGTAACTTAGTGTTCATGGATTGTTTCTTCCTCTGTTCGCAAATCTGATGGTGGAGAGGTAGAAACTGTTCCTAAAATGTTGAATGTGTGTCAGGCTCCTGTACCTTCTCCCGGATCGTACCACTGAGAAGAGGACATGGCCTTGGGTGATGGGGGTCCCGAGTGATGGGTGGACACCGTCTTTTTGAGGCATTGCCTTTTGAAGGTGTTTTCGATGCTGAGGAGCCGAGTGCCCAGGATGGTGTTGGCTGAGAATGCAACCTTCTGCAGTTTTTTCCAAACCTGTGCAGTGGCTCCTTCATGCCAGATTGTGAAGCAACCAGTTAGAATGCTCTCCATTGTGCATCTGCAGAAATTTGCTAGAGTCTTTGCTGATGTACCAAATCTCCTCAAACTCAAAATAGCTGCTGTTGTGCCTTCTTTGTAATTGCATCCTGTCAAACACACCTATGACCAAACTTCTGCTATGCTCCACCCACACTAGGGGTAACTTACAGTAACCAATTAGCCTCCTGCCATCACTTTGGATTATGAGAAAGATGGAGCATGTACAGAGTGAGCCTCATAGACACAACAAGACGGTACAACGCACAGACTCAGCACTAGATGTACAGAGTGAGTCTCATGGACACGACGAGACGGTACAACGCACAGACTCAGCACTAGATGTACAGAGTGAGTCTCATGGACACAATGAGACGGTACAACGCACAGACTCAGAGTGAGCCTCATGGACACGACGAGACGGTACTACGCACAGACTCAGCACTAGATGTACAGAGTGAGCCTCATGGACACAATGAGACGGTACAACACACAGACTCAGCACTAGATGTACAGAGTGAGCCTCATGGACACGACGAGACGGTACTACGCACAGACTCAGCACTAGATGTACAGAGTGAGCCTCATGGACATGACGAGATGGTACAACACACAGACTCAGCACTAGATGTACAGAGTGAGTCTCATGGACACAATGAGACGGTACAACGCACAGACTCAGAGTGAGCCTCATGGACACGACGAGACGGTACAACGCACAGACTCAGCACTAGATGTACAGAGTGAGCCTCATGGACATGACGAGATGGTACAACGCACAGACTCAGAGTGAGCCTCATGGACACGACGAGACGGTACAACACACAGACTCAGCACTAGATGTACAGAGTGAGTCTCATGGACACGACGAGACGGTACAACACACAGACTCAGCACTAGATGTACAGAGTGAGCCTCATGGACACGACGAGACGGTACAACGCACAGACTCAGCACTAGATGTACAGAGTGAGTCTCATGGACACGACGAGACGGTACAACGCACAGACTCAGCACTAGATGTACAGAGTGAGCCTCATGGACACGACGAGATGGTACAACGCACAGACTCAGCACTAGATGTACAGAGTGAGCCTCATGGACATGACGAGATGGTACAACGCACAGACTCAGAGTGAGCCTCATGGACATGACGAGACGGTACAACGCACAGACTCAGCACTAGATGTACAGAGTGAGCCTCATGGACATGACGAGATGGTACAACGCACAGACTCAGAGTGAGCCTCATGGACACGACGAGACGGTACAACGCACAGACTCAGCACTAGATGTACAGAGTGAGCCTCATGGACACGACGAGATGGTACAACGCACAGACTCAGCACTAGATGTACAGAGTGAGCCTCATGGACACGACGAGATGGTACAACGCACAGACTCAGCACTAGATGTACAGAGTGAGTCTCATGGACACGACGAGATGGTACAACGCACAGACTCAGCACTAGATGTACAGAGTGAGTCTCATGGACACGACGAGATGGTACAACGCACAGACTCAGCACTAGATGTACAGAGTGAGTCTCATGGACACGACGAGATGGTACAACGCACAGACTCAGCACTAGATGTACAGAGTGAGTCTCATGGACACGACGAGATGGTACAACGCACAGACTCAGAGTGAGCCTCATGGACATGACGAGATGGTACAACGCACAGACTCAGAGTGAGTCTCATGGACACGACGAGATGGTACAACGCACAGACTCAGAGTGAGCCTCATGGACATGACGAGATGGTACAACGCACAGACTCAGAGTGAGCCTCATGGACACGACGAGACGGTACTACGCACAGACTCAGAGTGAGCCTCATGGACATAATGAGTTGAGCGACGCACAGTCTCAGCACTAGATGTCAGTATTAAAACTGGGTTTCGGGTGCTGTGAGACAGCAGTACTACAGAATATGCAATGCCACTGTGCCTCCCTGTGGATGTAAAGCATTCTTCATGTTACTTTAAAACCATTTGGCTGAGATCTTGGTGCTACTGTTGAGTTTCTAAAACCATAAGACATAAGAACATAAGAATAGGAGCAGACGTAGGCCATCTGGCCCGTCGAGCCTGCTCTGCCATTCAATAAGATCATGGCTGATTTGGCCATGGACTCAGCTACCTGCCTTTTCCCCATAACCCTTAATTCCCCTACTATGCAAAAATCTATCCAGCCTTGTCTTAAATATATTTACTGAGGTAGCCTCCACTGCTTCATAGGGTAGAGAATTCCACAGATTTGCCACTCTCTGGGAAAAGCAGTTTCTCCTCTTCTCCGTCCTAAATCTACTACCCCGAATCTTGAGGTTATGTCCCATAGTTCTAGTATCACCTACCAGTGGAAACAACTTTCCTGCCTCTATCTTATCTATCCCTTTCATGATTGTATATGTTTCTATAAGATCTCTTCTCATCCTTCTGAATTCCAGCGAGTACAGTCCCAGGCAACTCAATCTCTCCCATAGTCTAACCCCCTCATCTCTGGAATCAGGCTATTCAGCCCATCGAGTCTACTTTGCCATTCAATCAAGTCTGATTTACTAACCCCCTCAACCCCATTCTTCTCCCTGTAACCTTTGACACCTTACTAATCAAGAACCTTTCAACCTCCACTTTAAATATACTCAATGACTTGGCCTCCATAGCTGTCGGTCACAATGAACTCCACAGATTCACCATCTTCTGGCTAAAGAAATTCCACTCATCTCTGATCTAAAGGGGTGTCCTTGTATTCTGAGTCTGTGCCCTCTGGTGCTAGACTCCCCCACTATGGGGATAGTTATTTCAGATCTGCTGGTATCAGCGTGTTGCTTGTAGCTGCTCAGATTTAAGCAGTGAGGACCTGCAAAATGGTAGCAGCTTGTGCAGTGTAATGTAGTTACATCACAGACCAGAACAAATCCCGCCTTTGTAACAACTTAGTTGCCCATCAAATTCATTACGGGTTTCATATTGTTTTTTGAATGAGTTTGAACATGCCAGACACACATTAACATCCCGAAAACATTAAAATCAATGAAGAGTGAAAAAGCTAAAATAGCATGCTAGAAATACAGTACAAACAATTTAAGTGCTTGACAAATAAAGATCCACTTTGTATCTATTACCTGGCATTTAAAGAAACAATATAATTAATTTAAGTTTTCTGGCCTGAAACACCGACTCTTTAATCCTCTCCGTAGATGCTGCTTGACATACTGAATTCCTCCAGCTTTTTGTATGCGTTACTCAGGATTTCCAGCATCTGTAGAATCTCTCATGTTTATAATTGAGCTTTGATTGACATAGAGATTAGTTCTGCACCTATGTCTTATGCCCTTATCAATCTGGAATTGTTAATTTCCTTGAGAAACATGTATTGGATATTGAGAGAACCGTGCTTCATGAAGGATCTGTCATAAACAGTCAAGGTTAACTTAATGAAAAGGTTCATTCAACTCAGAAAATGTGAACAATGTTTTAAGAGACTTACATTCGATCCTGTTTCTGTCATGGTTGAATGGTGGGTCAAATATTTCTGCAGCTGGTTATCAGCATCTGCAGGTAGTTAACTTGCCCTTGCGTGCTACATTGCTTTATGATTTTTCAGTGCCAGTTTATTGAAGGTGAATGTTAACAACAGTGATGAGAAGAAGCAGGGAGCTTATGACCAGACCAGAGCAACCAACTGTATATTCTGAGCATAAACCAACTGAGGAACAATGAATAAACATTGCAAAGTCTGAGAAGTTTAAAATAGAGTGAGCAGATTCAGATATGGGAAGAGAAATAAAAGAGGTAAACTACAGAGTGGATTAACAAGAATGATTGCAGAAATGAAATGATTAATTAATTAATTTATTTATTGAGACACTGCGCGGTAAAGGCTCTTTTGGCCCTTTGAGCTGCGCTGCCCAGAAACCCCTCAATTTAATCCTGGCCTAAGTAGGGGACAATTTACAATAAATAATCAATCTAACAACCGGTAATCCTTGCACTGAGGGAGGAAACCGGGGCACCTGGAGGGAACCTACGTGATTACAGGGAGAAGGTACAAACTCCTTACGGGCAGTGCCAGGAATTGAACCTGAGTTGCTGGTAGTGTAAAGCGTTGTGCTAACCACTGCGCCACTGTGCCACCTGTATGAGGAATATTTGATGGCTCTGGGCCTGTACTTGCTGGAATTTATAAGACTGGGTGGGGGGGGGTGGAATTCTCATTGAAACCTATCTGATATTTAAAGGCCTAGGTAGAGTGGGCATGGAGAGGGTATTTCCTATAGAAGGGGAATCTAGGACCAGAAAGCACAGGCCTAGAATAGGAGGACATCACTATAGGGCAGAGATGAGGAGGAATTTCTTTAGCCAGAGGATAGTAAACTCACGGAATTCATTGCCACAGATGACTGTAGACGCAAAGTCACTGGGTATATTTAAACCAGAGATTGATGGGTCCTTGATTAGTAAGGGGCATCAAAGGTTATGGGGTGAAGGCAGGAGAATGGGACTGAGGGAAATTAAATCAACCATGATGGGTTGAATGGCCAAATTTTGCTCCTATGTCTTATGGTCTAAAAAGAAAAACAAAATCAAAATTTCATGTTTTTAAAAACTCAGCGAAAGTTTAATCTAGAACAATGATAGTCCCACTTAACTGCAAGCTGTTAACATATTAAAGTATGTATACATTATATAATCCTGAGATTTGTCTCCCTACAGGCAGCCACAAAACGAAGAAAACCAAAAGAACCCATAAAAAAAGACCATCAAGCACCCAACGCGTAGAAAGAGGGAGAAAGAAATCGTGCCAACAATGAAAGTAAACAAATAGCATTTAGAATGAAGGTGAGTCCTCAGACACGAAGCCCAGAGCAGGTCCCTAGATCAGCCTCAGTGCAGCACAGAGCCGAGTGGAGTAAACTTCGTGGAGCAGCGAGCAGAAAAGGCCCGACCCTTGCCTCCGGTCCCAGCACCCTGCCTTTTCAATCCACCTGGCCTGGAGTTTAAATCATCCAAACATCGGGTCATTCTTTGCTCTAAGACCCAAGGCCCGTTACATTGATATGCTTAATTCACGGTGAGTTCTGTTGTGGTCGTTCTCCCACAAATCCCACAACAGGTTCCGAAAATACGGCAACCTCTCACTGTCCAATGTACTTCAGTGATGCAGCAGATTGCAAGATGGCTTCTTCTTGAAGTGCGGCACATTTTGTTACTCTGTTTAAATGCATATCTGCCCTTTGTCTGAAGTTTTTTTTATGAGTGCGTTAGTAACATAGACGCGTGGCCAAGTGGTTAAGGCGTTCGTCTAGTGATCAGAAGGTTGCTAGTTCGAGCCTTGGCTGAGGCAGCGTGTTGTGTCCTTGAGCAAGGCTCTTAACCACACATTGCTCTGCGATGACACTGGTGCCAAGCTGTATGGGTCCTAATGCCCTTCCCTTGGATAACATCAGTGTCATGGAGAAGGGAGACTTGCAGCATGGGCAACTGCCAGTCTTCCATACAACCTTGCCCAGGCCTGCACCCTGGAAACGTTCCAAGGCGCAAATCCATGGTCTCACGAGACTAACGGATGCCTATTATTAGTAACAGAGAGCACAGCTGGCAAAATCTGGTCTGATGTTAAAGGTTCAAAGTTCAAAGTAATTTTATGATCAAAATATATATTTGTTAACATATACTACCTTGAGTTTCATTTTCTTGCAGACATTTACAGGAAAAATAAAGAAATACAATATAATCTATGAAAAAACTAGACATAAATAAAGATTGAAAAACAGCTATGGTGCAAAAGAAGACAAACTGTGCAAATAAAAAATACTGAGATTATGAGTTGCAAAGAGTTCTTGAAAGTGAGTCATAAAATCAATTCAGAATAGTAGTGATTGAAGTTTTCCACGCCAGTTCAGGAGCCTGATGGCTGTAGGGTAACAGCTATTCCTGAACTTGGTGGTGTGGGACCTAAGGCTTCTGGACTGCTTGTCAATATTAGTAGGGAGAAGCAGATATTGCTTGGATGATGATGAATGCTGCTTTGTTGTGGCGGTACTCCATGTCCATACAGTAAATGTACTCAATGGTGGGGAGGGCTTTCCCTGTGATGGACATGTCATTCACATGGTTGATATTAGTCACCCAATCTAGAA
This sequence comes from Mobula hypostoma, assembly GCF_963921235.1. Classification (NCBI taxonomy): domain Eukaryota; kingdom Metazoa; phylum Chordata; class Chondrichthyes; order Myliobatiformes; family Myliobatidae; genus Mobula; species Mobula hypostoma. Next base: position 182,657,241 of record NC_086098.1, read on the forward strand.
CCTCCACTCCAGCTTCTTCATGAGATTACCAAATGAAAAGATTCAAGTATGTTCTCAGAGCCCTATGAAAAAATATAGCAGCTCCACTTACTCCTGGGAAAAAAAAACTGGCTACAATTTCCTGAAATGGAGGAGGAGCATTCAGGTTGGTATTAAGAATCCCATGTTCATTTGTCAGGAGAGTACAGAGATGCAGAAGCAATGACAGAAGCTCCCAAACGAGCCACTCACTCGCCATATTGAGCATATCCAGTCCACCTACAGCTGGTGCCACATTTTGGCCTCATCAGCTGAATCAGGACCACAGGACTGGAGTGAGACCAAACCATTCTCAATGCCAAAGGACTGCCAGACAAGAAGCATTATGGAAAAATCCCGATGAAGATACAAGTTTCTTCTGCAATACAACTCCAGGGTAGAAGAGAGTAAGGGAGAATAATGAAAATGTGTTCAAGAAACATCCAGACAACTTTCTCATATTTGCTGTGTACTTGTGATACTTAGACTGCCAATGACAATTCATTAAACCCTGGCCACATGGGGCATTGAGAATTCACACGTCAGTCTATGGACTACAAGCAAAGAGCAATAATGGCAATGATTTACTTTGATACCATTAATTTTTGTAACTTCAAAACATTAAAGTAATTCAAAGGAAGACACGGGAGTCCAGTAATGTGGATCTAACTTTGTGTTTACTTTAAGCGAGGCGCCCACGTATCACATGGTAGCGTGATGACATATGCAATTCATGTAACACGTAATGAATTATTTAAACAAAGAATGCTTATTCAACCAATATGCATATACAAGATTTCTCAACTGTTACTGAAATATTAAATACACAACAGATATCTGTACCATTTTGCCTTCAATGCAAAGGATAAAAAGTACTTTCCATCACCTCTCACAACCTGCATGGCATCTCATTTTGCATGAGAATTTGAAGAAATTGTTGCGATGAAATTACAAAAGTGTAATTCAGTATTCTAATAAACAAAAGATGAATGGACATTAGCTCTAATCTCTCAGCTATATGAGGAACTGTCACTGTAAAGTCCCAGTTGTTCACGTATATGTTTTCCCCTTTCTCGTGTTTCCTACTTGTACATTCAAACTTTGTCCTCCTGCAGTAAGAAAGAGAGAGAGGACTGAATTCATAAAGTGAAAAATCGACCAAGGTGAGTGTGTTTGACAGAGCAGGACTTATAAATTATGTACTGTCTGGTTTGAATCGTGCTCCAAGAAGCAAAAATGAATTTTATGCAGTTAATGAAAATATTGAATGAAGCAGATTTCATTCCCTTTGAGAAACTTTGCAGAATGTTGATATGCACTCAAGTGCACAAACTGAATGTACTTGGCACTTTTTAAATGTTTAGATCACAAAGAGAGAGATTTCTTTAGCATTAGACAATGTTTATGATTTCAAAATGTGGTGATAAAGGTAATGTCAAAACGCTTGCACATAACAGATGCTCTGTCAAGTGTAGCATAAACTGGCTTTGAATAGAAGAAGCCTGTTAAATGGGATCAGCCATGAATGAGAATTTCAAGCTTGTTAAATCTTGTAGACCAGCAGGTGACTAGGTAGCAGGTGAGACAATGGGTGAGCAAAGATAGATATTTAAGGCATAAACACAAGAGATTCTGCAGATGCTGGAAATCCAGGTCAATACACACACAAACAATGCTGAAGGAAATCAGCAGGTCAGGCAGATTCTGTGGAGAGGAACAAACAGGCGGCGTTTCAGCCGAGACCCTTCATCAGGACTGGAAAGGAAAATTGAAGAAGCCAGAATAGTAAGGTGGGTGGGGTGGGGGAGGGTAAGGAGTAAAGGCTGGCAGTGGCAAGTGATTAGTGAACCAACGGGGATAATTTCAACTCACCTCAACTTCACAATCTATGGACTCACATTCAAGGACTCTACAGTTCATGTCTTCAGCATTATCTATCCATCTATCTATCTATCCAGTTTTGCAGTTTGTACTCTGTACATTGGTTGTTTGTCAGTCTTTATATGTAGTTTTTTGTTGATTCTATTGTTTTGTTTTTGTTCTACTGAGAGAGTCTGCCAGAAAATGAATCTCAAGGTATTAAATGATAATAAATTTATCTTGAACTTTGAAACTAGGTGAGGTGGAAGCTATGTGGGTGAGGGAGGGGTTGAAGTGAGAACGTGGAAGGTGAGAGGTGGAAGAGGTAAAGGCTGGAAGAAGACTGTATCTGATAGGAGACGTGAGCGGATGATGAGAGAAGGGGAAGGAGGAGCGGCACCAGAGAGAGGGGATGGGCGGTTGAGGAGAAGAGAAGAGGTAAGATGGGATCCAGAATTGGAAATGGAAAAAGTTGGGGGGGGGGGAGAAGTTACTGGAAATCAGAGAAATGATGTTCATGCCACCAGGTTGGAGGCTACCCAGGCGGAATATGGACCTGAAAGTTGCTGGACATCCAGCCCGATGAGGGGAAACACTTTAGGATCTGGGGAGATTAGGTAGGTCATGAAGGGGCAAAATAAACCAGCTATGGATAGTTGAGGAGGATTTTAAGGTGAAACAATAAACATACAAAGTAGCAAAAGGTAGTGGTAGACCAAAGATTGGGGTAAGTTAAGAATTTATCACAGGATAGAAAAAATCAAGAAGGGAATAGATAAGTTATTGGGCAAATTAATGAGAAATATATAAAATTGACAATAAGAGATTCTTTAAGCATGTAAAAAGGGAGTGTTCAAAGTGAACATGGGCCCCTCATAAAATAATGTTAATTGGAAACAAGGGATGGAACAGAATTTAAACTGATTGTCTTAATGGTAGAAGTCACAAGGAACATTCTAGTAACACTTATTGGACCCAAACTAATAACTCCACTGTAAATGCCTGCAAAAAAATTAATCTCAAGGTAGTGTATGGAAACACACTTTGATAATAAATTTATGTTGACTTTGACTTTGGACTTGAAGGTTTGCATTCTATGATTGTAAAATAAGATACAATACAGCTAGTGTTTGTTTTTGTTGTTGTTCCTTTTCATGCCGTGTGGCATCAGGTGGCTCTTTTTTGCCATTTCTGCAGCATTTTACTGTTTTTATTACAAGGCCAAGTTGCTAGCTTGACACTCAACCCAGCACGGATGGAAAGCATACAAGGAGCCGGCCAGATTTGACCTCGGGATCATTTGCCTCGAGGTCCAGTGCTGATGCCACTACACCACCCACCGGCACAGGTAGTAGTTACTGAGGTTATAATCTTCCAAAAATCCTTAAATTCTGGGGAAGAACAAGAGGATTGGTAAACTGGCTGCAGTACTCTTATTCAAGAAACATCAGGCACAAATTGAATGTTAGACTCAAAGCTCAAGTAAGTTCATTATCAAAGTACATATATGTCACCATTTACAATCCTGAGATTCATTTTCTTGTGGGCATACACGGTAATTCCAAGAAACATAATAAAATTAACAAAAGACCGCCCCCAACAAGACGAACAAGCAACCAATGTGCAAAAGACAACAAATCGTGCAAATAGACAAGAGAAAATAATAATAATAAACAAATAAGCAATAAATATCAAATTATGAAATGAAGAGTCCTTGAAGGTGAGCCAATAGGTTGTGAGGATGTTAGAATCAATTAAAGAGCAGAGCATTTGGAAAATTATAATCTGATCGGTTAGAAACTATATGGTTTCATGAAGATGGAATCACATCTGCAAATTTGTTGGGAGATCTTTGAGCAAAAGGATCATCTAAAGCCGAGATTTCCAGCCTGAGGTCTGTGGACTATTGCTTAATGGTATTGGTCCATGGAATATAAAGGTTGGGAGCCCCTGATCTTGAGTAAATAGAGGGAAGGTAATATAACACGACAGATTTTCAAAAATCATTTGATAAATGCCGCACAAAAGGTAATTTTGCAAGTAACCAGCTTATATTAATCTGCTTTTCTCCTCCCTCCTTTTTTGATTAAGAATACTTTTGAGCAGCATTCTAATCCTCTGGTACTTCTCCAGAATCTGAGCATTTCTGGAAGATTATTATCTTTGTTGTCAATACTTCTGGGATTTTATGGTGCAAACTATCATATCTCAGGGGACTTAGCAACCTTTAGCTCTAATATCTTGCCTAATACTAGGTCTCCAGCAAATATTAATAGGATGTTAAGAGAAAGAAAGAATGAAAACTTAAGTGAAGCAGAGGGCAATAAGCAGAAGTAAATTGATTTGTTTTTTCCATTTCTATAAATGATTACTATTATTGATATATTATTTAATAATATATTATTATTTTTATGAATGACCTGGATGAGGAAATGGAGGGATGGGTTCGTAAATTTGCTGATGACACAAAGGGGTGTTGTGGATAGTGTGGAGGGCTGTCAGAGGTTACAGCAGGACATTGATAGGATGCAAAACTGGGCTGAGAAGTGGCAGGTGGAGTTCAACCCAGATAAGTGTGAGGTAATTCATTTTGGTAGGTCAGATATGATGGCAGAATATAGTATTAATGGTAAGACTCTTGGCAGTGTGGAGGATCAGCGGGATCTTGGGGTCCAAGTCCATCGGACACTCAAAGCTGCTGCGCAGGTTGACTCTGTGGTTAAGAAGGCATATGGTGCATTGGCCTTCATCAATCATGGGATTGAGTTTAAGAGCCAAGAGGTAATGTTGAAGCTTTATAGGACCCTGGTCAGATCCCACTTGGAGTACTGTGCTCAATTCTGGTTGCCTCACTACAGGAAGGACTTGGAAACTATAGACAGGGTGCAGAGGAGATTTACAAGGATGTTGCCTGGATTGGGGAGCATCCCATATGAGAATAAGTTGAGTGAACTTGTCCTTTTCTCCTTGGAGCGACGGAGGATGAGAGGTGACTTGATAAGGGGTGTATAAGATAATGAGAGGCATTGATCATCTGGATAGTCAGAGGCTTTTCCCCAGGGCTGAAATGACTAGCATGAGAGGGCATAGTTTTAAGGTGCTTGGAAGTAGGTTCAGAGGAGATGTCAGGGACAAGTTTTTTACGCAGAGAGTGTGAGTGCGTGGAATGGGCTGCCGGTGGCAGTGGTGGAGGTGGAAATGACAGGGTCTTTTAAGAGACTCCTGGATAGGTACATGGAGCTTAGAAAAATAGAGGGTTATGGGTAAAGGCTAGGTAGTTCTAAGGTAGGGACATGTTTGGCACAGCTTTGTGGGCCGAAGGGCCTGTATCATGCTGTAGGTTTTCTATGTTTCTATGTTTGTATAATCAGCCTTCATCTAACACTTGAACTATGAATTCATGGAGGTTTAGTTTTCCTGGACTTGCCAGGAATTTTAATACATGTTGCTCTTCCAGTGTTAATTTCAACACGGTCATGGCTTCTGTGATTTGTGGTTGGCTTCGCTTGTGGTTATCTTGTCAGATCTTAAGGCAGGTGTTCAGAAAAAACTGATCAGAGATATAGGTTAGTTGGTGAATGGTCATGGAAGAATGACAAATAGAGAGAGGAAAGGGTTGTGGAGGGATTTCTGGAGTTTAGGGCATAAATGAAATATACAGATTTTCAAAAGGCATTTGATAAATGCCACAGACAAAGGTTATTTTTCAAGTAACTAGCTTATAGTAAACAACAGGAATTCTGCAGATGCTGGAAATTCAAGCAACATACATCAAAGTTGCTGGTGAACGCAGCAGGCCAAGCAGCATCTATAGGAAGAGGTGCAGTCGACGTTTCAGGCCGAGACCCTTCGTCAGGACTAACTGAAGGAAGAGTGAGTAAGGGATTTGAAAAGATACAGAAAGAGGAGCGTCTTTCCCAAAGAGAACAAAATTGACATACCCACGGAGATCATCAATTTTATAACCGGCATTTCACTCAAGTTTCAGTTTATTTCAAGAGCAGAAAATTAAGCTTATAGTAATCTGCTTTTCGCTTTCTTCCTTTTTTGATGAAGAATGTTACTGAGCAGCTTGTTGTTCAAGGTAAATGGCTGAGTTTAAAGTCAAAGAAATCTCCACTCTTTCATGGCAGGTGCAGGAATGTGTGTTTTTAATAGTTGATGAAATAAACTTGCACTGTAACATGATACACATCCTAATATAAAATTTAAAGTTATTTCTATTCTCTTTTTATAAGTAATTCCATCATTTTAATGGTAATTATCTTATTGCTACCCCCTCCCACTGCTACATAAACAAGTACATGTTAAGAACAAGTTTTGATTAATTTTCTGCTCTTGAAATAAACTGAAACTTGAGTGAAATGCCGGTTATAAAATTGATGATCTCTGTGGGTATGTCAATTTTGTTCTCTTTGGGAAAGACGCTCCTCTTTATGTATCTATGTGTTACATTTTATGTCATGCTGTGAGATTTTATGATGATTAGAAACCATGTTTGATATCTTTTTTCTGCTGTTTGAATAAAACTGTGATTAGCCAATTACATGACATTGATTTTTCACTTTTCTTCACAGTTGAATGGGTAAGATCTTTCTCCAGCTTTTTCAATTATTGAGAAGACTTTTCTTGCATAGCCCTTGTGATTTAAGGAGGATGACAATACCTTGATGACATTATACATAGATTCTCCCTCAAGCAAACCTGGTTTAATTTGTTATTTATTCACGAGTCCACCAAGCAAAGTTGAGGTGCTATTCCATCCCAGTGGATGAAGATGAGATTACTTCACCAAGCACAGATGATGTGGCCTTTTCAACCACTGATTCACAAGCCACAGCGATTTGCTCTGGAGAGAGTCATCATACTCCAGGTCAGATGAGAGATAATCCAGGTCAGGTTTCAGACCACAGTACCCAGGTAGATCCATTGCATGATGGTGGTGGCGAGGAAGTAGAGAAGAAGAAGAAGGTCAAGTGGCCAGCAATGGCAGATGAGAAGGCTTGGCGTGTATTTGATGAGGATATCAGTATGATGTTGGAGATCACTCTCAGGGGAACATCAAAGAGATAGTTGGAAGTGATGAGTGATATGATTTATGATGTTGGAAAGTATAGGTTTGGTTTGGTTGAGTTGAAGAAAGCAAAGCCTACACAGCAACCAAGCAGGTACCAAAAAGAGATTAGTAGGTTGAGGAGAGAGCTTAGATCGTTGAGACAGAGGTGGAAGGTAGCAAGTGAGGGTGACAAGCCAGGGCTTGCTGATCTCCGAGAGCATTTTCAAATGAAGTTAGCATCACTCCGTCGTACAGAGTCACAACATAAAAAGAGAAAGAAAAAAGAGAAGGCAAGAAAGTCATTCTTTGAGAACCCTCACGAGTTCACAAAGAAACTGTTTGAACAAAGTAAGAGCGGGCAGCTTAACATCTCTCAACAAGAACTTGAGGATCACCTGGCAAGCACTTACTCTAACGAACAGCGGGAGGCTCCTTTGCTTGACATTTCAGGGCTTGTGAAGCCTACCAAGCCAGTAGTGAAGTTCAATCTGTCAGAATCCAAATTGGCAGAAGTCGAATGGTTCATCAGAAAGGCAAGGTCAGACTCAGTGCCAGCACCTAATGGAGTGCCGTATAAGGTGTTCAAGAAGTGTGAACAGCTGAGGAAATACTTGTGGAGATTGTTAAGGGTGGTGTGGAGACAAGGTGTTGTTCCTTTGTCGTGAGTGAGGCTGAAGGAGTATACGTCCCAAAGGAAGAGGATTCTTCTACATTGAATCAGTTCCGACCAATTTCATTCCTGAATGTAGAGGGGAAGATTATGTTTGGCATTCTGGCAGAAAGAATATCTTCATTTGTGATAGAGAATGAACTGGTAAATACATCTGTGCAGAAGGCAGGAATACCAGGCTTCCCAGGATGCCTTGAACATTCTAGTATGATAATGGCATACCATCCAGGAGTCAAAAAGGTTGAGAAGAAATCTGGCTGTAGTTTGGCTTGATCTGGCAAATGCGTATGGTTCTGTTCCCCATGTCCTGATTGAGTTTGCAATGGAATTCCTATGGATTCCTGCTAAGGTGAGGAACTTTGTTATGCAGTACTACAATGATTTCCAGATGAGGTTTTTCACTCAGCAGTTTACAACTAGGTGTCAGAGCTTGGATGTTGGAATCCCAATGGGATGTGCGATTTCACCCATCCTTTTTGTGTTAGCCATGGAGGTCATTGTGAGGGCTGCAGATTCAGTGGGACCAGGTGTCACACTTGATGGCGGAGGGGAGTTACCATCAATATGAGCGTTCATGGACGATCTCACCCTTTTGGGTCCCAGCACGGAGGCAGTGGAAAATGTACTATCTAGACTCGTGGAGCTAACGGATTGGGGAAGAATGAAGTTCAAGACCAAGAAGTCAAGGAGCCTTGTTCTTAGGAGAGGAAAGCTAGTTGACTTTCATTTCACCCTTTGTGGAGAGGAGATTCCATCCATTCAGGATCAACCAGTTAAGAGCCTCGGGCGGTGGTACACAGAGGAGCTGAGAGACACCAAGAGGGGTCAAGAGACAGGAGAACAGATCAGCAGAGGTCTGATGTCTGTTGACAAGTGTGGCTTGCCTGGCAAGTTGAAGTTGTGGTGCTTGCAGTACGGACTGATGCCACGGATAATGTGGCCACTAACTGTCTATAAAGTGGCAATGTCCCATGTTGAGGCAACGGAACGGAAGATCAACAAGTATGTGAAGAAGTGGCTTGGAGTACCGAGCAGCCTCACTTTATATTTTATACTTTATTGTCACCAAACAATTTGAAGATCCAGCTGCTGATCTGAGTGCTAAGGCCCAGGTTCCAGAGCTTAGGAATCAGTTTATTTGGAATGATGGTATTAAAGGTAGAGTTGTAGTCAATGAAGAGGAGCCTTAGGTATGCGTCTTTATTCTCCAGGTGTTCTAAAGAGGTATGTAGGGCCAGAGAGATGGCATCTGCCATTGACCTGTTGCTCCGGTAGGCGAATTGCAAAGCGTCGAGGTTGACCGGTAGGCTGTGGTTGATGTGTGCCATAGACAATCTCTCAATGTTACAATCCACAGTAGCCAGACAAAGCTTACCACACCCAGTCAGATGTGACATCAGGCAGGAAGGTCAGCCCGTGTAGCAGTTAATGAGGCAGAGTCTGGATTGAGGCACAAGAAGGTGGTTGGGGCTATCCAGCTAGACCGCCAGGGACTTGGATGGACAACCCACAAGTGGTGGTCATCTTCTACAGGTAAGGAGTGCCGTGAGCTTGTAACACAAGAAATACGAGAGGTAGAAGAGGAGAAGAGGTTAACTAAAACAGCTGGCCTGGCCAAACAAGGGGCTTGGACCTGGTGGGAAAGTGTTGAACAACGACATCTATCTTGGAATGTTCTGTGACAGATGGAACCGCACCGCATTTCTTTTCTATGCAGAGCAGCGTACGATCTGCTCCCAACACCTGCCAACCTCAGCACCTGGTATGAAGATAAGACTGACAGGTGTGCTGCTTGTAGCCAGAAGGGAACACTTCAACATATCTTGAGTGCATGCAGAGTCAATCTTTCCAGCAGCATGTACACTTGGAGACATAACAACGTTCTCAAAGTTGTAACAGAAGCGGTTGAGCAGAGAGTACTGCAGCACAACTTATCTCATGCCCCATGCTGCACAGAACATCGCATATCATTTGTGAAAGGAGGCTCCAAGTCAAGGGTGTACAGCGCAGGCTCACGATCAAACATACTTTCTTCAGCCAATGATTAGTGTGTCAAGGCTGACCTGGACGGGAAAGGCAGTTTCCCGGAGCAAATAGCTTTCACCACATTGTGTCCAGATATAATCGTATGGTCTGACACCAGTAGAGAAGTGGTTATTGGTGAACTCACAGTCCCTTGGGAAGACAACATCGATAAAGCCCATGAGCACAAGTTAACCAAGTATGCAGAATTAAGATCAGAGTGCAGAGACAGAGGGTGGAAGGTCTCATGCTATCCATTCCAAGTAGGCTGCCGTGGGTTTATTGCGTTCACTCTCCAGAAGTGGCTGTGTGACCTTGGCTTCACTAGAAGAGAGATCAAGTCAACCAGCAGGGCTGCAGCTGAGGCAGCGGAGAAAGGATCAGCATGGGTGTGGACCAAGTATGTCCAGAGGGGCAGATAGTCAGACAGTGTATACATATCTTGCAAACCCTTCAGCAATTGCATAGACACCTGAAGAGCAGACTATCTGTTGGATGGAAGTGACCAACAACTCTGATAGAGGCAGATGCCAAGTTCTTAAGCTCACCAGTGGGAGGTGGTGCTTTAGCACTGCTGGCCCACCACCTCGAAGGAGTCTTGATCATAAGCGGGCCGAAACTCCTGAAGACAGGTGGCAGATCAACTGATGATCCCACTGGTGATAGCACAGGACAGTTAACATCTTAGTCCACGTGTATTTTTAACTCTAACTCATCAATTACTCTATTCAGGAATGATAGCATCATCAAGCAGTGCTGCACAGAGTGTTTTAAATCTATGCTAGTTCAGGAACAATTAGTACCCCTAGCCCCTCAACATTAGACCAAAGGAGATAACTTCACTCAACTTCAATTAGAATTTTAGAATTTAGAATTTATTTAAGTCTTACTTACATCTCACGACGTGAGGGACTAAAAATCTTTGCTTTATGACTCTGTTGCAAAGTAAGGACATGTGAATTTATAAATCTATTGGCTTGTAGAAAGAAGCTGTCCCGTAGCCTGTTGGTCCTGGCTTTAATGATGCAGTTGCATTTGTCAGACAGAAGCAGCTGAAACAGTTTATGGTCGGGGTGACTGGTGTCTCCAATGATCTTCCAGGCCTTCTTTCTGCACCTGCTGCTATAAATGTCCTCAGTGGAGGGACATTCACACCCACAAATGCGCTGGGCTGTCCCGTACCACTCTCTGTAGTGCCCAGCGATCAAGTTTAGTGTAGTTCCCGTACCAGGCGGTGATACAGCCAGTCAATGTGCTCTCAATGGTGCCCCTGTACAAGGTATTAAGGATTTGCGAGCCCATGCCATACATCTTCCATTGCCTGAAGTGGAAGAGACGCTGTTGTACTTTTTTTGCTACAAAGCCGGTGTGTACAGTCCAGGTGAGGTCATCGGTGATGTGTATACCGTGGAACTTGAAACTACTCACCCTCTTAACTGCAGACCCATTGATGTTGATAGGGACAGGCCTGTCTCTGTTCCTCCTGTAATCCACAATCAGCTCTTTTGTTTTTCCAACTTTATCCTGGCTCTACTGTGCTAGGGTGTCAATCTCTCCTCTGTAGGCTGTCTCATTACTGCTAGAAATAAGGCCGATCAAAGTCGTGTCATCTGCAAATTTGATCAACAGATTGGAGCTGTGTGTGGTAGTACAGTTGTGGGTGTAAAAGCAGTGGAGTAGAGGAGAGGACTCAGAACACAACCCTTGGGGGCACCTGTGTTGAGGGTCAGAGGGGCAGAGGTGAGGGAGCCCATCCTTACCACCTGTTGGCAATCTGATAGGAAGTCTAGGATCCAGCTGCACAAATGGGGTGCAGGCCAAGGTCTCTGACCTTGCTCCATCGTTGAAATGTTCCCACAACCAATGGACTCACTTTCAAGGACTCTTCATCTCATGTTCTCAATATTTATTGCTATTTAATTATATTTACATTTGCACAGTTTGTTGTCTTCTGCACTCTAGTTGAATGCCCTAGTTGGGTGGTCTTTCGTTGATTCTGTTATAGTTACTAATTGTTACATGCTCAGGGAGATCTGTTTTTTTTGTGAGAATGATGTAATGGTCTTTTGGAGGTCACCTGATGTGATTTTCCCGCCGATGTGAGGTCACGTGATGACATGTGCACCATGAGTATATAAGGTAAGATCCCAGATGACGTAGTTGGTTTTAAGTTTGTAGATTTCTAGGTAGAACGAGCTGTGTCTCGGTTTCTGTTGCGTGTTTGTTTTTATGACGTTGTTTCATTTTTAAAATAGAGTACTGCGTTCTATTACAAAATACAATATTATTGGACTGGAAATTTGTGGCTAGATGTGCTGATTTACTCAATTCCAACAGTAGAAGGGAGAGTGAAGAATTTACTGAAGTACAGGACCGAAGGACTGGAGTCGGCATCGTTTGGCAGTTTAACAAAGGATCGACCTTATTGAGTCTTCGTTGGAGGAGTAGCGACCTGCATTGAAGATAACTCTTGCCAAAAAGAGCAAAGAGTTCATGCAAAGGTTTGCTCTCTCTCCCTAAAAGTTGTTTTAAACTGTTTATTTTCGGCATCATGAATCCTGTGGACAGAACCAGCAGGAAAGTCACGTCTATGAAGAAGTCCTTCTCTGGAGAAGTCTCTCCCAATTGAACATATAAATCGGTTGGACTTTCGAATTTACCATTTTAAGAACTATATCTGACTTTATCGTTTTAAGAACTGTTTTCGCATTTAACGCTTTAAGAACCATTGCCGAGTGTCGATTTGTTGAACGGCTGCATATTGGTTAACTTCCAGTTAAAATTTTCGTTTTTTTTTCTTATCACTTATCCGTGCTGAATAAATGTTTGGTTGCTTTTATATAACCTGCCTCGATTGATATTCATTGTTGCTGGTTACGTAACACTAATCTATAGATTTGTCGAGTATGTCCAGAGGAAAATGAGTCTCAGGGTTGTATATGTAATATGATAATAATATTTAATTTGAACTTTGAATCTTTGAAAACCATGTTTTCTGTATCTCTGTAATTATTGTGAATTGTAGGTCAAAACTCTCACTATGATTTGGACGGTTGCTTGATTTTTCACCCTTCATGAGGGCCACAGCCTTGTCATGGGGTTTGGAACCTTCCATACCTCAATGACCTAGAGAGCTATGTTGGCTGGAGTCAGGGCCTTGAGTTTTGACTCTTGGTAGGGTCACCCATGCCAAACAGATCATCAAGGGTAGAGGCCAGTTAAGAGTGGTCCACTGGTCCTCCAAGTTTTAGCTCATGGCTAACAACCTTGACTGGTAAAAAAAAAATTGCTATGGAATCAGCAATGAAGAATCCTATATCTGTGTGCAACAGTATTCCTGAGCCTCCACCCTGGATTTGCATGACTGACAGTAGTGAAAACCGAGAGGAAGCTACCGGGACGATGAAGGAGGCCCCGAACACTGCCAAGACCAATGGTGGACCTTTATTGCTGCCCTAAATGCCAGCAGCATAACACGTAGTAGCTAACTACCTAACCTTTCAAGTTATCTTTTACTTATCACCCTGAATTTTCTTTTCTGTTTCTCATGTGCCTGTGATTTTCACTCCGTTGTAATGAAGACTAATTTTGCTGAGATGAATCACGCTGACACTTTCCGGCTGCACCTAGTACAATTCCCGGACTGTGTTGTTCTTTGATGCAAATGATGCATTTCACTGCATATTTTGATGCACATAAAATAAATTGGACAGATACATGGATGGGTGGTGTATGGAGGGATATGGTCCGTGTGCAGGTCAGTGGGACTAGGCAGAAAATGGTTCGGCACAGCCAAGAAGAGCCAAAGGGCCTGTTTCTGTGCTGTAGTTTCTATGGTTCTATGGTTCTATGGTTCTATGTGACAAAATAAAAGCCAATTTTCTGTAACAGAGTCATTCAGCACTGAAACAGGCCTATCATTTACTTGACTTTATACTTTATTGTCGCCAAACAATTGATACTAGAAAGTACAATCATCACAGCGATATTTGAACATAGAACATAGAATAGTACAGCACAGTACAGGCCCTTTGGCCCACAATGTTGTGCCGACCCTCAAACCCTGCCTCCCATATAATCCCCCACCTTAAATTCCTCCAAATACCTGTCTAGTAGTCTCTTAAATTTCACTAGTGTATCTGCCTCCACCACTGACTCAGGCAGTGCATTCCACACACCAACCACTCTCTGAGTGAAAAACCTTCCTCTAATATTCCTCCTTGAACTTCCCACCCCTTACCTTAAAGCCATGTCCTCTTGTACTGAGCAGTGGTGCCCTGGGGAAGAGGCGCTGGCTGTCCACTCTATCTATTCCTCTTAATATCTTGCATACCTCTATCATGTCTCCTCTCATTCTCCTTCTCTCCAAAGATAAAGCCCTAGCTCGCTTAATCTCTGATCATAATCCATACTCTCTAAACCAGGCAGCATCCTGGTAAATCTCCTCTGTACCCTTTCCAATGCTTCCACATCCTTCCTATAGTGAGGTGACCAGAACTGGATGCAGTACTCCAAGTGTGGCCTAGATTTGATTCTGCCCTTCCCGCTCCCTGGTGTACAAATCGAGACTAAATATTAAAAATTTAAATTATAAATCATAAATAGAAAACAGAAAATGGGAAGCAAGGTAGTGTAAAAAAACCGAGAGGCAGGTCCAGATATTTGGAGGGTACGGCCCAGATCTGGGTCAGGATCCGTTCAGCAGTCTTATCACAGTTGGAAAGAAGCTGTTCCCAAATCTGGCCGTACAAGTCTTTAAGCTCCTGAGCCTTCTCCCGGAGGGAAGAGGGACGAGAAGTGTGTTGGCTGGGTGGGTCGTGTCCTTGATTATCCTGGCAGCACTGCTCTGACAGCGTGCAGTGTGAAGTGAGTCCAAGGACGGAAGATTGGTTTGTGTGATGTGCTGCACCGTGTTCAGGATCTTCTGCAGCTCCTTTCGGTCTTGGACAGGACAACTTCCATACCAGGTTGTGATGTACCCTAGAAGAATGCTTTCTACAGTGCATCTATAAAAATTAGTGAGGGCTTTAGGGGACAGGCCAAATTTCTTTAGTTTTCTCAGGAAGTAAAGGCACTGGTGGGCCTTCTTGGCAGTGAACTCTGCTTGGTTGGTCCAAGTCAGGTCATTTGTGATATTGACCCCAAGGAAGTTAAAACTTTTGACCTGTTCCACTTGCACACCACCGATGTAAATTGGGTCGTGCGGTCTGCTACTCCTTCTGAAGTCAACAACCAATTCCTTTGACTTGCTGACGTTGAGGGATAGGTTATTGTCTACGCACCATGCCACCAGGTTCTTAATTTCCTCTCTATACTCAAACTCATCATTTCCCGAGATACGGCCTATAGCTGTTGTGTCATCAGCAAACTTATATATTGAATTCGATGGAAACTTGGCTACACAATCATGGGTGTACAGTGAGTACAGCAGGGGGCTGAGCAGGGGGGTCCATGCTGTCAATGAAAATGAATCTCAGGGTAGTACAGTATATGGTGACATATATGTACTTTGATAATAAAGTTACTTTGAACTTTATATTAATTTCAATTGCTGGTAATTGGTTTGTAGTCTTTTTCAAGCTGGTGATTTGCCAAAATTATCCTCAACCCATGGAACAGAAAGAGGACTTTTGATTTTTTTTTTACCCATCTGAACCATATACAAAATAGAGTGATACATATTTAAACCTGATTCAGCTGCTCCATTGTTAGTACAGAACAAAAATGGCCAAAATTGCTGTACTGTAAAGTAGATTTCTCAATGAATTATTTGCAAATATTTCAAGCAAATATTTCAAATACAGAATTAGTAGATGGTGGTTGTAATTAGATTATAATATATGCTTCATGAGAATTATTGATGTTCTTGAAATTTTCCTGAGGCCAAATCCAAGATGTTTGGTTTAAATTTGAATCTGTGTGCATAAAAACATTAGAAATCTGAGCAGGGGAAGGCCAAACACCCTAAATATTTAAGCATATAAGAAGACAACCCCAACCATCTGCATAAAGAAATTTCTTCACCTCAATTCTAGACAGCCAACACTTTTATCCTAGGCTATGACACAAAGTTTTAAACTCTCTAGTTAGGGGAAATAACCTGTCAAACTCGATCTCAGGAAGTTTTCCAAATGTGGTTAACTTCAAAATTGTTTGGCAATTATTTTGTGTGTACCTAATAAAGTGGCCACTGAGTGTATGTTCATGATTTTCTGCTGCTGTAGCCCATCGCTTCAACGTTTGATGTGTCATGCATTCATAGATGCACTTCTGCACACCACTGTTGTAACGTGTATTTATTTGAGTTACTGTTGGCTTTCTGTCAGCTTGAACCAGTCTGGCCATTCTTCTCTGATCTCTCTCAGTAACAAGGCATTTTTGCCCATAGAACTGCTGCTTGTTGGATGTTTTATTGCTTCTCTGTAAACTTTAGAACCAGCTGTGTGTGAAAATCCCAGGAGATCAGTAGTTTTTGAGATTCGCAAACCATCCCATCTGGCACCAACAATCATTCCACAATCAAAGTCACTTAGATCACATTTCTTCCCATTCTACTGTTTGATTTGAACAACAATTGAAACTCTTGATCATGTCTGTGTCCTTTTATGCATCGAGTTGTCAGCCCGTGATTGGCTGATTGGTTATTTGCATTAACGAGCAGATGCACTTAGTAAAGTGACTACAGAGTGCATGTTCCTGTAAGTCATTCATGGGATGTGAAATGCTAAAGGCAAGGTCAGTGTTTCTCTTCCATCCCAAATTGGCCCCACTACAGCAGGCAGTTAGCATTAATCACCCTGACCCAGTAATTATTGATAATGAAGAGACTGAACTGAACTTGATCATTAGGTATCTTTTCTTTACTAAATTAGGTCCTCACAGATGCACATGTGTGTAATAAAACCATGAGAGACAGGAGCAGAATTTGGCTATTCAGCCCATTGAGTCTGCTCTGCCATTCCATCGTGGCTAATTTATTATCCCTTTCAACCCAATTCTCCTGCCTTCTTCCCATAACCTCTCACACCCTGACTAACCAAGAACCTATCAACCACTGCTTTAAATATACTCAGTGACTTGGCCACCACAGCCATCTGTGGCAATGAATTCCACAGATTCACCATCCTCCAGCTATAGAAATTACTTTTCGTCTCTGTTCTATATGGATGTCCTTCTATTCTGAGGCTGTCTCCTCTGGTCCTAGTCCTAGATTCACCCTCTATGGCAGGGGTTCCCAAGCTGGGCCCATGGACCCCTTGGTTAATGGTGAGGCTCCATGGCATAAAAAAGGTTGGGAACCCCTGCTCCATAGGAAACGTCCTCTCCATATCCACTCTGTCTAGGCCTTTTTATATTCGATAGGTTTCAATGAGATTTCACTGCCATCCCCACCCAGTCTTCTACACTCCAGTGATACGGGCCCAGAGCCATCGCACACTCCTCATATGTTACCCCTTTCTTTTCTGGAATCAGTCTTGTGAACCTCCTAGGGACCCTCTGCAATGCCAGCAGGTCTTTTCTTAGATTAGGAGCCCAAACTGCTCACAACACTCTTCAGTGTCTTATATAATCCTTCATCTGGACTGGAAGGAAAGGGAGAGATGGCCAGCATAAAAATACATTTTGCTGATCTCTCTTAATCAGTTTGTGATTAATAATGAATACAATTGTGGTTGTACTGTTCAGAATATTGCCATGGCACAGTCCAAGTTTTATCAAATAAGTGGAAGTACATTGAAACATATCAAATTTAGCAACAGAAAACCTGTATTTTAAGCTCATTGAGAACACTTCTATAATATTGCATAAAACATGATGTAGGGAGACTCTGGCTACTGAACTTTGGACTAAGGATAGAAGTTTACCCTTAATCAGCTGCTTACTCTACTCCTGACAGCAGCAATAGTTGGAATCCTGATAACTCCCTTGTCCCCTCTCTGAACCTCTATGTCGTTCAAGAATTGTCCTCTAGAGTCATCTTCAAAGACACATCAGATGAACTGGACAGACACAATTGTCATCACTGAAATCGGCAGACTACCAACATTCTACTCCCTCCTAGAAATTCAGTTCTGCTGAAGTTGAGTGAACTACAGAGAAAATTAACAGATTAGCTTTAATCTTTAACTATCGAATTTCTCTAATATTACAATTATAATTGCTTCCTCAAGATTGTTATAGCCAGGGCCGATAGTGGGGATAAACTCCCACAAACTATTAAATACTCCCAATGGCATGTGCCTCAAATAGCCTCTGAAAAACAAGTCTCAAAGGAGAACTCTGATCTCAAACCTCTGCTGCCTTGCATCTATGTCCCCTCATGGGGAAGACTTCGGGAGTAAATCCTGAAGGAAAAATTTCAAAGCTGGAGTCCCTAAGGTAGTTCTATATTGAGTTCAACGCTGACAGGCAATTGCTGCGATACTGCTGGTGCCAAACTGTATGGGTCTCTTACGTTCCTTTAGGTTCATCAGATGCATGGAGGTGGGAGCTTGCTCTCCATATTGTACTGCCTGGCTTGCATATCCAGACAGCAAGGATGAAATATCCATGGTCAACCTGGTCAATGGAGGCCTCAGGTAATTTTCATCAAGTAGCAAATATTTATTGAGAAGTAACAAATCGCATAAATATTACTATAGAATGTGCAACTAAGCCACTTGCAAATTACTAACTTGGAGTGGGAGAGGGGGGAATGTGGAAGTTATGAAAAGCAGGACAGTGTTGCCTGGAATCACAGATCTATCTGCAGCATTAGACCTATGATTAATGCACAGATTGTCATACTTTGGCCCTGCTATTATATACCCAAGTACAGTACTATGCAAAAGTCTGAGGCACAGATAGGTAGGGTAGTTAAGAAAGCTTATGGGGTGTTAGCTTTCATAAGTCGAGGGATAGAGTTGAAGAGTCGCGAGGTAATGATGCAGCACTGGTTTGGCCACACTTGGAGTACTGTGTCCAGTTCTGGTCGCCTCACTATAGGAAGGATGTGGAAGCATTGGAAAGGGTACAGAGGAGATTTACCAGGATGCTGCCTGGTTTAGAGAGTATGGATTATGATCAAAGATTAAGGGAGCTAGGGCTTTACTCTTTGGAGAGAAGGAGGATGAGAGGAGACATGATAGAGGTATACAAGATATTAAGAGGAATAGTAAGAGTGGATAGCCAGCACCTCTTCCCCAGGTCACCACTGCTCAATACAAGAGAATATGGCTTTAAGGTAAGGGGTGGGAAGTTCAAGGGGGATATTAGAGGAAGGTTTTTTTACTCAGAGAGTGGTTGGTGTGCGGAATGCACTGCCTGAGTCAGTGGTGGAGGCAAATACACTAGTGAAATTTAAGGGACTACTAGACAAGTACATGGAGAAATTTAAGGTGGGGGGTTATATGGGAGGCAGGGTTTGAGGGTCAGCACAACATTGTGGATCGAAGGGCCTGTACTGTGCTGTAATATTCTATGTTCTATGTTCACATATACAGTATATAGCTTGGGTGTCTAAAACTTTTGCACAGTACTATATCTGTCAATGTCGAGTGTTCAGTGTGTTTGTAAATCTGGCAGGAGAAAAGGACGTTGGTAGGGCAAGGGTGGATCACGGCGGGAGGGGTGTGGGAGAGGTGGCAGAGAAAGTGTGTCAGGGGCCGGGGGATGGTGCGGGTGTAGACACATCAAGCCCCTGAGACACTAGGCAAGGTCATTTGATTCTATACAAAATGTTTATTGATCATTACAGAATGTCTCTCTGGTACTTTCCACTCTCTCCACTCTCCCTTTTCCTTTTCCCAACCATGATTCCCCTCTTCCTGCCCCCT
Source organism: Mobula hypostoma (assembly GCF_963921235.1). Classification (NCBI taxonomy): domain Eukaryota; kingdom Metazoa; phylum Chordata; class Chondrichthyes; order Myliobatiformes; family Myliobatidae; genus Mobula; species Mobula hypostoma. Next base: position 182,676,682 of record NC_086098.1, read on the forward strand.
TCCCACTCTCAGTCCACAGTACAGACCCATATCAGAATCAGGTTTATTGTCACTCACATATGTCATGAAAATTGTTTTGTTTTGTGGCAGCAGTGCAATGCAATACATAAAATAACTACAGTTCTGTGCAAACGTCTTAGACACCCTAGTTTTATATATATGTGCTTCACAGTACTGCTTATGACGCAGATGATGTTTCAAACTAATTGGTGCTAAGAGTACACAAAGGAAGATGGAATAAGATGCAAGCACATAATTTGTATTTCCTTGCGGAACTTGTTCAGACTTAAACTAGAAAAATATACTCTGTCTGCGTTGCTTTGTAATTTGAACTGTCTGCTATTCCATTCAGTCGCCAGGCCTTATAAATACAGTCTTCCTTAAAATCCTCTCCTCCTCTCCCTTCCTCAAAAGGTACCACATTAACTAACTTTTGAATCTGGAAGGAAGCCAGAGCACAAGGCAGAAACCAACACCATCACAATACAAACTCCTCACAGAGAGCGGTGAGAGTTGAACTCCGACTGGTGATTGTTAGCACTGTGAAGTTGTTGTGGTAACCGCGACGTTAACCTGCCATCCTCTATGCTGTCGAGCTGACCTACAGATTGCAGGGATAAGATACAGACTCCACACTACCACCACCAGAGGTCAGAATCGTACTGGGTTCACTGGAATTGTGAGGTAGCAGCTCCTCTTGCTGCACCACTGTGCTGTCCCAAAAGTAGAAACTCTGCAGAAATGAATCTGTTAACTGAAAACTATATTAGTTTTTTCTCTAACCAACTGAATGCCAAGAAAGATTTTCTCTCTACCTAATACATTTAAGTCATGAATACATTTATAAAGATAGTTTATTATTTCGTAATAAATAGCCCATGAAGAACATTTTTTCTTAAATATATATGTATAAAAGCAAAGAAGTGAAGCTGTAATACTTCATGAGATCAGAGAATCTCATTGGTGGTCAGAAAAACTACCTTCCCTTCGCCCCACCTTTAGTATTCTGGCATCTTCCCCTTCCTTCTCAGTCCTGAAGGGTCTCAGCCCTGAAGGGTCTCAGCCCAAAATGTTGACTCATTTTAGTTTATTCATTTCCTTCGATCCTGGCTGACCTGCTGAGTTCCTCCATCATGTTGTGTGTGGTGCTAAGAAAGAAGTGTCCCTTGTTGTTTGATTGAGTTTTTTCTAAAAGAAGATGTTATTGATAAATGTAGGTACTGATATTCTTTACAGAATATTATGGTGCTCTTGGGTCTCTGGCTCCAAGGGGACCACAACCTTGTTGTGGTTTGGAGGGTTGTGTGCCTCAATGACCTGGGCTGGAGTTGGGGTTTTATGCTTTGGCTCTTGGTAGGGTCACCCATACCAAACAGGTCAAAGGCTAGAGGCCAGACTAAGAGTGGTCCACCGGACCTCTGGGTTTGGAGGTTCAGCTCAAGGCTAACAACCTTGACTGGTAAACAAATTGGTTATGGAAACAGCACGAAGAATCCTTCTACATCTGAGTGTGACGGTATTCCTGAACCTCCACCCGGGACTGACAGCAGTGAAAACTGAGATGAAGTAAGACCTGACCAGCACCAGAGGAGGAGAATTTCCACTGCTGCCCTAAATGCCAGTGGCATAATGGGCAGGAAGTAAGTAAGTTTGAGTCAATGAAACTTTCAGCTGTGACATCTTAATGGACAGCGATGATATATACGTTACGAATAGGAATTGACATCTTAAATTATTGCTAAGTTATGAAATTAGATCAGGACTACATTTTTAGTGTTTTCCCTTGATTATTCATCTGTCTCATAAAATACGGATATTCAACACAGTGCAGATGCCACCTAACCCGATACTAGGAGTGTAGAAGCCTGACTTAATTCTTCTCATTCTGTACTGAACTGAGTGCTTAATGTTTTTGATATTCTGGAAGGTTTGAGAAATGAATTGTCACCTGATTTTAAGATATTTTTGTGGTTTTAAATACTCTGAGCTCTGCTTTGATGCAAAATGCAGTCAGCTGTAACCCCTCTCCTTCAAAATGAGAAAATTAAACTCTGTTCAAAGTTCAAAGTAAATTTATTATCAATATACCACCATATTACTATTTATGTTGTTTAGCTATATAGCATAGAGTTGGTCTTTCTGGCCCTTCGAGGTATGCTGCCCCAGCAACCGCACAACTCTGATTAACCCTAGCCTAATCACAGGCCAGTTAGCTTACCTGGTACATCTTCGGACTGTGGGAGGAAACCGGAGCACCCAGGGAAAGCCCACGCATTTCATGGGGAGAGTGTGCTGAGACTCCTCACGGACGGCACCGGAATTGAACTCTGAGCTGTAATACTTCCTGCAGGCAGGCAGGCAAGAACAAAGAAATACAATAGAGTCGATGAAGAGCTACACATTAGAAAAGACTGTCAAGTAACCAATATACAAAACTATGTAAATACAAAAAACAAATAATAATAGTAACACACATCAAAGTTGCTGGTGAACGCAGCAGGCCAGGCAGCATCTCTAGGAAGAGGTACAGTCGATGTTTCAGGCCGAGACCCTTCGTCAGGACTAACTGAAGGAAGAGTGAGTAAGGGATTTGAAAGTTGAAGGGGGAGGGGAAGATCCAAAATGATAGGAGAAGACAGGAGGGGGAGGGATGCAGCCAAGAGCTGGACAGGTGATTGGCAAAAGGGATACGAGAGGATCATGGGACAGGAGGTCCGGGAAGAAAGACAAGGGGGGGGGCCCAGAGGATGGGCAAGGGGTATATTCAGAGGGACAGAGGGAGAAAAAGGAGAGTGAGAGAAAGAATGTGTGTATAAAAATAAGTAACAGATGGGGTACGAGGGGGAGGTGGGGCATTAGCGGAAGTTAGAGAAGTCGATGTTCATGCCATCAGGTTGGAGGCTACCCAGACGGAATATAAGGTGTTGTTCCTCCAACCTGAGTGTGGCTTCATCTTTACAGTAGAGGAGGCTGTGGATAGACATGTCAGAATGGGAATGGGATGTAGAATTAAAATGTGTGGCCACTGGGAGATCCTGCTTTCTCTGGCGGACAGAGCATAGGTGTTCAGCAAAGCGGTCTCCCAGTCTGCGTTGGGTCTCGCCAATATATAAAAGGCCACATTGGGAGCACCGGATGCAGTGTATCACCCCAGCCGACTCACAGGTGAAGTGTTGCCTCACCTGGAAGGACTGTTTGGGGCCCTGAATGGTGGTAAGAGAGGAAGTGTAAGGGCATGTGTAGCACTTGTTCCGTTTACACGGATAAGTGCCAGGAGGGAGATCAGTGGGGAGGGATGGGGGGGACGAATGGACAAGGGAGTCGCGTAGGGAGCGATCCCTGCGGAATGCAGGGGGGGGGAGGGAAAGATGTGCTTAGTGGTGGGATCCCGTTGGAGGTGGCGGAAGTTACGGAGATTAATATGTTGGACCCGGAGGCTGGTGGGGTGGTAGGTGAGGACCAGGGGAACCCTATTCCTAGTGGGGTGGTGGGAGGATGGAGTAAGAGCAGATGTACGTGAAATGGGGGAGATGCGTTTAAGAGCAGAGTTGATAGTGGAGGAAGGGAAGCCCCTTTCTTTAAAAAAGGAAGACATCTCCCTTGTCCTAGAATGAAAAGCCTCATCCTGAGAGCAGATGTGGCGGAGATGGAAGAATTGCGAGAAGGGAATGGCGTTTTTGCAAGAGACAGGGTGAGAAGAGGAATAGTCCAGATAGCTGTGAGAGTCAGTAGGCTTATAGTAGACATCAGTGGATAAGCTGCCTCCAGAGACAGAGAGAGAAAGATCTAGAAAGGGGAGGGAGGTGTCGGAAATGGACCAGGTAAACTTGAGGGCAGGGTGAAAGTTGGAGGCAAAGTTAATAAAGTCAACGAGCTCTGCGTGCGTGCAGGAAGCAGCGCCAATGCAGTCGTTGATGTAGCGAGGGAAAAGTGGGGGACAGATACTAGAATAGGCACGGAACATAGATTGTTCATGGCGCTGCTTCCTGCATGCATGCAGAGCTCGTTAACTTTATTAACTTTGCCTCCAACTTTCACCCTGCCCTCAAGTTTACCTGGTCCATTTACGACACCTCCCTCCCCTTTCTAAATCTTTCTGTCTCTGTCTCTGGAGACAGCTTATCCACTGATGTCTACTATAAGCCTACTGACTCTCACAGCTATCTGGACTATTCCTCTTCTCACCCTGTCTCTTGCAAAAACGCCATCCTCTTCTCGAAATTCCTCCGTCCCCGCCGCATCTGCTCTCAGGATGAGGCTTTTCATTCTAGGACGAGGGAGATGTCTTCTTTTTTTAAAGAAAGAGGCTTCCCTTCCTCCACTATCAACTCTGCTCATAAACGCATCTCCCCCATTTCACGTACATCTGCTCTCACTCCATCCTCCCACCACCCCACTAGGAATAGGGTTCCCCTGGTCCTCACCTACCACCCCACCAGCCTCCGGGTCCAACATATTATTCTCCGTAACTTCCGCCACCTCCAACGGGATCCCACCACTAAGCACATCTTTCCCTCCCCCCCCCGCATTCCGCAGGGATCGCTCCCTACGCGACTCCCTTGTCCATTCGTCCCCCCCATCCCTCCCCACTGATCTCCCTCCTGGCACTTATCCGTGTAAATGGAACAAGTGCTACACATGCCCTTACACTTCCTCCCTTACCACCATTCAGGGCCCCAAACAGTCCTTCCAGGTGAGGCAATACTTCACCTGTGAGTCGGCTGGGGTGATATACTGCGTCCGGTGCTCCCGATGTGGCCTTTTATATATTGGCGAGACCCGACGCAGACTGGGAGACCGCTTTGCTGAACACCTACGCTCTGTCCGCCAGAGAAAGCAGGATCTCCCAGTGGCCACACATTTTAATTCTACATCCCATTCCCATTCTGACATGTCTATCCACGGCCTGCTCTGCTGTAAAGATGAAGCCACACTCAGGTTGGAGGAACAACACCTTATATTCCGTCTGGGTAGCCTCCAACCTGATGGCATGAACATCGACTTCTCTAACTTCTGCTAATGCCCCACCTCCCCCTCGTACCCCATCTGTCACTTATTTTTATACACACATTCTTTCTCTCACTCTCCTTTTTCTCCCTCTGTCCCTCTGAATATACCCCTTGCCCATCCTCTGGGTCCCCCCCCCTTGTCTTTCTTCCTGGACCTCCTGTCCCATGATCCTCTCGTATCCCTTTTGCCTATCACCTGTCCAGCTCTTGGCTGCATCCCTCCCCCTCCTGTCTTCTCCTATCATTTTGGATCTCCCCCTCCCCCTCCAACTTTCAAATCCCTTACTCACTCTTCCTTCAGTTAGTCCTGACGAAGGGTCTCGGCCTGAAACGTCGACTGCACCTCTTCCTAGAGATGCTGCCTGGCCTGCTGCGTTCACCAGCACCTTTGATATGTGTTGCTTGAATTTCCAGCATCTGCAGAATTCCTGTTGTTTGCGTTTTTAAATAATAATAGTCTTGCCTTAAAACACAAACTCATAAAAGAAGCCACACCTTACTATAAGCACAAGGCCCGTCCAATTTTAAAGTCAGAATCCCACAAATGATATGATTACTGATCTGTTATTACAGATAGGACAATCCATAATAGCCGTCTGATTTTATATTACAGGATAAACAAACAAGAACATCTCACTTAATAGATATAGCCATTCCAAACATACATAACAATCAGAAATCAATAAGTGAAAAATACCAGAAATATGCTGAATTAAAATTGAAAGACTATGGAACATGAACATTATCCCAATAGTAATATCTCCCACTGGTATCATCCCAAAGTCACTACACAATAGCATTAAACAATTAGGGCTACACAGCAATATGTATGTAAATCACCAAAAAGCCACAATACTAGACACCGCTAGAATGGTCTGAAAGTTCCTAGCAGTTGAGAAATGAGCTTGCTTGGCTATGCCTGTATCTCAGGTTTTACCAGCTTGAGCTGAGAAAAAAATGAATAATAAATAATAATAATAATAATAATAATAAGTAAGTAAATAATACTGAGAACGAGTTGTAAACTTTTTGAAAATGGGTATATAGGTTATGGAAACAACAGGAATTCTGCAGATGCTGGAAATTCAAGCAACACACATAAAAGTTGCTGGTGAACGCAGCAGGCCAGGCAGCAGATGCTGCCTGGCCTGCTGCGTTCACCAGCGACTTTTATATAGGTTATGGGATGAGTCCAGAATTGAGGTGAGGGAAGTTATCCATGTTGGTTCAGCAGCCTGACGGTTGGAGGGTAATAATTGTTCCTGACTGTGATGAAGTGGGATCTAAGGCTTCTGCACCTCCTTCCTGACAGCAGCGAGAAGAAATCATGGCCTGGATGGTTTTTACGTATATTCCTATCCTCCAACTAGAAACAGGCATTGTGCCAGTTAACTTGTCCTGTACATATGCAGTAAAACCTCATCAGTGAAATAATTAGGTATTTATTCCAGCAATGGTTCAATCAAGCCTCTATTTTTCACAGAATTGTTATTATATACTAAATCTAGCTGCCAGCAAAAAAAATGAATCATTAACAAAGCAATTATAATTTTGTTCTTTTTGTTGCAGATATGATTTTTTTCTGTTTCTTCTTGCCTTCTTTTTCTTGCAATATTTACACATCAGATAGGATGTTGCGTGTTGGAAAGTCGTTTTGTGTATGTAGTTCTCCAGACAGCATGAGAACGCAGGCAAGAGCCTTGCTTTCCTTCCTCCACCCTCTTTACCAAGATGAGCACGGACAACACTCTCATTGAAAACTATCTGTAGTAACTTCTACTTCAAAAAAGGCACACTCGACAACTTCATGCCCAAGAAACAACTTTATCTCGAACTTCAAAACCGTTTTTTATATACAGAGGTTTCACAACCCGTACGGCATGGCGGGCACACTATGTACAAAGCCCACCGGAAGTAAAACAAAAACGGACGTAGAACCCCCCCATTATCCTAATTAGTATTAATTTACTTTTAATAAAGCTCACATTACAACACTTCTCCCCCTTTAAAATCCAACATCCCCAAATGTAAAAAACAGAAATAAAAACAGTGGTGTTATTAACTTGCGTACCCCTGAAAATTTATACTAGTATCTCAGCAACAGTTTATCAATACAAAACATCTGGAAAACATGACAGATTCAAGATTCAATCTAAGAACAACAAAAAAATCCTGTCCCATCAAAGATTCAGTCTGTCAGGAGGTTTACTAGTGCACTGTGATCTGCGCACTACCCCTGGTGACCCAGCAGGCACCGCTGGTGATAGTGTTTTGGGTGGATTTGGTTTTGGGGCCATGAAAGGGGTCTGTGTGTCTGCGTGAGAATGTCCATCCTCCTTAGGGGATCCCGACCCCCCTGCCAGCGTCTCGCCCTCTGGCAAAGTCACTGGTGGACATGCTTCCACTGTAGTCTGTCTCACAAATGGAAACTCCATGGAACTGTCTGTCTCTGAGCTGGTATCATGACACAGATGCACATGGTCCTGATGTCTGCAGAAAACATGCCCAGTCAGCTTAACAACATAGGAGACAGGACCACTCTGCTTAAGAACAACCCCAGGCAGCCATTGCTGATTGTTTCTCACATAAACATTGTCATCCGGTTTTAACTGTCTCTCTCGCGCATGTTGATCATGTCCCTCCTTCTGCTTTTCCTGCTTTCTCTCCACTTTTGTCTCCATGTCCGGGCGCTGCAGGTCCAATCTTGACTTGGGCCTACACCCCATCAGCATCTCTGCTGGAGTGCAGGTAGTCGTAGTCTGTGGCGTGAGGCGGTATTTAAACAGGAAATGTGAAAGCCGAATGCTAAGAGAGTCCCCTGTCATCTGCTTCAGGCCTTCCTTCAATGTCTGAACAGCCCGCTCAGCCAAACCATTGGAGGCTGGGTGGAAAGGGGCCGTCCGAATGTGATGAATGCCATTCTGCTGCATGAACAGTTCACTGGTGAACGTTGGGCCATTATCAGCGACCAGAGTGTCAGGCAACCCGTGGACTGCAAACACTTGCCTGAGTTTGTCTATGGTTGAGGAGGCTGTGATGTTGCGCATGATGTGAGCTTCGATCCATTTAGAATGCGCATCTACCATTACAAGAAACATCTGCCCCATAAAAGGGCCAGCAAAGTCCAAATGTAGCCTAGACCAGGGGTGGTCTGGCACTCCCATGGATGCAAAGGAGCTGGTGGTGGCATATTCTGATTAATCTGACATTGCGCGCATGATTTTACCTTGTTCTCCAGATCCTGATCCATTCTTGGCCACCAAACGTAGGATCTTGCAAGGCTTTTCATTCGGGACACTCCTGGGTGAGTCTCATGAATTTCTTCCACAATCTGTGAACAGCCAGGGGGAGGCACGATGACCCTCGCCCCCCCAGAAAATGCAGCCATCCTGCAGACTGAGTTCTGTCTTGCCTTAGGCATAAGGCCTCAGTTCCTTTCATTCCACGACTCTGGGCCAACCTTGTAAAAGAAAATTCTTGACTTGGGACAGGACTGGGTCCCTCTCTGTCCACTGCTTGATCTGGGTCGCCTTTACAGGTGTCTCTGACAGCCTCTCCAATGAAATCACAGTCTCTGGAGGCACATATGTAGTAACAGGTGTCTCAGGTAAAGGTAGTTGACTCAGTGCATCAGTATTTGCATTATTCCCACCCACTCTGTACACTATAGTGTACCGGTAGGCTGACAATGTACGAGCCCAACGCTGTATCCTGGCTGAGGCTAGCGGTGGGATGCATCTAGTCTCACTGAACAGGTTCATCAGTAGTTTATGGTTCATATAAATTGTAAATACGCATCCATAATGGTACTGATGAAAGCGTCTGACGGCAAAAACAATGGCCAGAACTTCTTTGTCTAGCTGTGAATATCCCTTCTCAGCAGCTGTCAGGGTACGTGAAGCAAAACCAATAGGCTTCTCTGAACAGTCCTCCATTACATGTGAGAGAACTGCCCTGACTCCATAGGGTGAGGCATCGCATGCAAGGGTGATCTCCTTGTCTGGGTCATAGTGAACAAGCAGCTTCGCTGAGTGGAGGAGTTCTTTCACTTCCTTGAAAGCTTCCTCCTGCTATTCACCCCACTGCCACTTAGTGTCATTGTGAAGCAGCTTATACAGTAGGGTCAAAACCCTTGAGAGGTCTGGAAGAAACTTGCCATAATAATTCACCATGCTCAGAAATGATCTGAGTTTCGTGACGGTCTTAGGGCTTGGGGCCTCCTTAATAGCTCTCACTTTGTCCTCCACAGGGCAAAGCCCCTCAGCTGTGATCTTGTGTCCCAGGTAAGTCACACTCGATGCCAGGAACACACATTTTCCGCAGTTCAACTGCAGCCCTGCGTCTGAGAGCCTCTTCAGCACCTGTTCTAGATTAGCCAGATGCTCCACCTCCGTAACCCCTGTGGTCAAAATATCATCAAGGTACACTGCTACGTGTGGAATCCCCTGCAGCAAAGTGTCCATTGTCCTTTGGAAATGGCAGGGCTGGACGCCACTCCAAACACCAGGCCATTGTACTCAAATAATCCCTTGTGCGTATTAATTGTGATGTACTCCTTTGAATCCTCGTCGAGCAGCAGCTGTTGGTAGGCGTGGCTCATGTCCAACTTTGTGAACAGTTTACCCCTGACGGGGTCGCAAACAGGTCATCCACCCGTGGCAATGGGTACTCCTCCAGCCTAGAGACCTGATTCACCGTAAGTTTATAATCCCCACATATCCCCACCGTTTTGTCTGGCTTCAAACTGGAACAATGGCAGCTGCCCACCTTGAAAACTGGACAGACTCAATAATGCCCAGCCTCTGTAAACTTTCCAGCTCCTCCTCGACTTTGCCTTTCATGGCATAGGGCACCGAACTGGGCTTAAAAAAATGTGGTGTAGCCTCAGGGTCGACATGGAGTTTCACTGTCACGCCGTTCAGTGTTCCTAGTTCGTCCCTGAAAACGTCACTGTACCGCTGCAGAAAGTCTTCCGTCGTGTGTACATACTTAATTTCATGCCAGTTTAGCCGGAATTTGTGAAGCCAATCATGACCCAAAAGACTGCGACCCCTGCCCTTAGCTATCGCTAGCCTGGCTTCAGCCTTCTGACCCCCGGCTGAAATGTCCACATATAACACCCCTAAATGAGGTATGGGCTGCCCCGTATAGGTCCTAAGTTTCAGCTTTGACGGTCTAACGGGAGGCAGGTTGGGCCCCTATGTCCTCCTGTAGGTCTGACAGATAATCAACATGGTGCCCAAGGAGTGGGTGGAATTGTTAATTTGGGAAAGTATTAGAGCCATTGCCTGCCTTTATTGTTGAAAATTTTGATTGTTAATAAGTCTTAACTCTTGACCAAGGGTTGAGGGTAAACGCAGGATTTACTATAAACAACTTTCATTTGTAAATGAACAGAGAGTCAACGCAAAATTTTTATTGTTAATAACTGTATTGAATAAGGACCTACAGTCAACGAATGGTTTTCTTTTCTTGTATGTAATTATTTTTATTTTGTAATATTTCTGAATAAAGTATTTTTGGGAAAAAAAAGGTCTCCTCACTAATGACCGATGCAGTAGCCCCTGAATCAATCTCAAACTTAATGTCCTTTCCCCTGACAGTGACTGTGGCATAATGTGGTTCAGGCGGTTCCTCATCTGTTTCCACTGCAAACATGTTGTAGGCACACGCTGTCTCTTCATCTGCTTCTTCTAGATGTGGCTGCCTGAGCCTGTTGAGCTTTTCCCTGCCCAGGCTTAATCTTACCCTTTGAACTTCTGCACCTTTTAGCTAAATGTCCCTTGCATGGCAGACAGTGTCATTGAGTTTGCAATCATTTGCATAGTGCGTCCCTGCACACCGGAAACTTTCCACCCGCTTTGCCTGTTTACCAGTCTCCCTCCTGACTTGGTGCACTGCCGCCGACTGCGACCCCCCCCCCCCCCACCCCATGTCCTTTCTGGATATCCTTGACATTATCAGCAGCCAGCTCCATGCCTTGGGCAATCTCTAAGGCTTTCTTGAAAGTCAACGGCGGGGTTTCCTCCAACAGGCGGCGTTGTATTCTGTCATTATTAATGCCGCATACCAATCTATCACCGAGCATGTCATCCAACACCGCTCCGAAATCACAATGCTCCGACAGCTGCCGAAGCTCGGCCACAAAATTGGCCACAACCTGACCTGGCTTCCTGAAACGGCTGTGAAACTTACACCGTTGGACTATCACAGAAGGTTTCGGATTGTAGTGGTTCCCCACGAACTTGACCAGTTCGTCATATGGAATGTCCCCCGGTTTCCGCGGTGCGGTTAAATTCCTTATTAGCTTGTAAGTCTTCGCCCCACACACACTCAGGAGAATAGAGTGCTTCTTAGCCTCCTCAGTAATTCCATTAGCACAGAAAAAGTGTCCCAGCCTTTCCTTGTACGCTGGCTAGTCCTCGTTTCCTTCCAGAAATTCACCAATAGTTCCAAACGTTGCCATCTGAAACACGAAGCTCCTGTTTGAAAAACGTGCCGATACGTTCACAAAACCAGTTCACCTCGTCGCCAAAAATATGTAGTAACTTCTACTTTGAAAAAGGCACACTCGACAACTTCTTGCCCAAGAAACAACTTTATCTCGAACTTCAAAACCGTTATGTATATACAGAGGCTTCCACAACCCAAACAGCACGGCAGGCACACTATATACAAAACACACCAGAAGTAAAAGAGAACGGAATTAGAACCCCCCCCATTATCCTAATTAGTATTAACTTACTTTTAATAATGCTGACATTACACTATCGACTATTGAAAAGGCCCAGATAGAATGGACATGGAGAGAATGTTTCCAGTAGTGGGAGAGTCTAGGGCCAGGGAGCACAGCCTCAGAATAGAAGGAAACCCATTTGCAACAGAGATGAGGGGGAGTTTCCTGAGCCAGAAGGTGGTGAATCTGTGGAATTCATTGCCACAGATGGCTGTCGAGTATAAGTCATTGAGTATATTTAAATTGGAGATTGATGGTTCTTGATTAGTGAGGGCCTCAGAAGGCACAGGGTGAAGGCAAGAGAATGGGTTTGAGAAGGAAAATAAATCAGCTATGATGGAATGGCGGAGCAGGCTTGATGGCCTAATCCTGCTCCTGTGTCTTATGATCTTATGGTCACTTATAGCTATACATAATCATAATATTATTTCTGGCTCACTGGACAATTCTTTTCTCGCTTGAGCCTAGATGCCACCAGGTATCTGCCCAGTTACTGTGTTAAGCTACAGGAATTGCTCTTCTTTCACTGGGAGAATTAAATGTAGATTTACCTGATCGATTCCTAAAATGAAGGAGTTATTCTTTGAGGAGCGGTTGAGTAAAATGGCCTTACATTCACTGGAATTTAGAAGAATGAGAAGTGATCTTATTGAATCACCTAAAATTCTGACAAGGCTTGATAGGATAGATGCTGTGAGACTATTTCCTTTGTCTGATCAATGGAGAATGGGGGTTGGGGAGGGAACATTAACTCAGGGCTATAGGTCACTCACTTAGAACTCAGATAAGGAGGCATTCCCTTACTAAGTGAGAAACTAGGTATTAAATCTTTAGAAATGCATACAAAATGCTGGAGGAACTCAGCAGGCCAGGCAGCATCTAGGAGACGAGTACAGTCGACGCTTCAGGCCAAAACCCTTCGGCAGGACTCCCAAAACGTCGACAATACTCTTTTCCATAGATGCTGCCTGGACTACTGAGCTCCTCCAGCATTTTGTGTGTGTTGCTCGGATTTCCAGCATCTGGAGATTTTCTCTTGTTTGTGATTAAATCTGCAGAGTTCCCTAATCCAGAGGTCTGTGGATGTTTGATTGTTGAGTGTATTTGATAGTGAGATCGACAGACTTTTGGACACAAAGAGAATTGAGGGATATGGGGATTAAGGAGGAATAAGGTGAGAATGGATGTATTAGTGCCACAGCAGGATTTAGAGTCCAGCTAGCCAATATCTGTTTCTTATGTTCTGAATTATCCATGTATTTACAAACATTTTACTGTATGCTATACATGTACTTCTAACTTTATTTTTATATTATTCCTTATTCTGTATAATTGTGGAATGTTGTCATTGTTAGTTGTATGTCATGCCAACACACCATAGCCATTTCCTAATACATGTAAATGTCTGTGGTGAATAAAGTCAATATGATTGAGGTTACTCATGGAGATTCCTTGTTAAATAGACTTCCTGGAATGACTTCATTCACATTCAGAAATACTGTTTTTGCACCGTAAGTAATTTGCTTGTCAGGAGTCCAATACCACCTTTAGCTCATTATTTATTTCAGTAGATAACCAGTGAGAGACACTCTGAGGATTGGAATTTGGTGGAGAACCATACATCACTATACTTCTTTGATTCTCTATATAAGCCAATCACATTTTTGTTCCCAGGTCTCTAGGATAGAGACAGAGGAAAATTTGTGATTCAGAATTAAGGATTATGACTTCATTTTCAATATAGTGTCATTTGAAAGGTTTTCCATAAGTAGAATTAGTGGCCAGCAGCAAAAGCTCTCACTTTAGGGTTGGTAGTCCCTCACAACTTTCCAAAAATTGTGTACATTTTAAGAGGACTCTTGTAACAGAACGAAATATGAATGTGCCCTTTGCTATTTCTGGCATGAGAAATCAGCTCTAATACTGAAAATACCACTTTATTATAGAACCATAGGCTGATTATACATCTTGCCTGTATTTGAAAATGAATAATAGATTTCTTTTTGTCAGTTTTGCTTTCAAAGCCTTATGTTCAATGTTTAAAAAAAGCAAATTGTTTAAAAGTGCGAAAATTAAAAGCATATCACTTTGAATTTAATATAAGAATGGCTAAACATTTTAATCATAGTTTTGTTAAGCGAGGTCCTGTTTGGTGGCACAATAATATCAGCGCTGGACTCCGGAGTGAAAGTTCCCGAGTTTGAATCTAAGTTGGGTTGAGCATCGAGCTAGCAACTGGGCCTCGTAAAAACAAGAATAGCTTGCTACGGAAACACGGTCATGGTGGTGCCCCGATAACTCCACTGCTGAGTTAAGGGCTATTCTTCTCCTCTTCTTTGTTAAGCGAGGATAGTCTAAATAAAGATAATCTTGGAATCAAATGACTGCGGTTGCCAACAGTAGTTCCAAGTATAATGACAAAATATGAATAGAAGTTTAGAAGGCAATGGGCCAAACACAGGCAGATGGAACAAGTTTGCTGGTGTACATAGTTGGCTCAGACCTTCGGATCAAAGGGCCTCTTTCCATGCTATATGACTCTGTAAAGAAGATAGAAGCTACCAATTGTAACTCTGCAGCGATAAAATTACCTTAAAATAACTTCTGAAGTATATGCGTAAAGTGATTAGGAGGGAAGTACATATAATGTGTGTATACATATTCAGTGGCCACTTTATTAGATAGACCTGTACACCAGCTCGTTAATGCAGATACCTAATCAGCCAATCGTGTGGCAGCAACTCAATGCAGAAAAGCATGCAGCCATGGTCAAGAGGTTCAGGTGTTTTTCAGACCAATTATCAAAATGGGGAGGAATTTCACACACAACAGTCTGTAGAGTTTACAGAGGATGGTGTGAAAAACACAAAACATCTGGTGAGCGGCAGTTCTGTGAAACGCCCTGTTAATGAGAGATGTCAGAGGAGAATGGCCAGACTAGTTCAAGCCAACAGGAAGGTGACAGTAACTCAAATAACCAACGGTTACAACAGTGGTGTGCAGAAGAGCATCTCTTAATTCTCTGAACCTTGAAGAGAATTGGCTACCGCAGCATAACACCATGAACATACTCTCAGGGGCCACTTTGTTGGGTACAGGAGGTACAGGAGTGTATATGTGAAATATATCAGTATGTATTTATAGATAATATATATACAATCACTGTAAATGCATATTTGATCCGCTGAATGATATTCAGTCACTCAATTTAGAAGTATATATGTTTTAAATATTTACTCCACGGACCTCAATGATCCCCTGAGCTACTTTGAGCCTACAAACCCAGTGACTATGGGAAAGATTTGACTTTTTATTCAGAATGAAAAGCTGCACTCAGTAGATCAGATACCATCAAGAGTGGGAGGCATGACAGATGCTGATGCTTTGTGTTGATCTTTGATCAGAAGCAGGAAAGGTTAGACATTAATCCTTTTAATTAGGAGAAGGGTAAGGAGTAATGATCAAAAGAGACTGAATAGTACAAGTGGTGATGTTGATCCCACTGGAGAGAGAATGGTGAAGGCTTGTAATCACATTGGCTGTGTGTAGAGGAGATGTAAACAGGAGGAGATGATCATTTTCTCCAGCAGTGTTTGATATGTAACATTTCCATCTGTGTTTTTGTATCCTCCCTGTGCTCATTCAACTCCTTCTTGTAAGCTGTTCATTGCTGCTGTTTGACAGATTTAAACCCTTCACTTTTTACTAGCAAATTGCAATATGTATTCACATTCCTTAATGTGAGCCTAAGCAGTGCAGAGTGTGTTGAGGGGATCTTCCTCTACTACCCTTCCAGGCCGCAATCAACCTCTGGGTGAAAAAGATTTTCCTGCTCTCCCCTCTGTCCTTTCCACCAATTTCTATAAAAGCCCTTTTGTTTTTGATTCCTCTGCTAAGGGGAATAAATCTATCCTATTAAATTTAGGACACTTACAATATTGTGCTGAACTAATTAAGCTATTGACACATAATTAAATTAATTCCTCTGTTTAAACATCATCCAGTTTAAACTGTTGAGGCCAGTTCATTGGCTATATTTAAAAGGGAGTTAGATATGGCCCTTGTGGCTACGGGGATCAGGGGGTATGGAGGGAAGGCTGGGGCAGGGTTCTGAGTTGGATGATCAGCCATGATCATAATAAATGGCGGTGCAGGCTTGAAGGGCCGAATGGCCTGCTCCTGCACCTATTTTCTATATGTCTCCATTCTCTCTCTCTCTGCATTTCATGTGCCTAAGATCCTCTCAAATGCGTCTCTCATGTTGGGTTCCACCAACTCTGGCAGAACATTCCAGGCATCCACCACTTTCTATTTGAAAAAAATCTTGCTCTGCACATCTACTTTGAATTCAGTCTCCCCTGAACTGCAAAAATGCCAATCTTGGCGAATTTAATCTTTGCTCGTATAGTAGATGTCCGAGCATGGAAGGTATATTTTCTAATGGGTTGCCTGTTCAAGCTGAAGTTCAAGCTCAACTTCTCTCTACAGATACATACAACCAACCAAAACAACATTCCTCTGGACTACAGCACACTCACAAAACATCTATCACACACAGCATATAAACCAAGATATTTCCATAAATAAGTTAATATAGTCTAATTCAAAGTGCATGTGCGCAGCACAGGTGAACAGTGAATAGTACAGTAAACAGTAAACAGAGCGCTGTCCTGGTGACGATACCTCGGTGGTGGCAGGGTATTCATTAGTCTCGCAGACTGAGGGAAGAAGCTGTTACTTAGTCCTGATGCTTCTTTTCCTCCTTCCTGACGGTAGTGCGTCAAAGAGATTATGGGATTCTCAACAATGCTTTGGGCCCTTGGTCTGCAATGCTCCCAGTAAATGTCACAAATGGGGGAGGGGGGGAAATAATTGTCATCCCAGCTGAGAAACTAACTGCAGTATTAAAGCATCTAGCTGTGATGCCCTAATACTGCAATTATTTTTGTCTGGTACAACAATTTGCTGTGGCTTGTGCTATTCTGTAATGTCTGGTTTAGTCAACAGGATTGAATGGATGCTTGTAAAGCACTCCACTAGATTAGACAGGAATGAGTGAATCCTAAAGTGAAAAGGTCATGGGCCAAACAGCCTGTACTGTGCTGTAATGTTCTGTGGTCTAAGAAACTGGAAGAGCACAATTTAATGGAAATATGAATTTCAATTTAATTATTTGGGCTAATGCTTTAAAATACCATGATGTACAGTATATGATGATAAAGCAGGTATTTATATGATTTTTAATTGAAATTTAAGTTCAATAGTTATGAGGGCTCCTGTACCTTGAGGCTTTGCTTCTTTGACGCACATTTTAAACACAACACTCCTTTCTTGCATATTTTTGGCTGACCAGTTGGAACCGAATCTTCACCATTGCAGATTCCTAGGATTCACTGAGGGTGGAGGAGCAACACCTGATATTCCATCTGGGTAGTCTCCAACCTGATGACACGAATATTGATTTCTCTTTCTGGTAAAAAAAAATTCCTCCCCTCCCCTCTTCTATTCCCCACTCTTGCCTCTCACCCTTTCTCACCTGCCTATCACCTCCCCCTGGTCTCCTCCTTCCCTTTCTCCTATGGTCTGCTCTCCTGTCCTATCAAATTCGGTCTTCTCCAGCCCCTTTAGCTTTCTCACACACCTGACTTCACCTATCACCTTCTAGCTATCCTCCTTCCCCTCCCCCCATCTTTTTATTCGGGCGAATTCCCGCTTCCTTTCCAGTCTTGGAGAAAGGTCTTGGCCCAAAATGTCAATGCTGACCTGCTGAGTTCCTCCAGCATTTTGTGTGTGTTGCTTTGGATTTCCAGCATCTGCAGAATTTCTTGTGTTTAAGATTCCTAAGAACCTGTGTTTCTCATTGCAATCTATCCAATGGCATGAGTTCATAAAGATCTCATGCATATTTTGGCTGAAGAGGACTAAAGTGCTTGTAATTTTCACCGACATGGCAGAACTTTCTGTTCAGTGATTTTTTTTTAAAAAAAGCTGTAGGAGTACTCTCCAACCAGTAGATGGCAATCTTTCCCAGAACTAAATGCATGGCCGGTTGAACAGTGGTGGGGGTCAGAGCCTCACAGGTCTCCACACCGACCCCCACCACTGACAAGTGGAGTGGACTAATTACGCACATTGGCACGGCTCTGTGTCATCAGAGCCATTGGCAACATTGGGGTCAAAGTCTGAATCCTCAGTGAGCTGAAGGTAAAAGTGCAGGAAAACTTTGCCCTGTTCTCTTGACTGTTGGCATTGAATATATTAACAAATAAAGGGCATGTGCTATCACAAGAGGCTGGATAAACTTTAGTTGTTTTCTCTGGAGTGGTGGAGGCTGAGAGGAGATCTGATAGAGGTTTACAAGGTTATGAGAGGCTTGGATAGAGTGGACAGAGAGTATCTGTTTTCCCAGGGCTGAAATATCTAATACCAGAAGGCGTGAATTGAAAGTGAGAGGGGGTAGGTTCAAAGGGGATGTGAGGGGTAAGTTTTTCACTCAGTGGTGGATGTGGAATGTGCTGCCTGGTGTGACGGTAGAGGCAAATACATTAGAGGCTTTTAAGAGATGTTTAGAAAGGCACATGAATGTGAGGAAGGTGGAGGGATATGGACTGTGTAGGTAGGAGGTGTTTCTGATTTGCTGTTTAGCTGGTTTGGTACAACATTGTGGGCCGAATGTTATATATAATATGATAAAAAAAGGAAATGGCACATGTACTTTGACAGGCAGTGCCCAGAGCAGTTTGCTGATGCAACAAGCAAAGGGTGTAAGCACTGAAAATATGCACAAAGTGCCTCTTTGGTTCAGTATCTGCATAAAAAGCAGGTGCAGACATCTTTGTGGGCAAAAAAAAGTTGGACATTTAAAGGCTGTACATTCATTATCATTTTTTTTCATCTTGTCATTCAATCACCTCCAGCCTAATTCAAATCTCTTGGCATGTCGAAAACATTTCAGAGTCAATTTAGTACTTTTGAAATGTAATGATTGGTTTGGATTTTGTGGTTGGAATGGTGTTGAATATGCTGGTGTTCAAGTGACAGGTTGACAATAAGTAGAATGTTCACATGGGTCGTACAAGACAGGAAATCTATTAGATGTAGTCAATTCTGCATTGCTCTTTCACGGCATATGCTGTTGAGTTGAAACAGACAGACGGGAGTCTGCTTGTAAATCATTTAGCTAGTGAAGGCATCAACATTTTACTCATAATTCCCAGTCTGTAAAAACAGGTTAAAATGTTAAGCCACATTGAATAAGATGCAGGTGTGATTGCTGCTTAAGAGGCTAAGTTTAAGTTTAATTATTAAACCACACATGTTGTCTGGAGCATGCTTTATGAGAATAGGTTGAGTGAACTTGGCCTTTTCTCCTTGGAGCGACGGAGGATGAGAGGTTTCCTGATAGAGGTGTATAATATGATGAGAGGCATTGATCGTGTGACTAGCCAGAGGCTTTTTCCCAGGGCTGAAATAGCTTACACGAAGGGGGCATAGTTTTAAGGTGCTTGGAAATAGCTACAAGGGGATGTCAGAGGTAAGTTTTTCACTCATAGAGCCGTGGGTGCGTGGAATGCAGTGCCAGCGACGGTGGTGGAGATGGATACAATAGGGTCTTTTAAGAGACTCTTAGATAGGTACATGGAGCTCAGGAAAATAGAGGGATATGCGGGAGGAAATTCTAGACGTTTTCTAGAGTAAGTTACATGGTCAGCAACATTGTGGGCTGAAGGGCCGGTAATGTGCTGTAGATTTCTATGTTCTATGAATACCCATGAATACGTACAGCCAAATGGAAGTGTTATTCTGGAGTCAAGCTGCAAAGCATAGTACCAGCAGTCACACACAGCACAAAGCACATATAGCACACGTAGATGTGCTATGTACATATAGCACAGGGCAGCATGGTAGCGTAATGGTTAGCACAACGCTTTCCAGTACGGGTGACCTGGGTTCAATTCCCGCCACTGTCTGCAAGGAGTTTGTACATTCTCCCTCTGACCGCATGGGTTTCCTCCGGGTGCTCCGGTTTCCTCCCACAGTCTGAAGGCGTAATGGTTGGTAAGCTAATTGTTCATTGTAAACTGCCCTGTGATCAGGCTCAGATTAAATCGGGGGATTGCTGGACGGCATGGCTTGAATGGACAGTTGGGCCTGTTCTGCACTGTATCTTGGTAAAATAAATATAAGATATATGGTCAAAGGTAAAATCTGGTCAAAGAAAAAAATATATTCCAAGTTCCTGAGTCCAGAGACTGGGTTTGAATGAACAATTTTGTTTTATGTTAAATCTGTCCATTTAATGATCATTAAAAATCCTCAAATTTCTAACTTAAGATACTTTTATAATGTTCATTCCCTCATTTTTTATTCCAATATACACTCGGAGACCACTTTATTAGACACACCTGCTCGTTAGTGCAAAATCTAATCAGACAGTCATGTGGCAGCAACTCAATGCAAAAAAAAAACTCATGCAGTCATCAGTTGTTGTTCAGATCAAACATCTGAATGGGGGTGAAATGTGATCTAAGTGACTTTGACCACAGAATGAAGTTTGGTGCCAGATGGGGTGGTTTGAGTACTTCAGAAACTGCTGATCTCCTGGGATTTTCATGCACAACAGTCTCCAGAGTTTACAGAGAATGATGCGGAAATCAGAAAACATCCGGTGAGTGGCAGTTCTGTGGGTGACCATGCCTTGTTAATGAGAGATGTCAGAGGAGAATAGCAGACGGGGTCAAGCTGACAGGAAGGTGGGAGTAACTCGAATAATTACACATTAACACGGTGGTGTGCAGAAAAGCATCTCTGAATGCACAACATGTCGAACCATGAAGTCGATGGGCTTCAGCAGTAGAAGACCACAAATGTACACCTAGTCATCACTTTGTTAGGTACAGGAGGTACCTAATGAAGTGGCCACTGAGTGTAAATCTCTCAATTTATTCTGCTTTCCATAAGGATATTAAAAAGTGAATAATACTAGTTTGTGATCTGTACAAATTCCTAACCATGAATCAAGTTCAACAGCTTGATGACATGACAGTTGCTGATTCTAATGATTTGCAGCTATTGTCGGTGTTAATCTACTACAGTTAAGGAGAAAATCATACCTGGTTCTTTGCGTGGGGCCTTCTCAGTGGCAAGCATCCCTCTGCCACTGACTGTAAAACAGAAAAAAACATTTCCACAAATATATTGGCTGAACCAATATTTCAATCAAAACCACCAAAGCAGCCATTGTTTTGGTGTTGTTGAACAGCGCAGCGCTAGATTGAACTGAACATGCCTGGACCCCTTCCATTTGTGTCTATATTCTGTGCTTTTCTCTTAATTATTTTTGTTGGTGTTTGTGTGATTTGTTTTTTTTGCTGGGGGTGTTGCTGATGTTTTTCTTTGAATGAGTTCCATGGTTTTCTTTGTTTTGTGACTGTATGTGGGGAAGATGAATCTCGGGGTTCCATACTGCATTCATTCTTTGATAATAAATGTACTTTGAATCTTTGAATATTGGTTCAGCCACCAAAAAGTATCTTTTGAAAACGGCCATAGATTTTTTTTCTATTTTTACCAGACCAGGTAAATGTTGTTCAAGAATGTGATTTAACAAATAACTTTAATGATATCTTAAAGCAATGCATTGCATCTGAACATTCTAGGCAGAATAATAGCTTGAGGTGATTTAGATGGGCTGAAGGGGCTTTTTCTGTGCTGTAGTTCTCTGTTACTCTATGACTTACAGCATAACAAGGAGCTACTTTTAATACAGAAAGTGCAATAAATACTCAGCACATTAAGTAGGATCTGTTGAAAGAGTAACAGATTTTTAAAAGCTTAGCCGAAGAGTTTTTGTTTTCTTTTTCCACAGATGCAGTATGAGCGTTTTCAACATTTTCTGTTTTTGTATCAGATTTTCAACATCTGTGGGTTTTATGGATTTGTATCTCCTGCCATTTTGCAATCTTGTCCACTGAAAGGGACAGTCAGTCTGGACTTATTGGAAGACCTAACCACGTCTAACTGAGGGACCAGATTAGGTTGGGTACCTGGGGGATATCAAGATAGATGTCAGGGTGAGAGGTGACTTGTGTCCTTGTGAAGGAGGATATCAACAATCCTTCACAAGGAATGAATGTAGATTCTACATTTACAAGGAGCGTTGCCACAAGAAAGTAGCATCCATCATTGAAGACCCCCACCATCCCCTCTTCTACTACTACCAATGAGCTGGAGGTACAGAAGCAGACAACTTCTCAGGGAACTCAGCAGAAAATTGTCCGATGATCTACTGGCATTTGCTGGTTGTTTTAACTTTCAGGTACACACCTCTGCCAGCTGACAGACTGGTGGCACAGGCGACTGGTCCCTGTTGTCCTTATTCTTCTCCATTGAGTAATCTATTTGCTCAATGTGAGCAGGAGTCTACTAACTGTGAAGAGAGAGTGGGGATGGGAGGAGCACTGGGCATGCCAATGCTTCCAAAGCAAAATTCAAAGTAAATTTATTATAGTACATATGGTGCTGTGCAAAAGTTCTAGACACACTAAGTTTTTTATACAGTTTCAGATGGTATGGCCGCCACAGAGCCCTGATCTCAACATCATCGCGGCTGTCTGGAATTATCTGGAGAGACAGAAGCAAGCGATGCAGCCAAAGTCTGCAGAAGCAGCAAGTCTTCGTGTGGGGCAACATGCATAAAATGCTGGTCAGACAACATCTGTGGAGGGAAATGGACAGTTGACATTTTGGGCAGAGACCCTTCATCGGGGCTGGACAGAAAGAGGACAGAAGGCAGAATAAAATGTTTGGGAGGGAAGGAGCACACTTGAATGGGTGGGGAAGGTAAGAGGGTGGGAAAGGGGGAATGCTGTGAGAAGCTGGGGGGTGATAGGTGGAAGAGGCAAAGGGCTGAAGAAATAGAAATCTGACGGTGAAACATTGAATAAATGGAAGGAGGTGGGAAACCTGATGGAGGGTGATGGGCAGATTATGAGGGCTGGGGAATGGAAAGAGAAGGCGTAAAGGGGCCAGAAAGATAAGGGAAAGTAAAGACGGGGTGTGACAGAGAAGAATGGTTACCAGAAGTCATTGAATCGATGTTGATGCCTTCGAGTTGAAGAGTACCAAGATGGAACATGAGTTGTGTCTGCTTCATTCTGTGTCTGGCTTCAACTTGGCAGTAGCAGAGGCCATGGACAGACATATCAGTGTGGGAATGGGAACTGGAATTAAAATAGCTGGCCACTGTGAGTTCCTGGCTGATACCATAAGGTAATAGGAGCAGAATTATGCCATTTGGCCCATTGAGTCTGGTCTGCCATTTCATCATAGCTGATCCAATTTTACTCTCAGCCCCGTTCTCCTGCCTTCTCCCCACATCCCTTCATGGCCTGTCCAATGAAGAATCTATCAACCTTTGCCTTAGGTATACATAAAGACTTGGCCTCCAAGTTATGGTGGATAGAGCAAAGGTGCTCAAAGAAGGGATTCCCCTCCAATCTGCTTTGAGTCTCACTGATGTCGAGAAGGCAGCGCCAGATGTCTTCTCAATGCCTTGTGCTCAAATGTCGACAGCTAAGTAACAAGGTAGTTCCAGAAACCCAGAAAATAACTACACAACAGCTTAATCAGAGAATATAATCTCCTGGCTCCACATAACCTCCTGTGAAGGATTAGTCCATTAGTTTCTTTGTCTCCTGCAGTCGTGAAGCAGCCCTGACTGCTTGCTATCCATCTTGCTATGGTCTTCCTCAGATTCTTCAGTTCAAACAGACTCCCTCCTTTGGACTCTATCTTCTTCAAAGATAGTCACACATGGTCAGGAATGACTTGCTTCCCCTCCAGGTTAGCTTGTATAGAAATGGCTGTTGCGGGAATCTGCAGATTCTACAACAGATAGGTCATGTAATGTTCTTCTTCTTCTTTAGCTTTCTGCATGTCCCTGATGCATAATCTCAAGATTCTCAATGCCATCCTGAATGCTCCTTCTCCACCCAAAATAGTCATGGGCCAGAGATTTCCAGGAGACAGAGGTGATCTCACATTTCCATCTGCCTAGTCCCTCTGTCCATGAGGTACAGGATAGTCTCCACAGTATGGATCAGATGCTACACACGGCAAGCTCCCTCCTTCCTTTGCAGGTGTCCTTTTTATTTTTTGCTGTATTTACCTTCTCAGAATAGATGTAGGACACCAAATCATTATCCTACATTTGTAAGCTTCGTGAATGAGGGGGCAATGGCAATGATTGGATGAGGGTCTGGAACTGGTATAAGAAAGAAGGATTGTGGTGGAATCAGTGTATATGGGTACAATTATACCAATGCCTAAGAAGAATAATGTGAGCTGCCTTAATGATTATCACCCAGTAGCACTCACATCTACAGTGATGAAATGCTTGGAGAGGATGGTCATGACTAGACTGAACTCCTACCTCAGCAAGAACCTGGAACCCTGCAATTTGCCTATCACCACAATAGGTGAATGGCAGATGCAACCTTAGTGACTCTTCACACAGCCTTAGACCACCTGGACAATACAAACACCTATGTCAGGATGCTGTTCATCGAATATAGCTCAGCATTTAACACCATCATTCCCACAGTCCTGATTGAGAAGTTACAGAACCTGGGCCTCTGTACCTCCCTCTGCTATTGGATCCTTGACTTCCTAACCAGAAGATCACAGTCTGTGTGGATTAGTGATAATATCTCCTCCTTGCTAACGATCAACACTGGTGCACCTCAGGGGTGTGTGCTTAGCCCACTGCTCTACTCTCTCTATATCCATGACTGTGTAGCTAGGCACAGCTCAAATAACATCTATAAATTTCTTGATGATATAATCATTGTTAGTAGAATCTCAGGTGGTGACGAGAGGGCGTACAGGAGTGAGATATGCCAACTAGTGGAATGGTGTCGCAGCAACAACCTGGCACTCAATGTCAGTAAGACAAATGAGCTGATTGTAGACTTCAGGAACGGTAAGACGAAAGGACACATACCAATCCTCATAGAGGGATCAGAAGTGGAGAGAGTGAGCAGTTTCAGATTCCTGGGTGTCAAGATCTCAGAGGACCCAACCTGGTCCCAACATATTGATGTAGCTATAAAGAAGGGAAGACAGCAACTATACTTTATTAGG
The DNA here is from genome assembly GCF_963921235.1 of Mobula hypostoma. Classification (NCBI taxonomy): domain Eukaryota; kingdom Metazoa; phylum Chordata; class Chondrichthyes; order Myliobatiformes; family Myliobatidae; genus Mobula; species Mobula hypostoma. The sequence continues at coordinate 182,701,570 of NC_086098.1, forward strand.
AGTTTGAAGAAATTTGGTATGTCAACAGAAACTCAAAAACGTCTATAGATGTTCCGTGGAGAGGATTCTGACAGGCTGAATCACAGTGTGGTATAGGGGGGCTACTGCACAGAAGCTGCAGAGGGTCATAAATTTAGTCGGGTCCATCTTGAGTAGTAGCCTACAAAGTACCTGGGACGTCTTCAAGGAGCGGTGTCTCGGAAAGGCAGCGTCCATTATTAAGGACCTCCAGCACCCAGGGCATGCCCTTTTCTCACTCTTACCATTAGGTGGGAGGTACAGAAGCCTGAAGGTACACACTCAGCAATTCAGGAACAGCTTCTTCCCCTCTGCCATCCGATTACTAAATGGACATTGAACCTGTGAACACTACCTCACTTTTTATATATATATATATAATTTCAGTTTTTGCATGATTTTTAGTCTATTCAATATACATATACTGTAGTTGGCTGACTTATTTATTTTTTCTATATTATGTATTGCATTGAACCGCTGCTGCTAACTTAACAAATTTCACAAGACGTGCTGGTGATAATAGGCCTGATTCTGATTCGGATTCTTCTTACAGCAATGCTCCATTTCATGGGGACTCCCACACCTGTAGGAGACTACCGTACTATTTCCTGCCACACTCTTCAAAGTATAACTCTTGAAGGTCACCTCACCCCCCCCCCCCAGGGCAACCAACCACTCCTTACTCTACCATGCCTGCCCAGTCCTCCCTTCTGACGTTTACTCTCTTTAATGAAAATGCTCGTCCTCTCCCACCTTTCCTCCACCTCTTCCCCCTCCTCTCATTGCACAGTTACGTTACTCCAGCTGTACTAAATGGGATGGTATTCCATCATCACATCTCACTGGGTATGAGTAACCAGTGCAAATATTTCTGACTGACTTCTGAATGTGCAGTTCTGCTGTGCGTAGCAGCTATTTATTACAATGAAAAAAAAAGAATAGAACTTATTTCTGGGTATAAATATTTGACCAGTATTTCTATCCTTCAACTAAACCAAAATAAGTCCTAAGAAAGCACAATAGAGAGTTGGTGACAGAGGGTGGGGGAAAGCAATGAGGAAAGAAGCTATTTAAAAAGTACTTGTATCATGCTTGAGGAGTGCCATTTGGCAAAGTTACAGTAACTGGTTTGCCCAGTTTTATTGGGGTATTGAAACATCTGCTGTTGCAATATTAAAAATAAAGATTAGCTTTATTTGTCACACGTACATTGAGACATACAGAGAAATGTGTCCTTTGAGTCAAGGACCAACACTGGCTGAGGATCGTGCTGAGGGCACCCTGCGAGTGTCGCCATGCTTCCGGTGCCAACGTGGCATGCCCACACCTTACTAATCCCAACCCTTAAGTCTATGGAGGAAACAGGAGCACCCGGAGGAAACTCGTGCGGTGATGGGGAGGACTCCTTACATACTGCAGTGGGAATTGCGTCCCAGTTGCTGGCACTCATAGTGTTACATGAGCTGCTATGCTACCATACTGCTCCTGTTATGTACCTGTTTTGTGATGCCCAGGGCTTAGGGCCTAGTAGGAGCTTCTAAATTTCTCCCCAGAAAATCCTACAGCCTACCCAAAGCCACTTGGCATTAGCAGGCAGCAGCTGTATTTTGTGTGTGAACAGGCTATGGAGCCCAGTCCTCAGATTTAGCCAGAAGATGGGGGTGGATTCATCTTGGAGAGAGGAGGCTCCCATTATTGCCACATTTAAGGATGCTCTTGAAGTCTCCCTGAAAATGATAAAATACTCACCAAAATGGAGGCAAGGAACAATTTGTCTCTCTCTACCAGGAGGTTATGCACAAAGAGAAGAGTGAGCACAAAACTACTCCCAACAACTGACACATTCTGCCATGCCCCACCTGCCACAAATCTGAATTAGAATCAGGTTTAATATCACTGGCATATGTCGTGACATTTGTCGTCTTTGCGGCAGCAGTACATTGCAATACATGATAAATATAGAAAAATCTAAGAATTACAGTTAGTATATGTACAGTATATTAAATAGTTAAATTAAATAAGTAGTGCAAAAATAGATATAAAGGAGTAGTGAGGTATTGTTCATGGGTTCAATGTCCATTCAGAAATTGGTTGGCAGAGGGGAAGAAGCTGTTCCTGAATCATTGAGTGTTTGCCTTCAGGCTCCTGTACCTTCTTCCTGATGGTAGCCATCAGAACAAGGCATGACCTGGGTGATGGGGGTCCTTAATGATGGATGGCGCCTTTTTAAGGCATTGCTCTTTGAAGTTGTCCTGGATACTACGGGGGCTAGTGCTCATGATGGAGATGACTAAGTTTACAACTTTCTGCAGCTTATTTCGATCCTGGGCAGTAGCTCCCCCAGACCGGATGTTGATGTAGCCAATTAGAATGTTCACTGGGATTGAGAGGGATAATAAATCAGCCATAATGGAATGGTGAATCAGACTCGATGGGCCAAATGGCCTAATTCTGCTCTCCTATAATCTGTCTTATAGTCTTATGGTTGTAGCAGAGCATGTGATTGATGTATTTTATATTTGTGTGATATAGAAGGAAGTGATTTGGCCCAAAAGGTCTCTGCTTGCTCTTAGAATGATCCCATTCCCTCCCCCATTTATTTTTCTTCAACCATTCTCTCGTACATGCCCATTAACTCCATCCTAGTGCCGACCTACGTTCACCAGGATGTTGCCTGGAATGGAGGACTGTAGATAAACTGGAACATAGGAAGTTGAGAGGTGACCATTCAGATGATTATGAAATTATGAGGGATACAGATAGAATAAATAGTCAGGATCATTATCGCAGGGTGCAGAGAATCTGGAATTAGATGAGAGAGGAGAAGTTTTGAGGAGATCTGAAAGATGCTGCTAAATAGAAGGCAGTGAATATCTGGAACAAGCTGCCAGAGTAGATGGTGGCAAGAGCTACATTTTATTTTCCAAAAATAAGCTTTATTCATAATAATAAAACTATACAAAAGAATAAACATAGAGCAAAGCTCTTTAGATTCCTCAGTTATCATTAAAAAGGTATTTGGACAGGTACTTGTCTAGGAATGGCATAGAGAAATATGGGCCTAAAGTGAGCAAATGGGATTGGCATAGGTAATCATCAAATATAGCATGGGCAAGATGAGCCAAAAGGGTCCAATCCAGTGCTGAATATTGCTATGATAATACAATTCTACACTAGTAACAATTTACTGAAACTAATTAACCCAGTAACTGGTAACCAGTAACCAGTAGCTAGCGTATGACTTGGAAGTGGGAGGAAGCCTACACAGTTGGGTGGGACACGCAAACTCCATTTTGCTTGAGAGGACAGAATTGCATCAGGGGTACAGGAAAGAAGGCAGCAGCACCATCAAGCATCCATGCAGGTTATTTCTGACCCTGTTGAATTGCCAAATAAGAGATGATATACCTGTTTTACAGGTAGAAGTAGTTTCATACCTTCAGTTTACTGTTGAAGTCTCAATGGAAGGCAAAAATATTTATGGTCTGATTATCCAGAAGATTAAAGAAAGTCCCTGAACGATGAGAGACTTCCGACCTCTCATTGTAAAGATGCTGGTTTAGACATTTCCTGCATAAGGAGATTACATGTTAAGTACTTGTTTTTTGCACAAATGGAAATCCGCCCTTTACCTCTTCCACCCATCTCTTCCGAGCTGCTCACCTCATCCCTCCTCCCCCACCCACTTACCTTCCCCTTCACCTGGCTTCACCTATCACCTTCTAGCTTGTATTCTCCCCCCCCCTTATTATTCTGGATTACTCCCCCACCTTTCCAGTCCTGATCAAGGGTCTTGACCTGAAACTTTAACTGCTCATTCCTCTCCATAGATGCTACTTGACCGGCTGAGTTCCTCCAGTAGTCAGTGAGAGTTCCTTTGAATTTCCAGCATCTGCAGAATCTCTTGTGTTTATAGTAGTATCAGATGTTGTGATTTTCACTTTCACATATCCTTTTGATGTGAATCTATTTCTACATACCTATCAGAAAAAGCACTCAGAACCTGAACCACTTATGTATTTTTAAAAACGCAGATGCTGGAAATCTGAAATGAAAGCAGAAATTATGGAGCTACCCAGCAGTGTTCTTTGAAGAGAGAAACAGAGTGAACGTTTCAGGCCAATAACGTTTTAGATCAATGATATCTCCAAATGGAAAAATTTAGAGAACAGGCATTTTTAATTTTGTAAAAAGGAGAAAGTTCAAAGAGGGCAAATGGAAGTCTGCGATAGGGATGAAAATAAAGACTAGATGGATGATGGAGATTGCAGCAATGAACAATTTGCAGGTGGGGCTCAGGGTATTGAGTGTGGGGAGAGGGCAGAAATTAACTATGTTCCAGGTCAAAATGCTGCATCAGGACTGAGAGCGGAGAGGGAAGATAGCCAGTAGTAAAGCGGAGAGGGGAGTGGTGCTGGTGAGCTTTGTATTCCTGCTTACCATGCTTCACCATCACCCTCTCCATACCCCTCCTGGTTCCATTTCCTCCTCCCTCATTGTCTGCCACCACCTATCACGTTTCCCTGCTTTGTTCCTCCCCCTCCCCTACAAAACTCAATCTGCCCATCATCCTCCAAACCCCTCTTGCCCCCCCCCACTTTAGTCCATCAATCACCTCTGGCCTCTGACTTATGACCCCCCCCCTCACCCCCCATGGCCACTCACAGTTCTGATGCTGGGTTTCAGCCAACATTGACAATTTTTCTCCTAACAGATACTGCCCTGGAGATTGTTAGCTGCTCCTGATTCCAGCATGTGCAATCACTTGTGTCTCCTGACACAGGGTGGTTTTGAAGAGGAAGCAGTACTTGATAATTGTAGGCTTTGACAAAATCTGAAAGATGCCTATTTGTTTTCCAAGTTTTCAGAAAGGTCATTGACCTGAAATATTAGTTTTGCTTTCCCTCTGCACAAACAAGGAGGATGAACTTAGATCATAGATCAATACATGGAACTATGACGTTGTGGCCTTTACAGAGACGTGGATGTCTCAGGGACAGGAATGGCTGCTGAATGTATCAGGCTTTAGATGTTTCAAAACGGACGGGGAGGGAGGCAAAAGAGGTGGGGGAGTGGCATTGCTAATCAGGGATGGTATCACGGCTGCAGAGAAGGAGGAAGTCACGGAGGGATTGTCTACTGTGTCATTGTGGGTGGAAGTCAGAAACAATAAGGGGGCAATAACTCTACTGGGTGTTTTTTATAGACCCCCCCCCCCATTGTAACAGAGACATCGAGGAGCAGATAGGGAGGCAGATTCTGGAACAATGCAACAATAATAGGGTTGTGTGATGGGTGATTTTCCCCTGGGATCAATAAAGTATGACTATGACTAATATTGACTGGCATCTCCTCAGAGCAAGGCGTTTAGGTGGGGTGGAGTTTGTTAGGTGTGTTCAGGAAGGTTTCCTGTTGCAATATGTAGATAAGCCAACTAGAGGAGAGGCTGTACCTGATCTGGTATTGGGAAATGAACCTGGTCAGGTGTCAGGTCTCTCAGTGGGAGAACATTTTGGAGTTAGTGATAGAAACATAGAAACATAGAAAACCTACAGCACAATACAGGCCCTTCAGCCCATAAAGCTGTGCCGAACATGCCTTTACCTTAGAGCTACCTAGGCTTATCCATAGCGCTCTATTTTTCTATGCTCCATGTATCCATCCAGGAGTCTCTTAAAAGACCATCATTTCTGCCTCCACCACCGCCGGCAGCCCATTCCACACACTCACCACTCTCCGTGTAAAAAACTTACCCGTAACATCTCCTCTGTACTTAATCACAACTCTATCTCCTTTACCATAGCATTGGAGAGGGATAGGAGCAGACAATTTGGAAAAACATTTAATTGAGGTAAGGGGAAATATTAGGCAGGAACTTGGGAACATAAATTGGAAGCAGATGTTCTCAGAGAAATGAACAGCGGAAATATGGCAATTGTTCAGGGAACATTAGCATGGTGTTCTGGATGGGTATGTTCAATTGAGGCATGGAAAGGATGGTAGGGTAAAAGAACTATGATTTACAAAGAATGTAGAAAATCTAGTGAAGAAGAAAAGAAAAGCTTACAAAAGGTTCAAGAAACTAGGTACCATTAGAGCTCTAGAAAAGTACAAAGGTGCCAGGAAGGAGCTCAAGAATAAAATTAGGAGAGCTAGAAAGGGCCATGAGAAGGCTTTGGTGAGCAGGTTTACGGTAAAACCCCAAGGCATTCTACAAGTACATGAAGAGCAAGAGGATGAGCCGTGTGAGAATAGGACCAGTCAGGTGCAATAGTGGAAACATCTGAATTGAGCTGGAGGAGTTAGTGGAGGTACTTAATGAATACTTTTCTTTAGTATTCCCCAGTGAGAAGGACCTTGGCAATTGTGAGGATGACTTACAGTGGACTGAAATGCTTGAGAGTATAGACATTAAGAAAGAGGATGTGTTGGAGCTGTTGAAAGGTATTAAGCAAGATAAGTCGCCTGGACTGGACGAGATATACTCCAGGCTACTGTGAGAAGCGAGAGAAGAGGTTGCTGAATCTCTGGTGATGCTCGTTGCATCATCAATAGGGATGGGAGAAGTACCAGAGGATTGGAAGGTTGCAAATGTTGTTCCCTTGTTAACAAAACACATTGATGAAGGTAGGTGTAGTGTATATAGATTTCAGTAAGGCATTCAGAAAGTAAGGAGGCATGAGATCCAAAGAAACCTTGCTTTGTGGATCCAGAACTGGCTTGCCCACAGAAGGCAAAGGGTGGTTGTAGATGGTTCGTATTCTGCATGGAGGTTGGTCACCAGTGGTGTTCTGCAAGGATTTGTTCTGGGACCTCTCCTCTTTGTGATTTTTATAAGTGACCTGGATGAAGAGGTAGAAGGGTGGGTTAGTAAGTTTGCTGATGACATAAAAGTTGGGGTTGTTGTGGATAGTCTGGAGAGGTGTCAGAGGTTACAGCGGGACATTGATAGGATGCAGAACTGGGCTAAGAAGTGGCAGATAGAATTCAACCCAGATAAGTGTGAAGTGGCTCATTTCAGTAGGTCAAATTTGAAGACAGAATATAAAATTAATGGTAAGACTCTTGGCAGTGTGGAAGATTAGTGAGATCTTGGAGTCTGTGTCCATAGGATCCTCAAAGCTGCTGCGCAGGTTGACAGTGTTGTTAAGAAGGCACATGGTGTGATGGCGTTTCTCATCCATGGGATTGAGTTCAAGAGCCATGAGGTAATGTTAAAACTATGTAAGACCCCACTTAGAGTACTGTGTTCTATTCTGGTCACCTTACTACAGGAAGGATGTGGATACTATAGAAAGAGTGCAGAGGAGATTTACAAGGATGTTGCCTGGATTGGAGAGTGTGCCTTATGAGAATAGGTTGAGTGAACTTAGCCTTTTCTCCTTGGTGTGACGAAGGATGAGAGGTGACCTGATAGAGGTGTGTAAGATGATGAGAGACATTGATCATGTGGATAGCCAGAGGCTTTTTCCCAGGGCTGAAATCGCTAACACGAGGGGCCATATTTTTAAGGGGCTTGGAAGTAGGTACAAGGAAGATATCAGAGGTAAATTTTTTACACAGAGAGTGGTGGGGGTGTGGAATGCATTGCCTACAACAGTGGTGGAACTGGATAAAATAGGGTCTTTTAAGAGCCTCTTAGATAGATTCATGGGGCTTAGAAAAATAGAGGGAAATTCTAGGCAGTTTCTAGAGTAGGTTATGTGGTCAGCACGACATTGTGGGCTGAAAGGCCTGTAATGTGCTGTAGATTTCTATGTTCTATGTTCAAATGAAACCAAACCAGTAGAGCAGCGGTCCCCAACCACCAGGCCGCAAAGCATGGGTACCGGGCCGCGAGGAAACAATATGAGTCAGCTGCACCTTTCTTCATTCCCTGTCACACACTGTTGAACTTGAACTGTAAAAGACATGTTGAGGTGAGTTTAACCCTACTTGAACACCCCCCCACCCCCCCCCCACCCCGGGTCGGCCGGTCTGCTAGAATATTGTCAATATTAAACCGGTCCACGGTGCAAAAAAGGTTGGGACCCCTGCAGTAGAGTATTTCCAAAATTTTCTATTTTTTTTATCATGGTAATGTAAAGCTTGCCATTGACACTTTAGTGATTAGAAGGCATGGGATCCAGGGAAGTTTGGTCAGGTGGATTCAGAATTGGCTTGCCTGCAGAAAGCAGAGGGTCGTGGTGGAGGGAGTACATTCGGATTGGAGGGTTGTGACTAGCGGTGTCCCACAAGGATCGGTTCTGGAACCTCTACTTTTCGTGATTTTTATTAACGACCTGGATGTGGGGGTAGAAGGGTGGGTTGGCAAGTTTGCTGACGACACAAAGGTTGGTAGTGTTGTGGATAGTGTAGAGAATTGTCGAAGATTGCAGAGAGTGGTTGGTGCGTGGAATGCACTGCCTGGGACAGTGGTGGAGGCAGATACACTAGTGAAATTTAAGAGACTACTAGATAGGTATATGGAGGAATTTAAGGTGGGGGGGTATATGGGAGGCAGGGTTTGAGGGTCGGCACAACATCATGGGCCGAACGGCCTGTACTGTTCTATGTTCTATGAATTGGGTGTAAAGAACAATAATACACTTAACACACAATAACATGAAAGTAAGGATAAAATTTACAGCTGAATCACATATAAAAAACAAACTAAAGTGCATGAATTAAATATTGTAAGATACGGAACAGATTAATCAGTGACCCTTTGAATGCGATGCAGCAGGGAGTTCAGAAGCTTAATGGCCTGAGGGAACAAACTGTTTCTCAACCTGACCGTTCTTGTCTTTATGCATTGGAGTCTCCTGCCTGATAAGAGAAAGTCAAAGAGGATGCTGGATGGATAGGTGGGATCTTAACAGTACTAAGGGCGCTGTGTATGCAGCACTTCTGATAAATGTCCCGGATGGATGGTTTGGAGACTGCTATAATCCTCTCAGCCATTCTCACAGTTCTTTGTAGGAACTTCCTGTCTGATGCTCAGCTGCTGTATACCAGATGGAGATGCAAATTGTCAGGACACTCTCAATGGTGTTCCTGTAAGGATGGGGTTGCTTACCTCAATCGCCTTAGGAAGTGGAGGCGCTGCTGTGCCTTCTTGTTCAGGGAGGTGATATTAAGGGACCAGGTGAGGTCATGCATGATGTGAACTCCCAAGAACTTGGTATATGTAACTCTCTCTAGGTAGCAGCCATGTATTCTCAGAAGTGTATGTTTCATCTGCACCTTCCTGAAGTCCACAATGATCTCCTTGGTCTTCTCCATATTTAGACTTAGGTTGAAAATGGAAAGAAGAACAGTTAACATTTCAGAACCTGAAACGTTATCTGTTCTTCTTTCCATGACCGGCTAAGTTTTTCCAGAATTTTCTGAATGCAATGATACATGTGTTGCAGTGAATAAGAACAATGTCTTATCTCGAATAACTATAAATTTTATGGATTAACTATATATTTGGATTAAAAGAAAAAAGAAATACTAGCCTTGCCTGGAAGAGAAGTGAGAGAAAGCCTGTCTGCCAAGGACTACAAGCTTATGGCTGGATCTTTGTCATTTCTAATCTTAACTCCCTCAGAAACCTAGGATACATACCACAGAAATCAGATAATATCCACTCTAACTACAGTTGGTATTTTGTGTATCATGTAATTCTGCTTAGCGCGTCAAACATCTCAGGAAGCTCATTTTGGATTTTAGCAAGGTCCCCTATCTTTGACAGCTAAGCATCTGAAAATATTTAATATATTCAACTTTAAAAAAAAATCCAGTACTTTGTCTCAGACTTTCTTTCCTATTGAAAAAATTGCGAAGCATGCCTTGTGCATGCCAATTGCTGATCTTCCATGCATTGGGGAAGTCCTGGAGTCCCCTAAACACCAATGCAAAGAACTCACTTTATTAGTTATGCCTTTATCAATAATTTTCTTTTTGGTTCCTAATTTGCTCCACTGGTCATTTTGACACATACTTTACTGTTAAAATGCACCATTGAAGACAGTTTGGATTTCAATAGCAGCTATTTATTCTCAAATTGTTTATCTTCCCCTCCTTGTCCTTCAAGCGTATATTCCCCAACGTTTCTGGCAGAATCGAGCCAATCTCTGTCACATGCTCCCTTTTTCTTTTTCATCCTCCTTTCAAACACGGGGAGCTCTGTCTTCAGTTCTCTGGTTATTAGCTCCGTGCTGAATATCACACAATTCAATTAAGTCTTGATCTATAAAATACACAACCAGCAAGGGAAAAGACTCTGGGTTGTTTGGAATGTATCTTGAAACAAAGTAACTGCTGTTGCCGCGAAGCTGTTATGTGCTATAGTTAAGTTAATGACAATGATCATTTCTGTGCTTTTCCATCGAACACCTTGTGTAAACTTTTCCCCATCTATGCTGTTAGTTTTTTTTAATCATAGCTCAAGTTAAAGTTATTTTTCAGGAGTCTGAATAGTTCTTTCTAATTCCAATACTTGAACTATAGGATTTCCTTTAGTTGTTTTGAAAACCCTGCAAGGATTAAGTGGGATTAATCTGGAAGGTACATCTTCAAATCGCACATCAAAACAGGTATGGATGGAGTGAGGGTGAAGACCTTAATGTTCTCTTTTGCCAATAACAAATGACCTCTGCTTAGGGACTAAATCATTTTTGCCTGGCAGTGTTTCAAATCTTGTTACTTTAGTAAAGAGGCAATAACGGATAACTTCAAGATTTAAGACAATTCTTCCTGTGCTGTGGAGGTCACTGCAGTATTAGATTTCTGTGAAGTAAGAGCCTTGGCTAAGATGGGACCATTTACTGGAAATAAAATCTGTTCATTTCTCCATAAAGGTGTGACTGGTGCTGTGTTTGTCATATAAACTTGTTATTACTTTACCTGTGGAAAGGACAAGCTATACGGAGAAGAAACAGACCTTATACCATCTGTCTGATATACTCAGAATCTTGGGTAATCTATTTGCAATAGCTTGCAGTCAGTGGGATGAGTTGAAGTGCAACATGAGCGCAAAATCAAAAAGGGCGTTGAATACAGGAGAGGAGGTGTTATATTTGAATGCACACAGTATACAGAATAAGGTAGATGATGTTGTAGTGCAGTTAGAGATTGGCAGGTATGATGTGTGCTTGGGAGCTTAACATCCAAGGATACACATTGTATCAAAAGGACAGGCAGGAAGGCAGAGGGGGTGGGGTGGCTCATTTGGTAAAAAATTAATTAAATCCTTAAAAAGAGGTGACATAGGATTGGAAAATGTAGACTCCTTGTGGATAGAGTTAAGAAACTGGAAGGATAAAAAGATCCTGATGGGAGGTATATACACACCTCCAAATAGCAGCCAGGATGTTGGATACAAATTACAGCAGGAGATAGAAACGGCATGTAAAAAGGGCAATGTTATGATGGTGATGGGGGAATTTCAATTTGCAGGTAGACTGGGAAAATCAGGTTGGTACCAGATCCAAGCAAGGGAATTTGTAGAGTGCCAATGTGATTGTTTTTTGGAGCAGCGTGTGACCGAGTCCACCAGGGGAAAAGCAATGCTGGTTTGGGGGTTGTGTAATGAACCAGATTTGATAAGGGACCTTAAGGTAAAGGAAACATAAGGAGACTGTGATTATAAAGGGATAGAATTTACCCTGCAGTATGAGATGGAGATGATAAAGTCAGACATATCAGTATTCCAGTGGACTAAAGGCAATTACAGAGACATGGGAGAAGAGCTGGCCAAAGTTGATTGGAAGGTGACACCGGCAGCGATGACGGCCAAACAGCAATAGCTGGAGTTTCTGGAGGCAATTTGGAACGTGCAGGATAGATACGTCCCAAAGATGAAGAATTACTCTAAAGGGAGGATGAGGTAACTGTGGCTGACAAAGTAGTCAGAGATAGGTTAAAAGGAATAGAGAGGGCATAAAATATTGCAAAAATTAGTGGGATGTTTGAGAATTGGGATACACTTAAAAACCAACAGACGGCAGGTAAAAAAACCTCCAGGAGAGAAAAGATGAATATGAAGGTAAGCTAGCCAATAATATCAAAAAGAATGCCCAAAGTACATAATAAGAGTCCATGTTGTTTCAGAAAAGATACTAGCATGGATAGAAGATTGGCTGACTGGCAGGAGGCAGAATGAGAATAAAGTGGGCCTTTTCTGGTAGGCTGCCAGTGACTAGTGGTGTTTCACAGAAGTCAGTGTTGGGACCGTTGCTTTTCACACCATATGTCAATAATTTGGATGATGGGATTGATGGCTCTGTGGCTAATTTCGGGAGGAGAGAGAAGCAGCGCGCCACGCGTGCGCAACTCTCTGGTGAAAAATGATATCGTATCCGTTAAATAGGGGCCGTGGACAATTCTGATTTGATGGAGATGGACGTGAAAGCACAGAGGAACATCTGGAAAAATTTCTGAAACACTCGTTCACTGCTGTCGTTACTGCGTGGTCGGGAATCTTTCGGAGGGTAGACCTCAAAATCCCCAGCTTTGCCTGCTGTTGGCGACCGAGATGGAGGTCAAATCGTTCGGATAGAGATGGCGCTCAGTACTCGGTGTCGGAGAGCTGATCAGAGCTCGAAGTTTTCGGATGACTCAGAGTCGGACCGTGGTTGGGTGTGGAGGGAGAGTTTTTCTTCCTTCTCCCATCTGCGTGAGATGTGGGACATTTGAGAGACTTCGAACTTTTACTGTGCTCATGGACTTCTTCATCAAGTTATGGTATTGTTGCACTGTTGTAACTATATGTTATAATTATGTGGTTTTGTTAGTTTTTTTCAGTCTTGGTCTGTCCTGTGTTTTGTGATATCACACCGGAGGAAATGTTGTATCATTTCCTAATGCATGCATTACTAAATGACAATGAAAAAGGACTGTGTGTCTTCATAATCTAACTTGGCAGACGATATGAAGTTAGGTGGACGAGCAGAAAGTGTTGAAGAAGCAGGGAGTCCTCAGCAGGACTTCAACAGACTGGGAGATGCACAAAGAAATGGCAGATGGAATATAGTGTAGGAAAGTATATGGTCATGCACTGTGGTAGAAGAAATAAAGGTGTAGGCTATTTTCTAAATGAGGAGAAGCTTCAAAAATTAGAGATGCAAAGGGACTTGGAGGTTGAGTCGGTGGTAAGGAAGGCAAATGCAATATTAGTATTCATTTCGAGAGGACTCGAATATAAGAACAAGGATGTGATGCTGAGGCTTTATAAAGCATTGGTCAGACTGCACTCAGAGTATTGTGAACATTTCTGGGTCCTTTATCTAAGAAAAGATGTGCTGGCATTGGAGAAGGTCCAGAGGAGATTCATGAGAATGATTCCAAGAATGAAAGGATTAATGTATTAAGAGCATTTTATGGTTCTGGGCCTGTGCTCACTGGAGTTTAGAAGAACGAGGGGGGATTTCTTTGAAATCTACCAAGTATTGAAAGGCCTAGATAGATGTACGTGGCGAAGATGTTTCCTTCAGTGGTGGAGTCTAGGAATAGTGGGCATAGAATAAATGGATGTCTAGAGCATACAGGAGGAGGAATTTCGTTAGCCACAGGGTAGTAAATGTGTAGAATTCCTGGCCACAGACAGCTATAGAGGCCAAGTCATTGAGTATATTTAAAGCAGAGTTTGATGGGTTCTTGATTAGTCAGGGTATCAAAGGTTATGGGGAGAAGGCAGGAAAATGAGATTGAGAGGGATAATAAATAAGCCATGATAGAATGGTGGAGCAGACTCGATAGACCAAATAGCCTAATCTGCTCCTATGTCTTATGGTCCAAAATTATAATCAAATTACATATATGTTACTATATACTACCTTGAGATTCATTTTCTTGCAGGTATTCAAAGTAACACTAAGTAATACAATAGAATCAATTAAAAACTTCACGCAAAATTCTCTTCTCTGTTTGTTCTAGGTGCATAACCTTAACTATCAAGTGAAGGAATAAGTATTCATTTGAATGTGGAGTTTGAGAAGCGAAGGCAACATGAATGGAGGTGAATTATGGAAAAGAAGAACGGTACAGAGCACCGTGACTGAGATTTCCTTCCAGCAAGGAACACCAACTAATACTTTTCAACTTTCCTTTCCAAAGCTCTTCTTCAAACAGCCTCCTGTGAAACTCACAAACCCTTTTAAATACACAAGGGGAAATGAAAGATCTGCATTTGCAGTACTAACATGCATTGACTACTGGGGCAGCCATAGTGCTATGAGCTGAAATAATGTAGAATTTCTTAAGTGAATTCAGGGAAGTTTCCTCAGGCAATATATAGAAGGCCTTACTAGGGAGAGTAGAAAGCTTGAACCACTCTTGGAAATAGGCTAGGACTGGTGATTGAAATGTCAGTGGGAAAGCACTTTGAAATCAGTGACCATAGTTCTATAAGTTTTAAATTATTTAGGGAAAGGGACAGATCTGATCCACAAATTAAAATTCTAAATTGAGGCAAGCAAATTTTGATGGTATTAGACCAATACTTGCAAAAGTTGATTGAAGTAGGCCGTTTGAGAGTAAAGGGATGTCTTGCAAGTGGCAGGCTGTTAATAGAGAGATGATAAAAGCTTAAGGTCTGCAAGTTCCTGTTAGAATAAAGGGCAACACTGGGCAACCCTGGATGATGATGGATATTGAAGCACTGGTCGAGGAAAAGGCTTGGGTCAGGTACAGCCAACAGAATTAAGTATACAACCTTGAGATTTGTTTGTGACTGCCTGTAAGCAAACAAATCTCAAGGTTATATAACTTATACATTCTTTGATAATAAATGCACTTTGAAACTTTGAATCGCTGGAGGAGTAAATGAGAAGGAACTCTCAAGGGCAAAAAGGGTGGGAGGGGGATTGCTTTGCCAGAGAAGATGAAGAAGAATTTGAAGAGATTTTTAAAGTATATTAAGGGTGACAAAAGTAATTAGAAGAGAATAGGCCTCTTCAAAGACCAAAGTGGATGTCTATGTATGGATCAGCAGGAAATATGTGAAGTTCTCAATGAAAATGTTTCCTCTGTTTTTACTGTGGAGAAATATATCTAGATTTTCAGAACTTAAGATATTTAAATGGAGATGCCTTGAGGATAGTGTGCATTACTGTAGACAAGGACTTTGAATGGAGTGCTGTAGATCACAGACATAGGAGTACAAGTACTGTACATGGTTTCCTGAAAGTGATGCCATAGGTAGATAGAGTGGTGAAGAAGGCTTTTGCCATGCTGACTTTATCAGTCAGAGCATTGATTATAGAAGTTGGGATGTTATGTTGCAGTTGCTCAAGACGTTGGTGAACATTGTGTTCAGTTTTGGTTGCTATGGGAAAGACGCTGGAAAGATTGCAGAAAAGATCTACATGGGTCTTATCAGGACTTGATAGAATGAATTATAGAGAGGTGTTGACCAAGCTGGAAATTTATTCATTGTAGTATAAGGCCTTTGATAAGGTTCCACATGATAAGCTGCTCTGGAAGGTCAAACTGCATGGATTCAGAAAAGTTGGTTAATTGGATACACAGTTGGTATGATGATAGGAAGCAGAGGGTAATGGTGAGAGGTTGTTCCTTAGACTGGAGACCCATGATTATGGTGTGCCTAAAGGGTCAATGTGGACCTTGTTTGTCATCTATAGCAAAGATTTGAATGAGAATGTACAAGGCATGGTAGAAAGTTTACAGATGACATCAAAGTAGGTGGTGTCATTGACAACGAAGGTTATCAAAAGTTACATAGGGATCTTGATCAGGGGTGAGTGTGCCAAGGAATGGCAAATGAAATTTAATTCAGATTAGTGTGAGGTATTCTGAAAAGGTTAGTACTTTCAAGGTGTAATGTAGGATCCTGGGAAACATTGTGGACACAGAGGGATCTTGAAGGTCAGGTATATGGTTCCCTGAAGGTGCAGTCAAATGTAGGCTGGGTGGTGAAGAAGGCTTTTGGCATGCCGCCTTTTATCAGTCAGGGCACTGAGTATAGAGGTTAGTAGGTTATGGTGTGGTTGTTGGAGATGCTGGTCAGCCACAGTTGGAGAATTATGTTCTGTATTGGTCACACTGCTATAGGAAATACATTGTAAAACTGGAAAGAGTGCAGAGAACATTCAGAAGGATGTCACTAGGACTCAAGTGATTAAGTTATAGTGACAGGCTGAACAGGCTAGGACTTTTTTTTCTTGGAGTGTTGGAGACTGAGAGGTAATCTTATAGAATTGTATACAATGAAAAGGGGCATAGATAGAGTGAATGCACTTAGGATTTTTTCCCAGGTTTAGAGAATCAAGAACTAGAGGTTTAGTGTGTGAGGGGAAAGATTTAATATGAACTTGAGGTGCAACCTTTTTTTTTCCCACAAAGACTGGTACGTATGTGGAATGAGCAAGCAGAGGTACAAAATCACTTTGAGTAAGATAAAATACCCATTTTTAAATGACAGATGGACAGATAGGAAAGTTTTGGAAGGTTAAGGGCCAAATGCAGGCAAATCGGACTAGTTTGGATGGGCATCTTGGTCAGCATGGGCTAGTTGGGCTGAAGTGTCTGTTTCCATGTTATATGATTCTAAAAGCAGAAATAAATTTCACACTTTCTATAAGTTCACTGTCTGAACTGTGGACCAGAGACAACTATTGGAACAAGTAATTTTAGTTACTGGATAGGTATTCATTTATTTGACCTGTGCAAATGTACATGAAGAAGAGATATGACGGATTATTAAATGTCCTCTGGATTCCCATTCTTAATTGAGTAAATCATCATATTACTCCAGAACTGACTCAGTTCCAGCCTTAAATCCAATCATGGATTCAAATAGAATCTCAGAAAAGTGACAATGATTTTCTTTAATTTCTAGGTTTGGCAAAAGGGAAGTTATTGGCGGTCAATGGGAAAACCTTCCAAATCTCATTCTTGATGCTGGGAAAATTCAGTTATGATTGTCATAAATAAATCACTGCAGGCACAGGAGATTGCAGCAGGATTGTTTGTGTTGCTAACTTCAACTGTTTTGTAATTTAACCTTCCAAGGTAATAATAACCTCAACAGAGCAACTTGTTTTTAATTCCATACTATCCACCTTCATTCATATCTCCTCCAAAAATGAAACCTCTATCCATACTTGGACACTATGTCAGATTTTTTTCACATGTACGTCAAAACGTACAGTAAAAGGTGCCGTTTGTGTTAACAACCAATTCCACTGCCAACAATACATACCCAATGTTCCTTTTTTGAAACTTCTCACTCAGTGTCAGCAAGTCCAAGGAAATGATTATTGAGTTGAGGAGGAAACTGGAGATCCATGAGCCAGTCCTCAGTGGGGAATCAGAGGTGGAGAAGGTCAGCAACTTTAAATTCCTTTTGGTGTTAACATTTTAGAGGATCAAGTGCCATTATGAGGGCGCCTCTATTCTCTTAAAAGTTTGTGAAGATTCAGCATATCATCTAAAACTTTGACAAACTTCTATAGATCTGTGGTAGAGAGTATATTGACTGGTTGCATCATGGCCTTGTATGGAAACACCAATGCCCTTCTGTGGAAAAGCCTACAAAAAGTAGTGGATATGGCCCAGTCTATCACAGGTAAAGTCCTCGTCACCACCGAGCACATCTACACAAAATGCTGTCACAGGAAAGCAGCATCCATCATCAAGGACCCCCACCATCCAGGCCATGCTCTCTTTTCGCTTTTGCCATCAGGAAGAACGTACAGGAGCTTTAGGACCCACACCACCCAGTTCAGAAATATTTATTACGCCTCAGCCATCAGGCACTTGAACCAGAGGGGATAACTTCGCTCATCCATCACTGAAATATACCCACAACCTATGAACTCACTTTCAAGGACTATTCATTTCATATTCTTGATAGTGATTGCTTATTTACTATTATTTTTTCCTTTTGTATTTGCACAGTTTGTTGTCATTTGCACATTTTTTGCCCATCCCGTTGGGTGCAGTCTTTCATTGATTCTATTATGTTTTTTGGATTTACTTGTGTATGCCCACAAGAAAATGAATCTTAGGATTGTATATGGTGACATACTGTATATGTACTTTGATAATAAATTTACTTTGAATCTTGAATAATAAAGATAAAAATTAGCTTAATCTGTCACATGTTCATCAAAACATACAGTGGTGTACATATTATGCCAATAACCAAAACAGTCAGAGGATGATGATGATAATAAATATTTTATTGATCCTGTGTGGGAAATTCTTTTGTTACAGTAGCAACATTTAAAAACACGTTAGCAGTGTGCAGACTTAACTAATAATAAAGTACAGAAGAATAATATACACAGTAATAATTTACCAATGTGCAATAATAATGAATGAAATAATAAAACAGAGACTATTGTACTATGATGTGTGTTCTCCTATCGCACAGAGGTGAACTGTTGTATATGCTTATTTCATTTGGTAGGAAAGATTTTCTGTAACAATCCTTGTGACAGCAGAGCTGAATGAGTTTGTTTGAAGGGGTGCTCCACAGCTTATCCAGTAGGTCATGGAGAGGATAAGCCAGATTGTCCATAATGGATAACAGTTTGTTTAGTGACCTCCTCTCCACCACTAACTCAAAAGAGTCCAGGTTGTAGCCAAGGACAGAAGTGCTGGGGGTAGCCCACAATCTTTGGAATGTGGGAGAAAACCAGAGCACCCGGAGGAAACCCATGCAGTAATAAGGAGAATGTACAAATTCCTTACAGACAGCGGTGGGAATTGAACCCCAATCACTCATCGCTGGCAGTGTAAAGCTTTGTGCTAACCGTAATGCTAGTTCAAGGGAATTTTGATCTCTCTGCCAATAGGAACTGGTTCTCTCTTCTCTGTAGATCCTTCATAACTTCTCAGATGTCCAAGTTTGGTTGCCAAATTGACACGTAAATGATATCAGAATGACATTGTGTAACTTAGGTACGTATGCTCTGTTGTGCAGTGAAGTGTGTAACAAAGAGAGAGCTTTTAACCAAACATCTTTGATTGATGATGGATAGAACTCAACTACAAACTATGACTGATACTAAAATGTATCAAAACATTATACCACAAATTACAAATAGTTCTTAAAAAGATCTATGTGCATTTAATGTTTTCTTATTTTAAATGGCAAAGCCAGAACTACTTTAATATTACATTATTCTATCAATTAATTATTTACATGTGTAAAATTATACAACTTACAATACAATTACTTCAATCAATTATTTACAGATGTAAAATTATACAACTTGCAATACAATTACATAAATAATCAACACCTATAAATTTAGCTACACATAATTCAACTCATCTTCAATGCTCTCAACTACATTAAAATAAGATAAACTTAACAATTCAACAATATTTATTCTGATATCGATTAAAAAAATGACTTCTGCAAAATACTTTAGAGACCCCAGAATCTAAAATCTATACCAAAACTTTTGACTTTTACATAGGTATAGCTAGGATGCCTTGGTCTAAAGATCAA
This sequence comes from Mobula hypostoma, assembly GCF_963921235.1. NCBI lineage: Eukaryota > Metazoa > Chordata > Chondrichthyes > Myliobatiformes > Myliobatidae > Mobula > Mobula hypostoma. The sequence goes on from NC_086098.1 coordinate 182,721,038, forward strand.
TTGTGAATCCCAAACTTATTACAGACTGATATCCATTAACTACTGCAGTGTTATACTTTGTTTCCGAATTCTTCCCAAACAATGGCTAAGTTCTTTATCAACTGAAACCAGTAAGAAACTTGAAGACATTAGGGAAATCAGAAATAACATTGTGAACTGATAACAATATGCACTTTGATTCTAACATGCGTCAAGTCAATGATCTTACCTTTACGACACAATTTAATGATTACTTTTGGAAAAAAGGCTTTGTAATTTGTTTCAATGATACAAGATATGGGCTGACTAAGTGAGAGAATCTTGGCTCTGCCACTGTGTATATCCACAGGGAAGCTTAGGACAGTTTGATTTAGCAAAGCCATTTTAAATGAATTGAGTGGTGTTCTTGTGGATGAAAAGACAGTGCAACTTTTGGTGAAGACCATGGGTAGATTTTTTTCATTATTTATTTTTTTTATTTCTTTCTTATTGCACATTTAGTGCAGTGGAGATGCCATTCAGTATACTGGAATGCTCCTCTTGCGGGATGTGGGATGGCAGTGCTACATCCAGTGTTCGACGACTACACCTGCATCAAGCCGTAGCTTCTAACAGTGTTAAGGAGTTGGAGCTGGAACTGGATGAACTCTGGATCACTTGGGAGGCTGAGAGGTTGATAGGCAGAACATACAGGGAGGTAGTTACACCCAAGGTGTAGGCCACAGGTAAACTGGGTGACCAATCAGGAGGGGAAAGGAGATAAGCAGCCACTGCAGAGTGGTCATTCCCCTCAACACCAGGTATATTGCTGGGAGGGGAAAGAGAAATGACCTAGCAGAGGAAAGCCACAGTGATCAGGTCTCTAGCACTGAGTCAGGCTCTGTGGCACAGAAGAGAAGGGGGCAGAAGAGGTGAGCTGTAGGGAACAAAAAGGAGATTCTGTGGATGAGAATGAGAATCCCAGATGATTTGTTGCCTCATGGGTGCCATGGTTTGGGACATCTTAGATTGAGTCCACAATGTTTTTAAGAGGGAGGGTGAACAGCAGGAGGTCATGGTCCACATCAGTACCACTGACTTGGATAGGATGGGTGACAAGGTCCTGCAAAGTAAGTTCAGGGAGTTAGGTGCTAAGTGAAAGGACAAGCCCTCCAAGGTTGTGATTTCAGAATCACTACCTGTTCCATGTGCTAGTGAGGCCAGAAACAGGAAGATCATACAGTTTAACACATGGCTAAGGAGTTGGGGTAGGAGGGAGGGCTTCAGATTTTTGGATCGTTGGGCTCTCTTCCAGGGATGGTGGGACCTGTAATGAAGGGAAGGTTAGCACCTGAACTGGAAGGGTGTGAAGGTTCGCTAGTGCTGCATGGTGGGGTTTAAACTGTCCCTAGAGCACCGGAACAGATTGTGGAGTGGTCGTGGAGAAAGATGTTAAGCTTACATACAAAGTCAGGAATCGAATGTTCTGAGCAGCGTATATTTCGATGCAGAGTATTGTGAAAAAGGCGGATGATCTCAGAGCATGGATCAGCAAGTGGAATTATGACATTGAAGCTGTTAGTGAGATTTGGTTTTAGATGTAATAGAGCATCAGAGATTAAAGTGGGAGGGTGGCATTACTAGTCAAGGAAAAAGGCACAGCTGTGCTCAGTCAGGACAGACTGGAGATCTTGTCTAGTGAGGTTTTATGGGTAGAACTGAGAAATAAGAAAGCTTAATTGGATTATATGGTAATTGGATTATATTGTTGACCACCCAACAGTCCATGAGATTTAGAGGAGCAAACTTGTGGCGATCACAGACTGTTGCAAGAAATGTAAGATTGTGATATTACCCTTCCACCTATTGACTGAAACTCTCATACTGTAAAATGACTCGATGGGGAAATATTTGTGAAATATGTTTTGGGAAGTTTCCTAATCAGTACACATAAGTCCCAACTAGAGAGAGTGTGATTCTAGATATCCTTTTAGGGAATGAGACAGGTCAGGTGACATAAGTTTGTGTCAGGGAACACTTAGCATCTGCTGATCTCAATGTCATTAATTTTAAGGTAATTATGGAAAAGGATAGGTCGTGTCTTTGGGTTGAGATTCTAAATTAGGAAAAGACCAATTTTGATAGTATCAGAAAGGATCTGGCAAGTGGGATTGGAGCAGGTTGTTTTCTGGTAAAGGTGTACTTGGTTAAGAAGTGATGCCTTAAAGTGAAAATTTGAGAGTACAGTGTTTGTATATTCCTGTCAGAATAAAAGGCAAGGATAACAAGTTTAGGGAACCTTGGTTTTCAAGTGAAATTTTACAAGGATGTTGCCAGGACTTGAGGACCTGTATTAAAAGGAAGTGTTAAATAGGCTAAATCTTTATTCTGTAGAGCATAGCAGAATGACTGAGAATTGATAGGGATGTACAAAATTATGAGGGGCAATGATAGGGTAAATGCAAGCTGGATTTTTCCATTGAAGTTGGGTGAATCTAGAACTAGATAGCATGGGTTACAGACGAATGGTGAAATGTTTAAGGGGAACATGAGGGGCAGCTTCTTCACTCGAGTGTGTGGACCGAGCTGCCAAGCTCAAGTGGTGAATGCAGGGTCGATTTCAACATTTAAGAGAAATTTGGATTGGTACATGAATGGGAAGGGTTTGGAGGATATTATCTGGGTGCAGGTTAATGGGATTATTTGGAGTAATGGTTTGGAACAGATGAGATGGGCCAAAGGGCCTGTTTCTGCAGTGTAACTATGTTCAGGAACCTGGGCACATGGCACTATGCCCTGATTTTTGGCAATTAAAATATCAGGTCATTCTGAACAGGTAATCTGAGGCTGGGTGGGCTCTTTAATAGCTAAAACATTACTCCTTACACCTACAAAGTAAAAATAAGGGATTAATTTAGAATTAGTGCAACTATGCAGTTGATGGTCAGCATGGATTCCATGGGTGAAGGTTCTATTTCTATGCTGTATTCATGACTCTTTATAACTTGTAGTCTCTAGCTCTTATGTTTTACTGCTGAAGGAGCCTCATGCCATCCTTAATTATGCTACCATTACCATCTCCAAGGGCTTGACCCATGTGTTCCTCAGGGCATGTCCTCAACAAATCTACAGTCATTAGCGAGCTTTCTTTTCTTTAAATCCCTTACTTCATGTGCTGCTATGTCACTGTGTTCCTTGTTGTCCCCAGATCCTTGAAGTTATTTGTTGTTGTAATATCTAAACCTGTTCTACATAGAGCACATAGTTATAACCTTTCATACTTTTCCTGCACACCATGTATATGGCACATCCACTACGTGGCATTACCTCCCCTTTAAGATAACTATTCTCTGTCATTGCAGTGAACTTCTGTCAGACGACTTCCTCTGCAGCTACATCTTAATCTTGTCACCATTTTGGGTTATCTAGATATCATTAAACCCATTCTGCACTGTCACTTATCTTTTAAATAATAAAGATCAAGATTATAGTTAAGTGATGGCATTAGGGTTATCCTGAGATCGCTGCTGCAACGCTCTAATAAGTCCTTCACATGGTACATATAGTTCTGAAAGGCATACATATACATACAATTTATACGACGTATTTTAAACAGGGACTGTAAATATATTTAATTGCAAGAATTGACTGAACAACTTCGTTTCCACGCATGGCAGGTCAAAGAGGTTTCCGAATTACTGATTGCAGCTAGCCTAAAGCCGTGGCCTAGAAAACATTGGCAAGCTGTTGGTTGCACAGCTTAAGATTTCTGTTTAAGAAATGTCTGAAAATAGGTTCAAGGATCGAGCGTGGGTAATTCGCCCGAAACTGTATTTGGCAGAAAAATCTGCAGATCATGACTGAAGACGGCGGTCCAAGCAAACAGAGACTGGCCGAGGCGAGCGAGACCACCAGCTGAAGTCTCGCGAGAAGTGGTTTCTCCGTGCTGCTGACACCCAGCCGTTTGTTTTTGGGCGAAAGACGGTGGTTGGCGGATGGGGCCGAGGACGAGCCGAGGTGAGTAACGGCGTGACACCGCAACGTTTCACTCTCACACAACGCAATGTTCAGTCACCTGTTATTACCTTGACGCTTGCCCTAGACCCTAACGATAAGCTGTTTTAAAGGAGGGGAAAGGGGGTAAAAAGAAATCACAGCGTCCATTTCACCCATGAAACGGCGGTTGGCGAAGCTCGAGCTCTCCCAGCGGGCTGTCCGCCTCCTCCCCCCGATCTGAAAGCCCGCCTCTCTATCACTCCCTTTTCTATTGGTTTCAAGACGTCACAAGACCTCGCCATTGCTCGAAGCGCGTCCGTCAATAGGTCCACGCCGCTGTCATTCAGCCGGGGTGGTTGCGTTTCCGCCTTGGTGCTGCTTTGGAGCCCTTGACAACTTGATGTTGGGAGTATTATCCGATCAGAGGCGAATAAGGTGCGGGTAGTATTTTTTTAAAATAATAATATTGAAATCCGTTTTGCAAGATACCAGGTGGTTTCTTAAGAACTAAAGCAATCAGGTAACTAAACAAAACTAGTGAACGCTGTAAGTGATGTTTATTTGGGAAAATTAACATCCGTGGTTCACATTGCTGTAGAGCCTAGTTGGATGTACAGTATGTGTGTGTGTTTGTCCGTGCTTTTCCACAGAGAAGGACATCAGTATTTGTCCTTGAGTAACTCTGCGATAGGCCTTCGCCAGTTGAATGCCAGACGCTCAATGCGGAATTATGCAGAGCAGTTCACTTTTTAAGGTTTCTTTCATCCCGTGATGAACTATTGGCTGTTGTCAATTTGGATATGTTATGTGTCGAGAAACATGGCATTCGATGTGTGTTTATTCGTGTTCGGTTACACAGTGCTTGGTAACGTATAGTCTGTCGAAGTACCTATTTATAAGCGTAAATTATCAGCATACCATATCAAAGAACTTCCTTCAGCTAACGCGACATCATCTCTGTCTCCCCACACTGTTCCCTTTTCTGGTTAATGAGTCTTGATGGTCTTTGCGGTGTTACCTGAAATCAAATCTCTCTCAAGTCTGCACACATTATACCAGTTAATGGGTTTCCATTTTCTTTCACCTCCTTCTTTACACTGCACCTTTTCAGTCGTGTAACTTAAACTCGTAAGCATTGACAGTCGGGAGCAGTACCGTCAGCCTGGAATTTTACAGTTAAGATCATTCTTTAAAGAGTCCCTAACTTTATTCTATAACTTTTAGGTGATGAATATCCTATGTTACAAAATTAAGTAAGGTTTATTTCTTTGTCAGCTAGGCCCATAAAAGATACTACCAGTAGATCGATATACCTGTAACATAGTGGCTTCGGTCAAAAATGTTACTTGGCTTGGAATACTTAAGTAACTGATTGGAAAGAAAAGGTTTGTAATTAGTACGTTTTGGTGTCCAAGTTCAAATAAACCTTGCTATAAACCGAACAATGAGTTTTTCAGACATCTTAATAGATTCAGAGCTGTGTGGAGCATATAATTAAATATCTTGCAAGCATTAATTCATTGCACCTATCTAAGTTTACCACCTAATCCAAAGTGTTGCTATTTTGTGAAGGGGTTGGGTGTTTGTCTTAAATATTCACTTTGGTTTAACTTTAAAAAAAACAATGTCTGATAGATTCATTTAATGGAAAATATGAACAAATAACCAGCATATACTTGTAAAACTAAAGATAAGGATAAGGGGACTCTCGGTAATATAACGGAGTTTGGACTTGAACATCTTGTACAAAAATCACATGGGATTCTAGTAGGCAATTGGAATAGCAAATGACATGTTAGCCTTTTTATGAAAGGGCTTGTGTTAAAAGAGAAAGAAAACATGTTGAACTTTTAAAACTTTGAAAAGACAACACGTGGAAAATTGCTTTGGTTGATGATTGTAAGGAAGGAAATACTGTAAATAAAAGGCTGCTAAGAAAGGTTATTGCATTAGTTCCTAGAGTGAGAATGGGCCTATCTTTTTTAGTTTGAAAGAATTAAGAGGTGAATATTATAGATGTTGTCAGCTTATTCTGCATCTGGATAAGCAAGTCAGTCTTTATGGCTGTGAAAAGGGTAATTTTTATTCACTCAGAGGATTATGATGAATTAGACATTTTGTATAACAGAGGGATATTGATGGTCAGTAATTGAATAAGGGATTTTGGGCTGAGATGGGAGAATGGAGTTGTATAAAAGTTCAGTTGTGTTTCTGTTGAATTACAACAGATTTGTTGGGCTACTACCTTATTCCTGTTTCTATATATATTTTTGGTTCTTTTTTAGCCAAATATGTATAATCTTTGACCAAGTAACAATGGCACACTGCTTAGTTCTGTTGCTTTACAGATCTTGAGGCCCATTTCTGATACTGACCATGAGCGCTGTCCACGTGGAGTTACCCATTCTCTCAGTGTTGCGTGGACTTTATTCTCCCATATGTCAGAGGTGTGCTGGATGGAAAGTTAATTGGGTGCTGTAAATTGCTTACACTTTGAGTGGGTGCAAGTATGAATGCAGGGTGGAGAAATGATTGAAAGGTGATGTAGGTAAGGAGAAATGAATGATTATTGTAGGATTGGTAGAGAAAAGTGGGCATGTAAATATAGACTCTATAAAAGTAAATCAAAACACATTAATATTTTGCAGATAACATAACTCAAAAGTATCTTTCACAAGTTTCAACCAATGTAAACAATTTGGTGAAATGGACCAATCAGTGGGAGTTAAAATTTAATGCTGAAAGTTGAGAATTAATTCTGTTTGGTAGGTAGGATGGCTTCAGATGATGTAAACAAAATCATCTTATTGGGCGAAACCTCAAGGTTGATAAACACAAGAGAATCTGAAGGCGCTGGGAATCAGAGCAACATGTATAGAATGCTCGAGGAACTCAGCAGGAAAGGTAGCAAGATAGCAGAATAAGGTGGTGGGGGGAGGGGGAAGGAGAACAAGCTAGAAGGTGATAGGTGAAGCCAGGTGGGTGGGGTGGGGGTGAAGTAAGAAACTGGGAGGTTTTAGTGGAAAAGGTAAAGGGCTGCTGAAGAAGGAATCTGATAGGAGAGGAGAGTTGACTGTGGGAGAAAACAAAGAAGGAGGGGCATTGGGGGAGGTAATAGGCAGATGAGGAGAAGAGGTAAGAGGCCAGAGTGAGAAATTGAAGGGGGGAGAGGGAAAAAAAATACTGGAGGTTGGAGAAATCGATGTTCCTTCCATTACCTTGGAAGTTACCTAGACAAAATATGAGGAGTTGCTCCTCCAGCCTGAGAGTGGCATATCAGAACGGGATTGAGGAGAGGTTGGTGGTAGCTTGCTTCTACTATAGTTCTAAGGTGGTTGAAGGAATCCACAGACTCTGCTACATTTGGGCTAAGTTGTATTTGATAGGATTAGTGATTGAATTGCTAGGTTGCTTTGCTGTTCCTTCCACTGTTTGCATGGTTCTTGTCATGGGAACTCAAGGTGGTCAGTGGCTTGGTGGATGTTAATTTTGAGTAGTTATGAACCAAGGTTCACATGAATTGGTGAGGGTTTATATTTTGAAGGAGACATTAGCTGGTTTCAACTCATTTCAATTTGTAATAATGATTCAGATGAAGGCAGCAAGGGTATAGTTGCTGAACTTGCTGATGATTGAAAGTTTTGTAGGAAGGGAATGCAGGTAGATTAAATGGGTGAACAAAGATGTGGCAAATGACATATAATCTGAGGGAAGTTTGAAAATGTCTGTTTTTCCAGGAGCAATAAAAGGAAACATGGTGGTACGTTGCAATCTGGCGTTTCATTGCAAATGAATAGAATGCAGATAATTAGGAAGCTTAAAAAAGTTTATTGCTGTGGGAACCAAATACAATAATGAGTTTATGTTTCTCTTATATGGATCTTTGATGAGATGACTTTTGGAGTGCTGTGTACAATGTTGGTCTTATTTAAGAAAGGATGTAAATGCATTGGAAGTAGTTTGGAGACTAATACCTGAACTAAGTAATACCTAGAGACAATTTGTCTTATGAGGAAGGTGGAACAGACTGTGCTTTGGACAGCTGGAATTTGGAAAATCACTGAATCTGAGAAGTCATACCAGAATGGATGGGAGAGGATGTTTCCTTTGGAAGTGTTTTGAATTAGTTAGCCATTTAAATTTGAGACATTTTTAGGTTGAGTCTTTGGAAATCCCTTCTGAACAGGGTTATGGAAATGAAACTTAAATATTTTCAAGGCTGAGGTATACACTTTTGATAAGCAAGGGATGAAAGCTTATTGTAAGTAGATGGGATTGTGGAGTTTAGGTTATAATCTGATTAGCCACAATCATATTAAATGGCAGAGCAGGCTTGAGGATGCTGAGTGAGCTATCCCTGCATATAGTCTGTAGCTTCCTAGAAATTTCCTACTGTGATGGAGCTCAGCAAGATTGCTTTCTCCAGGACTCTGGTGTCAGGCATATGGCTTGCCTTTATGAATGTGATCAAAGCCTTGATTTGGTGATGTTTCTGTGCCAAAGGTTTTAAAGGGCTTTGTGGAGATAACATTGATGGCATTTCTTCATGCTTTGAGGTGTCTAGAGGATACCAGAGGATGGGGATCTCTAATGCTTTGCACTGCAGGAATTCGTGCTTAACGCTTCGGTCCTTGCATACACTTTTACTCAGTTGACAAGAGGCCTTGCTGGCTTGTGGCAGGCGATAGACATCTGCTTTTGCTGAGCATTGGTTCCTGAGATATGGTAAGTGATCCACTTTTTCTCAAGTTGTCTTGTGGACCTTGATTTTTGAAGGACAGTTAGTTAGCTTGATTTTGGAATGGCCTGCAGTGGTTGGTATGGGGACCACTTCTTTTTGTGTTGTATGTCATTGATTTGGATGACAGAATTGATGGTTTTGTGGGCAAGTTTGCAAGTGAAACAAAGATAAGTGGAGGCGCAGGTAGTGTTGAGGAAGCAGGAAGGTTGCAGAAGGAATTGGACAGATTAGGAGAATGGGCAGAGAAGTGGCAAATGGAATATAGTGTCGGGAGGTTTACGGTCATGTGCTTTGGTAGAAGGAATAAAAGTAGAGACTATTTTCTAAATGGGGAGAAAATTCAGTAATCCGAGGTGCAAAAGGATTTGAGAGTCCTCATGCAGGATTCCCTGAAAATTAATTTGCAGGTTGAGTCGGTAGTGAGGAAGTCAAATGTAAAGTTAGCAGTCATTTTGAGGGGACTTGAATATTAAAGCAATGATATAATGCTGAGTCTTTATAAGGCACTGGTGAGGCGTGAAGTATTATGAGCAGTTTTGCCCCCATTATGTAAGGAAGGATGTGCTGACATTGGAGAGGGCTCAGAGGAGGTTCATAAGAATGATTCTGGGAATGAAAAGCTTATCGTATGTGGAGCGATTGCTGGCTCTGGGCCTTTATTCACTAGAGTTTAGAAGAATGGGGGGGGGATCTCACTGAAACCTATCGAATGTTGGAAGGCTTAGATAGAGTGGTTTTGGAGAGGATGATTCCTGTGGTGGGGGGAGTCTAGGACCAGAGTGCACGGCCTCAGAATAGGGATGTCCATTTAGAACAGAGCTGAAGAGGAATTTCTTTGGCCAGAAGGCAGTGAATCTATGGAATCTGTTGCATAAGCAGCTTTGGAGGCCAGGTCATTGGGTGTAATTAAGACGGAGATTGATAAGTCATGATTAGTCAGGGCGTGAAAGTTATGGGGGGAAGGCAGGAGAATGGGGTTGAGAGGGAAATTGATCAGGCATGAAGTAGTGGCGGAGCAGACTCGATGGGCTGAATGTCCTAATTCTGCACCTATGTTTTACAGTCTCAATGTCCATATACTTCCTTTTCCTGCATATTCACGTACCTATCTAAGAGCTTATTGAATACCTCTGTTGTATTTGTCTGCACTTCCAGGCATCCCACTGTGTATTTTGAATTTATCCCTGCCACCTTAAATGCATGCACTCTGGTATTGCACATTTCAATCCTGGGGAAAAAGCTACTTGCTATCTACTCTATCTATGCCTCAGAGAAAAACACCCCAAGTTTGTCCAGCCTCTCCTTATGGCACATGCCTTCTAATCCAGGCATCATCCTGGTAAACCTCTTGTGCATTGTCTTGAAAACCTTGATATCTTTCCTGTAATGTGACCAGAGTTGAATGCAGTACTCCAGGTGCAGCCTAACTAGAGTTTTATAAAGCTGCAACAAAACTTACTGACTCATAAACACAATTTCTCAACTAAAGAAGGCAAGCATGCCAAATGCTTTCTTTACTGTTGTGTATTTAATATTTCAGTAATATTGAAAAGTGTTTTCAAATAATTCATTACAGGTTATATGTAAAAATGAAGTAAAAATGAGAAGTTAGATCTACATTTTGAACTCCTGTGACAATATTTTAATTAGTTTAATACTTTGGAGTTACAAAACATAATATTTACCATCTATCAACCTGTGTAGTCAGTTTCAGAGAATCCCCAGATCTCTCTGCAAATCAGCACTGTCAAGGGTCTTGCCATTCCTATTTGTTTGGGTCAGTTTAGCTCTTTATGCATAATTAATACTCAGGACATTTATATAAGGCACTGTTACAAGGTGTGAAAGTGGGCCCTGTAGACTGGATCTAGTGGCTGTAGGCTGGGATGGATTCTGGATGATTGTTGGGTCATGAATCAAGAAGAAGTACCTCCTTGTGCTTGGTTTTAATTTTATATGTTGGCAGACCTCTAATCAGGTACCCCTCCTCCTTCAATTGATTTTCCAGTACATTACTAATATTACTAGTCTGGCCTTAAACTAGAAGACATCATTTACTTTTCCAAATTTTATATGGTCCATTTCCAGCACTTTTCCTCTTGGGCTTCTGCATCTTCATCACTGAGATAATCCACTATCTGTTTATGTGTATTTGTGCATGCATACGTATCAGTATATTAAGTTTGTTCAGCACATGCTACTTGCAATTTCATGCACCTTCATGCAATGGAAACTAAGATCTTGCTCTGCAGGTCTATGTGTTTCATGTAGTAGAGGGATTCCCAACCATTTTATGCCGTGGACCAATACCATTAAGTAAGGGGTCTGTGGACCTCAGTTTTGGAACCCTTAATATAGTACAATGGCCTCTCCACATTAAAAAGGTTCTGGCACTTTTATCTGCCTCTTGTACTTAACCCCACAGGACTACAGAAAAGGAAGTAGCTCTGTATCCCACAGCTATTACACCAGTAACATCAAACATTTTTAGGGATGACCGTGTTTCTCTGGCTGCTCCATATCTACAATGTTCATTCTGATTGTAATATTTTCTATTTAGCCTTCCTTTCAAAATTTTAACCAATTATCCCCCCCACTAACTTATTCCCTATACATTTCTTATTTATTCCCCTTCACTCCAAAGTCATAATAAAAGTTGCCATATCCTCATCTTTATTTTGTAGCCTCTGCATTTAATAAATTTCTTTATTGGAGAGATTTCTTGTACATGTTGGTGATGCTACAACTGCCAGTTTGCCTGTGTTCTTCTGAATACTTATGGGTAAAATTCATTGCACAATAGTGCATTGTATTTGCTGCTATCGGTGTTGTCTCTGCTGCATTTGACCAGCTGGGAATAGATTACTGTCACTATCTCATTATTTCAATTAAGTTTAGTGCAAACTTCTACAGCACCTCTTGTTACCACTGGTTATGTTGCAGACTTTTGGACTTGCAATAAATTCAGTTAAAGATTCTAATATTCTCACTTTACCTCTTCTAAACAAGTTTCCTCACTTGATACTTAATCAGCCTTCTACCCTGTCACGGATCTTTACTTGTCATATGCTAGCTTCTATTTGCTTTGCATCTCTGATTTTGTTTTCCATTTGAAGTGAGATGTCATTGACTGCAATGTTAATGTTGTTTCTTTCTCAAAAGTGTTGCTCAACTTGCTGAATATTTCCAGAGTATTCAGTTTTTATTTTAAATTTCTGCCATCTTCAGTTTTGAATTTGTGAGTATAATCAGTTGTGAAAAATTACCGTAGTGAGATTTATGTACCTGTTTCTTAATGGTTTGTTTGCAGCTAAACTGCATAGAAAAATAAACCTGCCCAGTTCATTGATGAGTCAATGTATTAGACCGGAAGCATGAAGGTTATTCCATCTAGAACTGAAAATGTGCAAACACACTTGAACACCTGAGCCCAAGGAGGCACATTAGACCAGAGCAAATTTTAATGCAATAGCAGACATCCCACCTCTCCCGGAAGTTCCGGGAGTCTCCCGCATATTAATAGTGGCTCCCTAATGCCTGCAAATTATATACAATGTCCCGGAAATCATTTTTTTTGAGAGAGCGAGTGCGAGATATATACCGGGGGATGTTCTTTTTTGATTAAACTTGAAACAAAGCATTAAATATAACACCTCCAATTAAATGCCTTTAGTAAGGATTTTGGATTATACTTATGGATACTTTAAAAGATCTTCAAAATGGAAGTGAATTTTCAGTAAATTTTCTGCTCTTGAAATAAAATAAATTAATATGCAATACTTATCCCTGCAACACCTTGCTTTCTATTTATGCAAGATTCTTTTAGAAATGCTAGTTTGTATCAACATAGTACGTCTTTCAAAATATACATATCAGAATGTAGAGCTGGAGGAAATGGGAGTTGTTGTTTCTAGCTTCACATTGAAAGCGCATCAACTATTACTCATTTAATGAAAATGTGGCTGTGAGCCCAATGAACATCACTGTCTTTGCATGGAGATTATACTCTACTATGCCTCTATCAAACAATGAATGCGTCTAAGTTTCTATATTTTCATTTCATTTTCTTGTTTCACAACATTTGAATTTTGTCTTTTACATTTGTTTATAATATCTCAATGTTATATTGATTTCTATTAGGGTGAGTTACGAGATTCCAGTCTCACTTAACCACTTCAGAAAAATTTGTACAAATGTTAAGATAGTTTTCAAACGTACTGTACATGAGACACTAAATTGCACACATTGTAATAAACTGGTATCAACTAGCATTGGAGACATGAGACTGCAGATACTGGAGTCAGGAGCACCATACAAAATGCTGGACCACATCAGCAGGTCAAGCAGCATCAAGGTTTCAGGATGAGGCCTTCCATCTGGATAACAATTAGCATTGTATTGTGGAGAGGATGCTTCCTATGGTGGGAGAGTCGATTTGGTATTACATATGTAATCCAAGCTTCCATCATCCCACCATTGGCATGAGTGGTTGTCTCTCTTTAGTGGTTTGACCACTTGACTGGTTTGCTTACATAATTCGATTAAAAATGTAGGTAGATGACTGCTTACGTGCACAAACATAACTTTAATTCAGATATCTATATGATGGGTCAGTAATTGATCTCACTTGCCATTATACATGAGAAGTGAGAAAGTGGCCTGGTAGACCATAAGATACAGGAACAGAATTAGACCATTGGCCATTGAGTCTGTTCTGCCATTTCATCATGGATGATTCATTTTCCCTCTTAACTCCAATCTTCTGTCTTCTCCCTGTGTCCCTTTATATCCTGCCCAGTCAAGCATCGATCGACCACTGCCTTAAACATATGTAAAGACTTGGCTTTCACACCTGCCTGTGGTAATGGATTTGACAGATTTTTAAAATTTTCTCCCCATTTAGAAGATAGTCTACCCTTCCATTTCTTTTACCAAAGTGCATAACCATCCACTTCCTGACACTGTATTCCATCTGCAACGACTTTGCGTGTTCTCCTAATCTGTCTAAGTCCTTCTGCAGCTTTTCTATTTCTTCAAAAGTACCTGCTCCTCTACCTATCTTCGTGCTGTCCACAAACTTTGCCTCAAAGCCATGAATTCTGTCATCCAAGTCATGGACATAAACGCAAAAAGAATCTGTCCCAACACACACCCCTGTGGAACACCACCAATCACCAGCAGCCACCCAGAAAAGGCTCCGCTTGTTTCTACTCTTTGCCTCCTGCCAATCAGGTACTGCTCTATACATGATAATATCTTTCCTGTAAAATACCATGGGTTCTTAACTTGTTAGGCAGTCTCATGTGTGGCACCTTGTCAAAGGCCTTCTAAAATCCCAAGTAACAGTAGTGTAGTGGTTAGCATACCACTAATATAGCACCAGCAACTTGGGTTCAATTCCTGCTTCTGGCTGTAAGGAGTTTATATGTTCTTCTGGTGACCTTATGGGTTTCCTCCGGGTGCTCCAGTTTCATCCTCACATTCCAAAGATGTATGGGTTAGTGGGTGAATTGGTCACATAGGTTTAATTGTACAGCGTGGGCTCGTTGGACTGGAAGGGCCTGTTACTGTGCGGTAACTCGATATAAAACAAATATAATCTTCAGGTGAAACAAGATTAGCTGATTGCTATTTATTTGGGTCATGCTGTATAGATGAATAACAGGCCCTGTTTTGAAGTTGTACATTTCTGTCCATGACTTCACTTCCATCTATAAATGTCTGTATCTCCTTATGATGAAAGCTAATCATGCAAATTTCTAATGCCTGTTAAAACATTCACCATTGGTGGAGTTGCATGCTTCAGTAGGGTGAGATCATTTAAGCAATGACATTTTGTATGGGCAGTTTTCTGTTATATGTGAACATAAAAAATATAATGGATTCTTTGCAATTTCTGACAGCTCCATTAAGAATCCACAGCAGTCACATCTTTCCCTTACCTTTTGAGGCTCCATGGTTAGTTCTTGCATCTTTACCAATCACTCCCCTCATGCCATTTTCCCTTTGACTGCAGGAGATGCAAAATCTGTCCTTTCACTTCTTCCTTTCTCATATTTGTGGACGAATAGTTTTTCTACATGAACTGGTTGTCATCATCTTCAAGATTCAAGTATGTTAAATATAATTTCCAGTACATAGGGTAAAGGAGAACGAAATAATTTTTATTCCAAATGAAATGTAGCACAAAAACTACAAATATAAGCATGTAAAATAGTTTATATACATTAATTGAATGTATATAAAGGATTCTAGATATGGGAGTGTCTGTACATAAGGTGACTGACAGAAAATGCTAAAGTAGTGATGGTAGGGGTTGTGGAGGGTTGGGTTAATGGGTGGTCGTGTTGATTGGCTTAATTGCTTGGGCAAGGTAACTTTCTTCTAATATATTATTTCTAATGTAGTGTCTTGCATTTAATGTACACCATGAGCTCTCTTCCGTATAAGAGAAATAAACGGTGGATTGTGTGATCACTTTGAGTACATCTGATGTATCTGTGGTCTCCTGCTGCATTATAACATTGTCCCACACAGACTGAAGGAACTAAAAGTCAGCCTTTAATTGCTACAGCCTGTTTGCCCATGATTCTGGTAGGTGGGAAGTTCCACTATTTAAATCTAGTTACAATAAAAGGACTGATGTAAATCTAAGTCTGTAGAGAGCGCAATTTGTGGAGAACTACCATATGCCTTTGGTTTTGAAACTCTTGTAGTCAACAAAGTTTTATTAATGCATTTTTCACAGGCTGTGCATTACATTAGTCTTATTGGAGAGACTAAATATTTAGGATGTGTGTCTGGTGTGGATCAAGTTGGCTGCTCTGTTGTGAATGATAACTTATTACTTAAACTTTATAGGGGCTGCACTTATCCAAGGAAGTGGAGATTGTCATCTGACTTTTGTAGATGGAAAGCCTTTAAGGAGTCATGGTGAAACACTTTCTGGACAATAACCAGGCCTTGTTATTGCTATTACATTTAACTTTTCTCGTTAAGTATCTGGTTTATGTGACTTCAGCCAGTAGATCATTTGGTAGGAATATCCCATGGCACATACTGGCCCTACATGAATACTATTTGAGTCTCATTGCAGGCATGAGTTGCTGATAGAATTGAATGTGTTCAGACTTTGATAAACATTAGCTCTTCTGACTTGATGTAGCAGCTAAAGATGGTTGGGCTGGAATACTGCCCTCAAAATCTTCTGCAAACTTGTCCTGAGATTGAGATGATTCTGAACTCTGAATGATTCTTCTCCTAATGGATCATAGTTCTTATACAATTTATATCAGTGCTCAATGTATGATATTTTTAAAAACAAATTTATAAAATACAGTGGATTCTGGTTAATTGGAACACATTGGGATCAGTGCATTTGGGCTCAGTTAAGCAGCTCCCCAATTAGCTGAAGTTTCATGGAAATAGTTAAAAAGGTATTATAAAAAAAAAAGACTACTGTTTAACGGAGTAACAAACTCTGGATGTAAATAAAATACAGAACAAATTAGGACACTATCACTATCAATGAGAGGGAATTTGATGATGGTGAGGACAATATGAGTGAGGTTGATGTACTGGATCATGCTGATATTAAGGGAGAGGAGGTATTGGAGTTGTTAAAATACATTAGGACAGATAAGTCCCTGGGGCCTGACGGAATATTCCCCAGGCTGCTCCACGAGGCGAGAGAAGAGATTGCTGAGCCTCTGGCTAGGATCTTTATGTCCTCGTTGTCCACGGGAATGGTACCGGATGATTAGAGGGAGGCGAATGTTGTTCCCTTGTTCAAAAAAGGTAGTAGGGATAATCCGGGTAATTATAGACCAGTGAGCCTTACGTCTGTGGTGGGAAAGCTGTTGGAAAAGATTCTTAGAGATAGGATCTATAGGCATTTAGAGAATCATGGTCTGATCAGGGACAGTCAGCATGGCTTTGTGAAGGGCAGATCGTGTCTAACAAGCCTGATAGAGTTCTTTCAGGAGGTGACCAGGCATATAGATGAGGGTAGTGCAGTGGATGTGATCTATATGGATTTTAGTAAGGCATTTGACAAGGTTCCACACGGTAGGCTTATTCAGAAAGTTAGAAGGCATGGGATCCAGGGAAGTTTGGCCAGGTGGATTCAGAATTGGCTTGCCTGCAGAAGGCAGAGGGTGGTGGTGGAGGGAGTACATTCAGATTGGAGGATTGTGAGTAGTGGTGTCCCACAAGGATCTGTTCTGGGACCTCTACTTTTCGTGATTTTTATTAACGACCTGGATGTGAGGGTAGAAGGGTGGGTTGGCAAGTTTGCAGACGACACAAAGGTTGGTGGTGTTGTAGATAGCGTAGAGGATTGCCAAAGATTGCAGAGAGACATTGATAGGATGCAGAAGTGGGCTGAGAAGTGGCAGATGGAGTTCAACCCGGAGAAGTGTGAGGTGGTACACTTTGGAAGGACAAACTCCAAGGCAGAGTACAAAGTAAATGGCAGGATACTTGGTAGTGTGGAGGAGCAGAGGGATCTCGGGGTACATGTCCACAGATCCCTGAAAGTTGCCTCACAGGTGGATAGGGTAGTTAAGAAAGCTTATGGGGTGTTAGCTTTCATAAGTCGAGGGATAGAGTTTAAGAGTCGCGATGTAATGATGCAGCTCTATAGAACTCTGGTTAGGCCACACTTGGAGTATTGTGTCCAGTTCTGGTCACCTCACTACAGGAAGGATGTGGAAGCATTGGAAAGGGTACAGAGGAGATTTACCAGGATGCTGCCTGGTTTAGAAAGTATGGATTATGATCAGAGATTAAGGGAGCTAGGGCTTTACTCTTTGGAGAGAAGGAGGATGAGAGGAGACATGATAGAGGTGTACAAGATAATAAGAGGAATAGATAGAGTGGTTAGCCACCGCCTCTTCCCCAGGGCAACACTGCTCAATACAAGAGGATATGGCTTTAAGGTAAGGGGTGGGAAGTTCAAGGGGGATATTAAAGGAAGGTCTTTTACTCAGAGAGTGGTTGGTGCGTGGAATGCACTGCCTGAGTCAGTGGTGGAGGCAGATACACTAGTGAAGTTTAAGAGACTACTAGACAGGTATATGGAGGAATCTAAGGTGGGGGCTTATATGGGAGGCAGGGTTTGAGGGTCGGCACAACATTGTGAGCTGAAGAGCCTGTACTGTGCTGTACTATTCTATGTTCTATGTTCTAATATTTCTACAGTACTATAAAAAAGACAGAAAAATTGCAAAAAGGCAATGTATGGTGAAATCCAAAAAGAAGTAGAATCCTATCTGCAGGCTGAGAATAAATGGGGAAGACATAAAACAAGTACAGAACTTTTGCTACTTAGGAAGCTGGGTGACATCAGATGGCAGGTGCGACTTGGACATCAAAAGAAGAATAGGGATGGCAAAAGACACCTTTACGAGAATGAAGAGCATACTGACCAATACTAAACCAGGCATGACAACCCGCCTCAGTACTGAAATGTTATGTTTATCCAGTTATGTTATATGGCTCAGAATGTTGGACAATATCTAGTAACATGAGGAAACGAATTGTAGCAGCAGAGATGTGGTTTTTGAGGAGGATGCAAAGAATATCATGGACAAAACGAATATCTAATGAGGATGTCATGAACAGAGCAAACACAAAAAGAGAAATAATGTATGAGATCATGAAAAGGCAATGTAACTTCATTGGACATATGATTAGGAAAGAGCAGTTAGAATGCATGGTAATTATGGGAAAGATTGAAGGGAAGAAAGCAAGAGGAAGACAAAGACAAATGATGATACAGACAGCAGTCAGAGTACTGGAAATGAATACCAATGAATTGATCCACTTGACCCGAAACAGGAGTGTGTGGGCCATGGCAGTCAAAGCTTAAACTGGGCACGGCACCTGATGATGATGATGATGATGATGATGATGACTATAAAATTGTGTACCAGTTCCTAATTGTTATCGATGGAGGAATTCATCCAGTGTACCTGTACGCTGCCACGCTCTTGATTGACTGTAAATGCACAAAATCAGCTTCGACTCCTAGTGTAGATACTGGACTGGCTTTATACGATGCTCTCGACGATTGCATCTTCCAAATCTTCATTTTCCTGGTAATGTTCAAGATGATCGTTGATAGTTTAAAATTCTTCATAGTTCTTAACTTGTCGAAGTAGTGGAAATCATTTCATTTTCACTTCCATATGTTTCTGGTATCTCTATGCCTGAATGCTTGAAACTGCAGTGAACAAACCAGTTCTGAATTGTCTTGTTGCTTACTTTTTTTTAAACAACTATCAGTGACAGAAATCACTGCATTTTGAACACAAGCGCAAGCAACTGATGCTATTTTAAAACTGTTCTCTCTAAGCATGGTGTAGTGTCCAACAGCCACACAAGTGCATGTGACTGACTCTGGTTAGAAGATGTTTCTCAACCAATTTGGGCTAGCGATCCCTATTTTAGGTAACATTTTTTCCTCCCTCTTTCACGGATCGTGCATTTCAAATTTGGAAGACTAAGGGTATTTCACGGATTTTGGATTTATTTTTAGATGGTTCCCTTATGTCTTTTGAACAATTATCTAATAAATATAATTTACCAAGAATACATTTTTTTTAGATATCTCCAAGTTAGAAATTTCCTAAGTACTATACTCTCTTCCTTTCCGACACTACCTCCTACATATATTTTAGATACTATAATTAACCTTAATCCATGTCAGAAAGGTGTAACGGCTATTATTTATAATATTATTATGAAACTTGGGAAAGCTCCATTTGATAAGATTAGGTCAGATTGGGAACAAGAATTGGGTTCTATTATTTCCGTGGATGACTGGGGGCAGATTTTACGATTAGTCAATACTTCCTCTATCTGTGTTAAACATTCTCTAATTCAATTTAAAGTTGTTCATAGAGCACATATGTCCAAAGATAAATTAGCTCGTTTCTATTCTCATATTAATCCTTTCTGTGATAGACGTCCAGGGCAGATAGCCTCTTTAACTCATATGTTTTGGTCTTGTCCTACTCTGGAAATTTTTTGGAGAGACATTTTTAATATTATCTCAAAGGTATTGAATATAGATATTTCTCCTCATCCTATTACTGCTATCTTTGGATTACCTAAAATTTCCAGTAATCTTTCCCCTTCAGCCCGTAGAATGATTGCATTTCTTACTTTAATGGCGAAAAGATGTATCTTACAACATTGGAAAGAGCCTAATGCTCCAACTACCTTTTTTTGGTTTTCCCAGACGATATTATGCTTAAATTTGGAGAAAATTAGAAGTAATCTTTATGATTCCTCACTTAAATTTGAACAGACCTGGAGATCTTTTATTCAATATTTTCATCTAATGTAATTTTTTTTTCTCTTTTGTTCCATATTTATATTCCCTTCTTGCCTTTTTTTAAAACTGTTTTTAATGGAGGCCGGGTTTGAGGACGTGATTTTAAGTTCTTTAACTCTACCTGTTTCCAAGTTAGCCCATTGCTTTGCTTTGCTTTTAGTTTAGTTGCACGGTGGGTTTTTTTTTGGGGTCTTTTTTTTGGGTTTTTTTTCCTTTTCTCTATTGATATATATATATAAAAATCAGTATACTATTATTTTACCATATTATTTTATGTTTATGTTGCACTGTTTGTATCAATTTTTTCTTCTGTATTAATATCTCCTGTAATTTTTAACAGTGTATTAGTGCCTCTATGGTTTACCCTTTGTATACTTATTCAATAAAAAGATTTAAAAAGAAAGAAAGAAAGAAGATGTTTCGCAACAGTCTCCTCCTCCAGTGAAGCAGCATAGTGTCTGAAATAAGCAAAGGGAATCCTGGCTATTTTCCCAAATAGTTTGTTCTTTAAGAATTGTCCCAAATAAGTAGCTGCTCTGATTAACTAATAGTCAAATTAACCGGAATCCACTGAACTTGAGTTGTATCTGTAGAGAGATATGCAGTTAATGTTTCAGGCTGTTGGTCTTGCATCAGAGCTGTATGATTAGTTTTTGCTGTTATAATAAAATGAAATCAAATTGGAATAAATTCACACTGCTGTGTGTCATTCAGTATTGTGGTTCTTCTAAGGGTGTGTGCTAATGTGACTTGAACTATTAGCATTTACACACCTTAATTCAAACTGATAACTGATATTCATTTTAATTTAGGAAATAATTCTTGTAAACATTGCTAAGAAGTTTTCAATCTATATTAAACATGAATTATTATTATTTTGATTGACAGACCTTAACATTTACTGATGGTGTTGTACCTGGCTAGGATTTATTCTTCTATTTGGAATATTTGTAAACAATTTCTCAAATGGTTACTATGATAGTTCTGGATAAATTGCTCATTAAAGTTTGAACATCTAAGTTAAATATTAAGATTTTATGATTGTGAAATATCATAAAATGTGTTTTTAATGTAACTTGTAACAACATGTTACATCCCTAAGGAGAAGTTTGCTAAAATATCCTAACAGTTAGGGACTTGTCAAAAAAAAACCATGTAGTGTTTTGTGGAAAGCAGCGCTCATTTCAGCATGCAAACAGCAGGAATACTGCAGATGCTGGAAATGTTTTGTGAGATCTGAGATGTTTCTAAGCAGCAACAAAAAAATTAACTTGACTATCCTAAAACAAAGATTGATATCATAGGGGCTGTTCTGTACAGGAAACAATTACTAAATTTCTTGCAACACACATAAAAGTGATGGTTCATTGATTTTTTTTTTGCGCTGATTCCACTGAAGAAAGCTGCTGCAAATTGCACCATTTATATAGGAGGGTTGAAATCCAGAACAACTTTTCAGTTTTCCATATTAAAACCTGCATGCACAGAAGTCCATAATATTCTGGATGTCAGTCTCACTGTGCAAGCTTTTATTATAATTACAAAATTGGGGTCATTTACCTACTCATTCTTAATCTGCCTGTTCATTTTATATATATATATATATATATATATATATATATATATTGTTCCCATCACAAATCAAAATTGTTTCAAGCAACATACATCAAAGTTGCTGGTGAACGCAGCAGGCCAGGCAGCATCTATAGGAAGAAGCGCAGTCGACGTTTCAGGCCGAGACCCTTCGTCAGGACTAACTGAAGGAAGAGTGAGTAAGGGATTTGAAAGCTGGAGGGGGAGGGGGAGATGCAAAATGATAGGAGAAGACAGGAGGGGGAGGGATGGAGCCGAGAGCTGGACAGGTGATAGGCAGAAGGGGATACGAGAGGATCATGGGACAGGAGGTCCGGGAAGAAAGACGGGGGGGGGTGACCCAGAGGATGGGCAAGAGGTATATTCAGAGGGACAGGGGGAGAAAAAGGAGAGTGAGAGAAAGAATGTGTGCATTAAAAAGAGTAACAGATGGGGTACGAGGGGGAGGTGGGGCCTAGCGGAAGTTAGAGAAGTCAATGTTCATGCCATCAGGTTGGAGGCTACCCATACGGAATATAAGGTGTTGTTCCTCCAACCTGAGTGTGGCTTCATCTTTACAGTAGAGGAGGCCGTGGATAGACATGTCAGAATGGGAATGGGATGTGGAATTAAAATGTGTGGCCACTGGGAGATCCTGCTTTCTCTGGCGGACAGAGCGTAGATGTTCAGCAAAGCGGTCTCCCAGTCTGCGTCGGGTCTCACCAATATATAAAAGGCCACATCGGGAGCACCGGACGCAGTATATCACCCCAGTCGACTCACAGGTGAAGTGATGCCTCACCTGGAAGGACTGTTTGGGGCCCTGAATGGTGGTAAGGGAGGAAGTGTAAGGGCATGTGTAGCACTTGTTCCGCTTACACGGATAAGTGCCAGGAGGGAGATCAGTGGGGAGGGATGGGGGGGACGAATGGACAAGGGAGTTGTGTAGGGAGCGATCCCTGCGGAATGCAGAGAGAGGGGGGGAGGGAAAGATATGTTTAGTGGTGGGATCCCGTTGGAGGTGGCGGAAGTTACGGAGAATAATATGTTGGACCCGGAGGCTGGTGGGGTGGTAGGTGAGGACCAGGGGAACCCTATTCCTAGTGGGGTGGTGGGAGGATGGAGTGAGAGCAGATGTACGTGAAATGGGGGAGATGCGTTTAAGAGCAGAGTTGATAGTGGAGGAAGGGAAGCCCCTTTCTTTAAAAAATTGTTTGTTTGGCACTGAAGGAAAAATTGCTGCACTCTTGAGTTATATTTATTAATTATTTTTCCAGAATCTGCCTATTGCTGGGAACATAAGCAATTGTTGTTCATTTAACTTAATAGATTGTTTGCAAAGGAAGCAATTGAACTTCAGTAAAATAATACACATCCTTGATCAATTTTGCAAAAAAAAATCTAAGAATCACTTGTGTTTGGTCAAAAACATGAGAAATTTGTTGCATTGATTATTGGTAATCTAAATTATGTAGTTAGTTTTAGAAACAGGAGCCAATTAATTTATTTTAATAGGTTGTGAGTAGTATCAAGTTGCCAAGACTGTCCTCATTGGAACTGAAACTTGCTTGCTTTACCTGTTTGTATTCTCACTGGTATATAACCAGGCCAGTGTTATTTTTTTCCTAATGCAAGATGCAGTCCGTTATAAGGTCTATTTGTAGCTTTAAACAAACATTTAATGATTGAAAGATTTTTCTAGGAATTCTAGATTTGACCACATAATGGGTAGGCATAACCTCCTACAAAAATATGATTGGAGCATCTTAAAAATGAAACCAGTTATGCACTGAAACGTCATCTGTGATATAGAATTTCAAGTTAAAGTTTAATTATCATTCAACAATTCATGAATGTAGCCAAATGAAACAGCGTTCCTCTGGGGCAAAGGTGCCAACAGCACATTACACTAAGAGTGCATATGGTTATGATTTCAGTAAACCATACAGTCACACAGAATAATAAATAAAAATATATAGCCCAAGTACCTGACTGGCTCAACTGTAGTCTGAGTCCAATTTGTTCTTGAACTGAGTGAACACCGGAGGGCAGCACTGAGCTGGCACTGGAGAGTAGCACTGACAGGAGGGGCCAGGCCCCATCCCAGTATGGATTCCAGAACCCCTCACAGAGGCTGTCCCACACTGTCTAGGTGTCTCCTTTCCTAGATGGCTGCAACAGGCGACCCTGTGGCTTTGGCCTCATCCTCGCCACAGCCAAGGTAATGCAGCTCCCCTGCTGTCGGTCTTGCCAGTGAACCAGTGAACCGAACTTGCAGTATACTACATTATAGGGTAGTGTATTCCAACAGGGTCTTGCAATCCCAATAAAAAAAATGTCCATGACAATCATTCACACTGTCACGGCACAATGACACACAACAAGACCAGGTGAAAACAATGGGTATGTAATTAGTCCAGTTGATGGGATTGTCTTAGACATAGAAACATGGACATAGAAAATAGGTGCAGGAGTAGGCCATTCAGCCCTTCGAGCCTGCACCGCCATTCAGTATGATCATGGCTGATCATCCAACTCAGAACCCTGTACCTGCCTTCTCTCCATACCCCCTGATCCCTTTAGCCACAAGGGCTATATCTAACTCCCTCTTAAATATAGCCAATGAACTGGCCTCAACTGTTTCCTGTGGCAGAGAATTCCACAGATTCACCACTCTCTGTGTGAAGAAGTTTCTCCTCATCTTGGTCTTAAAGGGCTTCCCCTTTATCCTTAAACTGTGACCCCTCGTTCTGGACTCCCCAACATCAGGAACAACCTTCCTGCATCTAGCCTGTCCAATCCCTTTAGAATTTTATACATTTTAATAAGATCCCCCCTCAGTCTTCTAAATTCCAGCGAGTATAAGCCTAGTCGATCCATTCTTTTATCATATGAAAGTCCTACTATCCCAGGAATCAATCTGGTGAACCTTCTTTGTACTCCTCTACGGCAAGAATGTCTTTCCTCAGATTAGGGGACCATAACTGCACACAATACTCCAGGTGTGGTCTCACCAAGGCTTTGTACAACTGCAGTAGTACCTCCCTGCTCCTATACTCGAATCCTCTTGCTATGAATGCCAGCATACCGTTCGCCTTTTTCACCGCTTGCTGTATCTGCATGCCCACTTTCAATGACTGGTGTACAATGGCACCCAGGTCTCATTGCACCTCTCCTTTTCCTAATTGGCCACCATTCAGATAATAATCTGTTTTCCTGTTCTTGTCACCAAAGTGGATAACCTCACATTTATCCACATTAAATTGCATCTTGCAGTACTTGCTGTTCAAAGTAACCAGCAGTAAATTGCAATCATAAAAAAAGACATGCAGAATGTATAAATACACCTCTCAGTGCAAGTTTAGAGTTGTATACAACTTTTTTTTTGCTGATTTAAAAATTGATGATCATACTTATCCTGCTGACATTTCTGTCGTGAGAAAAGGACGAGCTACCAACATTGACACCACATGCATTGTTGTCAGTAAAGGTTTTTGGTTATTGGAGTGAGCAGGATGGAAAAGAGACATTACAGATTGTTGTCTTCGGCACAATTAGCAATTTACCTATCTTAATGAACACCATTTGTTTCTCAGTCATTCTACTGAGTGGGGAGGTTAGACTGGATTGGTGAATGGACAAATGTTTGAACTTGTGGATTTTATTGAACTGAACAAATTGTGGCAGTGGATGCACTAGTAGCACTTGCAAAGCTATCTACTATCTAATGTGGATTTAATGAAAGATGGTGTCTGTTTCCTGAAGGAAACCAAAGTGACATTAATTGAAATTGTTGAGGACACGAAGAATACTGGTCACAATACAGTGTTAGTAACTTTGATTTTGCTTGTTATGTGGGTGGAATCTCATTAGCAATCCTATTATCTGTGATTAAAATTTAATACAAATACTTACAATTTAAATTGCTTTTATATTTAAAAATTGTCTTTGAATAAAACAAATGATTTTCTATCTTTTTAGTAACAGCTGTTTGATCAGATTATGGAAGGTTTATTAAAAATAGTTTTTGTACACATACATTTGTATATGCTACATTTGTATATAATTTGGTGCAAAATATAGAATATTACAAAATGGCAGATGATCAAAATATCTGCAACTACAGCTGTTCTTCCAGGTTGGAAGGAAATGGACAAGTGCTTAGACTGGAATGTGACAATCTATGCACCAAACACAAAATGCTGAGGAACTCAGCAAGTCAGGCAGTATCTATGAAGGGGAATAAACAGTCAATGTTTCAGGCTGAGACTGTTCATTAGGACTGGAAAGGAAGGGGGCAAAAGCCAGAGTAAGAAGGTTTGAGGAGAGGAAGGAGTAGAAGCTGGAATATAATGGGTGAGACACCAGGTGAGGGAGAAGTTAGCCCAGTGGTGGAGAGGTGCATGAAGCTGCGAGTGCAGAGGTGGATGAGGTAAAGGGCTGAAGAAGGAGGAATCCAATGGGAAAGGGAATCAGAGGGAGTTGTTAGGGGAAGGGGTTGCATTTGTACAAGATTTCCAGCATTTATAGAATCTTTTGTGCTTACAGTCTATG
This sequence comes from Mobula hypostoma, assembly GCF_963921235.1. Classification (NCBI taxonomy): domain Eukaryota; kingdom Metazoa; phylum Chordata; class Chondrichthyes; order Myliobatiformes; family Myliobatidae; genus Mobula; species Mobula hypostoma. The sequence continues at coordinate 182,747,200 of NC_086098.1, forward strand.
TAATAAGTTCTTTCTCTACACGGGCTGATAATCTCCCAAAAATTTAAGACTGCACCCTTTGGTACTTGCAACGAAACCTAAAACATTTTTTCAAACTCCAGGAGGTGGTTTGTATTTCCTTGAATGGTAAAGATTAGTCATTTAAAAGAAACAACTACATCAATTCCTCTTTTTAAAAACAGTAGCCATCTTCTGCTAAACTGACGGATTTTTTCCAGCCCCGGTCAAAGGTCTTGGCCTGAAATGTTGACAGTTAATTCCTCTCCATAGATGCTGCCTGACCTGCAGAGTTTCTCGATATTGCATGTTTTGCTCTGGATTTCTAGCATCTGCATAATCTTTTGTGTTTTCTGGAGTGGCTTGTGCTGGATATCTTTTCCTAGTATAATTTTACCAATTGTGAAATTGGTCTGGATGCGTCAGGCTGTGAAATACTTTGTCATAGACTCTGTTTTCTTTCCCTTTTTGAATCTGCAGAAAAGCCATTGCCCTACATGAACTAGTTTCATAACGTTGCCCAGAGTCAAATTAAAGGGGAAATTATGGGGCAGGATAAACATGCTGCCTGAGAGTCATATTGGGAAATGAATTAGTCCTTCGTAGTGGGGATTATAAGTGCCCAAAATCTGCACACTAGGTACCCTTGTCAACCAAGCTGGCAATGATATAATGATTTGCTAGCACTTGGACTGCATTAGTTCAAACTCTAGAGCTGATTTTGTTGACAAACTGAAGCAACGTTATGTGGTCCATGTTGACTTGTCTCTTCTCAAAGACAGGTCCCTATTTTGCACCAGCAGAGCTATGTTCACATTGTAGTAGGTGGGAAGGGCACCTTCTGCCTCCTGTAAAATGATAGAATTCCTATTTGCCAAACTCAGCTTCCGTGTGTCAGTGGTTGTCTTGCACATTGCATCCCTCTGCTGACACACAGTGGCTTTTCTCTTGTAGGGAGCAGCTTTCAGTTGATGGGTGGCATCCTTTTGCTCTTAGAGAAAAGTGAACTGCTTATGGGCAGATGGTCATTGATTTTGCAACACTCTTCACAAATGGCATGTTGATGCTTAATGACATCTAGCTGTGATTTATAGCTTATAGATTCTTCAGTATGACAGATCCCAAACTGGCATAATCAGGGTGATACCACTCAGAGACAGGAAGAGCTCAGTGACATACCACCTCCAAAGTGGAGGTCCTATTCTTTTGGCTTTGCACAATTTCCTTTGGGTATTTCATGCTCCTTATCAACCAGCTCAACAAGTGGCTTGTAATCTGTGCGTGTGCTTGCTCCTGACATGTTAGGAAAGCAGTCCTATCATAGCCCTCCTCTGAGTCCTCCTGGGGCAAAGTTGATTCAAGGCCAGCCATCCCACCCCCAACCCAGGTGAACTTCAGGCCAATTTTTTTTAACCTCACTTGTGCCTTAAGTAGCTGAAGTGGAAGTGTGTGAATGCAAGTGCAAAGAAAAATTGTGATCACATCAGCATTCCTTCTTTCCTTCACTGACCAATGGTTTGCTTCTCGGCCTTTTGGCTAAGATCAAGTGTACTGCACTCTTCTGGGAGTGGGAAAGGGAACCTTATTCTGATGTCTGACAAAGGCATAGATAGTTTTATATAAAGCATGTCTGATATTACAACACCGATGGTAATAGGATTTCTGCTGTAGATCAAATAAATGCGAACGTAGACTTAATGAAACATTGGGGGCTAATGACCTTCCCTAGAGCCTCTTTATTCCTGAGTGCAGAGTGGTCTGTAAAATTTGCCTTTAATGTATTGATATTAACACCACAAAAATATACAACCATTTGTGTAGCACAGTATTAGTTGCAGCACCATGTAGTGTTTTGGGACTCAGTTAACAATGGGAACAGTGACAGGTAAATGGGGCTTGATGCAAAAAAAACATTGCTTGCAGACAGGGGTAGCTATTACGATACACTTCTGCCTATTGGATAGAAAGAATCTTTGGCAAAACATTCACATTTATGCTCTCCAACCCAGCATCTTTATATGAAGGCTGTCTCAACCAGTCCCAGCATTGTTAGTCATGCCAATCTAACTTCAAGAATTTGGACTGGGCAATAATATGTGAAAACTTGAAGTTTGTGACCATTTTCATAGTCTGCTTTATGGTGGTGATAGGCTACATGATGGTAACTTAATTTTATGTTCTTCCTTTTAAATTATTTTTCCAAGTGGAGCTGAAAGATGCATTGAAATAGAACCGCTACATGATCACTTTTTGGGAAGACTTTGAGATCAGAGGTAGAAAATACATGTTGCAAAAGTAATAAATTTAGCTACAAAAATTCTGACCAATTATAGTCACCTTATTCTATTCATTCAGCAAGATTAAGAATGAATGTGAAAAATTGAACCCTGCAGTTAATGGAATTCAGCTCTGGTCCAAAAAACTTCTTTTTAACCATCGTTATTTTAAAGATAGATCACTTAATGGATTTAGTTCCTAGGCCAACATATTGCAAAGGATAGACCAATAAGGAGAGCAGGATCGAGATAAAGTAATTCCTTCAAATGCATGAGCATTACAATATTTGCCAGCAAAGTGCAGTCCTGCTCTTATGTACCTATTATGCCATGATTACATGGCTTTCAACTTTCATCTGGAGATCTTCAATTTGGGTCAGTTGTTACTCACTTCATTAGGAAGAATAGAAGTGTTGAATTTGCTTTTATGCGCAGAGCCCACAGAATGTATAGCATAGTACACCTTATCTGGGTATACTCGTATAGGAAACAATGTTAGCATGCAGGAACAGCAAGTAATTACAAAGGCAAACAGAATATTGTCTTTTATTACAGTAGGGGTGGAGTTAGAAAATTGAGAGGTTTTGCTACAACTCTACAAAGCATTGGTGAAGCCTCAACTTCTGGACTACAGGTTACAGTTCTGCCTGTCACAATTAAAGTGGGATAGACTTGATTTGGAAGCTGTTTAAATAAAACTCAATAAGTGATTTCAGAGATACAGTGAGGAAAGATTTTACCTGTCCTGAGAGGAATTTGAAGAAAGTGAAATCACTTTCCAGTGGCTGGATTTCCTTCTATACCCCAGTGTCTTTGCCTCCATACATTATGTATTTTGTGATTCTATTTTTTTTGGAGGTTTGACCTCCTAAGTAAGATGGAGAAGAAATAGAATGTATAGATTCTGATTCTGGAGGTATGAAGGATGCTGAAAGAGAATGAGAGGTGCAAATGGTATAACAGCTTGTATAACTAACAACCATGTGTGTGGTACACATATTAAAAAAAAGTGGTCTTTGTGGTGGTGTGCCTAGCTTACCGTTAATAGCTTCCAAAATTGTTAAATTTCATGTGGTGTAGGTGTCTTACAGTTGAAGGCAACCACTTTTGCCAAACTCTCTTAACTATGGTGCTGGTAGTTCTATTCCAATTCACCTCCACAAAGTATCTCACTAATTAGGATTCCCATATCCCTTCTAGTCTATTTACCATCTTGGATGCTCTTTCTTCTGCAGCCTGCCTGCTATCCTCAATGGCAGTTATAAAATATTGCTGTTGTCTGGCTGCCTTCTATGGGCAGTATGTCTTTTAAGAGCTAACATCCTACTATGGTGGTTGCTATCAAAGCCTTGATGGTTGCATTCAGTTGGTGATATTGAACAGAGGAAGTCTTGTTTTGGTGTTTGTCCTTGGTCCAAGTCACCGGCACGTTGAAGAATTTCTTTATTTTTGTCTGGGTCCATATTGGATGTTGACTACAAATGTGTTTTAGCATGCCAAAAATATGCTATCCAGTTTCTAGTTAACTTTATACCTGATGTATTTCAGTTCCACCCACTCCACTCTCACCCTTGCTTTTCAAGTCAGATACTTGTTTAGGTTACAGTGGTATGCAAAAGTTTGGGCACCCCTGGTCAAAATTTCTGTTACTGTGAATAGCTAAGCGATTAAAAGATGATCTGATTTCCAAAAGGCATAAAGTTAAAGATGACACAGTTCTTTAATATTTTAAGCAAGATTACTTTTTATTTCCATCTTTTACAGTTTCAAAATAACAGAAAAGGAAAAGTTTGGGCACCCTGCATGGTCAGTAACACAGCTTGTAAATGCTTTCTGTAGCCACCTAAGAGTCTTTCAATTCTTGTTTGGGGGATTTTCACCCATTCTTCCTTGCACAAGGCTTCTAGATCTGTGAGATTCTTGGGCCCTCTTGCATGCACTACTCTTTTGAGGTCTATCCACAGATTTCCAATGATATTTAGGTCGGGGAACTGTGAGGGCCATGGCAAAACCTTCAGCTTTCGCCTCTTGAGGTAGTCCATTGTGGATTTTGAGGTGTGTTTAGGATCATTATCCTGTTGTAGAAGCTACTCTCTTTTCATCTTCAGCTTTTTTACAGACGGTGTGATGTTTGCTTCCAGAATTTGCTGTTATTTAATTGAATTCGTTCTTCCCTCTATCAGTGAAATGTTCCCCGTGCCACTGGCTACAACACAAGCCCAAAGCATGATTGATCCACCCCCCGTGCTTAACAGTTGGAGAGGTGTTCTTTTCATGAAATTCTGCACCTTTTTTTTTCTCCAAGCATACCTTTGTTCATTGCGGCCAAAAAGTTCTATTTTAACCTCATCAGTCCACAGGACTTGTTTCCTAAATGCATCAGGCTTGTTTAGATGTTCCTTTGCAAATTCCTGATGCTGAATTTTGTGGTGAGGACGCAGGAAAGGTTTTCTTCTGATGACTCTTCCATGAAGGTCATGTTTGTGCAGATGTCGCTGCACAGTAGAACAGTGCACCACCTCTCCAGAGTCTGCTAAATCTTCCTGAAGGTCTTTTGCAGTCAAATGGGGGTTTTGATTTGCCTTCCTAGCAATCCTACAAGCAGTTCTCTCGGAACGTTTTCTTGGTCTTCCAGACCTCAACTTGACCTCCACCGTTCCTGTTAACTGCCATTTCTTAATTACATTACGAACTGAGGAAACAGCTACTTGAAAACGCTTTGCTATCTTCTTATAGCCTTCTCCTGTTTTGTGGGCATCATTTATTTTAATTTTCAGAGTGCTAGGAAGCTGCTTAGAGGAGCCCATGGCTGCTGATTGTTGAGACAAGGTTTGAGGAGTCAGGGTTATTTAAGAAGCTTTGAAATTTGCACCCCCTGGCCTTTCCTAATGATGACTGTGAACAAGCCATAGCCCTAAACAAGCTAATTAAGATCTGAGACCTTGGTAAAAGTTATCTGAGAGCTCAAATCTCTGGGGGTGCCCAAACTTTTGCATGGTGCTCCTTTACTTTCTTTCACTGTAAAATTTTACAAAACAAAAATAATATACCGATCTTGCTTAAAATGTTGAAAAGAATGTTTCATCTTTAACTTTATGACTTTTGGAGATCAGTTCATCTTCTGCTCACTTAACTATTCACAGTAACAGAAATTTTGACCAGGGGTGCCCAAACTTTTGCATGCCACTGTACATGCCATAAAGTTCCTTCTTTTGTTCCTGAAGAGGTGAATGTGTTGTGTGTGTAAGCTCATTTCTGCAACATCTGTAAAAGCTTGTGGGGTTTGTTAGCACAATGCATATTTGTGATCTGACAAGTCTCATTGGACCATTCCTAGAGCAATGGAAGAACAGAAGATTTCAGCCCAGATGGCTGCTTTGGTCATTGCAGATAGTTCTAGTGATGAATGCTCTTGTGCTTGTAAATTTATATTGTTTATCACGTCTTTTAATTTTATAATGAGTACACTGAAAAGATTCTGAAATATAGCAATTGTTAGTGTTTCTCAGTATTGTTGTCTGCAGTAAATATTTTGAGTAACATTTGCCAAAGTAATAACACAGACTCAAATTACTCCTTGCTTTCTTATTGTGGTTTCCTGAAGATGGAAATTGCCAATATTAGGTAATTGTTATCAATTACAAAATCTATGAATAATTGTGACAGTGTTGAAAGGACAGTCTAGATTTTCGATTGTCTATTGTGGATTAGTACAGATCCAATGTAAAGTTTTCCAGTGCTTTTAGGAATTTAAAAATCCTGGTGGTTTTATAGGCATGTAATAATATTGTGAAATACTGTAGATACAATAAATATGAAGCATTGTAGTTGAGTTGAAATACCATCAGTCCATTAAGAATTGTTAATTTGAAATTTCATGATATTGTATATTCTTGAAGGGGCATTGCTTTTGATTAAATATGATTTGTCTTTTGAGCTGAAACATTAACAATATTAGATGGATAATCTGTGGAATACCTTTGTGATCAAATGTCCATTTGTGGGTGACTGACATTTTTGTTTCTGGCCTTGCATAATTTAAACAAAATTGAAATTCATTGCTGTCTTTTCAAAAGTTTTATCTTTTTTATCAGTTGTTTAATGTAGACTGTTAATGATTAAAACTTGATTAGGTTTTCAGTTTTGCATTTTTCTTGGTAAATTTATCCATGCACTTTTCCTCCTTCTCCTTTCTTAAATACAATTTCTTTCTTAGTACACCACAGTCCCAGGTTACACTTGTACGCCCGGCCCTATTTAATAACATGAAGAACATTCCTGAGTGGATATTTAAATTAACTGGTTTCAGTTCCTTGTTTCTTTTTTGATTCATAGAAAAAATAAGAGAGTAGGTCTACTGGCTGTATCTTTTTGAACCAAAAGTTATGTAAGTGACTTTTTAAAAAAAAGTTATGAAATATTTTGATATGGTGTGGTAGGAATGTAGTCACAAGTTAAAACTCAAATGTGAAACTTTCAGCACACTCATAAATAGGCACAAATAAAAAGGTGTGGCAGAAATGAGATTAATTATTTGCGGTCTGGCACTGATCAATGGATGTGCAATCAAACAAGGTGCTGGAGAAACTCAACTGGTTAGTCAGCATCTATGAAGAGAAATGGACAGGAAACATGTCGGATTGAGACCTTTCACTTGGATTCTGGATCACGCCATTACATCCCATCTACTCCTAGCCCCTAAGTCCTTGGAGCTGCTGCCCATCCCACTGCCCTGATCCTATGCCTGACCACAGCTCCAATTCCTGTTGTGTCTTTATCATTCCCCTCTGATCTTTTTTCCTCCCTGATACAGGGCAGACTGTCCTCAGCAGAGTCCTTGCCTATTTGCACTCCTACATCCAAAGTTCAATGTGTTTCCCATGAGATACAGATGTTCTTCCATCACTTTTACCTCTGTGGCTATTTCTTTGGGAAGCAGTCTTTACCTATCCACCCCCTACACCGTTTCTACTGCATCCACCCTTCCTTCTGGCCTTTCTTCCCTCTTTTGAACTACTGATATAACATCAAATACCTTGACTTTTTTACTCCTCTCACCTGCTCTATCTTTGCCCCCTGTCTGAATGCATAGCTGTCCGGTCACTCCAGACTATTCCCAAAATCTCCATCAAACCCAAAGACTGGCTGTGCTGTTGTAGACCAGTGGACTGATCGCTACCTTGCAGCAGTTAGCTGCCAGCTCTTGGATACCTTCTCATACCTACCCCTTGACTATGACCTCACCAAAAATCATCAGATTTTTGTCTTCCATATGATCACAGATCTCATCATTTGAAGTGATGCCCCTCTACAGCTCCAACCTGATGGTTCATGAACCTTCTATTGCCTGTTTCTATCTCCTACCCAGGATTTCCAAGGAAGACTGTTCTGGTATGCCCATTTTATTCCTTGCCTGCTTTCCTGCTTTTGTCTACTAAGCTTATCTCCTCATACCTTCACTCCATCTTGTTTTACTCCCCCCCTCGCCCCCCCAGCCCACCCTTGTCCAGTCGCTTATCCCTGTGACACCTTACAAACCCGTCACCATTTTAATAACTTTAAACTCTCTGGTCCCAATTACCTTATCTTCACCATGAATGCCAAATTCCAATGCACTTTCATCCTTCTTCAAGAAATTCCTGGGGTTCTCCATTTCTTTTCTAGAACAGTCTGATGAAAAGTCTTGACTAGAAACATTGACCATGCATTTCACTGCACAGATGCTGCTTGACCTACTGAGTTCTTCCAGTATCTTATTTGTTGCTCCAAATTGCAGCATTTGCAGTCTCTCATGTCCCAATGGTATACAAATATTACTTAGTATAAAGTTTTTAAAAAATTCATTCTTGGTTTGTGTTAATAACATTGCATGCATGGAATATAATCCCTTTTATATTATAACTGCCACAAAAATTTCTATAGTTATTCAGTCTTATGCTTCATTATACACAATAATTGGGCATGAAGTTATATGGAGGTATTAGGGTTGGCAGGCACAAAGCTTATTAGAATTTTTTAAAAACTTGAAATGGAAAAATGCACCTTTTTACAAAGTTTGTAAGTTGTAATCAATCTGGCAGGCAAATGCAGTGTTAGCATTAATTTTGAGAGGATATAATGCTGAGACTTTAAAAGGCATTGGTCAGATCATATTTGGAGTATTGTGAGCAAGTTTGGGCCCCTTATCCAAAAATGGGTGTGCTGCGTTGGAAAGGGTCCAGAGGAGGTTTAAGGGAATGATCGCAGGAATAAAAGGGTTAATGTATGAGGAGTGTTTGATGACCCTGGGCCTGTACTCACTGGAGTTTAAGAAGAATGGCGGGGCGAGGGGGAGGGAATCTCATTGAAACCTACCGAATATTAAAAGGCCTTGATAGAGTGGAACTGGATAGGATCTTTCCCATAGTCTAGGACCAGTGAGCACAGCCTCAAAATAGAAGGATTGTCCTTTAATGCAGAGATGGTGAGGAATTTCCTAAGCCAGAAGATGGTGAATTTGAGGAATTCATTGCTACAGATGGCTGTGAAGGCCGTCATTGGGCATATTTAAAGTGGAGGTTGATAGGTTCTTGATTAATATGGGTGTCAGAGGTTATGGTGGAAGGCAGGAGAATTGGGTTGCGAGGGAAAATTATTTAACCATGATCAAATGGCGAAGCAAAAATTGTCTGCTTAATTTAGTATCAATGTTTTCTTCCAACCTTAAAAGATTAAGACTTGGACTTGTGTACTTGTTTTCACTTCTCCTGTAGAACACTCCAAAGCATTTTAAGCTAACAAAATACCTTTGAAGTACAGTCTCTTCTGAAATGTAGGAAATACGGCAGACAATTTGGACATGCTAAATCCCATAAAACACCAGCTAAGCATTGGCCCTGTTGGTCAGTATTTGATACAATTATGTGCTCCCTTAAAAGGGAGAGATCTTATCCTAAAAGAGTATATTTTATCTTTGAATTACATATAGTACATATTATATAAAAGCTTCTGTGCTGTGAATCTACAGCAATCTACTGTGAATCTAGTAATGATTTATTATTGCTTTGGAGAAGTTGATGGGCCATGTTCTTTCATAATAATCTTGGGTCAATCTGTAACTGCACTCTTGAAGTGTTAAATGTAAGATTTAGAAGTGTTCAATTTGTAAGGGGAATATTTTCTGCATTGTATATATGGGATTCAAATGATGTATTTCTGATGGCTAATGGTGGAAAATTGCAGTTTTCTTTTCAGTATTAATTTTTTTTTGTTTTAGGTTGTGAACATCTTGAAAAATAAAGAAACTATATTCAATAAGGTATCCAAAGAGAATAATGTACTAACGTGCCTTTGTTGGAAAGCAGGAGTTTTTCCAAAGGGAGGATGAATAGTGAAGAAGAATTTTATGATGCTGTTACAGGCAAGTATTTTAATGACTGTTACATCCTATACTTTTTGAAGCTCTCAATCTATATTTCCAATGAATGGGAATTAAAATAAAATATCAATGCTAGTAAAAGCTGTTCTTGCTGAGTCCTGTTTTTATTTTGGATCTTTGTATTGCTTTGCTTTAAGATGCTGCCTACCATATTATTCAGCACTGTTATAACTGTAGGAATATATTAAGAATCTAGTATAAGAAATGTTTTGAAAAATTACATAGAATTGTTGAAGAATATATGATCTCACTGGAAGTATTGATCTCTTGGTAGCCTTGAATATGCATAAAAAAGAATATCTATTTTGAGATAAGTACAATATGGATTTTTCTCTTGATGATTCAGCCATTTAAGAATTTGGGATTGTTTTCCACTGAATAAAATTCAGCTTTTAATGAGATATCCTGCTAGTTTTGTGTATTTGTATTTTCTTGTAAGCAAATGAATATTTATAAACTATGCTTGATCATCTGGTTCTTAATAATAATTCACATTTCACCTACATTATGAGCTAGTACCCTGTACTGATAAACACTTAATGGCCGTGCCATGGAATTTTTATGGCATTACCTAAAATCCCAAGGACGTATTTCCAAAGGTTAACGTTAATTTTGTGTAGGTGATCATGCCAAGTCAGAATCCCTGATAGTGAATCCATCTCTGACTTCCCCTACATTAAGAAAGTAATGAGGTACCTGAAGGGATTTCATCCTGCTATGTTAGCCCTGTTTCTCTTTCCACAGATGCTGTCCGCTGAGTATGTCAGTGTTTATTTCATATACATTTTGGCACTTGATTTGTTTTTTCTTGGTCATTTTGTTGGACGTTTTTGGTTGCTTTTTGCAATGTAAATTGGTAGTTTCTGTCAATTAAAAAGTGATTAATTTGCAGCTCTGGCTGGAAATGAAAGTCTTTTTACATTTTGTTGGAACATGGAGTTTTGTTTCCTGGTTTGATAATGAGATTATTTTGAATTGTCTCTTTTTTTTTGCATTTCTTTATCTTCCTTTTGAAGGGGTTTTGTATTTATTTTATTAACTTGGTGATATCTAACTAGTAATATTGTCTATAGAATATTAATTATCTGCATCTCCACTTTATATAGGTTTTGAATCAGATGATTCTGAAACTAGATTGGAGAGTTTTTCTAGCAAAAGTCGGAGCAGTACATCTGAACAGAATGTTCACAACCAAGGTTTGACCCAAGAAAATGGAATTAAGAAATATAGGTAAGTTCAATTGGCATGGGTACCTAAATGATAAAATGCCCTGCTGAACATGCTAGACATTCAGGAGGAAATGAAGATGGAACAAATTAGTTGTATTGAATAATTTATTTGAAGTATGATAGTTTCTTCTGATGAGGTTACTTCCAATATGCCTTCTGATTCGCAACTGATAACAAAATTGAAATATGTACCTCGATTGATTCAATCCTTTTGAGTGTTGCTATTTGCAGCTGTCTTACTTTCTCTCCCTACAGAAATGCATTACCGGCTCCAATGTATAGTAGAAATCAATTAAGTTTATGGAGCATTTTAAAGAAGTGCATTGGATTGGTGAGTACATACATTGTGATCTAAATCAACTTGATTGGGAGACCGCTTCGCTGAGCAACTACGCACCGTTTGCCAGAACAAGTGGTATCTCCCAGTGGCCACCCATTTTAATTCCACTTCCCATTCCCATTCTGATATGTCCACCATGGCTTGCTCCACTGTCAGTATGAGGCCATACTTAGGCTAGAGGAACAACACCTTATATTCTGTTTTAATAGCCTCTAACCTGATGACATGAACATCGATTTCTTAAACTTCCGGTAATGCCTCCACCTCCCCCCCTCCCCCCCCCCGCTTCACCATTTTCCATCCCTCTGTCCCTCTCATGTTATCTCCTTGCCCGCCCATTGCCTCCCTCTGGTGCTCGCCCCCCTTTCTTCTTTCTTCCATGGCCTTCTGTCCCTTTCACTAATCAACTTTCTAGCTCTTTGCTTTATTCCTCCACCTCCAAGTTTCACCTATCGCCTGGCGTTTCTCTCTCCCCTCCCCCCACCTTTCAAATCTACTCCTTGGGTTTTTTTTTCTCCAGTCCTGCCGAAGGGTTTTGGCTCGAAACGTCAACTGTACTTTTTTCCATAGATGTTGCCTGGCCTGCTGAGTTCCTCTAGCATTTTGTTTGTTGCTTGGATTTCCAGAATCTGCAGATTTTCTCTTACTTGTGACTTCTTTTTATTTTGTGTTTCCACTTAGTAATAACTGTGATGTTCTAGTTTTAATGTTATTCTAGATTATGGGGTCTGCTGATAATCTTGCATTTGTAACTTTGGCTCTTTGTTAAAAGGAATAGTTGTAGATTTTAACTATTTTTAATAGACTGACAATGGTTAAATTAAAAAGACAATTTTTAAAAGATAAGCATTATCTTTATTTTTCACATGTGCATTGAAATGGACCGAGAAATGCACTATATGTGTCTAATCAAATTACCAAGGATTGTGTTGGGCAGCCCGCAAGTGTTGCCATGCTTCTGGCACCAATGTAGCATGCCCACAACTCACTAACCCTAACTGTATGTCTTTGGAATGTACGAGGAAACCCACACAGTCATGGGAAGAATGTAGCAGTGGTGGGAATTGAGCCTCAATAAGCCATCGCTAACAGCTACGTTACTGTGCTGCCCTATTAGAGGCAAAATATCTTCCTCAAAATGCCCTCATTCTGATATTAATAGAAACATAGAAAACCTACAGCACAATACAGGCCCTTCAGCCCACAAAGCTGTGTCGAACATGTCCCTACCTTAGAACTACCTAGGCTTTACCCATAGGCCTCTATTTTTCTAAGCTCCATGTAGCCATCCAGGAGTCTCTTAAAAGACCCTATTATTTCCGCTTCCACCGCCGCTGGCGGCAGCCCATTCCACGCACTCACCAATCTCTGTGTAAAAAAACTTCACCCCTGATATCACCTCTGTACCTACTTCCAAGCACCTTAAAACTATGCCCTCTCATGCTAGCCATTTCAGCCCTGGGGAAAAGCCTCTGATTATCCACACGATCAATGCCTTTCAATATCTTGAACACCTCTATCAGGTCACCTCTCATCCTCCGTTGCTCCAAGGAGAAAAGACCGAGTTCACTCAACCTTTTCTCAGAAGGCATGCTCCCCAATCCAGGCAACATCCTTGTAATTCTCCTCTGCACCCTTTCTATGGTTTCCACATCCTTCCTGTAGTGAGGTGACCAGAATTGAGCACAGTACTCCAAGTGGGGTCTGACCAGGGTCCTATATAGCTGCAACATTACCTCCCGGCTCTTAAACTCAATCCCACGATTGATGAAGGCCAATGCACCGTATGCCTTCTTAACCACAGAGTCAACCTGCATAGCAGCTTTGAGTGTCCTATGGACTTGGACCCCAAGATCCCTCTGATCCTCCACACTGCCAAGAGTCTTACCCATTAATGCTATATTCTGCCATCGGATTTAAAAACATAGAAACATAGAAAACCTACAGCACAATACAGGCCCTTCAGCCCACAAAGTTGTGCCGAACATGTCCCTACCTTAGAAATTACTAGGGTTACCCATAGCCCTCTATTTTTCTAAGCTCCATGTACCTATCCAAAAGTCTCTTAAAAGACCCTCCGGTATCTGCCTCCACCACCGTTGCCGGCAGACCATTCCATGCACTCACCATTCTCTGCGTTTTAAAAAAAAAACAACAACAATAACGACTTACCCCTGACATCTCCTCTGTACCTACTCCCAAGCACCTTAAACCTGTGCCCTCTTGTGGCAGCCATTTCAGCCCTGGGAAAAAACCTCTGACTATCCACAAGATCGATGCCTCTCATCATCTTATACACCTCTATTAGGTCACCTCTCATCCTCCGTCGCTCCAAGGAGAAAAGGCTGAGTTCACTCAAAGTTTTTTCATAAGGCATGCAACCCAATCCAGGCAACGTCCTTGTAAATCTCCTCTGCACCCTTTCTATGGTTTCCATATCCTTCCTGTGGTGAGGTGACCAGAACTGAGCACAGTACTCCAAGTGGGGTATGACCAGGGTCACACCTCTTGGCTCCTAAAGTCAATTACACAATTGATGAAGGCCAATACATCGTATGCCTTCTTAACCGCAGAGTCAACCTGCGCAGCTGCTTTGAGTGTCCTATGGACTTGGACCCCAAGATCCCTCTGATCCTCCACACTGCCAAGAGTCTTACCATTAATACTATATTCTGCCATCATATTTGACCTACCAAAATGAACCACCTCACACTTATCTGGGTTGAATTCAATCTGCCACTTCTCAGCCCAGTTTTGCATCCTATCAGTGTCCCATTGTAACCTCTGACAGCCCTCCACACTATCCACAATACCCCCGATCTTTGTGTCATCAGCGAACTTACTAACCCATCCCTCCACTTCCTTATCCAGGTCATTTATAAAAATCACGAAGAATAAGGGTCCCAGAACAGATCCCTGAGGCACACCACTGGTCACCGACCTCCGTGCAGAGTATGACCCGTCTACAACCACTCTTTGCCTTCTGTGAGCAAGCCAGTTCTGGATCCACAAAGCAAGGTCCCCTTGGATCCCATGCCTCCTTACTTTCTCAAAAAGCCTTGCATGGGGTACCTTATCAAATGCCTTGCTGAAATCCATATGTGCTACATGTATTTGACCTACCTTAGTTTGTGATAAGGAACTACTGCATTATCAGAAGTACTCCTCCTCAGCAGAGACATCAAACTGAGAGCTCTTCTGCTCTTTGGACACAAATTAGCTGCCATAATTCATACTTTACAACAATGGTTTCACTTGAATGGTAGACCACTGGCAGTAAATTCTGAGAGACCTGAAAGAGCATCAGAAAAGGAAAAGCTGTTGTAGACACTGTGTTCTTTGTGCCTTTTCTGCCATTCATTAAGATAATGGCTGATCTTTTAATTTTGCTTCATTTTAATGCACTAACCCCATTTCCCCTGATTCCCTTAATATCTAAAAATCTATTGATCTCTAACCTGAATGTACTCAGCAATTAAGGCTTCGCTTTTCTCTTGGGCAGTGATTTCCAAAGATTCACACCCATTTATTTAAGAAATTTCATTCTCAAATCGATCATCTCTTATTTTGAGACTGTGTCTCCTGGTTCTAAATGCATTAGCAATAGGAAATCCATTCCTGTCAAGTCTTGTAAGCATTTTGTATTTGCATTCTTTTAAACTGAAGAGAATTAACTGTCTTAATTTTTTTTTCTGCTTGGGATAATATTCCTACCCAGGAATCAATCTGGTGAAAATTTGCAACCCCTCTATTGTAGATGTCTCTTTCCTAAGAGAAAAACCAGATCTATATACAATATTTCAGGGGAAATCTCACCAAGGCACAAGAGGCAACGTACTACTTGTCTGCTGACCCTGAATATCAACATTATGATTTGTATACAAAGATGCGCAGGTCCCTCTGAACTTCACTGCTTTTCATTATCATGTCATCAAAAAGTATCATCATTTTTTTTGCCAGAATTCTATGTTACAGTGACCTACATTTATGTTCCATTTCTCATTCCCTTGCTCATATTCTTAATTTGTCCATATCCCCCTGAGCCACACTGCAGTATCTTCATTTCCCACAATGCTACCCAATACACTATGCAATTGTATATCTTTTTCTTTTTTCTTTGAAACTTTAAGCTTTTTCTCCTTTAGCTTACTGCCAATTTAATCTTATTTCAGTAATTTGAATATCTGTGTTTTCAAATATGATATTTTTTGAAATGATAGTTTAGAAAAAAATGCTAAATGCAAAAATAGGGCAGGAAACGTTTTGTATTCTATGCCAATTAAAAGCTAATTAATTTGTAACCACAAGGGAATCTACAGATGCTGGAAGTCTTGAGCAACACTGACAGAAATGTCTCACCTATCACCTGCCAGTTTGTACTTTTTCACCTCCCCGAACTTTCTTATTCTGACTTCTGTCTCCTTCCTTTCCAGTCCCAATGAAGGGTCTCGGCCTGAAGAAACGACTGCTTAGTTTCCCCCATAGATGCTGCCTGACTTGCTGAATTCCTCTAGCATTTTGTGTGTTTTGCTATTTTATCTGTTTTCATCTTTAGCTAACACTTCTTTAAAGTTGCAAAGAAGCTGCTGGAAGGACTCAGTAGGTTGAGCAGCATCTGCTTTAGGGTGGAAGGAATTGTTGACGTTTTGCATCATAATTCCTTCCTCCCCTCTTCCCACAGGTGCTGCTTGACCTGCTGATTTCCTCCAGCAAATTGTTACTTAAGATTCCATATTCTGCAGTCTTTTATGAGTTATTTAATGTTGGCTTATTGGACATAAAATTTGATAATGCCTTTAATGTTTTGTTGTAGGAACTGTCAAAAATAACTATGCCTATTATATTTAATGAGCCTTTGAGCTTTCTACAACGAATTACAGAATACATGGAGCACATGTACCTCATTCACAAGGCCTCACTGCTTTCTGATTCGGTGGAGAGAATGCAGGTAGGTATGTTTCAGAAAGAACTAGCTGATGGTGTCAACACAATTTGAGTCGATTTGCTATACCTTTTTGTGGTGATAAAGTTAGAATGCCAAGAACATTTAGTAGTGTTGGCAGTCAAATTCTAGATGTGAGATATCCTAATACATAAGAGCAGGAGTACGTACCAGGCCCTTCAAGCCTGCTGCACCGTTCAAAATGATCAAGTGTGCTGTCCCGAACTCCTCTTCCTGTGCCATTTATCCATAATCATCAATTCCTCACTCATTCTTTCAAATATTTATCTATCACTACTTCAGATCAGTATAATGATATGTCTTCCAGCAGCTTGGAGGCAAAGAATTCCAGAAATTCACTTACTTCTGCGAGAGGAAATTTCAAGGCACATCACTTTTAAACGACCAGTCCCTTATTTCGCAGCTAATTAACCCTGTTTGTAACTCTCTCACTAGAGAAAACATCACAACATCTACCCTGTTTAAACCCCCTTGGGATCTTGTATGCTTGAATAAATGTTATCCCTTGTGCTTCTAAACTGCAAAGCGTATACATCCAAGCTCTTTAGCCTCCATTGAAAGGACATCTCTTTCATCCCAGAAATTGTCCTCTTTTAGATTTCCTCTAGTGCTTCTATATCCATTTTAGGTAAGGGAACCAAAATTGCACAGTATTCCAGATGTGACCTCTTCAACACCCTGTAATATAACCTCCTTATTTATAATTTCTTTGTAATGAAGTCTAACATGCTGTTTGCCTTACTTGCTTCTTGTTGGACCTGCTTGCTTTCTTTCTATGATTTTCTTTGCACAAGAACACCTGGATTTCTTCTGAACTTCTTCCATTTGTAATTATTCCCTGTTCAGATGCTAATCTGCCTTTGACCCCAATTACACAAGTGAATGACATCACGCTTCCCCACATTAAAATCCATTTGCTATACTTTTGCCAAATCACTCATATACTCCATCTGTATAATGTCACAGTATCAAAATGTCCTCATCATAATATACTCATTACCATACACTCATCCACTTGCTTTCATATCATCGGCAAAGTTAGAAACCTTTCATTTTTATCCCCTTCTCCAAGTCATGAATGTAAATAGTAAAGAGTTGAGGGCCAAGAACTGACATACTCCACTAGTTATATCCCCCTAGCTAGAAAAGGACTCATTCGTGTATGTAACAGCCAGTTTTCAATCCATGCCAACGTGCTTCCTCCAATATCATAGTCCCTTTAAAGTATGCAGCAGCCAATAATGTGGCACTTTGTGAAATGCCTTTTGGAAATTTAAATACACTTTTGCTCTATCATCTCTCCCTGCCGCATCCTCAAAACATTCAAGCATGTTTGTCGAACATGATTTGCCTTTCATAAAACCATGTAGACTGGGTTTGATTATATTCAGTTTTCCTGAATAATTAGCTATTTCCTCTGATTATTGATTTTAGCATTTCACTAGCAATCGATTTTAGTTTTCTTTCTCTATCTTAGTTCCTTTATGATCAAAAGAGTCACGTTAGTTGTTTTCTACTCTTCTGGTACCTTACCAAAATTTAGCAAACTTTGGAAAAAAATGATAACCATCTATCTTTAAGCTACTCTTTAGAAATAATTTGGAAGGCATAAATCTATTTTGAAGTCCTAAACAAATTGCTGAATTTCAGTTTCTATTTCCAATACATTTCAGGCACAGAATAATGAAGTGATGCATGATATTTAAAAAAATACAAAATGCCTTGATGGTCTCGTTGTTTGACTTGGTTGGTTTCAACCCTGAAGGCCCTAGGTCCATGGACAGAAACGTTTAGATACTGATTAAATGAACTACTTAATAATTGCCAGGCTAAACTTCAAAGCATTCCTATTTTTGTATGTTGTATTTGCTACAGACGGTGGCTGCATTTGCAGTTTCTGCTGTCGCCTCGCAATGGGAAAGGACTGGTAAACCATTCAACCCACTGCTAGGTGAAACCTATGAACTCAGAAGGTGAGATACAAATTGTAAGATTTCATAGATTGACTTCTATTAGTACTTGTTATGTTGCTTTCTTTCCCTCATTTCTGCTACCAATGTAAATGTTGCACTGAAAACAAACATAAATAAATCTTTTAAAATAATAACATTTAGTACCTCTTTTATATAAAAGTGGTGCTAGCCAAGTTTAAAAAAAACAACAAGATCTTGAGGGTCTAGGATGAAGTGAAGAGAAATTTTTGATTATGTGGTAACCTGCAACTATGGTAACTGCTTAAATGAAAAGTGACCATTTAAAATGGAGATGATGAGAAATGTTTTGAGGGTCTTTCAAACTCTTATTGAACAGCAAAACAGTTGTGAAGTCCAAGTAGTTTCTCTCCTCTCCTAAATTGTATAGTTGTGTCTTCTTATGTAGGTGGTAGTGTTGGCTTTGTATGTTGGTGTAGCTGGGAAGTGAGGCAGTATTGTCGGAAGTATTTGGATGACAATGGCTGTGTTGAACCTGAGCCTAGATTTTGCAATGTTAATGGCTAGGGACCTTCTGAATGTTCCTGGGTGGTTGATGAATGAAGTTTAAAGGTTACAATGAGAGCATAAGCAGTTTTCCTGTGTTTCATTTGCTAAGGCTTCTCATTGCAAAATATGATATTTCCTATCATGCAGCTAATTCTAATGCTGTTCTCCACATTGGAATTGTCATATTTGAAGATAGCTACTACTTTCAGAAATCTTTGTCCACATTGTGAAGTTCTTTTCATAATGATCTGTTTCGGTGATGGTCTTTTTGTTCCTTTTATTACCCATGTCCAAGCTCAATTAGATTGTTGTTCCAAATAATCCTGGCCTAGTCATCAATCTTGGGCTCAGTTGCCAACTTGACATGACCTCAGATTTTTCAAGTTTGTGAACCTCCATACATCGTTATTGCTTACGTGGGTTGTTACACCCCAAGAGCAACTGATATAGTCTATGGCAATCTTGATGTTGTACTACTAATCTTTCTACTAAAAACTGTTATTTTTGTTGTTTTGATTCTGAAATGAATGCCTTGATATGCAATGCACGCATTCAACCTTGAATGTGGTGATAGTCCCATAGCCCTAAGATATTATCAGCACATCTTTTAACCACATATCCCATATCAAGAACTTGTCTACGTTAAAGATATTCAAAGACACCACCTCACTATACTGGTACATGTGCGTGTACATGTACTTGTGCAGATGACAATGCTCTGAGAGAAGAGGTTCTGTTGTAAGTGGTGAATCTTTTTAACAGATCCCGAGTTTAAGTTTCACCCACAAGTCAGAACATCTTCATATTCATCGAGTCCAAATGTTTTTTTGTGAGAAAAGCTAAATTGAAGTCACTCTCTTAAAGGATGTTACAGTGAAAATTTGAAATCAATGACACATTGACTTCTACCATCAGGATCAATATTTGTTTTATTTTGTTTCATTTCATTTGTAATGCTTCAACCTCTTAATATTGGTACAGTTAAAGTTTTTCACATATTTTTCCTTACCAGTTGATTTTGTTAAGTATTTATCTGGTGGTTGTAGACCGTAGATTGGATAATTTTTTGTTAGAGTTGAACTACAATGTAATACAATCTTAAAATTTGATCTACTTACTGAAAAGGCTTCAAACTGAAAAAAGTTTAAACAAAAATGGGTTTATTGTGAAGTATTTTGGGATGTTTTGAGGAACATCTTAAATGTAAATTTCTCCCTTTCTCTCAATAATATCTGATGATTTGATTCCTATAATCTATTACAGTTATGTTGAGTTTTACCATATGTAGGTTTTAAATAACAATGCTATTATTTTTTACAATGTGAAATACATTTGTTATCATTTTTGTTTTGGTAGGGACGATCTTGGATTTAGACTTGTATCTGAACAGGTTAGCCATCACCCGCCAATCAGTGCATTTTACTCAGAAGGCATCAATAAGGATTTTGTTTTCCATGGTTCCATTTATCCAAAGCTTAAATTTTGGGGAAAGAGTGTTGAAGCAGAACCACGAGGAACTATTACATTAGAACTTAAAAAGTAAGTATATTTATAACTTATTTTTCTATCATGTTGTATCCAGTTTCAAGTAAGTGAATGAAATGTCTGTTGTTAGTGCCTGAATTATAAATTGTGTGTCTTAAACTGGTCTTGATGACTTAATGAGCATCAAATTTTAACTATCAAGGGAATTTCTGTGGCTGGCCATAATGTCATACCAAATTCATCCTTTGTTAAAATCATCCCGTAGTTAATTTTTTAATGCATGTTGCAGTCAGCTGTTATGAAAATACGTTAACATTGTAACTTTCATTTGCGTAAATTACCATTCTGTAGTTTCTTTGAGTTCTTTTTCCCCTTTTAATAATCAGGTCTAGCAAAGAGAAGTTCAGTGGTTTATCTAGATTTACGTAACGCCTCCCTTGACATTTCTTTCCAGCATATTGCATCCATTCTTTATCCCTTGCTATAGAAATTCATGCAGATCTTTTTGAACATTGAGTCTCTAGTATTTTGGTTGGTTATCAAATTTATCATTATTGCCTTATTGAGTTTAAAAATAATGTACATTTCCTCTTTTGTCACCCTTAATGAAGCAATGCTCCCTTGCTCTCTATTCCTGTTGCCTATAAAGCACAGGTTTCCAACCTTTTTTTTCATGCCTTGGACCCCTACCATTAACCAAGGGATCCGTGGACTTCAGGTTGGGATCCCCTGCTATAAAGAATTCAACTGGAGTTAAAATACCGATTCTAATAACCTTAGGCAAAATTAACTTTTTAAACTCTTTTATCCAGATACAGAATTCCAGACGAGCAGTTTTTTTTCATAATTCAGCTCTTTTGGGATGCAGGGATACATGGAAAACACAGTTCAGGCAATATACCTATCTGCTGCAATCTTGACTGTGCTTAGGTAGTCATTTAGAGACTCTGTGTTGTCTTGTGATCTGATGCAGGGCACCTTGTTGTACAACTGACAACAGCAAAATACTGATTAACTTATAATTTTAATTATTTCAGTTTACTCCGATATAATCATCTTTGTGCCTTATGATTCTAATTTGCATAAAGTTTCATGATTTCTGTGTAAAACTGCTATTTCTGTTGTTACGTACCCCGTAACTGGGTTGCCAAACCAGCAGAAATGGATCACTCAGTTGGAGTCTGGAGTACTAGAACTAAGAAAGTTTTATTAAAGAAACAAGCAACACAGTAATCGAAAGGATAATAAATGCAACAGTTCAACAATGATAACCACACATGTGCACAGAATTAAGATAACAACATCAATCAAGCTCTATCGTTGTCTAGGGGTAAATGACCAAATTTCAAAGTGACTCAAAGTTCAGTCCAGTTTAGTAGTTCAGTTCGCAGTAATCGTTGCCATGGCGATGGACAACATGCGGGGAGAGAGAGAGAGAACAGGTACAACTATTCATACACGGCTTCACTCACAGACCGGCGAGATGGCTCACAAGCAACTTTTGGGCGGGTCCTTGGTGATGTCACCTGAGGTCACCGACTGTGACCCCTCCTCCAGATGCGGTCGATCCTCTGCAGTGAACCCGGCACCCAGGCAAGGGCGGACACACACCGGGTTCCCGCTGATCGTACCTTTCCACCCTGGCCGTTGTCTGGTACTTCTCACCGACTCCTGAGAAGAGTACCGCTTCCAGGGTCTCGTTACCTCGGGTGGCGTGTGTGTCTTGCCTTAGCGAACCTGTCCCTTTTTATCCCCCTGCTGGGGTATCGCCTGTCCATCACTTCAAACAGTTCAGGGTTCAAAGGGGGAGCCGCTCCAGACAGCTCTCTCTCTCCCACGTCCCTTCATTACACATCTCCAGACACTGCTCCATTGTTCCTTATCTCTCCTTCCCCTGAGGGCAGGTGGCAGACCACTTGCTGATGTCACTGATGCTAACCCAGGCCAGCAAACATCTTAATTTTATGTGTATTCTCGTCACACTGTACTGCTGTGATTGTCCTGTATTTTCCTGCAATAGTGTGCAGTAATGTGAAAGTTCTTACCATTGTCAATATGAACTTTGCTATACAGTATTGGAGCATCTATATTTGCAGTTTCCCACAATCACAGTTGGAAAACTGTTCCCTGAACTTGTGCCACACTGGAAGCATTTTCATCATTTCTTTCCTTTCAATGGAGAGGAAATAAACTACAAAAGGCGGGAGGGGGAGGGGGTAAATTTCTGTGAAGTTTTTGCTAACTGTTTTGCAGTGCTTCTATGTGTTTAAGTTATCATAAATTTAAACCAAATGCTTCACGTGTTTCAAATGAAAGTTGCTGACCAACTTCAAAGAGGGCAATTGGAAAAGATTGCTGTGCAGGATACTTATTGGCTTTTCATTTCTATTCATTTCAAAAGTAAAGCCCTGGAGTTTGTTTATTATTATGACCTCCTTAAGACACCCAGTGCTACTTTTCAGTAGCATGTACCAGTATCTGTAGATACACCTGCTCTTCTGCCCTATTTACAAAGTTGCAAGTAACATTGCCATAATAAATCTCACAGGATTCCACTGTTGCATGCTCGTGGTTCCCTGGATAGGGTGTCTACCTCAATTTGCCGAATACATTAATAAGAAATGTGTAAGTCCTTCTATTATTCAGCAGTATTTGCTGATCCTTAACATTCAAAAGATTATGACAAACTATTTGCAGTGAATATTTACTTCTGTGGCACCATGACCACCTCTACTGAATAGTGTATGTTAGTCATTCCCGGACTGAACTCTCTTTGCTGTTCTGAAAGTTTGACTGAGCACTTTAGTTGAAAGTTGAACATGTGTAAGTTGAGGAATATTTTCTGTACCTGGAACAGACCCAAGCATACAATTTCCTATGTTACGCTATTTTTGAAGCATTGTTAGAATTCTTCTGAGGCATGATGTAATTGGGCATCTTCACTGGGCTCACCTGAGCAGGTCTGAACATGATTTTGGAAACCCAACTCAAGTAAATTTTCTGTATTTTACTCCCTTAGGGCTTCTAACATTAATTGAATGACTTTAACAGTGCCAAATCTGATTAGATTCACTCTTGGATTTAGCTGTTAATTTTCTCGCACATTCCACGATGACACAGCACAGCAAGCATTAAGGACTTTGGGCTTTAAGCTTTTTTCAGTATTCATTTCTTAAGGAGCTGATTTACGTTGAATACAGTTAATGATGCAGTTGTAGCAATGGACTATTGTATCCCTCTGTATGTTAAAGAATTTTTAAACGAGTATACAATACACCTGCCTGGTTGGCATCTCAAAAGGAATTTAATAAAATGATGAACAATGACTTGGGAATACGGAAACAACAGAGGAATTAAGCAACTCCTTTATGAAAGAAGATGCACAAAGTATCTACTGGAAGTATCTGAGAACAAAGCATGCATTGATAGAGAGGAACTGAAGGAAAGTAGTACTATTTATTTTAAATCTGAAGTAAGTGAGACTGAAAGCCAATAAATCCCAAGGATCTAATTGCCTACACTTACTTTGAAAGGTAAGGCTATGAAGATGATAAATGCTGGGGACTTCAACTGGGTCATCTTTAGTAGCTGGGGACTTCAACCAGGCCAACTTGAAGAATCGACTACTAAAATAAAATAAGCACATCTTTTCTGCCAGGGGTACAAAAACCTTTGACCACTGCTACAAAAACATTAAAGGGTCCCTATCATCCATCCTCCACCCGTACATTGGGGAAGTCAGATGATTAGGTTGGGTTCTTCCTCCCTGTTTACAAATAACACCAACCAGAAAGCTGTACAGTTTTGGTCCAAGGAAATAGATGAGCTTCTACACCATAGCTTCCAGTTGGTAGACTGGTCCACATACAAAGATTCAATAGCTAATCTAAATGAATATGACACTGTGTGCACAGACTTCTTCAACAAGTCTGTGGACCATTGCATACCAGAGAGATCAATCCAGGTTTCTGATGAACAGAGAGATGCAGTCCCTACTGACGTTTAGGTCTGAGGCATGCAAATCAGATTTGTCTGAACTATATAGGAAATCTGGGTATTATCTTCATAAAAGTGTCCTAGAAGTGCCAAGAGATTATTCCAGACCAAAATGGAGTCCTGGACCAGCTGTCATTCGTGGCAAGACTTGAATGCTACAATGGGCTATAAAAAATAAGTCAATCATCCCTCCTTGATGAGTTCAATACAGTAATGCATCTTTTGAACAGAACAATGTTGCCTCCCGCCTCAACAGTCTCTGATGCATCATTACCCACAGTCACTATTACAGACGTCAGATTAACCTTCCTGAGAATCTACTGAAACTTACTGTCTCAGATCCTCAGATCTGAAATGGGCCAGCCAGCAGATACTCGCAGTTATCGTTAACTTCTCCTTAATCCAATCGCAGGTTTTTGCCTGCATTAAGACTGTAAATATCTCAGTGCCAAAGAAAATTAAGGTAATTTGCCTTATTGACAGCTGCCCAATGGCTCTGATAGCCATCATCATGAAGAGATTTGAGAGACTGGTCATGGCACAGTTCAATTCCAGCCACTTAGGCGATTCTAACCTGCTGCAATTTGCCTACCACTGAAAAAGGTCCATAGCAACATTATCTCCTACACTCATCTCTGGTACATCTGGATAACAAAGACACCTACGTCAGAGTCCTTTTTAATAACTATACCACAGTCTTCAATACCATAATTTCAAACAAACTCATCACTAGACTCCTAGACCTGGGACTAATCACTACCTTTTAGCAAAAGGATCCTTGACATCCTGATCAATGGACCACTATTGGTAAGGATAGGTAATGCCACCTCCACCGTGATAATTCACAATATTGGTGCCCTGCAAGCTGTGTCTCTGTGTCCCTTACTTCACAGACATTCACGACTACATGGCCAGATTCTGCTCTAACTTTGTTTACAAGTTTGAAGGTGATACCACCATATTCAGCAGTAAGATATTCCAACCATTAATCAATAGGCCAGTACTTGGGTTGCTTTCCTTATTTACGTACGTTATCTCACGGTATACCCTCTTTGTTTTACAGTTCTGTCTCTTTAGCTTTAGCTAGAGATTAAATGTCAGAAAATTAAACAACGTCCTTTGGCGTTGTTCCTCTCTAAGTTTCATGTCTCCTCGCTCATGGGACTGCAATCCTATATTTAGGCATCTGTTATCCTCCCTATTATTGTTTGTCTTTTAGAACTAAGTGCTGCTGTTTGGCAAATGTGCGGATGTATTTTATGTTTTCTGTATCTGTTATTTAAGATGCAGGAAGAAATTTGATATTTGCCTACACCAGCTGATCCATATAATAGATGTTATGTTTAATTGTAAGAAATAATAGGCATCATTTTCTGATCCTTTCAAAATATCATTGGATTTAATTTCATGACTGAGCCTACATAATTATAAACATGTTAAATACCTCTTTTAAATAAGCTTAAGATATCTTTGTCCTTATCCTGCAGTTTGTGGAATGTGCTTTGCTCATTTGTGTACATGTGGTTATCATGAGTGTATGAGAGTACCTTCTCATGAGAGATATGAGAGTATGAGAGATGGAGGTTTAGCATTACCTAACTTTAGATTCTATTATTGGGCTATTAATATTCGACATATGAAATTTTGGTTACTTGATCAGGACATACTATCTATTCCTAAATGGGTAGCATCGGAACTACAATCTGTTCAGGGTTATACACTTGGCTCTATTTTAGGCTCCTCTCTCCCTTTTGATTCGAAACGCCTTAAGCAGGTCTCTAACCCGATAGTTAAATATGCTTTGCGCATTTGGTTTCAATTCAGAAAATTTTTTGATCTTAATCAATTCGGGTTAGCGATTCCTATTTTAGGTAACATTTTTTCCTCCCTCTTTTACGGATCACGCTTTTCAAACTTGGAAGACTAAGGGTATTTTACGGTTTTTGGATTTATTTTTAGATGGTTCCCTTATGTCTTTTGAACAATTATCTAATAAATATAACTTATCAAGAATACATTTTTTTAGATATTTACAAGTTAGAAATTTCCTAAGTACTATACTTTCTTCCTTTCCAATGCTTCCTCCTACATATATTTTAGATTCGATAATTAACCTCAATCCATGTCAGAAAGGTGCATCGGCTATGATTTATAATATTATTATGAAACTTAGGAAAGCTCCATTTGATAAGATTAGGGTAGATTGGGAACAGGAATTGGGGCTTACCATTTCTGTGGATGATTGGGGGCAGATTTTACAATTAGTTAATACTTCCTCTATTTGTGCTAAACATTCCCTAATTCAATTTAAAGTGGTTCATAGAGCACATATGTCCAAAGATAAGTTAGCGCGTTTTTACTCGCATATTAATCCTTTCTGTGATAGATGTTCGGGGCAGATAGCCTCTTTAACTCATATGTTTTGGTCTTGCCCTACTTTGGAAACTTTTTGGAGAGACATTTTCAATATTATTTCTAAGGTATTAAATATAGATATCTCTCCTCACCCTATTACTGCTATCTTTGGACTACCTAAAATTTCTAGTAATCTTTCCCCTTCAGCCCGTAGAATGATTGCATTTCTTACTTTAATGGCGAAAAGATGTATTTTACAACATTGGAAAGAGCTTAATGCTCCAACTACCTTTTTTTGGTTTTCTCAGACGATTTTATGTTTGAATTTGGAGAAAATTAGAAGTAACCTTTATGATTCTTCATTTAAATTTGAACAGATTTGGGGACCTTTTATTCGATATTTTCATTTAATGTAATATTTACCCTTCTTGTTTTTTTTTCACTGTTTTAATGGAGGTCGGGATTGAGGACGTGATTTTAAGTTTAACTCTGTTTGGTTTCAAGTTAGCCCATTGCTTTGCTTTGCTTTTAGTTAGCTGCACGGTGGGCTTTTTTTTGGGGTTTTTTTTTCTTTTTTTCCATTGATATATATAAAATCTAGTATACTATTATGTTATCTTGGTTTCTTATGCTTAAATTACATTGTTTGTAGTATTTTCTTTTTGGTATTGTTATCTTTTGGAATTTTATTATACTTTAACATTGTATTAATGTTTATATGGCTTACCTTTTTTGTATACTTACTCAATAAAAAGATTTAAAAAGAAAGAAAGAGAGTACCTTCTATTTTTAGAATAACAAACCACACTTATTTGCTTTTTGTTTACAGGCATAACGAGGCCTATAGTTGGACAAATCCTTCATGTTGTGTACATAATGTAATAATTGGCAAACTGTGGATAGAACAATATGGAACTGTAGAAATTATGAATCACAGGTAAGCTTAGTGAGTTAGTAGTACTGCAGATATTGGAAATTGTAAATAAAGCATTTCAGCCTTGTTAACACATCATTCCTTTTTGCACTACATTTGTAACCTATAGTAATTTTATGTCTTTGCACTGTACTGTCACAAAACAACAAATTTCACATCATATAAGTCAGCAATAATAAATTTGATTTGGAACAAGGGGAAAATTTCTGGTTTTGCACTTATTTTTGATATGAAACTGCCAGACCTGCTGATTATCTTGAGCAACATTGTTTTAATTCCTTCAGGAATAATGTTTTATTTTTCTGTTCTTCATGTTATTTGTCTGGAGGTAATTTTTAGCTCCTTCAGATAATCTTGAGATTTGCTATTGTTAGAATTGTGAAGTCTTCAGTAGATAGCTTTTTAAAAATAATTAAAATTTTCAGAAATGCACCTGCTTAGTATTCATATCACCTACAATTTCTAGCTAACTAAGTGATATTTTTGCTACTCATTGATCTTCATTCAGTATGCACACGGTGAAATTCATAGTTTTCCATTTATGATGATACTTCCCAATCTGAGCTTTCTGCTTTAAGTTTGCTTTGCCTCATTAATGAGTCGTGCATTAATTGAAAAGATAGTCTGACTAAGGTATTGCCACACTGGATATCATTAGCTTTCTGATCATGGATCTCCGCTTTAATTTGGATAATCATGGATCACCACAAAATAGGGAAGTGGCTTTTTAACCAACATCAATACAACTTTTAAACAACTGCATTGTGGCAGGTCTATTAGGTTCATTGGGCTAGTCATAGTCATAGTCATAGCCATACTTTATTAATCCCGGGGGAAATTGGTTTTCGTTACAGTTGCTCCATAAATAGTTAAATAGTAATATGTAAATTATGTCAGTAAATTATGAAATAAGTCCAGGACCAGCCTATTGGCTCAGGATGTCTGACCCTCCAAGGGAGGAGTTGTAAAGTTTGATGGCCACAGGCAGGAATGACTTCCTATGACGCTCAGTGCTGCATCTCGGTGGAATGAGTCTCTGGCTGAATGTACTCCTGTGCCCACCCAGTACATTATGTAGTGGATGGGAGACATTGACCAAGATGGCATGCAACTTAGACAGCATCCTCTTTTCAGACACCACCGTGAGAGAGTCCAGTTCCACCCCCACAACATCACTGGCCTTACGAATGAGTTTGTTGGTTCTGTTGGTGTCTGCCACCCTCAGCCTGCTGCCCCAGCACATAACAGCAAACATGATAGCACTGGCCACCACAGACTCATAGAACGTCCTTAGCATCGTCCGGCAGATGTTAAAGGACTTCAGTCTCCTCAGGAAATAGAGACGGCTCTGACCCTTCTTGTAGACAGCCTCAGTGTTCTTTGACCAGACAAGTTTATTGTCAATTCGTATCCCCAGGTATTTGTAATCCTCCACCATGTCCACACTGACCCCCTGGATGGAAACAGGGGTCACCGGTACCTTAGCTCTCCTCAGGTCTACCACCAGCTCCTTAGTCTTTTTCACATTAAGCTGCAGATAATTCTGCTCACACCATGTGACAAAGTTTCCTGCCGTAGCCCTGTACTCAGCCTCATCTCCCTTGCTGATGAATCCAACTATGACAAGACTCCGTGCAGTAGTTGAAGTCCGAGGTGTAAATAGTGAAGAGAAAGGGAGACAAAACAGTCCCCTGTGGAGCCCCAGTGCTGCTGATCACTCTGTCGGACACACAGTGTTGCAAGAATACATACTGTGGTCTGCCAGTCAAGTAATCAAGAATCCATGATACCAGGGAAGCATCCACCTGCATCGCTGTCAGCTTCTCCCCCAGCAGAGCAGGGCGGATGGTGTTGAACACACTGGAGAAGTCAAAAAACATGACCCTCACAGCGCTCGCTGGCTTGTCCAGGTGGGCGTAGACACGGTTCAGCAGGAAGACGATGGCATCCTCAACTCCTAGTTGGGGCTGGTAGGCGAACTGGAGGGGATCTGTGTGGCCTAACCATAGGCCGGAACAGCTCCAGAACAAGTCTCTCCAGGGTCTTCATGATGTGGGAGGTCAATGCCACCAGTCTGTAGTCATTGAGGCCACTGGGGCGCGGCGTCTTCGGCACAGGGACGAGGCAGGATGTCTTCCACAATACAGGAACCCTCCGGAGCCTGTAGTTTTAAAGTGGTTTCATTCTCCTCTGGGTCCCTGGACTTTCTTCCTATCCCCTTTTTTGAAATTTAGTTAATGTACTTTTCAACGCGTGACATCCATACCGTAGCATCCTATTGAACTTCATTTCTCATTCTTTTCCCTATGACTTTAAATCTATCTTTTTCAGTTACGTTGTTCTTCTTCAGTTAGAATAGTTTCCCTTTCTATGAAAAGAAATTATTTAACCCATCAAATCCCATAT
The DNA here is from genome assembly GCF_963921235.1 of Mobula hypostoma. Classification (NCBI taxonomy): domain Eukaryota; kingdom Metazoa; phylum Chordata; class Chondrichthyes; order Myliobatiformes; family Myliobatidae; genus Mobula; species Mobula hypostoma. The sequence goes on from NC_086098.1 coordinate 182,777,078, forward strand.
TTACCTCATTTATGGAGAACAATCCAGTTGTTCTATTCTCTTAATGTATTTGTTCTGTCATTGACATATACTGACTCAGGCAGTATCAAATCTTGCAACTGGAGAAAAGTTAATTGATTTAGTTATAACTTGGAGTAGCAGTTGGAAGGATTATTGAAGGAGTCTTTTGGCCAGAAGGTTAGATCTGAGTGGTAACTAATGTGCTTGCATTAAGTGTTGAAGACCCAGTTCAATTAAACCTCTTTTAAACAAGTCATTTGACTGCAGGAAAATTAATGATTAGGAAGGGAAGCATCAGATATAATGTCAGTTGCTGAGGCTTCAATTTCTCTTAATTTTCTCTAACCTCCTCAGCAACCTCCTGGGCCACCTTTCAGGCCCTGGGTGTTTATCCACCTTAATGTACTTTAAGACTGTCCACCTAATTTCCATCTTAAGTGTGCTTAGAATATAGAAGAGTACAGAACATGAACAGGTCCTTTGGCTCACAATGTTGTGGCAATTAATTTTAATTAGTAATCAAACACCCAACTAAAATAATCTCTTCTGTGACACCATCTCCATATCTTTCCATTTCCTGCACATTCATGTGCCTATTTAAGAACCTCTTGATTACCTCAAATGTAATTGTCTCCACTGCCACCCCAGATTTTTCCATGCACTTGCCACTCTGTGTTGATTTAAAAATCGCGCTGTACATCTCCTTATCCTGTCACCTCAAATGCATCTCCTTTGGGATTAGATTGTTTGGCAGCTCCCTGGAGCAAGGGGTTTAGATGGGGTGGAGTTTGTTAGGTGTGTTCAGGAAGGTTTCCTGACACAATATGTAGATAAACCTACAAGAGGAGAGGCTGTTCTTGATCTGGTATTGTGAAATGAACCTGGTCAGGTGTCAGGTCATTTAGTGGAAAAGCATTTTGGAGATAGTGATCATAATTCTATCTCCTTTACCATAACATTGGCGAGGGATAGGAACAGACAAGTTAGGAAAGCATTTAATTGGAGTAAAGGGAAATATGAAGCTATCAGGCAGGAGCTTGGAAGTATAAATTGGGAACAGATGTTTTCAGGGAAATGTACAGCAGAAATGTGGCAAATATTCAGGGGATATTTGTGTGGCATTCTACATAGGTATGTTTTAATGAGACAGGGAAAGGGTGGTAGGGTATAGGAACCGTGGTGTGCAGAGGCTGTTGAAAGTCTGGTCAAGAAGAAAAGAAAAGCTTATGAAAGGTTCAAAAAACTAGGTGATGACAGAGATCTAGAAGGCTAGCAGGAAGGAGCTTAAGAATGAAATTAGGAGGGCCAGAAGGGGCCATGAGAGGGCCTTGGCAGACAGGATTAAGGAAAACCCCAAGGCATTCTACAAGTATGTGAAGAGCAAAAGGATAAGATGTGAGAGAATGGGACCAATCAAGTGTGACAGTGGAAAAGTGTGTATGGAACCGGAGGAGATAGCGGAGGTACTTAATGAATACTTTGCTTCAGTATTCACTACGGAAAAGGATCTTGGTGATTGTAGGGATGACTTGCAGCAGATTGAAAAGCTTAAGCATATAGACATTAAGCAAGGGGATGTGCTGGAACTTTTGGAAAGCATCAAGGTGGATAAATCTCCGGGACCGGACGAGATGTACCCCAAGCTACTGTGGGAGGAGAAGGAAGAGATCCTCTGGGAATGATCTTTGCATTATCAATGGGGATGGGAGAGGTTCGGAGGATTGGAGGGTTGCAGATGTTGTTCCCTTATTCAAGAAAGGAAGTAGAGGTAGCCCAGGAAGTTATAGACTGGTGAATCTTACTTCAGTGGTTGGTAAGTTGATGGAGAAGATCCTGAGAGGCAGGATTTATGAACATTTGGAGAGGCATAATATGATTAGGAATAGTCAGCATGGCTTTTTCAAAAGCAGGTTGTTCCTTACGAACCTGATTGAATTTTTTGAGGATGTGACTAAACACGTTGATGAAGGTAGAGCAGTAGATGTAGTGTATATGGATTTCAGCAAGACATTTGATAAGGTACCCTATGCAAGGCTTATTGAGGAAGTAAGGAGGCATGGGATCCAAGAGGACCTTGCTTTGTGGATCCTGAATTGGCTTGCTCACAGTAGACAAAGAGTGGTTGTAGACTGATCATATTCTGCATGGAGGCCAGTGACCAGTGGTGTGCCTCAGGGATCTGTTCTGTGACCCCTTTCTCTTTGTGATATTTATAAGTGACCTGGATGAGGAAGTGGCGGGATGGGTTCTTAAATTTGCTGATGACACAAAGGTTGGGGGTGTTGTGGATAGTGTGGAGGGCTGTCAGAGGGTACAGCAGGACAGGATAGGATGCAAAACTGGGCTGAGAAGTGGCAAATGGAGTTCAACCCAGATAAGTGTGAGGTGCTTCATTTTGGTAGGTCAAATATGATGGCAGAATGTGGTATTAATGGTAAGACTCCTGGCAGTGTGGATGATCAGAGGGATCTTGGGGTCCAAGTCCATAGGACACTCAAATGCTGCTGTGCAAGTTGACTCTGTGGTTAAGAAGGCATACGGTGCATTGGCCTTCATCAACCATGGGATTGAGTTTAAGAGCCAAGAGGTAATGTTATAGCTATATAGGACCCTGGTCAGACCCCACTTGGCTTTTACACAGGGCTGAAATGACTTTCGTGAGTGGGCACAGTTTTAACGTGCTTGGAAGTAGGTACAGAGAAGATGTCAGGGGTAAGGTTTTTATGCAGAAAGTGGTGAGTGCGTGGAATGGGCTGCTGGCAACGGTGGTGGAGGCGGATACAATAAGGTCTTTTAAGAGACTCCTGAATAGGTACATGGAGCTTAGAAAGATAGAGGGCTATGGATAACCCGAGGTAATTGCTAAAGTAAGTTAATGTTCGGCACAGCATTGTGGGCCAAAGGGCCTGTATTGTGCTGTAGTTTTTCTATGTTTTCTATGTTTTAGACATTTCAGCTCCGGGGGGTGGGGGGGAGATACTGGTTGTCTACCTATGCCTTGCATAATCTTATAAACCTCTCTAGGGTCTTTTGGGAGACTCCTGGACAGGTACATGAGCTCAGAAAAATGGAGAGCTATGGGTAAGCGTAGGTAATTTCTAAGGTAAGGACAGGTTTGGCACAGCTTTGTGGGCCGAAGGGCCTGTATTGTGCTGAAGGTTTTCTATGTTTCTATCAGATCAATCCTAAGTCTCCACCGCTCCAAAAGAAAATAATCCAAAGTTGTCTGCCTTTCCTTGTAGCATATTCTATCTAACCCAGGTAGGGTAGCATCCTGATAAACCTCTTCTGCACTCTCTCCAAAGCCTTGACATTCTTCCTATAATGAGGCAACCAGAACTGAATGCATACTCCATATGCAGCCTAACTAGTTTTATAAAGCTGCAGCATAATTAAAAGTGCTTTGCCACTGGTAATTAAGTCACTTGACCTACCTTGTCCTCTAAGAGGAGGTCTCATTGGATGATTGCCCTGAAACTATCCCTTTAAACAGTATTGTTTTGTGCTCCCTCATCAAAAACACAATTCCCTGCCCCAACCCATACATATGCCTCTATCACTTTTATTGTTGATTCCTACTTTTGCTGGTATATTGATTTAGAGAATCATTATCATTTTGGTCATATAGCACTTGAAGGGTGGGAGGCAGCAGAAAGAAAACTATAGACCTGTTAGCCTGATATCAGTGACTGGGAAGTTGTTGGCATCAATTGTTAGGGATGAAAGGAAAATCCTGCCTGACTAACCAACTGCAATTTTTTTGAGGAAATTACAAGCAGGGTAGACAAAGGAGATGCAGTAGATGTGGTGTACTTGAATTTTCAGAAGGCCTTTGACAAGGTGCCGCACTTGAGATATGGAGAAATTACTTTAGGCAGAGGGTGGTAAATCTGTGGAATTTGATGCCACGAGTGGCTGTGGAGGCCAAGTCATTGGGTGTATTTAAGGCAGAGATAGATAGGTTCTTGATTAGCTAGAGCATCAAAGGGTATGGGGAGAAGGCAGGGGAGTGAGGGTGACTGGAAGAACTGGATCGGCCCATGTTTTAATGGTGGAGCTGACTCGATGGGCTGAATGGCCCTCTTTTGCTCCTATATCTCATAGCCTTATGGTCTTCAGCTTGTCAAGTCTGTGTTGACTGTCGAGCTCCATTAAAACTAATCCTACATTAACCACTCATTTTATTCTCCCCACATTCCCCAAGGTGGAAATCAGTACTGTATACTTGGTAGGTTACTTGGTAGGTTAAAAGAGATGGGAGGTATGATCTGATTTCAAATTCCGGTGATATTAAATCTGATTCTGATTTCCCCCTTCCTAATATCAAACCACCATTAATTTGAATGGAAATTAGAGTTGCAGTCATACAGTATGGAAGCAGGCTCTTTGGCCCATTTCATCCATGCCAACCAAATCACCTAACTGAGCTACTCCCATTTGTCTCTGTTTGGTCCATAATCCCTCAATGTTTCCCATTCATGCAACTGTCCAAATGTTTTTTAAATGCCATAATTGTACCCACTTTATTACCTACTCTAGCTCGTTAAATATATTTGCCACCCTCAGCATGCAAAAACTTGTCCCTCAGGTCCCTTGTCAATCTTTCCCATCTCACTTTGCATCTGTGCCCTCTAGTGTTTGACTTCCCTGGGGCAAAAACTTAAGCTGTTTGCTTTATCTATGCCTTCCTGATTTTATATGCCTCCTTAAGGCCACTTAATAGGCTCCTGTTCTCCAGGGAGGAAAGAAGTACCAGGCTATCCAGTCTCTCCTTATTGCCCAAGAGCTACAGCCCTAGTAACGTCCTTGTAAATTTTTTTTTTTTTTTGCACCCTTTCCAGTTTAATTGTACCCTTTTGAGAGCAGGGTGTGTAGTACTGGACATAATACTCCAAATGTGGCCTTGTCAGTGCCTGGTTCAAAGTAAAATTAATTGTCAGAATACAGACATGTCATCACATACCAGCCTGAGATTCTTTTTCCTGTGGGCATACTTAGCAAATCTATAGAACAGTAACTGTAAACAGGATCAATGAACAACAAACTGTGCAAATACAAATATAAATAAATAGCAATAAATAACGAGAGAATTAAATAACAAGATAGATGTTCCCACTGGTTGTAGGAACACCAGAAATAGAATGAGTATAGCTATCCCCTTTTCTTCAAGAGCCTGATGGTTGAGAGGTAGTAGCTGTTCTTGAACCTGGTGGTGAGAGTCCTGAGGCACTTGTAACTTCTACCTGATGGCAGTAGTGAAAATAAATAAATAAATAAATATATCATGGCCTGGGTGGTGAGGAGCTTTGATGACAGATGCTGCTTTTCTACGGCAACATTTCAAGTAGGTGTGCTCAATGGTTGGCCAGGTGAAACTCAATATACTCAATATTCCAGCAAATCAAGGCATGTGTCACTAGTGGGATTTTTTTCTGTGCATCGCTTAACTTTTCTGCCACTTCTGGAATGTTCTTATTCCTTTAATGCTTATACTGGTAGTTTTTGAAAAAAAATTAAACTTCAAGCCTCCAATCTAGAAATGCTCAACAATCTTAACTCTTTTAGCAGTATTTATCTGTTCAGTAGCTAAGTGATGAAATTACCTACGTTTCCCTAAATTTTATATTTTATTGCAAAAATCATCTATTGAGAATAGTTAACTGTCTCTTGCTTATTAGGAACATGAAAACATTAAAATTATATAGAATAACTATTGACTGTTGCTTTGTATGTCATTGCTGGTCTGAAATTAAATGTTATGACATACTTCCCTCTGGGAAATGTTCTTTTGAGTTCATTCACATGATGGCATCTTGCTTTTCTTTATAGTACTGGTGAAAAATGTTTACTGCATTTTAAACCATGTGGGCTGTTTGGTAAAGAACTGCATAGAGTTGAAGGATACATTCAAGACAAAAGGTTGGTTTGAAGACAATACACTATTTTAATAATTACACTGAATCCTTATTCTTGTTAAAACATCATGGAGCATAGAGAAAGTATCTTCATTAAGTATAAAAGGAAACTATCTCTTTTCCTTACTACCTATTCCAGTCTAGGAATTAGATGAGAGAAAATCTGTTTTGTGCCTCATGATGCATAAATAGCAGCAATATGATTTTTTTTTTGGGGGCGGGGAAGCACATCCTTTCTGGTAAAGTTCAACCAACAGGGAAGTTGGACATGCACTTCTGGATGTGATTGATCTTAGTGCTAGTGCCATTCCCCATCATTTTTTGAGCATAACATGTTAACAGTATGCAAAGCATTTATTAATATAATTTACATTAGATGTGTTATTAATGAACAGTTCAACATGTATGTTTAGGTGAAATTAGTGAACTCCAAAGGACAGATCCTTCAACAGGTGACCCAGTGGTTCTGATCACATGGTATCATGATGATCTATGGTTATGAGACGGGATTGACCTACTGCATGCTTGTAGGTGGAGTAGTGTTTTCCCATGGATATCCATGCATCGTTATCCCCTCCTTTCCTCCCCAACCCTGTGTTCCTTGTAACTGCTCGCCCTATTTGACTTGATCTCCGTTGCAAACTGAGGAACTCTGTGGAGAGATCACTTCAACATTAATGTGGATCAATCAGAATGACAGTGTTACTGCCCATACAGTTGGCAGCATTCTGTTTGACAGTGCAAGAGTCTGTTTTATCACTCTCTTAAAGTGCATAAAGTAATGCTGAGGCTCTCTTAAAGCAATTGTGTCCCAATTTCACAATTTTTGAAAATGTGTCCCATTTAGAGTGACTGCTAATTTGGTGTTAGCACACCATAAATGAATGTAATCCAATTTTTTGGAATTTTTCTTTAAATTAACTGCTTGATGAGCATTCAATACTGGATGAGCAGAACTGTTCTTGAAAAGAAATGCCATGGTTACTGTTATGTACATAAGCTGTTCTGTTTATCTTTTCCTGTGTTTATCTTTTCTTATGTGGGTTAATTTTGATTTGTTTTGAAGCACATGGTCGAAAGACATCCACTTCCATCCCTTCTTTATTGCCTTGATACAGCAATGTCTTTTCACAAGTCAGATCTCATTTTAAAAACCCCGAAGGAAGCTACTGGCTCAAGTGATTTTTGAGAAGGTGTTTAACACACTGCATAACTTTGTAATATTTGCACTGTGAGGGCAGTAGAATTCACTTGCTAGCAACCAGCATGATGCACCCTGGCAGTTAATAGGAAGTGATGTAATGTCACATGTAATCTTTCAATAAGATTTGGATGACATAGCCATTGGTATGATAGTGGGAGAACTTGGATGTGTTACTTCATCTCTTTCATGCCCTTTTATTCTGTAAAATTAACTTTTGACTGACTGCCTCATTCTTTCTATAAACCTTGCTGTCCATAGACCTCAAAAAGTAGGCCCATAATCCTACTTTTGCTAACAAATGTTGGCTTCTAGTTATCTCCATTAGTTTTTTTTTATCAGCGCCCCCCCCCCCACCATGACTTCATTTGTTATTGCCTTTAAGCTCTCTATCTCTGGAACTTAGCATCCATTTAAATCAATTGTTCAATCATCAAGTATGAACTTTCATTGTCTCCTAATTTAAAAGCTACTATGTTGGTTGCCATGCTATCAGACAGTAAGACTCCGTAAAGTTTTGCAGTTTGATCTTTAAAGTCTCTCCATTTTTCTCCTATTACCATTAAACTCTCCTTCTTTGAACAAGCTTTTTGTCATTTGCCATGACAACTGCTAATATGCCTTGATGTTCAAATTTGTATGATCACTTCTGTAAAGTACTGTACTGTAGATTGCTTTATACAAGTTGTCATGATTTCTCTCCTGCAATAATTAAGGGGAAGAATTCTCTGGTGTAAGGATCTGCTTTTGAATTATTTTCCAATATTAAGTTGTTCCTTTTCATTAAACTAAAACTATACAATGTACATTTATTAATTCACAGTAAAAGGAAGGTATGTGTAATATACGGCAAATGGACTGAATGCTTGTGGTGTGTGGACACTAACACATATGAAACCTACAAAAAAAATGATAAAAAGAGTGGAGACCAGAAGAAAGCTAAGGAGGTAATCTCTTTCATGATCTTTGCCAATGGTTGAGGTATAACTATTTCTTAAGATGCCCATATATTATTGTGCATTTGAAAATACGCATTTGTATAAATTGGTTTTAAAACTGTTTCTTATCCTGCTTCACCACTGTTACTTTGAGGTTTCTGCTGCTTGAAGTTGTGTACTTATTTTGTGACTGAGATCCTTTTCATTATCCTTATTTCATAGCCTAACTGATTTCATGTAATGTATAGTGAGCAATTTGTGATATTTATGCTGACAGTTCATCCCAGAGAACAGTCTGCGTCCTTCTCATGTGCAATTCAAAATCCCTTGACTTGACATAATTTACACTTTTTTCCTTATCCACAACCAGAATGATGTACCTGAATAAGTTGGTAAGGTATTGCCTCTGAAAATACCCTTTTATCAGTTGACTGGCTACATCACAGCCTGGTATGGAAACACCAATGCAAGTCGTGGATTTGGCCCAATAAATCATGGATAAAGCACTCCCAACCAGTGTGCACATCTACATGAAACGCTGTCATAGGAAAGCAGCATTCAATATCAGGGATCCCCGCCACCCAGGTCATGCTGTCTTCTCGTGCTTCCATCAGGCAGAAGGTACAATAGCCTCAGGACTCGCTCTGACAGGTTCAAGAACAGTTACTGCCCCTCAACCATCAGGCTCTTGAGCAAAAGAGGCTCTTGAACTACACACAACTGTACTTGCTCTATCATTGAAATGTTCCCACAACCAATGAACTCCCTTTCAAGACTCTTGTCTCATGTTCTGGATATTAATTAATTAACTAATTCTCCTTTTTGTATTTATGCGGTGTTGTCTTCTACACGCTGGTTGAACGCCCTAGTTGAGCAGACTTTCACTGATTCTGTTATTATTATTACTCCATAGATATACCCACAAGAAAATGAATCTCAACCTGTACATGGCATATATGTACTTTGATAAGATTTACTTTGAACTTTACACCCTTTATAAAAGGATATTACTGATTTTCTTTCAGACAGAAGATGTTGTACGATCTGAAAATGACGAAGCTGACGACATGCCTGAAATCCAGGAAACTGTACAAGTTATTCCTGGAAGTAAACTACTCTGGAGAATAGCAGCAAGGCCTTCACACTCTACTCAGGTAAGACTTGAAAGTCTGGAACAACTTAGTGTGATATGTATGGGTATGCAGTCTGACAACAAATTCAGATTCACTTTTTCAACAGGAGATGGTGGATTATAAACCTTGATGATAGTTAAATGTCCGTCAATGTTTTTCAGTTGTTTGCTAATACTTCTGTTAATTCACTTTGCATAGAAAATAGGTTGTGGAACAAATGCGGAAAGTCTGCAGCTGGTCCCTAAATCATGATTAAGAGAAAAAGATAGTTATAGGGTCAGTATCTGATAAATCAAATTTAGCATTAGGTAAAAAAAAAGCTATGATGTGTTGTGGTGATCAAAGAGTAAAGAATTATGAGCATAGCCATTTAACCTATCAGATCTGCTCCACCATTGAATCGTATGATTGATTGACTTTACTACACATCTGCACCTTCTTGCAAAATATCCATGTCCCATGATTTCTTTACGGATCAATAGATTTTTTGTTATATACACACAGTGATTAAACAGCATTGCCCCACCCGAGGTACACAGCTGGAAAGAGACACTACTGTTTTTAGTGGGGAAAACGTGTCTAAATGGCCAAAACGTTTTATCTTTAGTCTGTAACTCCAGTTTGTAGGTTTTCCTATTAAGGGAAACATTTCGCCAGCGTCTACAGTGCCTATTAAAAGTATTCACTCCCCTTGGAAGTTTTCATGTTTTACAACATTGAATCACAGTGCATTTAATTTGTTTTTTTTCTGACACTGATCAATAGAGAAAGATTTGTGTCAAAGGGAAAACATATCCAAAAGTGATCTAAATTAATTACAAATATAAAACACAAAATAATTGATTGCATAAGTATTCATCCCCTTTAATATGACACACCAAATCATCACTGGTGCAGCCAATTGCTTTTAGAAATCACATTAGTTAAGGTGTCCTAACTATATAAACCTGTGTACAGTCAAGGTGTTTCAGTTGCTTGTAGTAAAAATACACCTGTATCTGGAAGGTCCAACTGCTGGTGAGTCAGCAAAAGCAAAAGAATACCTCAAGCAACTCCACGAAAAGATTATTGAAAAGCACAACTCATGAGATGGTTACGAGAAAATTTTCAAGTCACTGAATATAGCAGTACAGTTAAGTCAATCATCAAGAAATTGAAAAATGTGGCACAGTTGTAATTTTGCCTAGAATGGGCTGTCCTCAAAAACTGAGTGACATTGCAAGAACAGGACTAGTGAGGGAGGCTACCAAGAGACCTAACACAACTCTGGAGGAGTTACAAACTTCAGTGGCTGAGAAGGGAGAGACTGCACAAACAACTGTTGCCTGCGTCTTTCACCAGTATCAGCTTTATGGGAAAGTGGTAAAGAGAAAGCCACTGTTTTTTAAAAAAACTCACATGAAATCTCAACTAGAGTTCGCCAGAGGCATGTGGGAGACTGAAATCAGCAGGAAGAAGGTACTATGGTCTGATGAAACGAAAATTGAGCTTTTTGACCATCAGAAACTTTCTGTAAGCCAAGTGCATGTACATCATCAAAACCACACCATCTCTACCATGAAGCATGGCGGTGGCTGCATCGTGCTGTGGGGATGCTTCACTGCAGCAGGCCCTGGAAGGCTTGTGAAGGTAAAGGGTAAAATGAATGCAGCAAAATACAGGGAAATCCTGGAGGAAAACCTGATGTGGTCTGCAAGTGAACTGGGAGAAGATTTGTTTTTCAGGAAGACAGTAACCCCAAGCATAAGGCTAAAGCTACACAGGAATGGCTTAAAAACAGCAAAGTTAATGTCTTGAAGTGTCTATAAGTCAGAGTCCAGACCTCAATCCAATTGAGAATTTGTGGCTGGACTTGAAAAGGGCTGTTTACTCATGATCTCTATGCAATCTGACAGAGTTTGAGCAGTTTCATAAAGAAGAATGGGGAAGAATTGCAATTTCCAGATGTGCAAAGCTGATGGAGACCTATCCACACAGACTCAAGGCTGTATTTGCTGCCAAAGATGCATCTACTAAATACTGACTTGAAGGGACTGAGTAATTATGCAATCAATTATTTTGTGTTTAATAATTGTAATAAATTTAGATCGTTATAGAAATTTGTTTTCATGTTGACAGGAAAGAATCTTTTCTGTTGATCAGTGTCAAAAAAGCCAGATTAATTCCACTGTGATTCAGTGTTGTAAAACAATAAAACGTGAAGACTTCTTGGTTGGGGGGGGGGGTAAATACTTTTTATAGGCACTGTACCTGTCAAAAATTTTAAGAATTCCAATCGCTTCTCAATTTCTGTGTTTTATTCTCTAACTAGATCTTTGTCTTTCCTTTGTCTAGTCCTCTGTGTGTAACTGCTGTCAAAATTCTTAATTCTGCATTTATAGCAGAAACTTTCTATGCAAAACTTACCATGCTGTAATCACATCTTTTACCAGTAAATTTACTAAAGCAGCTTCTAACGAGAGAGAAATACGGATGTGCATAATGTAATTACTATGTGTAGAATAGAAATTCATCAACCTACTTTTTTTGCTGACAGTTCCATAACAAACTGATATTATGTATCTGTATATGTCAGTAATTTAGGAATTTCAGCAGGTGTGTACAAACATGGAAGTTCCAAACTTGGTGAATATTCCTCTTGTGTTGATGCCTTCATTACCATCTATTACTACATTTTACATGATATCCAGCACTGGAGCACTTTGTGTCTGCTTGTGGACATTGCACTAAACTTGAAAGGGGTATTACCTTTTTAATTATTTGTGTTTGCTGTAATATTTGCTATTTCATTTTTAGTTTTCATTTTTAGATAATGCTTTGAATGCTTTCTTTATGTTAGGGTCAAGGAAAAGCATTTATAGATGAGAAATTGCAAGTTTGGGGGCTTTTTGATTTGTTCAAAGATTTTACTGTTTTTGGTAGAATTGTTCTGGCACACTCATCCCACTTGATTATAATCACATAAGTCCAAGCACCATGCAGGGCTTTCCCATTTTGTCCGGTTGATTTTCACTATTTTCTGCCCCCAAGAAACATCTGAGGTTAAGTGTGGGATGATTACCTAAGCAGCAAGGGCAAATTATGGGCTCCAGTTACAAAATTGATTACCTATTGATTACATTTATTTTGCAGTATTATTTTGAAAGTGAAATTACCTCTAAGAATTATTGGTGTTGTTTCATTGGGAGAAAAATGGCTTGAAAGACTTAGATTGGCTTCTGATTAATTCGGAATTTGGATTTGGTTAACTTTATCAGTAAGAAGATTAATCTTGATACATTTTACTGTGATGGGGAACTAGAAGGGAATCAACTGAGATATTTTGTCACGTACCCCGTGACGGGAATAAGGAACCGGCAGAAATAGAAAACACTTTGGAGTCCAGTATTGCTATACACTAATAATATTTATTAGTAACTACGCAATACAGTAATATAAGTGTAGATAAATCAAGCAGGTTAACAATGATTTTATATATATATATGTGAGTATATCAGTAAGTGTGGAAATATATGTATGAAAAACCAAGCTTTAAGTCTAGAGGTAAAAAGATACAGTCTTACGATGATGAGTAAAGTTCAGTTCAGTTCGTGGTATTGAGTTGAGTAGTGATGGAGAGAGAGAGAGACAGGTAGAGATTTGAGTCTTCAGGTGAGCTGACGCCGACGATCTTCTCGTTGTCCTTCGAAATCCTTTAAAAAGTCACTGGCTGTGACTTTAACAAAGGGGACTGGTTTTCTGTGGTGGAGCTATCCCCCAGGCGAGGGTGGACACATGGACAACTCCCTACCAGTCAACCCCTTTTCCTTTTCACTGCAAGAGCAACGGATCGATCTGCCTGTTTGATCCTCCAAAACCCACTTTTTCTGTGGGCACAACAAAGCTCATTCCGTGTCCAAAACGTGTCTGAGGTCTATCATCTGACCTCCTATTTTTACCTTCCCGTGCTGAGCATCAACTCATTCAAATAACTCCTCCTTCCTCTCTCTGTAAGAAAATCACAAGCAGGTGAACTGTCATTGAGAAGTATCAACACGCTGCCGAAAATCTTAACATCGAGTGTCCATCAAGTAACACCGCCTTCAGTCACCATAGCAACTTACAAGCTGCTCGGTGCCATCTCTCTCTCCAACTCAGCAGAAATCCAAAAGTTACTTCCAGTGCCTTAAAGTGACAGTCCAACAGTTAGTCTTCATCCGTCTCTCTCTCTCTCTCTCTATCTCTCTCTATCTCTCTCTATCTCTCTCTATCTCTCTCTATCTCTCTCTATCTCTCTCTCTCTATCTCTCTCTATCTCTCTCTATCTCTCTCTCTCTATCTCTCTCTATCTCTCTCTATCTCTCTCTATCTCTCTCTATCTCTCTCTATCTCTCTCTATCTCTCTCTCTCTATCTCTCTCTATCTCTCTCTATCTCTATCTCTCTCTCTATCTCTCTCTCTATCTCTCTCTCTATCTCTCTCTCTATCTCTCTCTATCTCTCTCTATCTCTATCTCTATCTCTCTCTCTATCTCTCTCTCTATCTCTCTCTATCTCTCTCTATCTCTCTCTATCTCTCTCTATCTCTCTCTATCTCTCTCTATCTCTCTCTATCTCTCTCTATCTCTCTCTATCTCTCTCTATCTCTCTCTATCTCTCTCTATCTCTCTCTATCTCTCTCTATCTCTATCTCTCTCTATCTCTATCTCTCTCTCTCTATCTCTCTCTCTCTATCTCTCTCTCTCTCTCTCTCTCTATCTCTCTATCTCTCTCTGTATCTCTCTCTATCTCTCTCTATCTTCAAAACAAGATATTGATGTTAAGTAACTCTCTCTTCAAAAGCACAGTTCATAGAGGTAATTCATGACCCCGTCACAAACTCCGTAATTCACACTTAGACAAAAAAATTCGTCTTCATCAAATTTTTTTTTCCTGAGGAAGGGGAGTGTGACAGGGTCCTGAATTACCCCTATGAACTGTGCTCAATTACCCGTATGAACTGTGCTTTTGAAAAGAGAGAGAGAGAGTTATTTAACATCGATATCTTGTTTTGAAGAGAGAGAGAGAGACGAAGACTAACTGTTGGACTGTCACTTTAAGGCACTGGAAGTAACTTTTAGATTTCTGCTGAGTTGGAGAGAGAGATGGCACCGAGCAGCTCGTAAGTTGTTATGGTGACTGAAGGCGGTGTTATTTGATGGACACTCGATGTTATGATTTTCGACAGCATGTTCATACTTCTCAAGGACAGTTCGCCTGCTTGTGATTTTCTTACGTAGAGAGAGGAAGGAGGAGTTATTTGAATGACAGTTGATGCTCATCACGGGAAGATAAAATAGGAGGTCAGATGATAGGCCTCAGACACATGTTTTGGACACTGAATGAGCTTTGTTGTGCCCGCAGAAAAAGTGGGTTCTGGAGGATCGATCAGGCAGATCGATCCGTCGCTCTTGCAGTGAAAAGGAAAAGGGGTTGACTGGTGGAGAGTTGTCCATGTGTCCACTCTTGCCTGGGGGATAGCTCTACCACAGAAAACCGGTCCCCTTTGTTAAAGTCACAGTCGGTGACTTTTTAAAGGATTTCGAAGGACAGCGAGAAGATCGACGGTGTCAGATCACTTGAAGATTCAAATCTCTCCCTCTCTCTCTCTCTCTCTCTCTCCATCACTACTCAACTCAATACCACGAACTGAACTGAACTTTACTCATCATCGTAAGACTGTATCTTTTTACCCCTAGACTTAAAGAAGCTTGGTTTTTCATACATATATTTCCACACTGATATACTTACTTATATATATAATCATTGCTAACCTGTTTGATTTATCTACATTTATATTACTGTATTGTGTAGTTATAAATATTATTGGTGTATAGCAATACTGGACTGCAAAGTGTTTTCTATTTCTGCTGGTTCTTTATTCCCGTCACGGGGTATGTGACAAAATTGGGGCCTGCGTCCGTGATATGAACAAATTGGTCGGGACGCTTTGAATTGATTGGGGAAAATCCCTTTTGATTTGGTTGTGTGGAAAAACACCAGAAATGGATGTTAGGGACTTTCTGAAATCACCAGACCTGGTGACTTTGAAGATAACTAAAAAGGATGATGTGCGGGACATTGCTAAAGAATTGAGAATTGAGGTAAAGAAGGGTATGGCTAAGGTAGAAATCCAAAAGTTACTTCCAGTGCCTTAAAGTGACAGTCCAACAGTTAGTCTTCGTCTCTCTCTCTCTCTCTCTCTCTCTCTCTTCAAAACGAGATATCGATGTTAAATAACTCTTTTCAAAAGCACAGTTCATAGGGGTATTTCAGGACCCCGTCACAGTAAATATTTTGACAGACTTGAGCATTAAAATGTTTAGCATTTCCTGTTTTAACAAATATCCTGATGAAAACACAGAACATTTATTAACTAAGTAGATGCAGCAAATATTTTAACCCTATTGTCGACAAAGTATAAAATACTCTACTCTATACTCTATTTATACTCTATTCTTGGTTGGTGCAACTGTAACGAAACCCAATTTCCCTCGGGATCAAAAAAGTATGTCTGTCTATCTATCTATCTATCTAAAAAGATAAAATGTTTCTATTTGTAGATGTATAATTTCACTAATTTTGCAATGATGTTGAATGAACTGGATGAAGAAATGAGAAGTGTTTTGGCACCAACTGATTGTCGTTTTCGACCAGATATCCGAGCAATGGAAAATGGAAACATGGGTAAGTATGTAAATTTAAAACTTAGATTGCAGTTTGTACAGAAGAAGGCTTAAGAGTTCTTGCTAATTTATTTAGATGGAGTTCTAATATATAATATTGAGGTTAAATTATCTAGTTAATATTATAAATATTAACATTGTCTTTAAGGTATGGTAAATATAATTCTATTTTCTAATAGTTGGTTCCAACTTGTCCATTGTGGTTACTCCTTCCAAAATTAAGTTCTGGTTTAGATTGGTCCTTGCCCATCTCCAAGACCTTGTAAAACTACCATTCAGCTTTCCTGAATGTTTCCTTTCCTTTGTACATGTGATACTTATTACCTTGCTGCCTTAACTTAAGTATTCCCAATCATCAGTGAACCTGCCCACGAGTACATTAATTCCAGTGCTATGAAACTGTGGTCAGTCAATCTTGAAAGGGTTCTTCCTTTCCAGAATTGGCCGCATCGACCCAAGAACCTGAAGCCTTCTCTAGTATATCGTATCTTTAACCATACATTAACCTGCCCATCTTATTATTTCTCTTCCGGCTGGAGAGTGGCACTTGGAAGTAATCGAGTAATTACAACTTTAAGGTTTTCAGTACTGAAGCCAGGAGGAGAATTGCTAGGACATTAATGTTGAGTTTCAGACAAGAGAAACAGTCCTTAAATTAGTTACCTTGAATTTGATCATAAGTCAGAGAAAGTTGCTGGGATACTGTTGTAGGAGGGAGTTGTACCTTTTAGTTTAATTACTTTGAATTTGATGAATGGTCAGTGAGGAGGGTGTGATATCAGAAAAGGTGGGCAGAAGGTTCTGTCTTTGGCCTTGTCTGACAGGGATGAGAAGTTGTTTCCTGTTTAGATGAGCCTGGGGACCGCAGGGAGGATGAGCAAATTTTCGATAACCCCATGGCACCGGAGACAATTAAAGTGGGGAATAAAAAGAGAAATGTGGTCGTCAAAGAGGAATAGTATAATTATGGATATTGTTCTCTGCAGCAGAGATGCCAGGGTTAAGGACATCTTGACTGGAGGAAACTCCAGTGAGAGAGGGAGGATTCAGTTGTCGTGGATCACATAGGTAGTACTTGGAAAGAGGTTTTGAGTCACTTGGCAAAACTGAAAGCAGAAATACAAGTGATCTTGGATTTTTCTCTTGCTGACAAAATGCAGATCCTCTGTAAACCAGTCACCAAGTCTAAAATTTGGTATTATTGATGCAAAGGAGATCACATTGGGAGCACAGAATGTAGTAGATGAGGTGGAAGAAGTGCACGTGAATTTTTGCCTCACCTGGAAGGGCTGTTTACGTCCATGGTTATTGGTGAGGGGAAATAAATATAGCACCTCATGGTTACAAGAGGATGTGCCAAAGGCTGGGGGGGTGGGTGGGGGGTAGATGGGAAGGGATAAGTAGACCTGGGATCATGGAAAGAGTGGTCCCTGCAGAAGACAGAAAGGGGTGGGAAGGGGAAGGTGTGATAGCAACTGGAGGAAATGACACAGGATGATGTAGGATGAAGAGAGAGGACACGAGGAACTCTGTTTTTGTGGAGGGAAATGGGTGAGAGCAGAAGTCTGAGAAACTGAGGAAACATGAAGGGGGGCTCATTCAGCCACTAGGAGGGAAGCCATGTTTCCTGAAAAAGGAAGATATTTCAGATGTCCTCGAATGTCCTTACCTTGAGAGTGGAAACAGAACTGAGAGAAAAGGATGGTGTCCTTTCATGGGACAGGATGGCAAGAGATATAGTCAAAATTGGCACATAGAGTTTAATGTAGAAAAGTGTTATGTCAAGCACTGTGGTAAGAGGAATGAACTAGCAGTTTGCTCTCCAGTTGAAGAGAGGACATAAATGGATCTACCCTCAGTAGCCACTCTATTAGGTACCTCCTCTACCTAATAAAGTGGCCACTAAGCACATGTTTGTGGTTTTCTGCTTCTGTAGCCCATCCACTTCAAGGTTCAACATGTTGTTCATTCAGAGATGCTGTTCTGCACACCTTTGTTGGTTATTTGAGTTACTGTTTCCTTCCTGTCAGCTTGAACTAGTCTGGCCATTTTCCTGTGACGTCTCTCATTAACAAGGGATTTTCACCCACAGAATTGCACCTCACTGGATGTTGTTTATCGCAGTATTCTCTGAAAACTCTAGAGACTGTTGTATGTGAATATCCAAGAGGAGCAGCAGTTTCTGAGATACACAAACCATCCCGTCTGGCACCAACAATTATTTCCATGGTCAAAGTTACTTAGATTACATTTCTTTCCCATTCTGATGTTTGGTCAGAACAACAACTGAACCTTTTGACCACATCTGGAAGCTTTTATGCATTAAGTTGCTTCCACATGATTGGCTGATTAAATAATTGCATTCCATACAGGTGTACCTAATAAATTGGTCACTGGGTGCAGGTGTTGTGTATGAAACAAAAAATTAGCATGCCAATATACCTCCAAGTTAAGAGGCCATACTTAGTATACTTCGTGGTAGTCATGGTCCCTTTCAGAAAAGATGTACTAGCTTTGGAGGCTAACATGTTGGGTTTGAATTAGTTGGGTCTAATTTAGAAGAATGAGGAGTGATCTTTATTGAAAGATAAGATTTAAAGGGGCATACCAGGAAATCTGTACTGGGAACAAACTGCCGCTGTAAGAATAGATGGAGAAGTGAGTCAGTTTACGAAAATCAAGAGAAGCGTTAGACAAAGCTGTGTTTTCTCCCCTGATTTATTTAATGTGTACAGTGAAACAATATTACAAAAAATAAGAGACATCTTGGGGATCAAAATTGGCATTGAATACATCAATAATTTCAGATATGCAGATGACACTGTGTTAATTGCAAGTACGGAGGAAGAACTACAAAACTTAATTGATATAATTGTTGAAGAAAGTGCAAAAATGGGTCTATCAATTGCAAATAGCCAGAATGTATGGTGATATCCAAAAAGAAGGAGAATCTGAGAATAAACGGGGAAGACATAAAACAAGTACAAAACTTTTCCTACTCAGGAAGCTGGGTGACATCAGATGGCAGGTACAACATGGACATAAAAAGAATAGGGATGGCAAAAGACACCTTTATGAGAATGAAGAGTATACTGACCAGTACTAAACTAGGCATGACAACCCACCTCAGAGTACTGAAATGTTACGTTTATCCAGTTGTGTTATATGGCTCAGAATGTTGGACAATATCTACAAACCCCATTTCCAGAAAAGTTGGGATATTTTCCAAAATGCAATAAAAACAAAAATCTGTGATATGTTAATTCACATGAACCTTTATTTAACTGACAAAAGTACAAAGAAAAGATTTTCAATAGTTTTACTGACCAACTTAATTGTATTTTGTAAACATACACAAATTTAGAATTTGATGGCTGCAACACACTCAACAAAAGTTGGGACAGAAGCATATTTACCATTGTGTTACATCACCTTTCCTTTTAATAACACTTTTTAATCGTTTTGGAACTGAGGATACTAATTGTAGTAGATTTGCAATTGGAAATTTTGTCCATTCTTGCTTGATATAAGACTTCAGCTGCTCAACAGTCCGTGGTCTCCGTTGTCTGATTCTCCTCTTCATGATGCGCCATACATTTTCAATAGGAGATAGATCTGGACTGGCAACAGGACAGTCAAGCACATGCACTCTGTGTCTACAAAGCCACGCTGTTGTAGCCCATGCAGAATGTGGTCTGGCATTGTCCTGCTGAAATAAGCATGGACGTCCCAGGAAGAGACGTCGCCTTGATGGCAACATATGTCTCTCTAAAATCCTAATATAGGCCTCAGAGTCAATGGTACCTTCAAATACATGCAACTCACCCATGCCGTGGGCACTGATGCACCCCCATACCATCACAGATGCTGGCTTTTGCACCTCTCGCTGATAACAATCTGGG
Source organism: Mobula hypostoma (assembly GCF_963921235.1). Classification (NCBI taxonomy): domain Eukaryota; kingdom Metazoa; phylum Chordata; class Chondrichthyes; order Myliobatiformes; family Myliobatidae; genus Mobula; species Mobula hypostoma. The sequence continues at coordinate 182,796,870 of NC_086098.1, forward strand.
TGGTCATTTTCATCTTTGGCACGGAGAACTCGACACCCGTTTTTTCCAAGAACTAGCTGAAATGTGGACTCGTCTGACCACAGCACACGGTTCCACAGTCTTTCGGTCCATCTGAGATGAGCTCGGGCCCAGAGAACTCGCTGGTGTTTCTGCATAGAGTTGATGTATGGCTTCCTCCTTGCGTAATACGGTTTCAAGTTTCATTTTTGGATGCAGCGACAGACTGTGTTGAGTGACAATGGTTTTCCGAAGTACTCCTGAGCCCAGGTGGCTATAATTGTAACAGTAGCATGACGGTTTCTTAGGCAGCGCCGCCCGAGGGCTCGAAGATCACGCGCGTTCAACAGTGGTTTCCGACCTTGCCCTTTATGCACTGAGATGTCTCTGAATTCTCTGAATCTTTTCACAATATTATGTACTGTAGATGTTGAAAGACCTAAAATCTCTGCAATCTAGCATTGAGAAATGTTCCTTTTGAACTGACTAACAATTCGCTCATGAATTTTGACACGAAAGGGTGAGCCATGACCCATCCTTGCTTGCAAAGACTGAGCCTTTGATAGATGCTACTTTTGTACCCAGTCATGATGGGCTCACCTGCTACCAATTAGCCTGCATAATGTGGAGTCTTCCAAACCAGTGTTACTTGAATATTCTGTGCACTTTTCAATCTTATTTTAACTCTGTCCTAACATTTGTTGAGTGTGTTGCAGCCATCAAATTCTAAATCTGTGCATATTTACAAAATACAATTAAGTTGGTCAGTAAAACTATTGAAAATCTTTTCTTTGTGCTTTTGTCAGTTAAATAAAGGTTCATGTGAATTAACATATCACAGATTTTTGTTTTTATTGCATTTTGGAAAATATCCCAACTTTTCTGGAAATGGAGTTTGTAGTAACATGAGGAATTGAACTGAAGCAGCAGAGACATGGTTTTTGAGGAGGATGCAAAGAATATCATGGATGAAACGATTATCTAACGAGGATGTCATGAATAGAGCAAACACAAGAAGAGAAATAATGTATGAGATCATGAAAAGGCAACATAACTTCATTGGACATGTGATTAGGAAAGAGCAGTTAGAATGCACGGTAATTATGGGAAAGATTGAAGGGAAGAAAGCAAGAGGAAGACAAAAACAAATGAAGATGGAGACAGCAGCCAGAGAACTGGAAATGAATACCAATCCTTGACCTGAAACAGGAGTGTGTGGGCCATGGCAGTCAAAGCTCAAACTGGGCACAACACCTGATGATGATGATGATGATGATACCAAGAAAGATAAGCTCCACAAGTTTTAGAACAAAAGGATACGGTTACAATATAGAAGAGTGGCCATTTAAAACTGAGATTTGTAGGAATTTCTTTTCTCAGCAGACTGTGAATATGTGGAATTCTTTTTCCCATAGTGTTGTGGAGGCCAGATCACTGGAGTATATAAAATGGAGGCAGATACATTTTTTTGAAATATTGGGGAAATAGAGGAACTGGCACAGAGGAGGAATTGTGACTGGGGCAGTGTCGTCATGATCATATTAAAAGGCAGGACATGCTTGAGGGACGAAGTGGCCTAGTTATGCTCACTTCCTTATTTTTTAATTTCCTTCTTGTACCCAAAAGTGATTTGTAGAACCTCATTTCTTCTAGCCTATTCCTCTTTTCATGCCACTTTCACACATTCACCTTCCCAACATCCGCCTTCCTTGAGGTTCCCATCTACTACCCCCTGTCCATGTCTTTGTCATGGTACCAACGAAGCAAAGGTACCATGTGTTGACAATTACTGAATTGTTTTCCTTACTATAAAATCTCTTATGACTCTCCATTTACAATCCAGCCTTCAGGTGAAGCCGAGATTCACTTCTTCCTCTCACCTCACTTGCTGCATTAGGTGTTCTCGATGTGGCTTCCTGTACAGCGGCAAAACAAAGTGCAGACTAGGCACCCACTTTGTTATGCATCTGCATTCTGTCTACAGTGGCCAAATCTAGTTCCCTTTTTAACTCTCCTCCCCAATCTCACACTCACCTGTCTTTGTTCTGCCTCCGCCACATCCAGGGAGAGGTAAAATGCAAATCGGAGGAACAGAACCTTATATTCTCCCTGCGTATTCTACAAGCCAGTGGCAATGAATATTGAATTCTCCAGCATCCTTTGGTTTAGCTGAAGGCATTTCCTACATGCTTGTCTCCCAGGGTAGATACAGTGCCTCAACATAATCTTCTGTCTTCAGAATTACGGAGAGTACTGCTTACCTTTTGATCTAAGAAATCTTGAATTTCTTCTCAATGTCTCTTTTTGTATATGCATTGCATTAATTTGTTACTTGGGGAGAAGAAACACAATTTTTGTTTTTGTTTTTTTAAATTTTAATTTAAATTTAGATTTGGGTCAGTAGGCATCAACATGTTGCTCCCATGAACCAAATTTCCACACTAATAAATTTCTGAATTTTACACTTTGTTCCGTTTGCTATTTGTACTGATCTCAGTAGGTGCTTCTATACTCTGGGATTGACAGCTTTTGTAGCAGCTTGGATAGAGGGACAACCAGTTCTGAGTGGCAGGTTTCAGCAATTCATCTGGGGGTTTTGTGTACCCTCTTAGTATTGGCCATTTACAATGGTCTTAGCTGTTTCTTGATATCACATGAAGTGACTCAATTTGGCATAAGGCTGGTTTCTGTGATGATAGATTCCTCAGGAGAAAGAACTATAAATCTGATTAATGCCAACGTAATGTCAAAACTCACTTATGAACAAGAGGACATTACTGGAGCTTAACTTTAGAAATAACCTTGTTGAGCATTATGTTGGGTTTTGTGATTGACAGATTTTGCTGGTGCAGAGAAAGAAAGATTAGAAGAAAAACAACGGGCTGCTCGTAAAGAGAGAGCCAAAAATGAAGAAGAATGGAGAACCAGGTTAGTTTTGTTTTAGAAGAAATAAGGATTTAAAGCTCAATAATCAACTATTGAGTTAATAGTTAACTCCTTTTCTAATTCTTTTTCTATAGGTGGTTTCGACAGGATATCAATCAGCACACACGAACGTTGGACTGGATTTATACAGGGAAGTATTGGGAAAGGAATTATGAAGATTGCCCTGACATTTACTGAGGATTTTAATTCTCCAAAGTTTTGTTGAATGTCGATCAAATGACTTTAACATTTCTACTACTTCTAAATCTTCTACCTGATCTATCTGTTTGCTTTTTATTTTGTCTAACTCATACTGATGTCAATACCAGAATCTCTTAACTATAATGTTTTATGTGCAATAAGGTTTTGGAAAAGTTTCCCCAACCTTCATTTATAAATAATACAATGCTAGAACTGTCTTGATGGTATCTCTGATCTGGTGTAATTGAATCGAGCACAACAGTTGAGTTACCAGTAGAATCGTTGAGCTGGATTTTCTGTGGACTTCCCCACAGTTCTCCAAATAGCCAACTGTATTGATTGATTAATTAATTCAGCCATACAGTGTAGAAAGGCATTGATTCAACCTTGGTTTGAGCTGGGTTAGATTTTAGTCTAACTAAAGCCATTCCTGGATTAAGATTGGATAACCTGGTGAGAGGATTCATAGCCTGATACTATACATTGGTCCTTTCTTGAAGCATGTATTTATAAACAAAAGAAAAGGACAAATATTTGGTGCAGTTCTAAGGTCCGCTATGGTGAAAGAGCTTGCAGTTGGTCACTACAAAGACTCACAGATGGAATATGGCCTCTTGGATGGAGTACCATAGAGCAGCTGCTGTGCTTGCAACTACAAAGAATGGCATCTTCAAGAGAAAATGGAGGAAAAACTGAGCAAGAAAGAAGAGATTAAAGAATTTGCTTTACCAGGGCTTATGACTTGAAACCAAGTACATATGTTTTAAATATTTAGTCAATATAAATCTATATATGTAGGTCTGAATAAAAGTTATAATTCCACTAGAAAAGTATAAACATTAACTTTGTATTGTTTATTTTTCCTTTTGTTCTCCTAAAATACAGTATCACATTGGAGCAGAAATGGTGATCTTTTTATGAAATAATTGCAGTTTATTGAGAGTTTTAAAAAAAACATGTTGGGAATTGGGAAGAATTTTTTTTTTGAAATAAAGCAAACTTCTGTAAATATATTCCCAGTAATCAGAATATTCTGCTGGGTGCTATGTTAGATGCTAACAATGAACCTGTAATTGGTGAATGGGATTGAAATACACATAGCTGTCAAGCAGCCTGTAAACAAAATAATTCAGTGGTGTTGCACGTCTTAATGTTTAAAAGGAAATCATACGAGACTTTTTTTTTGCTGCAGTAGTGAATAAAATTTTTCACCTCTGTTTTTGTGATGGTTAATTGAAATTTGGAGTTTTAATCTCCCCTGTATTCCTTGTCCTAAGTATTGATGAATTCCACTACTTTTTTGTTGGCTTGGATAACATGATTTAATGTAATATCTTCTATCATTAATCAATGTCTTCAGTTAATTAGCCCACATATCAGTGGGAAAGGAATTTTGAAAGTCTTAAAGTTGAGAGTACAAATGTCAGCAGTAAACTATCCTTTTTTAAAAATCTGACCATGTTATCCCTCTCTGTGAGAGTGCTTCTGTATTTTTAACAATTGCTCTTTTGCAGTGATCCACTTTAATGCATGATTTGAATGTCCCCAGATATGTACAGTTTTAGAAGTATAACAAAATAGCTGCTTGCATCATTGTTTACATAAAAAAATTGCTAATCCAAAATTGATCAAAAAGTTGTGTATCTGTAAATGTTTTATTGCCAAAATGATCTTTTATTTTATTTATGTGCATGTAATTTGTTGTTCCAAAGCCATAATGTTATTTCAACTTGAATTCACACGTATAATTTTCTGGATTAGGGTATCAAATTGTATTAAAAAAGTATATTATCACTGGGCTTGAAATGATGGGAAATTTTGTTAATAAATTGGTGAATCATATTTACTAACTGTTGTGAATTAATAAGAATTCTGAAAGTTAAAGAACAGCATTAGTAATCCTGTTGATAAACAGAAATTATTCACTATTATGGAAGCAGCAGTTTTTAAAAAAAATCCAATCACTATTTAATTTCCCCTTGTGCAGCCCATCTAGATCTAAATGGGTAAGGTGGAAGAATGGGTGTGTTTTGGGAGATTGGTAGGGCAACTCTGAGGTTTCATCCCAAATTCCAAACTGTCCATAAGGTAAACAATGATGATGAAGAAGAATGGTTCTAAAACTTTAACAGACCTTTTAAAAAATATTTTTAAAATTGTCGGCTTTTCTCCAATTGTATTGAAGAATATAGAATTACTTTCACAGCAACAGGCATTCTTTTGTACATTTGTGCCTCTGAGGCAAAACAAATGTAGAAATATGAGGTTAAGGTTTTTCTAGATATAATCTAACATGTTTTGGTACTATTTTTAATCTGCAAATTGTTAAGGACATTTCCATCCTGTTAATCTGGTGTTGACCTGGAATTGTTCTGTTATTCATATTAGGGTATACATGAGTAAATTGCATATGCAGCAGTCTCCCATATTAACTTAACTGTTTCAATAAAAGAATTAAATAATATTCTACATACATATAAATGGAGGTATTTTACCCAGAGGGATAGCATTGTTTGGTAGGGGTATTAAAATTTGCGTGTTAGGTACATATTACTTTGGAAATAAAACACAGCACTAAACTATATAATGTACAATATTTTTGTTCCAAGCAGTTGTTTTTTGCCTCTAGTACAAAAACTGTAATGCATGAAACTTGGGCGTTTACCCAGATCTCACATAATTTGGAAATTTGTAAATAAAATGTATTATTATGTGACAGGAAACAAGTGGATGTTAGTGGTGGTTTGGAAAGAATAGAATGATGTATTTAAAGATGCCTTATTTATTTTTGCTATCATATGGGCTGGTGTTTCAAGCTATCAAAAGTATGATACAGACTTTTCTGTTCCTTCCATCTTTAATTTTAGCTAAACCTTTTTTAAATGTTACTGAAAATGATCTAGCTTTGTGGTACATCCAAAATTTAAGAGTATAACATGGTAAGACACTTTATGGTACTAAAGATTTGAAATATATATAAAAAGTAAAGAAGAATTGATTTTATTTTTGGTAGTTATTAATTACTGGCCAAATGGTAATTAAAGGGGACATTGTCTCATTTTCACATCAAACTTGTAGATCTTGGCCTTTTTAAATATAGTATTGTGACCTATACAATTGTCACAACTTGAATTATTGTTCATAGTAATTCTGACTTTGTACAGAGTAATATTTCTTCCCAGCTTCTTCTCCTCTCCCAAAATACACTGTTAAGTTAAATGGCCTGTTCTGTTTTCCACACTCTGTAAAATTGGTACTTTCCAAATTACCCGCATGTAAATATTGCTCCTCTGTATAACATTTTTAAACAAGATAATGTCATTTTAGCTCATGAGTTGCGTTTATTTGATATTTTTACAAAACTGAAGTTCTGTTTGCTATCTAGTTTACAATTGAATAATCGTGTACACTGATTTGTATACATTATCGAGCTACAAGAGTTCAACTCAATTTACCTTCCTAGACAGCTGCTTCTCAGTTGAATTGTTAAACAGTTATTTCTTTGCCTTACTAAATGTTGCATGAAGAGTTCAGTTCATAAAACAAACACTTATGTAAAATTGACTTATTTTTATAATATTTAAATGTCAAGGCCCATTAATAAAGCTTCAAATCAGTTGTAATATTTTTTTCAGAAGAGCCTGCATTATTCTAAATTAATGTATGTTAACAAGTCAAAATGTAAAAATATTAAAAATAAAACATTTTTGAAGTGTTTGGCAATTTTTGTTAAGCAACTAGTGTGATAGAAAATAATTTGTGACTGGTGAACAATTTATATTCAAAAATTTGGTACCATTCAAATATAGATTTAAGAACTTACTACTTTTTCATTATATTCACTTGTAACATCTGCACTAAACATAATTCTTAGGGAAAATGGTGTTGGGGTGGGGGAGGGTGGATATTATTGGATCAAAGAAGGAAAGTGTAATTGATTCCTTATTTTAAAGTCATTCATTCTGACCAAAGTATGTTTTAGTGTTAACTATAATGCATAATTGAATAATAGGGGCTATTTGCATAAGTGTAATGGCTGAGACAGAAGAGCTTCTCCTTGTCAGTCAAAGAATAAGGAAACAAATTTGGTACAGCATAAGTATGAAATAATTATAATAAACTATTATATGAAGTAGGAATTTTCCATTACAACACTAGTAGCTTCTATTTTAAGTAATAAATGATTTGATGAATGTAGTGGTTTGTATGAAAAGGTTTTGCAATGTTGTGAAAATGTGGGCAACACATTTTATAAATTTTACAAATATTGCCACTGAGGTAATTAAAGGGAATTTAAAATAATGCATTATTCTGAATGATATCGGGGATTAAGGTGGTGAAAGTTTTATTAGTTGTTGTAAAGCTACTGTTATTATAGTACCAGTGAAAATTTGCTTTGGTGCATGGTGGAGCTGCTGAAATGATTATTGAGAGATTAAAATGTCTGTATGGTGGAAGAACTTTGTGTGTTGAAAGGGAATGGATCTTCCTATGAGTTAATCTCAAAGCCTCTGGGAGCTAATAAGGATCCGATGAGTTTAATGGCCTTGTGTTGTAGGAAAATATAAATGTTATTCCCTCTTGTCCTCTTTCTCTCTTCTTCCTCCTTCTTTCCTCTTCTCTCTTCCCTGTCTCTTCCTCTTGCCCCTTTCCCCAGCTTCCCTTTATCCCGTTACCAACCTATGCTTTGAGTAATTTACAGGGACCAGTTAACCCAACAGCCATCATGTCTCAAGTTACTGAAACAAAAGTGTCAATATGAAAACTGACCCTCAAAATTCAGCATGTCTATAAAATATTGACAGAGGAAATTAGCAATTTAAAACAAAATTAAACTGGGAACATAATTAGGCAGCATCTATAGGAAGAGGTATAGTTGACATTTTGGGCTGAGACCCTTCGTCAGGACTAACTGAAAGAAGAGCTAGTAAGAGATTTGAAAGTGGGGGGGGGGGGAAGATCCAAAATGATAGGAGAAGACAGGAGTGGGAGGGATGGAGCCAAGAGCTCTACAGTTGATTGGCAAAAGGGATATGAGATCATGACCCCACTAAGGAGCACCAGGCCATTGTCTCCCACACTATCACCAGCTTTATCTGCTCAGGGGATCTCCCATCCACTGCTACCAACCTTATAGTTCCCACACCCTGCACTTCCCGTTTCTACCTCTTACCAAGACCCACAAACCTGCCTGTCCAGGTAGACCTATTGTCTCAGCTTGCTCCTGCCCCACAGAACTCATTTCAGCATACCTCAACACTGTTTTATCCCCTCTTGTTCAGTCCCTTCCTACCTATGTTCATGACACTTCTCACGCTTTGAAAGTTTTCGATGATTTTAAGTTCCCCGACCCCCACCGCTTTATTTTCACCATGGATGTCCAGTCCTTATATACTTCCATCCCCCACCAGGAAGGTCTCAAAGCTCTCCGCTTCTTTTTGGATTCTAGACCTAACCAGTTCCCCTCTACCACCACTCTGCTCCGTCTAGCGGAATTAGCCCTTACTCTTAATAATTTCTCCTTTGGCTTCTCCCACTTCCTCCAAACTAAAGGTGTAGCCATGGGTCCCAGCTATGCCTGCCTTTTTGTTGGCTTTGTGGAACAATCCATGTTCCAAACCTATACTGGTATCTGTCCCCCACTTTTCCTTCGCTACATCGACGACTGCATTGGCGCTGCTTCCTGCACGTATGCTGAGCTCGTTGACTTCATTAACTTTGCCTCCAACTTTCACCCTGCCCTCAAGTTTACTTGGTCCATTTACGACACCTCCCTCCCCTTTCTAGATCTTTCATCTCTATCTCTGGAGACAGCTTGTCTACTGATATCTACTAAAAGCCTATGGACTCTCACAGCTATCTGGACTATTCCTCTTCTCACCCTGTCTCTTGCAAAAATATATCCCCTTCTCACAATTCCTCCGTCTCCGCCGCATCTGCTCTCAGGATGAGGCTTTTCATTCCAGGGCGAGGGAGATGTCCTTCTCTTTTAACGAAAGAGGCTTCCCTTCCTCCACCATCAACTCTGCTCTAAAACGCATCTCTCCCATTTCACGCACATCTGCTCTCACCCCATTCACCCACCACCCCACTAGGAATAGGGTTCCCCTTGTCCTCACCTACCACCCCACCAGCCTCCAGGTCCAACATATAATTCTCTATAACTTTCGCCACCTCCAACGGGATCCCACCACTAAGCACATCTTTCCCTGCCCTCCCCCACTTTCCGCAGGGATCGCTCCCTACGTGACTCCCGTCTCCATTCGTCCCCCCCCCCCATCCCTCCCCACCGATCTCCCTCCCGGCACTTATCCTTGTAAGCGGAACAAGTGCTACACATGCCCTTACACTTCCTCCCTCACTACTATTCAGGGCCCCAGACAGTCATTCCAGGTGAGGCGACACTTCACCTGTGAATTGGCTGGGGTGATATACTGCGTCCGGTGCTCCCGATGTGGCCTTCTATATATTGGCGAGACCTGACGCAGACTGGGAGACCATTTCGCTGAACACCTATGGTCTGTCTGCCAGAGAAAGCAGGATCTCCCAGTGGCCACACATTTTAATTCCACATCCCATTCCCATTCTGACATGTCTATCCACGGCCTCCTCTACTGTAAAGATGAAGCCACACTCAGGTTGGAGGAACAACACCGTATATTCTATCTGGGTAGCCTCCAACCTGATGGCATGAACATTGACTTCTCTAACTTCTGCTAATGCCCCACCTGCCCCTCGTACTCCCATCCATTATTGCCCATCCTTTGGGCTTACCCCCCCTTCTTTCTCCCTAGGCCTCCTGTCCCATGATCCTCTCGTATCCCTTTCGCCAATCAACTGTCCAGTTCTTGGCTCCATCCCTCCCCCTCCTGTCTTCTCCTATCATTTTGGATCTCCCCTCCCCCTCCCACTTTCAAATCTCTTACTAGCTCTTCTTTCAGTTAGTCCTGACGAAGGGTCTCGGCCCGAAACATCGACTGCGCCTCTTCCTAGAGATGCTGCCTGCCTGCTGCGTTCACCAGCAACTTTGATGTGTGTTGCTTGAATTTCCAGCATCTGCAGATTTCCTCGTGTTTGTGTTTTTAAACTGGGAATATCCTTAATTTTAATTAAGGATGTTAAAATTAAGTGTCCTATGGATTCGAGGTCCAAGTCCATAGGACACTCAAGGCTGCTGTGCAGGTTGACTCTGGTTAAGAAAGCATTGGTTAAGGTGCACTGGCCTTCATCAATCATGGGATTGAGATTAGGAGCTGAGAGGTAATGTTGCAGCTATATAGGACCCTGGTCAGACCCCACTTGGAGTACTGTGCTCAGTTCTGGTTGCCTCACTATAGAAAGGATGTAGAAACCATAGAAAGGGTGCAGAGGAGACTTACAAGGATGTTGCCTCAATTGGGGAGCGTGCCTTATGAGAATAGTTGAGTGAACTTGGCCTTTTCTCCTTGGAGCGACAGAGGATGAGAGGTGACCTGATAGAGGTGTATAAGATGATGAGAGGCATTAATCGTGTGGATAGTCAGAGGCTTTTTCCCAGGGCTGAAATGGCTAGCACAAGAGGGCACAGTTTTAAGGTGCTTGCAAGTAGGTACAGAGGAGATATCGGGGTAAGTTTTTTGCACAGAGAGTGGTGAGCACGTGGAATGGGTTGCCGGCAATGGTGGTGGAGGTGGGTATGATAGGGTCTTTTAAGAGACTCCTGGACAGGTATATGGAGCTCAGAAAAATAGAGGGCTATGGGAAACCCTAGGTAATTTCTCAGGTAAGGACATGTTCGACACAACTTTGTGGGCCGAAGGGCCTGTAGGGTTTCTGTGTTTAATGGGAACTGGAATGTAGTCCTTACACAATATATCAAGTTATATATTCAAGATTGTTTTTTGCTATTCTTCAGTACACAAATGTAAAGGAGAACAAAATGAATGCTAAATGCTGGGATGCAAATAAACTAAAGATGCCTAGTGATAATAGGCCGCCTCTGTTATTGTTAGAGTGCTTTAGCCTGGCATTTGCATTTAGCAATGAACAAAAATGCACACCAATCATTATGTTTGGAGATGCATATACTTCTGGGATTTCACATGGCAATTTACAGTCAATGGAAATTGAATACAAGTCCCTATCAGTATAGGATATCCAGTACTGGAGTAAAGACAGTAAGTGACAGTGTATTTCTTGAACACTTAGGTTGAAGAATTCTTTATTAAAGCATTCAGAGTCTAAACCAGAAAGTGCTTTCAAAATTTTAATACAAAACTATGTTGGAAATCAGTGGAATGGGAGGGGTAAATCTGGAAGAAAGATTGATGTATTTAATTTTCAAAACCAATTATAATTGAAATCTTAAGGAATGAAAGTTCAGTGCCACAATTAAGACTTAGTAAGTCATTAAATTTTATTTATACGAGAATGGACAATTCTCATTTTCAGGACATCTTAATAAGTAACTAGTGGGTACATGGCAGATCATTTTCATTAAATCATATTGCTCTTCTCATCAACACTGAAGGAAAGATTACAATAAAATCATAAATGTATTTTGACTTCAAAAAAATTCAGTTGCAGTAATATAAATTACCATGTTCAAGCCTATGAACATGAAGTAGTTTTTGAAGCATGATCCTATTTCAACAAGTGCGACAGTCCTGAAAAAGGACTGTCCTAAATGTCGTATGTTTATTCATTTCCATAGATGCTGCTTGACCTGCTGAGTTCCTCCAGTATCTTGTGTGTTTTGCTTTGAATTTCTAGCATCTTCAGAATTTCTTGTGTGCAAGTCGGGATCAACATGTATCTCTAATAACTTGCATTCTATTTAATTTGTACTTCCTGTCTCAGTGCTGGGAACTTGGATTAGCTCTTGTTGCTTATAATTTGATCACTATGTCAAGGGTGTGGATGGATGATATTCCACTGCAAGTCGACAAGGGCACAAAATATAATAAAAGTAAATCCTGAATTTCCACTGCAACACTCAGTCCTAATGTCTCTTCCTGTTCTCCAGAACTCGAAGTACTTATTCTAGTTATGTATCATATTCTAAATTGAAATAAGTATTTGTTTTTAAATAAGTTGTTATCTCCTCTACAGGAGGGCTTTAGATACGGATCGTTACAATTGGATTAATACCTCAGATTTAAGGTTGCTTGTCACCTTAAATCTCTGATCCATGCCCATTCTGCTTTTGTTTGTACTTCCAATAGAGCTCTATTATAGCAAATAATAAGAACTCATATTTAGAATAGGCATATTGCAATCTTTCAGATAAATTTTAGGTAATAATTCTGATACCCTTATTCACACCCCTCATTTTCCTATTTGCCCTGTTTACTCCCTACTTTTGTCATGCACCACCATGCCTTTGGCCTTTTTTTTTTTACCTTAACCCTATCATAGAGCTGCTTGTAAACTCGGAGGAGACTTCAAGAGGATATAGAAAGAGCTGGTAGCATGGGTGACAAAATGTAATACTAGAAACTTGAAATGTTACACTTTGGTAGGATGAGTGATAAAAAGCAATATTAACTAGAGCAATCTATACTGAAGCAGGGATCTTTTCTGAAGGAACAGATTGTCTCTAAATCCTAAATCTTTGGCAGGTGGAATGTGAAGAAGCTTTAATAAAGCATGTAGGGTCCTTGGCTTCACATTTAGAGGCCATATAAAAAACCAAACAAATCTTTTGGTAGGCCAGAGATAAAAAATATCAGTTTATTATTGTCATGTGTACTGAGATATGTTGAAAAGCTTGTCTTGCATACAGTTTATGATCTTGCAGTTTATTGTATAATGAGGTAGGGTGGGAAGGTAAGAATCTGATAACAGTGGAATAGAAGCTGCTCTTGAGCCTGTGGTACGTGCTTTCAGGCTTTTGTATCCAATTTCTACCCAATGGAAGAGAGGATGCCCGAGGCAGTGAAAAGTATAGACAGAGTCCATAGAGGGGAAACAACAGGAATTCTGCAGATGCTGGAAATTCATGCAACACACATCAAAGTTGCTGGTGAACGCAGCAGGCCAGGCAGCATCTCCAGGAAGAGGTACAGTCAACGTTTCAGGCCGAGACCCTTCGTCAGGACTAACTGAAGGAAGAGTTAGTAAGAGATTTGAAAGTGGGAGGGGGAGATCCAAAATGATAGGAGAAGACAGGAGGGGGAGGGATGGAGCCAAGAGCTGGACAGGTGATTGGCAAAGGGGATATGAGAGGACCATGGGACAGGAGGTCCGGTGAGAAAGACAAGGGGAGGGGGAAACCCAGAGGATGGGCAAGGGGTATAGTCAGTGGGACAGAGGGAGAAATGGAGAGTGAGAAAAAGAATGTGTATAAAAATAAATAACAGATGGGGTACGAGGGGGAGGTGGGGCATTAGCGGAAGTTAGAGAAGTCGATGTTCATGCCATCAGGTTGGAGGCTACCCAGACGGAATATAAGGTGTTGTACCTCCAACCTGAGTGTGGCTTCATCTTTACAGTAGAGGAGGCCGTGGATAGACATGTCAGAATGGGAATGGGATGTGGAAGTAAAATGTGTGGCCACTGGGAGATCCTGCTTTCTTTGGCGGACAGAGCGTAGGTGTTCAGCAAAGCGGTCTCCCAGTCTGCGTCAGGTCTCGCCAATATATAGAAGGCCACATCGGGAGCACCGGACGCGGTATATCATCCCAGCCGACTCACAGGTGAAGTGTTGCCTCACCTGGAAGGACTGTTTGGGGCCCTGAATGGTGGTAAGGGAGGAAGTGTAAGGGCATGTGTAGCACTCGTTCCATAGAGGGGAGGCTGGTTACTGTGATGTGTTGAGCTGTGTCTACAACTCTACAGTTTGTTGTGGTCACAGGCAGTGCACTTTCCATACCAAGCTGTAATGCATCCAAACAGAATGCTTTCTGTGATGCATTGATAAAAAATGGTGTGAGTCAATGGGAATGTCAAATTTCTTCAGGCTCCCGACAACAAGGTTTGGTGAGCTTTCTTAGCCTACTATCAATGTGGTTTGGACCACAGGATAAGCTACTGGTGATGTTCACATGTAGGAACTTTAAGCTCTCAACCTGAACACCATCTGCACTGGCTCTCTTTCTGGAGTCAATGACCAGCTCTTTTATTAACATTGAGGGAAAGATTGTCATGATACAACACCACTAAGCTCTCTTATTTCCTTTCTGTACTCTGATTCCCGCTGCAGCCAAGAAGATATAGGAGTTTCTACGTTTTCCCTGTGACCGTGTGGGTTTCCACCAGGTTTCCTTTCACAATCCAAAGACTTAACAGTTGGTAGGTCAATTGGTTATTGTAAATTGCCCCATGATTAGGCTAGGATTAAATTGGCAGATTGCTCGGCAGTATGGTCTGAGGGGCCTACTCCACACTGTATCCCAATAAATAAAGTTATTGTTTAAAAAAAGGATCTAGTACTTTATTGTATTTGAAATGCAGTTCAATACAGTAGAATCTGGCCACATAGTCATGAGTGTGCAGAGAGAAGAATAGGAGAAAGATTTTTTTTTTGAAATGAATTGAAATAGATGAGTGATGAATGTTGCCTTGACCTCTATTGGAGTACGGGCCACTGGGCTATAGGAAATACATGAAGGGTATAGAAAGGATGTAAAAGATTTTCCCAAATAATTGTAGCAATGAGGGACTACTAAAGTGAATTAATGAGTGCTGTTGAAATTGGGTTGTTTTGTTGGAAGGAGGTAGTGAGAATACCTAATAGATCTTCAGGTTTTAAATTCATCTGAAGGGTGGATAGAGAGAAACTGTGCCCACGAGTTAAGAACCAGAAACCAAGGGTTGAAAAATTAAACGAGGGATTAGGTTTGCAGTGAGTGAACAGTTTCAACTGCATTGCCAAGATAGGTAGTGAAGGCAGTTTCAAATGTGATTGAAATCACCATGTAACCTTGTTGTACCACCTGTTACCTGGAGGTGGCGACCAACGGGCCAAATCCAACGCGTCACTGCAGCGGCCAATGACACAGCATTTCCGTCCAGCTGTAGCTCAACCGAGTCTAACAAGGGAAGTTTTATGGCGTAATTGACGGGCATCTACTATAGCCAATCAGAAACGGGAATAAGTTGGACTCCAATCCGGAGGGGCCGAAGGTATCGTGGGGGGTTGGCGTACACACGCATCAGGTTAGGTTGTGAGTGCGGCCTGGGTCGGGAGTCTGTGGCCGAGGGAAGATCCGTCAGGAAGCATGTCGGCTTCGGGAGCCTTGTTCCCCAGCCTGGTGGCCGGGAGTCGCGGTTCCTCCAGTAAGTACCTGGTGGAGTTCCGCGCCGGCAAGATGTCGCTGAAGGGGTCGACGGTGACGCCGGACAAGCGCAAGGGCCAAGTGTACATCCAACAGACGGATGACTCGCTCATCCACTTCTGCTGGAAGGACCGCACCGCCGGCACCGTAGAGGATGTGAGTAAGGCTGGAGCGGCCGGGATGGGATGTGGGCTCCGGCGGGCTGATGGGGACAGTTTGGGAGAGTGGCTATGGAGGAAGTTGGGTTGGGGGATGCGGGGATGGGAAGGCTGGGATTGTAATGTGCGGGGAGGCCAGACTGGGGCTGCGGCGTGAAAGGGAACCTAGAGTGGAAAGGTTCTGGAGCATGGGGGAGGCTAGGGTGGAGAGGATGTGGTGCGATGGGGAAACTAGGGTGGGAAGGTCTTCTGGCATGGGGAGGCCAGGGTGGGAGGGGATTGAGAGATGACTGTGCAACGGCGGGTTGGGGGGGGCGGTGGATTGTGAAGGATGGGTGAAAATGTGTAGCACGCCGAGGGACCGGGGTGCTGCTTGAGGGAGGGTGCTATGGGCTGCGGAACTAGGTGGGGTGGAGGGTTGCTGGTTGGGTTGGGGAGTGAGGATTGAATCTGGGTTGCTGGTTCTACCCAAGGCGGGGGGGGGGGGGGGGTGAAAAAACAGGTTGTCAGTCAGGCTTGTATTGTGATAGTGGAGGTTGGTTTGGGATGTGGAAAGTTGGAGTTGTGACAGTTCATTTAGAGATTATTTTGGATGTCTGAGTAAATTGCTAGGCTAGGCCAGGTTTCACTGATCAGACATTTCTCTTGATCTTTGTAGATTGAGAAAAGTACATAATAAGACCAGAAGACAGAGGAGCTAAATTAGGCCATTTTGCTCATCGAGTCTGCTCTGCTATTCAATTATGGCTGATTCTTTCTTTCTTTCCTCCTCAGCCCCACTCTGTAGCCTCCTCCTGTAACCTTTGATGCCATGTCCAGTCAAGAACCTGTCAAGCTCTGCCTTAAATACACCCAATGACTTAGCCTCCAAAGCTGCCTGTGGTAATAAATTCCACAAATCAATCAGCCTTTGGCTAAAGAAGTTTCTCCTCATCTCTGTTTTAAATGGACGCCCCTCTAACTAGAGGCTGTGCCCTCTTGTTCTAGTCACCCCCACTATGGGAAATGTCCTTTCCATATGTTCTCTCCCTAGGCCTTTCAACATTTGAAAGGCTTCAATGAGATCCCCTCCTCCTCCTAACTTCCAGTGAGTACAGACCCAGAGCTATCAAAGGTTCCTCATATAACCCTTTCATTCCTGGAATTGTTCTTGTGAACCTCCTCTGAACCCTCTCCGATGCCAGCACATTTTTTTTAGATGAGCCAAAAACTCTTCACAATATTCAAACACGAGGAATAATGCAGGTGCTGGAAATTCAAGCAACACTCATCAAAGTTGCTGGTGAACGCAGCAGGCCAGGCAGCATCTCTAGGAAGAGGTACAGTTGACGTTTCGGGCCGAGACCCTTCGTCAGGACTAACTGAAAGAAGAGCTAATAAGAGATTTGAGAGGGGAGGGGGAGATCCAAAATGATAGGAGAAGACAGGAGGGGGAGGGATGGAGCCAAGAGCTGGACAGTTGATTGGCAAAGGGGATATGAGAGGAGCATGGGATGGGAGGCCTAGGGAGAAAGAAAAGGGGGAGGGGGGGAAAACCCAGAGGATGAGCAAGGGGTATAGTGAGAGTGACAGAGGGAGAAAAAGGAGAGAGAGAGAGAGAAAGAATGTGTGTATATAAATAAATAAAGTATGGGGTACGAGGGGGAGGTGGGGCATTAGCGGAAGTTTGAGAAGTCAATGTTCATGTCATCAGGTTGGAGGCTACCCAGACAGGGGGTGATGGCATGAACATTGACTTCTCAAACTTCTGCTAATGCCCCACCTCCCCCTCGTACCCCATACGTTATTTATTTATATACACACATTCTTTCTCTCTCTCTCCTTTTTCTCCCTCTGTCCCTCTCACTATACCCCTTGCCCATCCTCTGGGTCCCCCCCCCCCACCTTTTCTTTCTCCCTGGGCCTCCCATCCCATGATCCTCTCATATCGCTTTTGCCAATCAACTGTCCAGCTCTTGGCTCCATCCCCCCCCCCCCGTCTTCTTCCTATCATTTTGGATCTCCCCCCCCCCCCCCACTTTCAAATCTCTTACTAGCTCTTCTTCCAGTTAGTCTTGACGAAGGGTCTCGGCCCGAAATGTCGACTGTACCTCTTCCTAGAGATGCTGCCTGGCCTGCTGCGTTCACCAGCAACTTTGATGTGTGTTGTCACAATACTCAAGGTGAGGCCTCACCAGTGCTTTATGCAGCCTCAGAATCACATACCTGCTCTTGTATTCTAGACCTCTTGAAATGAATGCTAACAATGCATTGCCTTCCTCACTACCAACTCAACCTGCGAGTTAACCCTAAGGGTGTTCTGAACAAGTAATAAATGGGTATGGATGTAATACAGCACACACAATTTACTCTTTAAATTTAGGCGTCCCGAACCACAGCATACAGATGCTAACAAGGTTAATGGGAAGGTATGACCGGCAGGACTGGTTCTGTGGATGCACATGAAGGGGGAAGTAGTGAAAAATATTTCTCATGGAGGGGATGAGGAAATAGTGTTTTCTCATGGAGATGTGATAGTGAGGAATCTGGTGTGAATAACTGGAGAGACTCTTCCGGACAGTTAATGGTTGTTACTCAAAGGGATTATGTTTTGCATGCAGTGTCCATGCTTTTGGTCTCTGAATGATACCAATTTTGTCAAATTCTGCCACAGTATGTTTGATCAGGGCTTTAGTTTTGGTACGTCCTGGGCCTGATTAATTTCTTTTTTGGCAAACTGAAAATTCCCCAGTGGGATGGAATCAAAATGCATTGTCGTGGACAAGAAATCCTCTGTTGGAACTTGATATGAGCCACGTCAGCAGTAGGGTGCTCCAATTAGAATTCCTTTTCCATATTCAATGTGGGAGAAGTTCTCTGAAGAGTATTTGTTGGTACAAAAATAAACACACCCCATCCCACATTAACTACTTGCTTTGATATTTCCTGACTCTGCTTCTTTGTGAGCAGTCTTCCTCCTTATTCCTATCTGGGGTGGGTGGGGGGGACGGGACTGGAATTGCTTAAACCCATGCTTTGATTTTATAATCCTTAATTTTTTGTTTTGGAATCCACTTTTTGGCCAGAGGTTTAATCACATCAATGACTCTGTTTTGCTTTGGCATATTAGACTTGAAGTTACACGGAATAGAAAAAAAATCAACTATAATAACAGTTGTTTAGGATGTTCTACCCTGTAACATTTTTTTAAAAAAATGTAAAATTTAAGTGTATGTGGGAAATAATTAAAGAATCCTTAACCCAATTATTTAGTGTCTACTGTTTTTCTGTAGGACCTGATCATTTTTCCAGATGACTGTGAGTTTAAAAGAGTGGCCCAGTGTACTACTGGTCGAGTGTACGTGCTGAAGTTCAAAGCAGGATCCAAACGGCTTTTCTTTTGGATGCAGGTGAAGATGAGCAATGTTTAGAATAATTTTCACTTTCCTTAAACTCTGTTCTTGTCAGTACCAGCCATAAATTATGATGATTGAGTCTTTTCACTTTGTTTTTACACTCAACCATTTAACATTTTTGTACTACATCAGAGGTTTTCAGGAGGGACATCTTTTAAATAATCATTTTGGTACTGTCCCAGGTGATGATGAGTGTATTTAAATGCATTGATTGACCTGAGAATGAACAAATTAGTGCCCAATCATCATTACTATCTCCACCTGGAAAATCATTCTGTTACTTTAAAATTGCTTTGTTTACTGATTTAGCTACAACTTTGGTTAGAAAAGCTCTGCAGTATAGGTGATACTCCCAGTGAAATGGAAACGCCCTAGGGCAGGGTTTTTTATGCCATGGACCCATTATCATTAAGCAAGGGGTCCGTGGACCCCCAGTTTGGGAATCCCTGCACTAGGGGCAGTTAATGTTCTACATTTTCACCAATAGGGCATAGGTATAAATCCACTGCAATAACATAAATTTTGTTTGTTGTAAGGACCCTCAACTGCAGCCTGTGTGGTGGCATTATCTAGTTTGTCCATAAACTCTGCTTTATAAGGAGCATGCACAAGTAAGTGTGTGGAACAAATAATGTTCTAAGGAGGTTGCAAATAGGAGGGAGGTTATCTGCTCAAGATTTTCCTGCCATTCAATGAAATTGTGGTTCATCTGTGAACTTGTGCTGAATCTTCTTTTTCCTACATTTGTTTATGATGCTAGTTAATGGATGTGGATCAGTCTTACAAAACATCTTGTCTATTTAAAATCAATTACTATATCCAAAGTGAGTTCCTAACTTTGTATTAAGTATTTTGTAACTTTATTGCAAATAAATATTGTAAAATTTAGATGCTGCTCTCTTGACCTAAATGCTCACCTGTCAGTTCTGGAAAGCATTGATTTAATTATCTCAAACCCTTCTAAATTACAAGGAACTTAGCTGTAGGTTATACAATGAAACATTGGAGTTGTTGGATCTGTTTATTTTCTGATCCTAAGGGCTCTTCCAGGAGTCAGGAATGACGGGTAGTCTTAATTCTAAGATTTCAGTTTATTTTAAAGGGCAGACAAACATACAAAAACTAAGCAAACTAGATAAAGAGCTGAGAAACATTGCTAAGAGGTGAATGGATGTGAAGACAAAAAGAATAATGATGGCAGCTCTGGAAAAATCATCACTTAGGAAATAGGAAAATGCCTTAGAGGATAAACTAATAGGCTACATAATTAAAACAACTACAATACATGGTAATGTGCTAATATTTAGCCAATGAAAAGCTGAGAAAGGTGATAAACTGTTAATTTAGAAGCTATAACCACTTATGCCAGTGAATGGGAATGAACCACCACCATATACTGTGGAAAAATACACGAGTCTCACACAAGGTAATATAACTTTTGAGATTCCAGGCTCTCGCATTCAAATAAGGTATTGAATAAAAATGATTGAATAGGCTACCTTTCCAAAGATATGGCTCTGTAGTTGTATGGTAGTGGTTTTAGTGAGAATCTGTTGTTAATGTGACAATTATTCATAGTTCTCCTTTAATAGTGGAACAAGTTGATATAGGTCAAAATAATGTGATAGCTTTAGTGTTCTCATTTTATTCCCAAACCTGCAACACTATGATCATCTGATAAATTTGGTGTAAAGAGTCTGAAAAGGTTCTGAACTAATGCTTGCTCATACACCTTTTTGTGGAAAATATTCACACTTTAAATTTTCCTTTCTTCTTCAGATCTCCCAAGACATCATGCAGTCTGGCTATTATTATAGACTAGTTTGTAACTATCCATTGTATTTTATTCTTTAGGAGCCTAAAGCTGACAAAGATGAAGAGTTTTGTCGTAAAGTGAATGAATATCTGAACAACCCTCCGATTCCTGGTGCTTTGGGTGGTGGTGGCAGCAGTGGGGGTCATGACCTAGCTGCACTTGGAGGTATTAGTTTGTTAGGATTTAAACCTTGTGTATACATATAAATCATAAAAATATAATACATATAAATATGCAATACATATAAATCATGCCATAGGAATAATTATGGATATATGGATAAATGTATTTCTTTCTCAACATTTTCTTCCCTTTTCCATCTCACTGAAAAATTTAACTCCTCTGGGATTTGTTCTGAAAGTTGCTTTTGGCTTTTTACTGAAATAGTTTTTGCGTCCTGGTGGCTAGCATTATTTAGTTAATTGATTGTTGAGTTGGAGAAGCTCTGTAGCTGTTTTCAGCCAGCATACTTGTAGCAGAGATTGCAGATAAAGATCATGATTGGGGAACTGGTCCAATTTTCCATTCTCTTTTCCATAAGTGAGAGACAAATTTTGACTGTCCGGACTCTGTAGTTGAGATCTGTTAATTCGCTGCAGGGCCATGAATTTGATCTACTGGGTTCACCTGGCTTTTAGTTGTTAATCCTTAATGATCTTTAAGGTGCCCAAAATGTTTCACCTGGGAAGGTGTGATATTTTTGCTTAAAATATGAAGTAATTGTATATGCAGAGCATTAGTTAGAAGACCCAGGAACAAAAAAAAATCAATAGTCAGTTAGAGTTGATTTTTAGCAATTAAAAGTAGCGTTGTGCTGCTCTAGTCGTATATAAATTGTGATAACATAGATTTCTGAATTTGAGAGATGTTTATTTGGAGTGAGGTACTGCTTAGCCTGTGTGTGTCAAAACAATCTTGTGAAAATCTACAAAACTATGATTTTGCTTTCGTCTGTATGGAAATGAGTGGTTTATTTTTCTCTAATCATTAGTTTGCTTCTGGCTATTTTGCTGTGTAGATTCTTCTCTCCACATGAGCCACTTAAGACTTGTCCTGTTCACACACATTGTCCCTCACACCATTTACTTCTTTCCAAGAAAATTGACTTGTGATGAGGCTTTGTATGTTCCAAACATTTTGTGAAGTATTCTTCCAACCTATTCAATTTTTTTTATGATTATTTAAAATTTGTCCTTTTTGTGTCTTGCAGACCAGTGCAAATGATCTACAATTAACCCCTTTACATGCCACCAATTGATGACTTTAATCAGTTGATGTGACACTTTGAAGAAAGATGTAACAGCTTGAATTTTTCAAGCTTTTAATGTCTTGTCGTTGGCAAATTTGACCTGGAACCACTTTTCTTGCCTTTGATTTTATTTAATGCTGAACATTATACTCCAGCTAATTCAGTTGTTTTTGTGGTCAGAGCTAGATGGAATGTTTATCAATTAACAATCTAAAGTCTAGTTCTTTGTTGTTTCCAAACGTCTTACTTCATACTTTCCCCATTTGAACTGCATCTGCCACCCATTTGCCCACTATTCTAACCTTTGTATCCTTCATGTTATTCGCAAATTTTCATATTTTCCCCTCAGTCTTGATTATTTATGTTTAGTAAATAAGAGGAGCCCAACACAGACTCCTGTGATTGTCATTCATCTCTTTATTCCAGGAGACAGTGGTCTGCAAAGTCTTTTGGGTAACATGAGTCCTAACCAGCTGATGCAGCTGATGGGAGCAACCGGTTTAGGTGGACTTGGTAAATATTAATTAATTGCATTTTATAAATTGATTTTTAACAAAGAGAAAACTGTTCAGAGCCATCCATTTGATTCTGATTGGATGGGGGGAAAATGTATTGTTCATGTCACCGATTCTCCACATAACAAAACAAAGCAGCTGAAAGCACAGCTGTTTCCTCCAAAGGGACATTTAAGTTGGGCTAGCCCCTGCTGTGTAATCATATAGAAAGATGGAAAAGGGACATTGGGATGCATTGAGAGCCAAATTTTATTTTCGTACTTTTGAATTTGCTTAGCTATTAATCATGGGGTTTATTTCAAATAATGATTGATGTCACAATCGCACCTATAGTGTTGAATTAATATTATTAATATACCTTTTGTATCTTCAGATTATATGAGGGGATAAGTATTTATAAATGAATTTTTGTGTGAGTATGCAATAAGTGGAAAATAAAGGAATTGTGTTCTGTTCAATTTGCTTTACATTCATTGTTGATAAGGGTCTCTAAAGAGGGAAAAAAAAAACCCATCTGTACAGATATTTAGAAGCCATGTACTGTAATGTAATAACAAGGTACTGTTCTATTAGCTTCTTAATTTGATGACTACTCTCTGCCAATATTTAGTATATTTAGGGGTAGAAAGCACGTTGGCTGATGGTAGAGAGTGTTGTTCTGTTTAGTTTCCAACCCATGTGTCTTGGTTGTGCTGACCAGAAAAAAATAAAATCCCTTATCTTAAAGTTATTGTTAAACAGTAATTTCCTTAAACTCATTAAATCACATTGAACCAAATTTTTAATTGGTAAGTAACCTATTATCTGCATATTACCAAGAAAACATTGTATCCTTTAACTCTGACTTAAACCTTCCATCTCGCTTTCTTTAGTACTATATGCATTGGATATTATTGAATGTAAATGCTATCAATTGAGGTGCTCTGAACTTTAAAAAAAAATATTTTTATTGGTGTTTTAAATAGAGCATAGTATAAAGGAGGTTTGTGCAGTTCATAACAAATGTATCAAATGTACAATTCACATCGATGAAAGAGATGCACCCTAGTACATCATGCTTTGGTTGCCTTCCTGCCCAGACCCATCCCTCTCAATCCCCATCTCCAAGCTATCATTGCATTAGCAAAAAGGGTTAAACAGAACCTTTGTCCCCACAGAGCTGCATTGGTATGGAGAAGGTGTATTTTCCTAATGCAGAGACTGTTCTATGTTTACAAGTCTGGGTCCGTAGAATTTTAGCGGGAAATGCTGGAGGTCAGGGATTTATGTGCAGAGGAAAGGAAGAAAGGATGGACCTTTAGTTTGGCTAGGAATTCTGAAAATATTCAAGAAAGAGTCCCCACACCTTTTGGAACTTTATGTCCGAGTTGAGAATTGAATAATGGATCTTCTCAAGGTTTAGACTGGACATGATGTCCCTGAGCCACTGAGCGTGGGTGGGCGGGGCAGCATCTCTCCACCTGAGCAAGACTGCGCACCTGGCCAACAGAGAGGCAAAAGACAGTGTGCGATGTTTGGTCCGACTTAGGTGCGTGTCCCCCTCTCCGGAGGTGCCGAAAAGAGGCATCCGCCACAAATGTCGTTGATATGTTTCTCTGCATGAATCCATTGCGCAAAGGTCTAATATCTACTATTTGTGACAAGCTAGTGGTCCTGAGGCGAGCCCCCCCCCCCCCCCGACAAATTAAAACTGCCTCGGAGCAAGATTTAAATTTCTCACTGTCAGATGATATATGGGATTCAGTTCTTAAGTTAGCTGGCTCAACCTCTTTATGTGCCCACCACTGCTTGTTACAGTTCAAGGTTGTACACAGGGCCCATATGTCTAAAACTAAATTATCTCACATTTACCCAGATGTTAATCCCTGCTGCGACAAATGCAAAAGGGGCAAGGCTTTCCTTATTCACATGTACTGAACATGCCCTAGCTTGCAAAAATACTGAAAAGATGTTGTCCAAACTCTATCCCAAATACCTAATTATAATTTGGAAACCTAACCCTTTGATTGCTCTTTTCGGTGCTCTGAACTCTTAATCTCTCTGTTTCAGGTAGCCTTGGTGCTCTGGCAGGTCCAGCTGGTCTTGCTGGCTTACTTGGCAGTGGAGGTCCCTCAGGTGGTAGTACTTCTTCAGGGTAAGAAAAACAAAGCCAAATAAATAATGAAAAAAGTTCAGATAGCACAGGAAATGTTCAAAACTGGGGCCTATATTTGTATATATCACTTGGGATGCCTCCAGTAAATTTTTTCTTACAACTTTGTATTCTAAGAACAAGTGGAATTCAGTAATCGTAAATATTTGACAATGTTTCAGTATTAATAATGAAGAATATTTCTCATTTGAAAAATGAATCTTGTTCTTATGTTAATTAACCAGTCATTGATGTATTAAAATGCTGGTTTTAAAATCTAGATTTGATTATTGTCAGTATCCAATTCAAAGTTATGAGGGGTGTAGATAGGGTAAATGCAAGCAGGTTGGGTGAGACTAGAACTAGAAGTCAGGGGTTAAGGATGAGAGGTGAAATACTTAAAGGGAACCTAAGGGGAAACCTCTTCACTCAGGGTGGTGAGAGTGTAGAATGAATTGCCAGCGGAAGTGGTAGATGCAGATTTAATTTCAACATTTAAGAGAAATTTGGATAGCTGCATGGATGGGAGGAGTTTTCAGGGCTATGCCCTGAGTGCAGGTCGATGGGACGAGGCAGTGGTTTAAAGGACCTGTTTCTGTGATGTGGTACTCTGACCCTACATTTTTATCTTTTCTTCTTTCATAGTGGGACACTTCAGTTTGTTTAATTAAATTATTAAACCTAGAAGTGTTTTCACTTTGTTTTTTTTTAGCTCACGAAGCCAGACTGCAGCCATTACTCCGTCCTCGACGAGCTCTGCAGTTCGTATGACTTCAGTGCCTTCTGTTGCGGCAGCAATGGCGCCAGTGCCATCTCCGAGTGTAGCATCAACGGGTGTGCCGGCAGCAGCAGCACTAACTACACCAGCAGCACCCAACTCTGGTTCTACGGCTATTTCCGGCCCTGCGCCTGGATCTGGGTCTGTCACAGCATCGGGATCTGCAACAAGCCCAGCACAGCCTATTCAGCTGCGTGACTTGCAGAGTATCCTGGCTAGCATGTCCGTTCCTGCTGCAACAGAAGGGACAGGACAGCAGGGTAAGGATCTGGCATTGACATTTAATTTGGAAGATCTGTGTTCCAAGGTCAAAGTATGTTCCAATCATGCATTTGTAATTGGTTTCCAAAATGTAGGCCTTTTAATGAGTACTTTAAACTTACTCTGGACAGAGTGGATGGATCACAATGATAAAGCATTGAAGGTGGCTATTGTGCATTGAATGAGACATTGTGCATTTTCTCTGCTTTTTTGGTGCATACCCATCTAAACTCAGTCTTCTGAACTTCCCCTGGAGTGTTGCAATATCGTATATTTGGATTTTTAATCAATTTTTGAAACTTACCACTGTGTAATTTTGCACCTTTGTACAATGTAGTATATTTCAGTGCATTGCAACATGTGCCGAATAGTATTACTTGGCCTCTTGAAATCTGACTTTTGGCCAAAAATCTTTCTGACACTGGAAACAAGGTATTATATCATAGAACATCTCTTCAAATCTTTTTAATCTTTGCAGTATCTGGCTTCTTTGGTTTCTACCTCTACCTGAAGACTCTTAAGTGACCTTGTTATAAATCCTTCTGTACCCTCTGCAGTGCTGTGGCTTCCTTCCTAAGATGTGGCTCATAGAAATGAACAAAAATTCACTACTAGATTTTGCATATAGAGGTGGGGGAGGGGGGAAGAGTTGATTTGCAGTTGTTCCTGGAGTACGTATTATGCTATGATTCTGCACCAAGATCGTGCAAATATGGGGGATGCTAATCCACAAAATTTCATTCTGTGATAACGATCTGCCCTGTGCAACTAATCAGCTGGAAATACCTAGCTTGATATCTGAATTTTGTGGAAATGGTGTTTTGTTTTCTTCCTGTGTGGCTCTAACCCTTTGAGATGAATTATATAATACACTTAATGTACAGATGACCAAACTCAAACTAGAGATGCATACTGAAGGCTGTCTTGACAGTGGCAAGAAATGGGTCGTTGTCTTTTCGCCAATGGTTCTCTATTGGCATGAGTTCTACAGATTTTTTTGCATACAGGCTGAAGCAGATTGTATGTTCTCTTCATATCAGCCTAATGCTCTAAACCAGGGGTTCCCAATCTTTTTTATGCCATGGACCAGTACATTTAAGCAAGGGGTCCATGGACTCAGGTTTGGAACCCCTGGTCTAAGCCTTTTGTGGCATCTCAAAATTCTGTTCTTGTATATCCTACATGTTTTTAACAGGGTAGCTCAGTGAGTGTGGTTATTATAAATAATTTATAAATCTGGAGTAATAATGACATACTTGTGTTATAGCAGTGGATTTAGCCAGTGTATTGACACCAGAGGTTATGGCTCCTATCCTGGCGAATGCAGAGGTTCAAGAACGATTATTACCATACCTTCCAACAGGGGAATTACTGCCTCAGCCTGCAGAGGAAATCCAAAATACAATAACATCTCCTCAGTTTCAACAGGTGTGTAATTTATTTTGGTGTCTTCAAACATGCATTCAAATGTGGACTTCAGAAATGTCTAGAACATGAATATTTCAACTGATGTTTGTGTGTGTACTGTAATGCAAATCGATATGAGCTTGGTTCCTTCTCGCGCAATGTTGAATTACAATTTGGTTTCAAATTTTGGAATTAAACTTTAATGGCCCAAATTTATAGATGTGTAGGCAGTGCACAGTTATAGTAGTATTGCCTCACTGATTACTAAAGTGTACTTGGAAGTGTGAGGTTGGATTGCCCAAAGATGTACATGCATCTTGATAACTGGTGTAACTGAGAGGAAATTGGAGACAGGTTGGCGTGCAGGTTGACCCAACTTGCAAAACTACTTTGCACATGAGCACGATGGTTTATTGGAGAAATGATTAAGAACCTGCCAGTTTATTAGGAATGGTTTTGTTAAGGCTTCTGAAAATGTTTTCAATGTGCCTACATTAGCCACAGACAAACAAGGCTGCTTTGTAATAAGCTAAATGAAGCTATTTAAAATCTTTCACTTACAATTTTAAAAAATCAGTTTGTAATGCAGGAAGTTCAGTTAATATAGAGTCATAGAGCACTACACACAGACAGACCCTTCAGCCCATCTAGTGTATGCTGAAATGTTATTCTGCTCAGTCCCATCAAATGGCACCTGGAGCATAACCCTCCATATCTATGTGCATAATAAATAGCTTCGTGTGTTTGGCAATATTAAATCATAATTCTGCACTCTTATTTCTGCAGGCCATGAGTATGTTCAGTGCTGCATTGGCTTCAGGACAGTTGGGTCCTTTGATGAGTCAGTTTGGCTTACCGGCAGAGGCTGTGGAAGCAGCTGGAAAGGGGGGTGAGTACATGTTCTCACAGTTTGTGGCTGTGGTTGGTTTTGGGGAGATCATTATAACAACTTGGATATTGTCTGAATGTGATGTACTTATTAAGTCTAACCAACCAGACCATGGGCAAAAAAATTGAAAGGTAATCAGGCTGTATGGCCGGCACATTCATCATTGCCTCGTGAATTTGAATCTGTGCAATCCGCTTTCACCATGTAAAATAATCTTCTTTTAATATAGTTACAGAGGAGATTCACTATGAAAGATGGTGACTTGAAAACAAAAAGATGAAATGGCACTCAGCAATCTTTTTTCTTGTTTTAATATTGATTTGATCACATATGGAATACAAATCAAGTGTCATGCCTGCAAATGATGTATTAAAACACAGGGAGTGGTTATTGCTTTATTTGTATTATTCCTTGATCAGGTACAAGATCTATGTTCATTTTATTTATTTAGAGATACAGCGTGGAACAGGCCCTTCTGGCTTTTCCAGCCACGCCACCCCACCCAGCAACTCCTGACAACCCCGATTTAACCCTAACCCAATCACAGGACAATTTACAGTCACCAGTGTACCTACTCAGTACATCTGTGGACTGTGAGAGGAAACCCGAGCACCCAGCGAAAACGCATGCATTCCAGGGACTGAACTCCAATGCTTGAGCTGTAGTAGTGTTGCACCGACATAGAACCTGCTATGATACTAACGATTTTCATAATTTGCAGATTGATCTGTATTTCACCCAAGGCAATGTTTTGTTCTTAACTTTGCCTGATTAACTTTTCACTTTAGTAATTAATAGTTGTGTTTTGTTTCAGGACTTTACAGAGTGAATTTAGTACAAATTTAAAATCGGAGCAGGCTTAGTGTTGATATTTCTTGATCTATGTTACACATTTAGTGAGATCAAACAATTTGAATAAAACTCAATCTTGAGAGATTTTTTTTGCTTTTTAATTAAAATATTCTCAACCAGAAACTAAAAGGATGTCTGTATCCTTCCCTCTGCAGATGTGGAAGGATTTGCCAAAGCCATGCAAAACAGTTCTACATCTTCAAAAGCACAGTCCAATGAAAAGGAGGGAGACAGTGATTCAAAGGATAAAAAAGATGAAGAGGAGGATATGAGTTTAGACTGAATAATATTCAGTGGTTTTTTCTTTAACCCCTTTGTAAAAGTTAATGTAATGATTAATGCATTTAGTTTGATTGTCTTCTATTAATCCCAAAACTTATGACTATTAAAGATTCTTTATAGGGCAAGAGAATTTTGTTAATGTCAGTTATTTAGATTTTTTTCCCTACAATTTAGTCTGTGCAAAGTAGCCTCCCAAGTTACGGGATGATGCTGTTGGCATTACCATCTTTAATTGGCAGGAAATGCACAATTCCTGTTTGTGCAAATGTGGTAAACCTGAAGTTGGCACTGATTTGCTGCTGGAATGTGGACTTCAGCAAGAAAGTGAAAAGTTGTAGTAGTTCCTTAAAAGTATGGTAATGAATTTGTCTGACAAGCTTGCATTAAGGTTGGAGGAGGCATAAGAAGTAGAGAGTGGCTGCAAAGGACTTGTAAGTATGTTTGGTTTGTTTTTTTTTTATAATGCTTTGAGTATTTGAAGTGTCTACATGTTTTAGGAATTTGGAAAGCTTGAAAGGAAAAGTGACCTTTAATAGATTTTGTGACTTGGGCTAGTTCAGTTTTTCTTTTGAGAAAATTATACTTGAGGGGCCTTGCTACTTGGTTTTGCCCTGGCCAATTGCTTCAAGGTAGTTGTGCATTTAATCAGTTATCTGAAAATGTGCTGTTAATGTTTTGTCAGAGTGAGTTCCAGAAATCTCTGCAACAGTGCACCTGAATCTGTTAGAAGAGAACAGTTCAGAATTCAGTACTTTCCTTCTGCTTTCTCTGTATAATTCCACATGACTTTAAAATGGTATATGTATTCTTTGTACAGAATCCTTTGATATTTTTAGTTGGGTATTCTTGCTATCCATTCTTCAGCTAGAGGAAAGAGCTCAAATCTTTTTGTATTCTTAACTTCAGTGCAGTTAGTTTTGCCCTATTTATACAGTATTACTTGTAAAGAATATTGGAATATTATTTAGTGAGCTTCATTCTTGGAAAACTGATTTCCTATCAAAAGCTAATCAATGTCCTTAAACATTCATCCACTGTTAACAACTTCCAACTATTGAATTATAAATTAACAACTTCCAACTATTGAATTATAAATTACAGAAGATTTTTGCAAACAAATGCTGCATTTGAACTCTTAACTGAATTCTCAAAATTAATTTTATTCATCTGGCTTACTAAAATGAGTTTGGTTGACTTCTCCCTCTCCCAGAGACATTTGTACCAGCTGCATTACAGGAATATCTACCTACTTGTCCTTTCTTGTATCAGAGCAACCTGTGAGTCAAAATGGACAAGCCACACAGTACAGCAAGTTTTATTTTGATTATGTACCAGTGTTCTGCACATAGTGCTACACATGTAAAACCAGTGTTGCAGGATAAATTTTACCCCTTAAATATTTTCCCTCCAAAATACCACGACTATTAAAAATAGCTTATAAAAAATCCGCAGCAAAATTCTGAAATACAGTACAAGTTTAAGTGCATAAGTGGATTGAAAATTATAACAAATTTGGTAAAGTGTTTTATACTTTCCATTCTGATTACAATGATGGGCAGCCACTGGTAGTAACACCACCATGTATAGATCTTGGTTGATTTAACTGTACTGACTTCTGATTAATTTGGAAATTCTTTATACAGCCAACAAATGAGTGATATATGGGAGACAATGTTGGAATTTGCACAGTGTCTGAAATAAAAAAGAAATATTCAGATATGCAAGCATAAAAATGACAAATTTCAAACAATGCAAACTTTCATAACAAATTAAGCTTGTATAGTGTAAGGAAATCCATTTAGTTTAAAAATAACAAATTGCAGTATTACAAATTTAACCTGAAATAGATTACCCTAGACTGTTCAAATAAATTTTCTGGCTTCTGTGATCGAAGCTTTCTCACCCCCATCCTCAATTTGAAGATAAAATCGCTTTGTATCCTCTTCTAACACAGTAAATTAATGGATGAGTTACTTATTTTGGAAAGCAATCATCTGCCAACATGGGTTATGTGGACTTGCAACTTTGGATGCTGTGCATAACCATCACACTTTTCTGCCATCCTCATTAAAAGCAGTGGATCTCTGCAAAATTCTGGTCTATTTACTGAAAACCACATTTGTTCTTCACCTGCATTTGTTACCCAAAAACCAAGGGGATACTGCCTCTAGCAATGTATAAAAAGCTAATGATTTTCACAGCTGCCTATACTTATTACATTTGTAACGCAATTAATAAAACTGACCTGGTATGCCTCCCACATAAAGGATCTGTTTGGAATTGGTATGTGGAATATGCAATGGTCCCACTGTGTAATTACGCTCAGTATCCACATCAATTTGTATCACATTATTCCTTTTGATAACTGAGGAAAATAAGTCAATGTTACAAATAAACAGAACACTAATATTTCATTTTATGGAAAAAATACAAAGCATGAGGTAGGTAACACACAGTGTTGACAAACCATTTAATGGACCAAAATAATAGGGTCACTAAATAGAATGATCACCACCTACTGACAGGCACTAATTAGATCCAAGGGGTTCCCAACCCTTTTTTATGCCATGGACTCAAACCCATACATGGAAACACTTACCTGCTAAACGATGCCAGTGTCCATCACACAGAGACTGTTCCGGAGTGACTGATGCAGAGAATCCCCCAGCCCCATTATTCAACTTCACAATAACCTTAAAATGAAAGGGAGAATGAGGTCAAAATCACCACAAGGACATGCAGTTCATTCTACCAAATCTTCCTTATAACATATTTATAGCCAATATGCTACTTTTGTAAGTATGAAGCACATCACGTGAAATGCTTAGTTTTGGAAACTAGGTTTTCTCTCAACTTATTAGAACTGCCTTGCTGCTAGTCTCACATTTTTTTCAAACCCATGATAATCAGTATGTAACAAATGTTTCACACCATTGGTGAAGCTAACCACTAAACAGAGAAGCAATAGATGGATATCTATATAAACCTGGAACCTCACAAACTCATTACGTACCTCTCAATACCCAAATTGCCATTTCTAATATTGCTGCAATATATCTATTTATTACTCGGGTCACTTCCCAAATTTCTTGCCGTCAACTGGTCAGAATGTACAGTGGATTCCGGTTATTTGGGACACATCAGGACCAGTACATTTTGGCCCTATTAGCTGAAGTTTCATGGAAATAGTTAAAAAGGTATTAAAAGACAAACTACTGTTTAACTATGTTACAGAACAAATTAGAACCTTACCAATAATACTAGAGACCTTGCCTGTTAAAACATATTCAGTTATATTTTTAAAATATCATGGGTCTGACCCTGTTAACTTAAGCTATATTTCATATCCAGATAGTTCTCAAAAGCATCACGAAGCCAGATACTGATTTAAAAGACAAATGTTTCTTACCTTTCCATTCTCTGCATACAGACTGAAGTAATGACTTTGTGTTCGTCCAACATGGAAAAATATTCCTGACAAACTCCTGGGTCGCACTTCAAACATTAGCTCATACTCTTTGTCAAGTACAAAAAATTCATCTAAACAAAAGGAAAATACTTCCGAAGTTAGAATAAATGGTACAAGGGCAAGGATAAACGATGTGTCCCATTTCTGATCAATAACTAATGTGACCTGGAGGCAGTAGAGCCCTGATGTGTCTGAAAAATGCTGGAAACACTCTGGAGACAGGCAACACTGGAAGCAATTAATGTTTAGGATTGATTTCCTTTGTCAGATGATAGTGGCCACTGGCAGAGGGTATTTGGCCTGAAACATTAACTCCTATTTCTCCTCCCACACATCTGCAGTGTTTCAAGTATTTGATTTCATTTCAGATTTCTAACCCATGCAGATTTGTTTTATTTTCAGGTATTGGGCATTTTTTCCAAATGGCGTGAACAACAAATGAGATCAGAACATTTAGTTTTTTTATTTAATGAGATACAGTGTGGAATAGTCCCTACTGGGCCTTTGAGCTGCGCTGTCTAGCAACCCTAGCCTAATCACGGGGTAATTTACTCTGACCAATTAACCTACTAGCCAGTAGGTCTTTGGACTGTAGGAAGAAACCGGAGCACCCGGAGGAAACCAATGTGGTCACAGGGAGAATGTACAAACTTACTACAGACAACGGTGGGAATGGGTTGGCACTGAATCTCCTATAGCTGGTGCTTGCCTCAGGTAAGAGATTGATTTCTTGGAACAGATATCTGTCCTTGGGGATAAAACAGGCCATGCTGGTGGCAACTTCTATCAGCTTGTACTCCTTCCCTTCCCCCTCACCTTATTCTGACATATTCCCCTTTCCAGTCCTGATGAAGGATCTTGTACCGAAACGTCAATGTTTATACCTATCTATTGATGCTAACTGCCCTGCTGATTTCCTCCAGCTTTTTATTTTATTTTGACAGGCCCTTTCAGCTCAATTACACCCATGTAATTAAATTTGAATGTTTTTTGGAATGTGGGAGGAAACCCACACAGTCACAGTGTAATAGCCATGTATCTTATATTCTGTCTGCATTGTATTGTTTTGGCACACTTAGTATGGTAATCTGTCATGTGGGGGTGGTATAAGCAAATAAGTACAGTTATGTATTCATGTTTTGTCTTCGTTAATTTAGTCTAGAGGAGAGGGGGTGAGCTACGGTGAATACTTTTTTGTTGATTGCTAATTAGACTTATATTGCTAATTTAGTTTTGTTAGTTTTTTTAATTGCTACATAATCATTTGTCATTGCTGGTCTTGTAATAAAAGATAGAATGTACCTTTTTTGATTTGGAAATTTATTATTTGGAAGTTTGTCATCCTTTGTCCATTAACCTGGCTTAGTCTCTCAGCGGTTTTAGTTTGGTTTCAAGTAACCACTACATATGGAGAATGTACAAACTACTTACAGACAGCGGTGGGAATTGAACCCTGGCCACTGATGCTATAAAGCATTACGCTACTACATCACGCTGCCCCACGAAGTGTTAGTTTTAAAGAAGCTTATCTCTGCTAATAAGAAGTAGCGGGAGTAACATTTCGATTTTAATACCTATAGTCACGTAGCCTCCTGCACTGGAGAAAAATATCCCTGTTTCAAGACTTCCCTCAAAACAAGGTGTAACGTTGTAATCCCGTGAAGGGGGCTCCATTGGTTTTCCATCCAGCTGGAAGTTTCGGATACAACCGTTAAACCTGGAGGCAGAAGCACCCTGAAACAAAGTGCAATACAGGACTTTAATATTCAAAGCAGTTCACTCAGAATGACTTCTACAATGAATGCGAAGCTCTGCAAAGAAGAGATTCCTAAAGTAGGATAGATTATTATTTTCAAGGGATTAATATTACATTGGGCATGCTGGACACAGGCCTCTAAAGGAAAGGACCAGGGCACTACTGACTGTAACTGCCTAGGACTTTACTTGGTCATGGGAGGAAAATTCAAAAATCTGAGATGCAGAGGGACTTGGGGGACCTCGTGCAGGATTCCCTAAAGGTTAATTTGAGAGTTGAGTTGGTGGTAAGGAAGACAAGTGCAATGTTAGCATTAATTTTGAGAGGACTAGAATATAAAAGAATTGATGTAATGGTGAGGCTTTATAAGGCACTGGTGAGGCCTCACTGTGAGCGGTTTTGGATCCCTTATTTAAGAAAGGATTTGCTGACATTGGAGAGAGTTCAGAGGAGGTTCACAAGATTGATTGTGGCAATAAAAGGATTATCGTATGAGGATCAATTGATGGCTCTGGGAATTTAGAAGAATTGGGGGGAATCTAATTGAAACCCATCAAATATTGAAAGACCTAGATGGAATGGATGTGAAGAGATGTTTCCAAGAGTGGGGGAGTCTAGGACCAGAGGGTACAGCCTCAGAATAGAGGGATGTCCATTTAGAACAGAGAGTAGGAGAAATTCCTTCAGCCTGTGGAATTTGTTGTCACAGGTGGCTGTGTGGAAACCAGGTAATTGGGTGTACTTAAGGCAGAGGTTGATAGGTTCTTGATTAGTCAGGGTATAAAAGGTTCCAGGGAGAAGGTAGGGGAATGGATCAGCCATGATGAAATGGTGGAGCAGACTTGTTGGGCCAAATGGCCTAATTCTGCTCCCATGTCTTACGGTATTACACTGCTGTTTCAGGTCCCTTTAAAATAACCTAGTGGTATCAAGAGAGGGAACTACTTGCTTTGAAATGTATAATCAAGAGGTAGAGAACGGGCTGTAGCAACTGGATGACAGAAAATGGTGTGCAGCGAGGCAGTGTATCAAAATACTTCAACACTCATGGCTAAATTCACATGGGAGTTAGAGATTCACATCCTGGTACAAATTTTACATCACAGCCACAGGTTTTAAACGTGTACAATGCATTTTACCTGATTAATCCTCCTCGCTTTTCCTTTTGGCACGGCTCCTATGTAGAATGGAGCTCTGACATCCAGGAAAGCTGTGACTGAGATTCTCCGGGATTGTGCTCGCAGACCATCGATCACCAACTGCCCTTGGTTTCTGTCTCTGCTGAAAAATATCTGGAAATGATACATTTCACAATTAAACCACTTGGATTGTGATTGCTTGTGGGTTACCTGACTACAGCAGGAATTGTAATCGTTCCTGGGCTCAATTGGAGGCGAGGAGTTGAAAGTCAATAAAACAGTGAGTTTTGTACATTTTGTACAGGCATACACAATTGTAATACTTTTTGGGGAAAAAGCCCAGTTTTGTATTTTGGCAAGCTACAGTCAATTATAGTACCAAGCAATCTGGACTAGCTAAATTCTAATAGTGTCAATGTGCCCTCATACTGGTGAATGAAGAACATTCTTATTCCTGTCAACAGCTCTGCATTTGGAAAGCAATAATTTAACATTGTTGGTTTGGGTCTACTCTTCCATTAGAAAAAGTGAAAAATGCACTGGCAGTTAGGCTATTAAAAATATCAGCATGGTATGTCTGTCTTTGAGTGAGTTCAACTTCCCATCCATCACATTGAAGATTCGGGAAACTATCTAGTCTTTTCAACTGGGTTCTTCAGGGCTGAAATTTTACATCAGAGAAAAGTTGCTTTTCCTCAAAGCAACATCACTTCCAACTGGACAGGAATTTGGTGCAAAAATTAGGAAACCCAATAACAAACCTCAAATGTTTCAATTAATAATTCTTGTACATGTTCAGGTAACATTCTATTAAGCTGGGGCTGAAATGTCATTCAGGCATCACTGCGACAAAAGACACAAAGTCATTAAGTCCAGTTGTTGAAGTTGAAGCTTTTTTTTTGACCGAGCTTCCCATCAACTTGGGTTCATTTGCTCCACTGCAATCTCCCTATATTCTAGTACCCAGGAAGGAAGCCTCTGCCAAAGATGTACTTGGACCTGTTACTTCAAACAAGTTCTAGTACATAGTATCCCATTACATGGATAGAACTGAAAATTGTGCATTCCGCATCTCTTTGGTCTGCAAGGCAATGCAGATTTACTGCATAAAGTCATGAAGCTATGCCACATAGAAACAAGCCCTTCAGTCTAACTTGGTTCGTGCCAAACAAGTTGTCTATCTGAGCTCCACCCATTTGCCCCAAATCTCTGTAAGCTCTATCCATGTATCTGTCTAAAAGTCTTTTAAACATTGTAATTGTACTCAACTCTACAGCTTCCTCTGGCAGCTCATTCTACATACATACTAAACTCTGTGGAAAAAGTTGCCCCTCAATTCCCCAGTTTATTTCACCTCTCACCTTAAACTTACAACCTCTAGTTTTAGATGTTCCTTCCTCAGGGAAAAAGTCTGTGATCATTTGCCTTACCTCAACCATCTTGATTTTATATTTATTTTGGGGAATACAGTGGATTCTGTGAATTGGGCCATTGCTTAATCATAATTTAGGACAACTCTTACAGAAAATTAATCAAGGAAGCTGTCAGGTTTCCCTTCTTTTATTTGGGACACAATGCTGCTTAATTGGGGCAAGAGACTGTTGCCGAAGTTTCCTACTGGTATTTGTTACATGCACTTGCATAGCCGTGAGACACTACAATGTGTTTGAGCGAACAGTCTTTATATAGCGGTCAGTTGCATGTGTTTGTATTCAAAAAGCAGCAAGGAAGTTCAGAACTGTTTTGCTCACTGCAGTTTCAAACATTCAGGCTTGAAGATGCCAGAAACAGCTGGGAGTGAAAGAAATGATTTCACTATTTCTAGTTAGGAACTACAGAGAAGTTGAAGGTATCAAATTCTTCGTAGTTTCTACTTTGAAGGTGACATCTTAAATGTTAGTGAAAATGAAGACTTGGATGATGCAATCGTCGACATCATTGTATGAAGGCAGTCCATTATCTGCACAAGGTGTCTGCACTGATTTTGATCACTTACAGTTAAGAGAACATGATGCAGATGAATTCCTCTGTCAGTAAGTATTAGGAACTAATATACAGTCTTATAGTACTGCAGTCGGTTTTGTAGTGTTCTAAATTGTTCTTTATTTCATTTAAATACTTACTTTGTTACTCAGTTTGTCTATTTTATAGCTTTTTAACTATTTCCACTAAACGTCGACTAATTGGGGTAGCTGCTTAATTGGGCCCATATGTATTCAATTCTTGATGTGTTCCAATTAACTGAAATCCACTGTATAAATATGGGCAAGTCTGAGGTTCCACTATAAGTAATTACAAAATTTTCATTTGGGATGTAACGAGAATCACCTTTGATCAATTTGAATTTGTCTTTCTTGTCAGCCTGTTCAGATTTAACATGAAGATTCAATGTTGACAAATCATAAATGCTAAATGCTCCCATCACAATTACACTTGGGTACACCTGGCTGAATAAGAGATGCTATTATCAAACTTAAAAAGGTCATAGTAGCATTGATTATACAAAATTAAGTTGTCTGAGCCATTCTCCACAGAAAAAAATAAAAATTAGATTAACTTTAAAAAATTATCCATTTAAAGTCTAGAAAATTGTTTGACTAGAGGGTCAATATTAAGAACAGAACCTGTTTAAAGCTCATTTGGGCATCTGTGATACTTACTGTGTGCCACATTCCATCATTATACTTTTCTTTACTTGCAATTCGTAGTTTCTTCCCTTTGATATCAAACAAGAAGACAAAACGGCCTTTGGAAAGCAAGAGAGCCATAAAAGTGGATTCCCTTTCATTGGATACATAGAAAAGTATCCCATGGGATGAATTAGAGCGAACATCCATTGAGAAACTGGACCTGGAGAACCAATACGAAAACAAGTAGATTGAAGGACTTTCAAGTTCATGAAGGCATGCAAATTCAGAGAATTAGGAGCAAAACTAAACTGTCAATGCTGAATATACCCCTTCCAAAAATCAGAACATTTTTGAAGCCCTTAGCAGGTCACAAAACAGAGCTCTTTGTCTCACAAAGTCGTGCTGACCCTTTTAACCTATTTCAAGGTCAATCGAACTCTTCTCTCACATAATTTCCTAGTTTTTTTTTTCATCCGTGTGCCAAACAGCATCCATGGGTAAAGGGACCTTCATCAAAACAGGAAGAATGGGTTGTATCAGGAAGACTAATAGTATCATCAAGGGTAGCCAATGGCAAATCCCTTTTCTTCTAGAAGATCTAGCATTTTGAAAGCTCAGACAACCAGAGCATTGTTATACACCGGGGTGCAAAGAAAATTCTTGCTTGTGAGTCAATACCTCTTTAACATCTCTGTGCCAATGATATAGGTAGGAAAAGGGAGGAGGTCCTGAAAACAGACCACATGGAGATAGGAAGGAAGTTGAGAAGCAGGGCCTCAAAGGTAGTAATCTTGGGATTACTGCCTGTGCCAGGCAACAGTGAGTATAAGAATAGAGTGAGGTGGAGGATTAATGCCTGGTTGAGTGA
Organism: Mobula hypostoma; assembly: GCF_963921235.1. Lineage (NCBI taxonomy): Eukaryota > Metazoa > Chordata > Chondrichthyes > Myliobatiformes > Myliobatidae > Mobula > Mobula hypostoma. The sequence continues at coordinate 182,835,845 of NC_086098.1, forward strand.
TTGGAACAGGGGGCAGGGATTCAGATTTTTGGATCATTGGGACCTCTTTTGGGGTAGGCATGACCGTACAAAAAGGACGGGTTGCACTTGAATCCAAGGGGGACCAATATCCTGGCAGGGAGGTTTGCTAAGGCTATTAGGGAGAGTTTAAACTAGAATTGCTGGGGGGGTGGGAACCAAACTAAAGATATGGAGGAAGGGGTGGTTGGCTCACAAATCAAGAAAGCTTGTAGACAGTGTGAGAGGGAGGATAAGCAGATGATAGAGAAGGGATACGCTCAGACTGATGGTTTGAGATATGTCTATTTTAATGCAAGGAGTAATGTGAACAAAGTGGATGAACTCGGAGCGTAGTTCAGTACTTGGAGCTGTGATGTTGTGGCCATTACAGAGACTTGGATAGCTCAGGGGCAGGGATAGCTACATAAGAGTGCCAAGTTTTAGGTGTTCAGAGAGGACAGGGAGGGAGGCAAAAGAGGTGGGGGCATGGCACTGCTGATCAGAGATAGTGTCACAGCTGCAGAAAAGGAGGAAGTCATGGAGGGATTGTCTACTGAGTCTCTGTGAGTGGAAGTTCGGAACAGGAAGGGGTCAGTAACTCTACTGGTGTTTTTTTTAATCGACCACTCAATAGTAACAGGGACATCGAGGAGCAAATAGTGAGACAGATTCTGGAAAGGTGCAATAATAACAGGGTTGTCGTGGTGGGAAATTTTAATTTCCCCAATATTGATTAGCATCTCCCCAGAGCAAGGGGTTTAGATGGGGTGGAGTTTGTTAGGTGTGTTCAGGAAGGTTTCCCAACACAATATGTAGATAAGCCTACAAGAGAAGAAGCTGAACCTGGTCAGGTGTCAGGTCTCTCAATGGGAGAGCATTTTGGAGATAGTGATCACAATTCAATCTGATTGACCATAGCATTGGAGATGGATAGGAACAGACAAGTTAGGAAAGTGTTTAATTGGAGTAAGGGGAAATATGAAGTTATCAGGCAGGAACTTAGAAGCATAAATTGGGAACAGATGTTCTCAGGGAAATGTACAGCAGAATTGTGGTAAATGTCCAGGGGATATTTGTGTGGCATTCTGCATAGGTATGTTCCAATGAAACAGAAACATAGAAACTTAGAAAATAGGTGCAGGAGTAGGCCATTCGGGAAAGAATGGTAACATACAGGAACCGGAACCACGGTGTACAAAGACTGTTGAAAATCTAGACAAGCAAAGAAAAGCTTATGAGAGTTTCAAAAAACCAGGTAATGATAGAGATCTAGAAAATGATAAGGCAAGCAGGAAGGAGCTTAAGAATGAAATTAGGAGGGCCAGAAGGGTCCATGAGAAGGTCTTGGCAAACAGGATTCAGGAAAACCCCAAGGCATTCTACAAGTATGTGAAGAGCAAGGGGATAAGACGTAACAGAATGTGACCAATCAAGTTTGACAGTGGAAAAGAGTGTATGGAACCGGAGGAGATAGCGGAGGTACTTAATGAATACTTTGCTTCAGTATTCACTAAGGACCTTGGCGATTGTAGGAATGACTTACAGTGGACTGAAAAGCTACAGCACACAGACATTAAGAAAGAGGATGTACTGGAGCTTTTGGAAAGCATAAAGTTGCATAAGTCACCGAGACCGGACGAGATGTACCCAGGCTACTGTGGGAGGTGAGGGAGGAGATTGCTGATCCTCTGGCAATGATCTTTGCATCATCAGTGGGGTCAGAAGAGGTTCCGGAGGATTGGAGGGTTACAGATGTTGTTCCCTTATTCAAGAAAGGGAGTGGAGATAGCCCAGGAAATTATAGACTAGTGAATCTTACTTCAGTGCTTGGAAATTTGATGGAGAAGATCCTGAGATGTAGGATTTTGAACATTTGGAGAGGCATCATATGATTAGGAATAGTCAGCATGGCTTTGTCAAAGGCAGGTCGTGCCTTATGAGCCTGATTGCATTTTTTGAGGATGTGACTAACCACATTGATGAAGGTAGAGCAGTAGATGTAGTGTATATGGATTTCAGCAAGACATTTGATAAGGTACCCCCATAAAAGGCTTATTGAGAAAGTAAGGAGCCATGGGATCCAAGGGGACCTTGCTTTGTGGATCCAGAATGGCTTACCCACAGAAGGCAAAGAGTGGCTGTAGACAGGTCATATTCTGCATGGAGGTCGGTGACCAGTGGTGTGCCTCAGGGATCTGCTCTGGGACCCCTTCTCTTCGTGATTTTTATAAATGACCTGGCTGAGGAATTGGAGGGATGGGTTAGTAAATTTGCTGATGCCACAAAGGTTGGGGTTGTTGTGGACAGTGGGGAGGGCTGTCAGAGGTTACAGCGGGACATCAATAGGGATTCAAAACTGGGCTGAAAAGTGGCAGATGGAGTTCAATCCAGGTAGGTGTGAGGTGGTTCATTTTGGTAGGTCAAATATGATGGCAGAATATAGTATTAATGGTAAGACTCTTGGCAGTGTGGAGGATCAGAGGGATCTTGGGGTCCGAGTCCATAGGACACCCAAAGCTGCTGCACAGGTTGATTGTGTGGTTAAGAAGACATATGGTGCATTGGCCTTCATCAACCGTGGGACTGAGTTCAAGAGCTGAGAGGTAATGTAACCCTGGTCAGACCCCACTTGGAGTGCTGTGCTCAGTTCCGGTCACCTCACTACGGGAAGGATGTGGGAACCATGGAAAGGGTGCAGAGGAGATTTACAAGGATGTTGCCTGGATTGGAGGGCGTACCTTATGAGAATAGGTTGAGTGAACGGCCTTTTCTCCTTGGAGCGATGGAGGATGAAAGGTGATCTGATAGAGGTGTACAAGATGATGAGAGGCATTGACCGTGTGGATAGTCAGAGGCTTTTTCCCAGGGCTGAAATGGCTAGCATGAGAGGGCATAGTTTTAAGGTGCTTGGAAGTAGGTACAGAGGAGATGTCAGGGGTAAGTTTTTTACGCAGAGAGTGGTGAGTGTGTGGAATGGGCTGCCAGCGATGGTGATGGAGGTGGATACAATAGGGTCTCTTAAGAGACTCCGGGATAGGTACATGCAGCTCAGAAAATTAGAGGGCTATGAGTAACTCTAGGTAATTTTTAAAGTAAAGTACATGTTTGGTACAGCGTTGTGGGTCAAAGGGCCTGTATTGCGCTGAAGGTTTTCTATGTCCTTCCTGATGGTGCTGTCATGATTTTGAATCCTTAATTCTACCTCTTTCATGATCGTCAGTTTAGTATTTCTTTTTGCAGCATTCCATTGCTTCTGCGCTCATTGTTCCATTTACTGTTAATCTGTCAGCTTCGCATGAACAGGGAATTTCATTGCATCATGGTGTATATGGGAATTAGCTAATCTGAAGCTGAATGAGCATCTTTTAAACTCTGGAAGGGGGACAGTTGGAGAGAACTGGGGAAACGTGTGACAGAGTGAAGACCATGTTGTCAAAGCGATAATTAGTGACAGAAGAGAGGGAATCATAAATTGGAACAGAATGTTACAGCTACATTTGTGGGCCTAAGTACAAAGCTGGTAATCTGAGAGCTGCAGGATACCTGGGTTGATGAGATACAGTTTCTTGCACTTGTGTAAGGCATCACTTCAACAGAGTAGGTGAAAGGCAGACAATTAAAGTGGCAGATGACCTGTTGATTAGCATTTTCTGCTCTAAGTCCCAGCAACACTGAATGGCTCATTGGCATTCTATTATAGCACAGGATTCCTTATTTCATATAACTCTTAATTTTTTTCACTGATTTTCGCTGTTCTCTAGTTACAAATGCCAATAAAGGATGTGTTAAATTAGCCTTATAACAAAGGAAGAGAAGTGAAACTGGCAATGCGCACAAAATGCTGGAGGAACTCAGCAGGTCAGGCAGCATCTATGGATAGGAGTAAACAGTCGACGTTTTGGGCCGAGACCCTTCTTCAGGACTGGAGGGAAAGGGGGAGATGCCTGAAATGAACAGTGAGGGGAGGGAGCCTTGTTGGAAGGTGACAAGTGAAGCCAGGTGGGTGGGAAAGGTGAAGGGATGGAGAAGAAAGAATCTGACAGGAGAGGAGAGCGGACCATAGAAGAAAAGGAAGGAGGGGGCCCAGGGAGAAGTAATAAGCAAGTGAGAAAAAGTAAAAGGTCAGAGCAGGAAAAAGAGGAAGGGAGGGGGATATTTTGTTCACTGGAAAGAAAAATCAATATTCATACATTCAGGTTGGAGGGTGCCCAGACAGAATATAAAGCTGGTACTTCGCAGAATCTTGCACTGATAGAATTATATAAATTTCTCAGGCTGTGGCAATTGATCACAGGACAACATATGACCCCAGACTGAACTAGCAATGGCTCAGAAGACATGAAGAACTGCTCCAGTTCCATAAAGTGGAAGTATGGACTTCCTATTAATGCAGACGTCTATAATGAGTTCTCTTTGGAGCTTAATTACACCTTCCATAGAGAATTCACATTATGGAGCATCATTACATTAAGTTACATCAGAGATTTGCAATGAACTTCAACTACTCACATAGTTCAAGTCATGCAGTTCTTCCACAGAACAAACAAATGTCAAATGGAAGTTTGTTGACAACAAATACAAGCAGAAAAAATACATTTGATGGCTGAAATTTAAAGATTAAAATTGCTCAATAAAAGGACAGCAGAGATCATTTGAGAAACTTGCCTCACGCGGAAGGAGTCTGGAACGGTGTCATATTCCAGGCGGCTGAGATGGGACCCTCTGAAGTACCGGGCATTACGGACAGCAGCTGGTTCCCTTGGCAACTTGCAACTTTCTGCCATTTGCTGTTTACTCCTAAACTTAGTTGTAACCTTCAGGATTAAAAAACCAAAAGAAACTTAGAACATGCCCCAAGGAGATGTCTCTCAGACGACAAGAGTAATTCTTTAATGACAATGATGACTAGCCCTTTCACTGTGGTGAAACAACCCAAAGGGCTTCACATGAGTGTCATGGCTGTAAAACTTGACACTGATTGACAAGATACAAAGTCAGGTGAGGACAGTTTCAAAGAGATTGGGTTAAGATACATTTTGATGGAAAGGAATTGGAATCATGGTATTTCTAGGAAGGTAATACCAGGGTTTATGACCTTGGTAGCTGCAACTAATGGTAAAATAGTGGAGATGCCAGAATTGTTAGAGTGCAGAAATCTCTTTCTTTTCTTTTTAAATCTTTTTATTGAATAAGTATACAAAAAAGGTAAGCCATATAAACATTAATACAATGTTAAAGTATAATAAAATTCCAAAAGGTATCAATACCAAAAAAAATACTATAAACAATGTAATTTAAACATAAGAAACCAAGATAACATAATAGTATACTAAATTTTATATATATCAATGGAAAAAAAAGAAAAAAACCCCCCCCCAAAAAAAAAACCCACCGTGCAACTAACTAAAAGCAAAGCAAAGCAATGGGCTAACTTGAAACCAAACAGAGTTAAACTTAAAATCACGTCCTCAATCCCGACCTCCATTAAAAACAGTGAAAAAAAAACAAGAAGGGTAAATATTACATTAAATGAAAATATCGAATAAAAGGTCCCCAAATCTGTTCAAATTTAAATGAAGAATCATAAAGGTTACTTCTAATTTTCTCCAAATTCAAACATAAAATCGTCTGAGAAAACCAAAAAAAGGTAGTTGGAGCATTAAGCTCTTTCCAATGTTGTAAAATACATCTTTTCGCCATTAAAGTAAGAAATGCAATCATTCTACGGGCTGAAGGGGAAAGATTACTAGAAATTTTAGGTAGTCCAAAGATAGCAGTAATAGGGTGAGGAGAGATATCTATATTTAATACCTTAGAAATAATATTGAAAATGTCTCTCCAAAAAGTTTCCAAAGTAGGGCAAGACCAAAACATATGAGTTAAAGAGGCTATCTGCCCCGAACATCTATCACAGAAAGGATTAATATGCGAGTAAAAACGCGCTAACTTATCTTTGGACATATGTGCTCTATGAACCACTTTAAATTGAATTAGGGAATGTTTAGCACAAATAGAGGAAGTATTAACTAATTGTAAAATCTGCCCCCAATCATCCACAGAAATGGTAAGCCCCAATTCCTGTTCCCAATCTACCCTAATCTTATCAAATGGAGCTTTCCTAAGTTTCATAATAATATTATAAATCATAGCCGATGCACCTTTCTGACATGGATTGAGGTTAATTATCGAATCTAAAATATATGTAGGAGGAAGCATTGGAAAGGAAGAAAGTATAGTACTTAGGAAATTTCTAACTTGTAAATATCTAAAAAAATGTATTCTTGATAAGTTATATTTATTAGATAATTGTTCAAAAGACATAAGGGAACCATCTAAAAATAAATCCAAAAACCGTAAAATACCCTTAGTCTTCCAAGTTTGAAAAGCGTGATCCGTAAAAGAGGGAGGAAAAAATGTTACCTAAAATAGGAATCGCTAACCCGAATTGATTAAGATCAAAAAATTTTCTGAATTGAAACCAAATGCGCAAAGCATATTTAACTATCGGGTTAGAGACCTGCTTAAGGCGTTTCGAATCAAAAGGGAGAGAGGAGCCTAAAATAGAGCCAAGTGTATAACCCTGAACAGATTGTAGTTCCGATGCTACCCATTTAGGAATAGATAGTATGTCCTGATCAAGTAACCAAAATTTCATATGTCGAATATTAATAGCCCAATAATAGAATCTAAAGTTAGGTAATGCTAAACCTCCATCTCTCTTAGCTTTCTGTAAATGTATTTTACCCAGTCTCGGATTCTTATTCTGCCAAATAAATGAAGAAATTTTAGAGTCAACTTTATCAAAGAAAGATTTTGGAACGAAAATTGGTAATGCCTGAAACACATATAAAAATTTTGGCAAAAAAAACATCTTAACTGCATTAATACGACCAATCAAAGTTAAATATAAGGGAAACCATTTAGATGAAAGTTGAGTAATATGGTCTATTAATGGTAAAAAGTTAGTCTTAAATAAATCTTTGTATTTACAAGTAATTTTAATCCCAAGATATGAAAAATAATTATTAATCAATTTAAATGGAAATTTATAATATAAGGGAAGATGTTTATTAATCGGAAAAAGTTCACTCTTACTAAGATTTAATTTATAACCTGAAAAAAAACCAAATTGTGCTAATAACTCTAAAACAGCAGGAATGGATTTCTCAGGATTAGAAATATATAAAAGTAAATCATCAGCATAGAGTGATAATTTATGGGACTTTAATCCCCGAGTTATCCCAGTAATATTTGAAGATTCTCGAATAGCAATTGCAAGAGGTTCTAATGCAATATCAAATAATAGGGGACTAAGAGGACAGCCTTGTCGAGTACCTCGAAAGAGAGGAAAAAAAGGTGAGTTTAAAGAGTTAGTACGAACTGAGGCTACAGGGGAATGATATAACAGTTTAATCCAGGATATAAATTTCAAGCTAAAATTAAACATTTCAAGCACCTTAAATAAATAAGGCCATTCTACTCTATCAAAAGCTTTCTCGGCATCTAAAGAAATAACACACTCAGGAACATTTTGTGAGGGAGTATAAATGATATTTAACAATGTACGAATATTATAAAAAGAGTAACGACCTTTAATAAAACCCGTTTGGTCTTCCGAAATAATAGAAGGAAGTACTTTTTCTAGTCTATTTGCTAATAACTTAGAAAAAACTTTAGAATCAACATTTAATAAAGATATTGGTCTATAAGATGCACATTGAGCAGGGTCTTTATCCTTCTTTAGTATTAGAGAAATTGATGCTCTATTAAAAGATTCAGGAAGTTTACCAAGTTTCAGAGAAGCCTCAAAAACCCTACAGAGCCAAGGGATCAATAAAGAAGCAAAACATTTATAAAATTCAACGGTAAACCCATCCGGGCCAGGAGCTTTCCCCAGATTCATAGAAAAAATAACATTCTTAATCTCATCCATTGTAATGGAAGTATCTAATAAAGAAGACATATCCTGTGAAATCTGAGGGAAGTCTAACTTATCTAAAAAATCATTCATATATTTAGAATCTCGAGGAGACTCTGATTGATATAAAGAAGAATAAAAATCACAAAAGGTTTGATTAATCCCCACATGATCCAGTATCAATCGATCATTTTGGTTATAAATCTGATTGATTTGAGATTTAACATAATTAGATTTCAATTGATTAGCCAGCAGCTTGCCAATTTTGTCACTGTGAACATAAAAGTCACTTCTTGTTTTCTTTAATTGGTTTACAATCGAGGACGAGAGTAGTAAACTGTGTTCCATTTGAAGTTCAGTTCTTTGTTTGTATAACTCCTCAGAAGGAGCCATAACATATTTCTTATCAATTTCTTTAATCTTGTCCACAATTGCCATCTCCTCCTGCTTCTGTTTCTTCCTCAAAGCAGCAGAATACGAAATAATCTGACCCCGAATATAGGCTTTAAAAGTGTCCCAAAGAGTGTTAACCGAAATATCCCCTGTATGGTTAATTGTAAAAAAAAGCTCAATCTGTTCATTCATAAAGTTAACAAAGTCAGAGTCCTGAAGCAACAGCGAATTAAAACGCCATTGTCTATTATTTGGTATATTGGCCATAATTTTAATAGAAAGCTTAAGTGGAGCATGATCCGAAATGGTTATAGAATCATAATCACATTTAATCACTGAAGGAATAAGACGAGAATCAATAAAAAAATAATCAATTCTTGAATAGGAATGATGAACATGTGAAAAGAAGGAAAAATCTTTTTCCTGAGGATGCAGAAAACGCCAAATATCCGTCGACCCAGAATCAGAAAGGAAAAAATTAATCAAATTTGCAGATTTATTAGGTAAGGTCCGTAAAGGAGCCGAACGGTCCAAAGCTGGAGACAAACAGGTATTAAGATCTCCGCCCCAGATCAATGAAAACTCGTTCAAATTCGGAAACTGATTAAACAATGATTTATAAAATTCCGGACAATCCATATTAGGAGCATAAACATTAACCAAAACTACTTTTTTATTAAATAGTAAACCACTAACCAATAAAAATCTACCATTCGGATCAGAAATAATATCCTGTTGTATAAAAGTAACTGAGGAATCTATAAAAATAGAGACGCCTCGAATCTTAGCATTGGAGTTCGAATGAAATTGTTGTCCCTTCCAGAATTAAAAAAAACGTAGTCTGTCCCCCCTCCGTACATGGGTCTCTTGTAAAAATAAAATTTGTGCTTTAAGTCTCCGGAGCACTTTAAAAACTTTTTTCCTTTTAATAGGATGATTAAGACCGTTAGTATTCCAGGAGACAAAATTAATAATAGACTCCATAAATCCTAAAGTCAACCCACAACAAGGAGGATTGACGATAGGCTCGACCCACAAACCCGGAGAGGAAACAGAACATATGAAAAATACCGGGAAAAAGGACGCAACCAGTACTTCAATAATGTATATAGCCCAAAGAGAAAAAAACTAAAACTTGAAGCCCCTCCCACCACCCTCCGCCCCAAGACCCCAAGGCAAAATCTAAAGCAGACCCGCCCGAAAGAAGCAAGCGCTAAAACTACCCCCATGACTTCCGGTATACGCTCCCTAAAAAAAAAGGTATAAATATGAAAAAGATCAGCTAATTGTAAAACAGTAAAAAAGTAAAAAAAAGGTAACTCAATTAAAATACACACACAACAGAACAAAAGCCAGAAAATATATATTAAAAAAAACCACAATAAACCCCAAACCCATGAATAAACACAACAACAAGAAAAAATAAGATTATTGACATAAAGTGGTTATAAAAAGCAAAACAGAATAAAATTTAAAAAAACTACAAAATTTAAGGCCACACAGGAAATACGTAAGATGACAAAAAGGAAGTAACCACCCAGAATCCCCTGGGAAAAGAAAGAAATGACGCAGTTGAAAAGAAAGTTTAGCAACCATATTAAGAAATCAAAAATAAACTTTTCTGCCCAAATAGGGCACGAAAAAGTTAAAACCAACCAATTCACAGCCTCCAATCAACAGAGATAATTAAAAAAAATAGCAATTAAGATGTTGAAGGTGAAAGTTGATCCAGATAACTCTGGGCATCCGATGGAGAATCAAAAAAACGAAGGACTCCATCTGACATGCGAATCCTTAGACGTGCAGGGTACAGCAACGCTGGTCTTAAATCCATCTTATAGAATTCCGACATCACAGATCTGTAGCAAACCCGTTGGTCCCAGATTGGTTTACTGAAATCTTCCACGAATCGGAACGTAAGATCCGAAAAATCAATGAAACCTTTAGATCGAGCGAATCGAAACAGTCTCTCCTTGTCTTGAAAGTAATGAAAACGTAAGATAACATGCCTAGGTCTATCTGACCTAGACGAGTATGATGGGATTCTGTGAACACGATCCAGTAGCGGTGGTTGGTCAGGAAATACAGTAGGGAATGCATCTTTTAAAAGTTGAGAAAAATACTTCATGGGGTTGTTAGATTCCACAGCTTCCCTCACGCCAATCATTCGTAAATTCTGCCGTCGCATTCTAGATTCCAAGTCAGAGTTTTTAAAAGTCAGAAAGTCAAGTTTCTTGTTCATTACATTAATTGTTTCTTCGATTTTCCCCATCTTAAGCTCACTTTGTTGCGCGAATTTTTGAAGATCAGTTATAGCCGACTGATGTTCCGCAATAAATGTTTGCATCTTATCAATTGAATTGGCAATTTTCTGGAGATTAATTGAGATTTCCGTATGAATCAGGTCTTTAACAGAGTCTGCAATTTCCGTACGAATCATCTCCCTAACAGAGGTTAAAATTTCCCTCTGAATTAACTCCGATATAGCTTTCAAAGTCACCGGTGATTCAGTCGGGGGGAGATCCGTAGCTTTCGGTTTAACCGGAGGTTTACCATCCTTGCCGTTTTTCCCGTTCTTAGACATAGCAGATCTAAGTTCCATCCAGTTGTCGGAGAATTCAGTTTAATTCAAAGTATTGTAAGAGTTGATGCCTTAATAGTTAATTAAAGTATAGCTGACCATAGAGGAAAAAAAACTCAGAGGTAATGGAGCGAGTCAAGAACGCGACTTCACTCCATGAGCGCTACCGGAAGTCCCTCGAGTGCAGAAATCTCAGGGGATTTTAGGACACGATGGGGCTGTGTTAGTAACAACTGAGGACAAGCATCAATTTAAAAACAAACTAAATTTTATAAAATAGTATTAGGTTCACAAAATACGGAACAGAGAGTGCACGTGCCTACCAGTTGCAGTTGGGAGTGCAAGGAACTCTGGGAAGTTGTATTTAATCTTGCTATGGAAAATACAAGTTATTTGAGGGATTATAGTTGCAAATGTTTGTAACTTAATGAGTTGAGGTGAAGATAAGTGAGAGCTTGTCTCCAAATCGCACTCACCTGTCTGGGTTTCTCCTTCCTCTGAAGACGGATCTGCTGTGGCGGCTTTTCCCTGGGGCAGCTGTTCAGCTCTGCTCCCAGCATCACCTCATGCTTCTGCAGATTCATAACCGTCTGCTGGTTCGCATATTTACTGCATGAGAAAGGGAGTGAAATTGCTTGACAAGCCATGTTTATATTTTATGATCTTTTGTGTTACATTTCTAGTGGCGGAGTTATAGAGAGATACAGCAAAGAAAGAGGTCCTTTCCTTTGGCCACCGAGTTGGCACTGGCCATCAAAAAACCATTTACATTAATCCCAAATTTTACTCTCCCCACATCCGCATTAAATTCAGCCACTGACCTACAAATTAGAACATGGAACAATAGAGCACAGTACAGGCCCATTGACCCATGATGTTGTGCTGATCTTTCAACCTACTCCAAGATCAATTTAAAGCTTTCCTCTTGCATAGCTCTCCATTTTTCTATCAACCATGTTCCTATCTAAGAACCTCTTCAAAGTGCCTAATGTATCTGCTTCTACCACCACCCCAGGTAGCTCATTTCCTGAACCTATCACTGTGTAAAAACCTACCTCTAACACCCCCCCTATACTTTCCTCCAATGACTGTAAAAACTCCCTCCCTTACGAGCCATTCCTGCCCTGGGAAACGCGCGTTGCCCATCCACTCTAACAATGCCTTTTATCATCTTATCCAACTCGTGCAGTGGTTAGCACAACACTTTACAGTACAGGCAACCTGGGTTCATTTCCCATCGCTGCCTGTAAGGAGTTTCTACGTTCTCCCCATGATCGCATGGGTTTCCTCTGGGTGCTCTAGTTTCCTCCCACAATCCAAAGACGTACCAGTTGGTAGGGTGATTGGTCATTGCAAGTTGTCCCATAATTAGGAGGATCGCTGGGCGGCATGGCTTGAAGGGCCGGAAGGGCCTATTCGATGCTGTATCTCAATAAATAAAAGTCACTTCTCATCCTCTCTCGCCCAAGCTCATTAGGGGCAATGGAAATCAGGAGCACCCAGGGTGGTCACAGGGAAAATGCACAAACTCCATGCATAAAACAGCGAAAATCAGGATACTGGGTCTGTGAGGCAATGACTCTACCAGCTACTGTACGTCGTCTGTCCTGTTGTACTCACCAAGTCACAGGAAAGATGTGATTGCACATGAAGGAGTGCAATGATTTCCTAAGATGCTGCCAGGACTATAGAGAAGACTGAATTGTGTTGTTTTGTTTGAAACAGAGCAGATTAAAGGAGATTTAATTCTACAAGATTACAAGGGGCTTAGATGGAGCCAAAAACAGAAGATCTATTTCCCTTGGCAGAAATATCAAACTGTAGGAACTATGGATTTACGGTAACTGGAAGGAGGATGATGGAGATGAGGAAAAAGGCTTTTCATCCACAGACTGACAAGGATCTGGCAGCCAGTGCCTGAAAGTTTAGGATCCATGAATCTATTTTTTGTCTGCATTGTATTTTATGTTGCACGTTTATTTTGGTAATCTGTCACATGGGTTGCGGCGTGGTAGAAGTGAAGAGGTTAGTTACATGCTTTCTCTTTAGTTCGGTCTAGTTTGGGTAGAGCTAGAGAGTGGGCCGGGGGGCAGTGAGTGCTATCTTTTTTGTTGATTGCTTGAATACTGTTAAATACATTTAGGAATGCTTGGCCTATGTATGTTTAATACGCCAAGACTGTTGATTTTGTTATATCCCTAATTTTAGTTTCATTAGTTTTTATCATTTCAAGATCGCTTGTTTTGTTAGTTTCTTAATAAAGGGTTGAATGTATTCTTTGACTTTGGAACTTTGCAATTGGATGGATAGCATGTCATACAGTATCTATCCCCCACACTTAGCCTCTAAGCGGTTTTGGTTTTTTTCCATTTATATGAGAGTCAGGAGTTTAAACAAAAAGTCTGGGGTGAATCGTTTACAAGTTCATTTTGCCCCAGCTCCTGTCACCTTAAAACACCCTCTGAGTTAGCAGAACCCACATTGGATGCAAGTGAAAGTTTCTCAAAAAGAATTGTTGGACAGTAACATCATTAAATAGTCAAAAGGATGCTTACATTTATAATGATAAGCAACAGGTCAGTATGTTCAGCGAATTATTTGAGTTATATTGAGCAATAAAGTAATAGGACCTCTCAAAGCCCAACCCTACATCCCCTTTGTGAGAGGTGGAAACGGGTAAGGCCAGCCAACAACGCTCTGGTGAAGATGTACAGGCCAATCCCCTGTACAGTGGACACAATAGATTATAGAAATATTGATGAACTCCAACCATACCATTGACTTTGGACGATGGAGACGGGAGGTCATCGATGGCCTATGCTCCACTGGGAGCTAAAGGCCCAAGAGGAAGAAGAAAGTAATAGGAATCCAAAAGCAAAAAAAAACACTGGAAATACTCAGCAAGTTAGGCAGAATGTGAGAAAAGAAACAAAGGTTAATGCTTCAAACCAATGATCTTTTACCCAACACATACAAATGGTGTAGGAATTCAACCAGTCAGGCAGCATCATGGAGGGGAACAAACAATCAATGTTTCAGGCTGAGACCCTTCATTAGGACTGGAAAAGGAAGGGGGCAGAAGCAAGGTTATGTCAGTGGGGAGATCTCGGCCTGAAATGTCACCTATTTATGCAGCACTTTGTGTGTATTGCTCAAGATTTCCAGTATCAGCAGAATCTCTTGTGCTTACCATTTAACCAAGCCTCTGTCTGATGAAAAGTCACTCACCAGCAAGGTTAACTGCTTCTGTTTAAACGATGCTATCTGATCTGCTGAGTCCAGTGGATTCCCGGTGATCAGCCTATTGGTTAATTGGGACAGGTGCTTATTTGGGACAACTCTTAAAGAACAAAACTAACAGAAAATAGCCAGGATTTTCTTTGTTTATTCAGTACACTATACCACTTTATTGGGTCAGGATATTTGCTGAACAGTTTCTAACTTGCATCTGTTGCTTGCACTTGTGTGGCTGTTAGAGACAATGTACTGTGCTTAGAGCAGGGGTGTCAAACTACCGGCCTGCAGGCCGCATCCAGCCCGCGAAGGGGTCCAATCCGGCCCGCGGGATGATTTGGGGGGAGAAAAAGTATATTCACGACCATTTATTATGTATCTGTACAGCACTCGCTCTCTCTCTCCCACCGCTGTCTATCCTGCCTGCTGTGCCTGCAGCTTGTTGTGTGTACTTAGAAAACAATAGGCAGCAGTTAACCACCCGCTGTGCATAAGCACCTACCACCCTGCACTGAAGACCACTAGGGCCCCACTTACGTCGTCAGACACAGTATAAACACACAGAGTACTCCGGTAAGTATCACCTATAGCAAGGCTGAGACTGTTTGCTGCTGTGGTTCAAAATGCTTTTCAAGAAAAGAAAAGTTGACATTGAAGGTCAGATATTCAACGATAATTGGAAAGATCGTTTTTGCTTCTGTGAGGTCAATGGCAAACCTGTGTGTCTGATATGCTCACAACAAGTGGCTGTGGCAAATGAGTACAATATCAAACAACACTATGAGACATCACACAGAGAAAAATATGACAAGTACGCAGGATGACTCAGAACGTAAAAGGTAAACGAGCTTGAAGCAGCTCTGAAAAAACAGCAATCAGTGTTCACCAAAAGTCGAGAGACTCATGATGGAGCTGCCAAGGTCAGCTATATTATTGCCAACAAAATAGCTGCTGCGTGGAAGCCATACTCAGAAGGGGAATTCATCAAAGCATACATGCTGACGGCGGCTGAGCTGGTGTGCCCTGAGAAGAGACAGGCTTTTGGTAATATCAACTTGTCAAGAAATACTGTGGCAGAGAGAATCGGGGACCTTGCTGGAGATTTGAACAGTCAAGTAAAAGACAAAGTGAAGTCATTTATTGCCTTCTCATGCAAGGCTGCAACAAACCTATTACTGAATACTACGACAGCATTCGTGCCTTTCAAGTTAAATTAGGCCTGTGGGAGATGCAGCTATCCCGGAGCAACCCAGCTCATTTCCCCTCTTTGCAGTCTGTGAGTACCGCTCATGGGAATAATGACAACATGGACAGGTACAAGGACAAAATATCACAGCTGAAAAGTGGGTTTCAGAATTGTTTCCAAGTCTTCACTCAGCTCGAGAAGGAATTCTCACTATTTTGCTTGCCGTTTGCCATCAACGCAGCATCAGATGTGCCGGAGGAACTCCAAATGGAACTAATTGAAATTCAGTGTAACTCGGCTTTGAAATATAAATTTGAGACTGTGGGTCTGGACTCATTTTATCAATACCTGGGACCGATGTAGCCCAAGATGACAGACTTTGCCTCAAAGATCCTTTCCATGTTCGGGACAACATATCTCTGTGAGCAGGCGTGCTCCATAATGAACATTAACAAATTCAAGCAACATATATCAAAGTTGCTGGTGAACGCAGCAGGCCAAGCAGCATCTATAACAAATATAACAAATTCAAACTGCGCTGGCAGCTGACACACAGACATCTAAATGACATTATGAAAATCACAACTGTCCAGAAGCTGGTCCCCGATGTTGACAGGCTGGTTAAAGCCAAGAGAAGTCAGGTGTCTGGAAGCAGCAAGTGAAAAATGAGTGACACTGTTCGATGCACTGCCACATGTAAGCAAAATGCATTATGAAATATTGAGTGTCATAATATTGTGATTCATTCATTTTCTGACTATTCTATTATTGTAAATGTGATCACTTCAATAAAAATTAGAGGCTAACCGTGTTCATTGTCTGAGTTTGATTGCTGGAAGCAGGCTAATAAAAATTAAGTGCAGTTGTGTAGCCTACATTTACAATTTGTTTCATTAGGTCTACATTTGTGTCTGCTAATGTTCAATTACAAATGGTTTATTAACGGAAAGGGTGTGGCTCCCAAAACAATCTTAGCCAAAATAGCATCATTTTTTCTCTCTCTCATCACAACTTACTTGTAGCCTACGACTGCAAGTTAATACCAATCAAAAAAATAATGCTTGCTAGGCAATCTTCTTCATAAGAAACGAAATTCGTAAAGTGAAACACTTTGTAGTTATAGCAGAGACTGAGACACATGAGAGCAGGTTGAAAAAACAAAGGCAACGAAAGCTTGTGGGAGCACGCATGCATAACTGATCCGGCCCGCATGAAGTCGCATTTTGCCCAATCCAGCCCGTGACCTAAAATGAGTTTGACACCCCTGGCTTAGAGCAAAGAGTTTTTAAATAGCATCAGTTGCGTGTTTGTGTTCAAAAAGCAGAGATTTTTGTCACTGATAGTTGGCAAGAAATAATCAGTAAGACAATTCAGGACTGCTTTGCTCACTGTGGTTTCAAGCATTCAGGCATGGAGATGCGAGAAATGGCTGGGAGTGAAAATGAAATGATTTCACTACTTCAACAAGATAGGAATTACGAAGAATTTGAAGATATTGACAATTATTCTGAATGCTACAAAATGAAGACTTGGAAGACGCAACAGTTTCTAACTAGCTTCAGTCCCATGCACCTGTGTGGCGGCTAGACACTACATTGTTCCTAGAGCGATTAGTTTTTAAATAGTGTCAGTTGCATATACTTGTGTTATGTTAGTCATTCGGGCCAACTGACACCAAATTAAAAAGCGGTGGATTTTGACTACTCCATGCAAGAAGGCAATCAAGGCAGCCCATCATCTGCACGGGCTGTCTGTGCTGATTCTGTTCAATTTTTCAATCAAAAGAGCATCACAGTGTACACTGAGTAAATTTCTCTCTGTCGATGACTAATAGGAACTAATACACAGTTTTTCAGGACTGTAGCAATATTGATATTGCTCCAATTTGTTCTGTATTGCAATTAAATACATCATTTGTTACTCAGTTAAATGTAGTGTTTCTTTTTAAGCTATTTCCATGAAACTTCAGCTAACTGGGGCAGTAACTTAAGTTGGCCAAAATGTACCGGTTCCAATATGTCCCAATTAAACAGAATGCACTATATTTCCAGCATTTTCTGCTTTATTAAATAATTTAGTAGTTAAAAAAATGCACACAAATCACACATTACTGTAATGGTATTTGTAATTCAGCTATGAAAGCAAGTGTTATCCATTCTTCAGATTAAATATTAAAGAATAAGATTAAAGATTAGTTTTATTTGTCACCTGTACATCAAAACATACAGTGAAATGCAGCACTTGCGTCAATGACCAACACAGTCTGATGATAGTGTCGCGGTGGGGGGGGGGGTGAGGGTTAAGGGCTGGGGGATGAGGGGGGGCAGCCCGCAAGTATCTTCCAGTGCCAACATTGCATACCAACAATTCACCGACCCTAACCGTAACCGTACATCGGAAAGTGGGAGGGAATGGGAGCACTGGGAGGAAACACATTGGGTACAGGGAGAACGTACAAACTCCTTACAAACAGCTCAGCAATCAAACCCCGACTGGTGACCACTGGTGCTCCACTACGCTGCAGTGCTGCCCGATTCAAGAAGGACATCATTATCACAAACAAGGACAGGGTAGCAAATTCCATGGGCTCCTGAAACTCACCGGTAAATGAAAACATTGCTAATGCAGCCTGTCAGGTTGGCACCAAGGTCAGTACTTGGCACACCACCCAGGTAAAGATGCCCCTCCTCAATCTCCCTAGGCTGGCGCTTCTTCCTCTTGGATATCTTTGACTGCCGTTTCTCCTGATCATCGATGATCAGTTTAATCCTTGCAGAAAGAAGGAAAATGGTAGATTAGTGCTGAATTTTAATTATACTCAAGAAAGTTGGTTATTGGTTGTAAAATTCTGTGTGACATTGTGTGATTCTGAAGTCACCATACTGCACAAAAGTCCCAGGGACATACATATAACTAGACTTTGGCACAGTACTGTATTTGTCAACATGGAGCGGAGAGCTAGTTTGTAAATCTGGCGGGAGTAAAGTATGTTGGGAACGGCGAGGGTGGTGCACTGCAGGAGGGGTGCAGCAGAGGAGTGCCAGGGTGGGGGATGCACAGGTGCAGACACATCCAGCCCTGAGACACCAGTCAAGATAAGTTGATTCCAGACAACAGGTTTATTGATCATTACAGAATGTCTCTCTGGTGCTTCCCGTTCCCTCCCCTCTCCCTTCCCCTTTTCCCAAGCATGATTCCCCTCTCCCTGCCTCCCTCCCACTCTCAGTCCACAATAGAGACCCGTATCAGAATCAGGTTTATCATCACTCACATAGGTCATGAATTTTTTTGTTGCAGCAGTACAGTGCAATACATAAAATTACTACAGCACTGTGCAAAATTTTCAGGCGACCTAGTTATACATACGTGCCTAAGACTTTTGCACAGTACTGTAAATGTGGACTTTTCTAAGAAATGACATGGTTGACGTTCATATGAAGACAGGATTAAGTTTCTGGCAGGTGATGTCAAGTAAAAGGCATCACTGAGAGACAAGAAATGTTTGTTGATATTGGAGGACAACAGATACAAGGAACGAAGTTATTTAGGGGCATAATATAGTTTTTCCACTATGAATTAGAAGTAATGGAAACACCATATTATGCCCCTAAATAATGTATCAGATTGTACTAAACTTTTTCACTTGAATTAATGGTGTCCGTTGGAATTTAGTCGCTAAGTTTGGGTGGTCATTCTTTAATTACTATGCAACTAACAAATCCAAACTCAGTGACTAAGTTACAAAAGATACCATTAAGTGGGGGAGAAAAAACAGATAGAACAATCTGATATAAAGTACTTCATCCTTATTATTATGGGAACTGAGTAAGACACAAGAACCAAATGTCTGTGAAGTAACACCCAGCAACTATTCTACATATAGCATCATGATTAAAACAGTAAGTATTGGCCAAATATTTGGTTCCTTAAGGTTGTCATAGCTGGGTGGTGGTAATGGGGTTAAGCTCCCACTACTTAATAAATGCTCCCAATGTTGTGCATCTCAAATAGCCTCCGGCAACCAAGTCCAGCTCCTGGCCTTCATGTGTGGCTTAGCCGCTAAGCCTGGTAGAACTGTTTCTACTGACAGGAGAAGGGACAAAGTTGGGTTACTGGCACCATAAAACCAGTCGCTTCAGGCAGATGGGACTTGTGGCTGTGGTTGGCAGTTCATCTGGGAGAAGGAAAACTCTGATCCCAAATCTCTGCTGTCTTGCAGCTACGCCCGCTCATGGGGAAGGTTTCAGGAGTAAACCCCGAGGGAAAATTTCAGCGCTGGAGTGCCTAAGCTAATTCTACGTTGAGTCCAATGCTGACTGGCAACTCCTGCGATGCTGTTGGTGCCAAACCTTATCAGTCTCTGCCATTCCTTTGGATTCATCAGCTGTGAGGAAAGGGAGAGCCTGCTGCATGGGCAACAGTTTGCTCTCCCCATCGTACTGCCTCGGCTTGCGTATCACATAGACAGCTAGATGCAACCTCGATGGGTCGAACTCGACCAATAGAGGAACTCGAGGCCAGATAGTTATCGGCTGCACCTTTTTCATGATTGTAAAATAATAACTTCATTACGATTGGCCAATTTCAGATGCTAATTTACATTTTTTTCAGCTTTAGGAGCTGAGAAATCAAAGGACTTACTGTTCATTCTTGATAAAGAACAAGACATAGTGCAGGATCCCATCTGTATACTGTCTTTGACTTTTAACTTCGGTATTAAACACCTTAAGAGCCACTTGTCCCTGCTTCAAAGAGACTTGACAATTTCCTTCCTAACAAAGTAAAGCAAAAATTGTTTCAGCTCACCGAGAGGATAACAAGTTATGTACAAGGAAACCAAATGGTCCATCAGAAACAGAACCAGAGATGACTTTGGGTAAATCTGGAGTCGTGCTACATTAAATGTGTTTCCAATCTGACATATTACTTTTCACATTTTATTTTGAACTGTACAAGGCCCTTACTTTATGAACATGAAACATCTCATTATGTCCATGGCATTGAGAAATGCATTCATTTAACTTACAGTTTGTTAAATTTATCCTTTGACATTGGGTTTGGAGGCTTGTGTGCCTCATTGACCTGGAGAGCTACGTTGGCTGGAGTCAGGGCTTCATACTTTGGCTCTTGGTATGGTCATCCATGTCAAACAGGTCAAAGGGTAGAGGACAGACTAAGACTGGTCCACCAGTCTACAGGGTTGGGGGTTCAGCTCGGGGCTAACAACTCTGAGAAACCTAGAAAACATAGAAAACCTACAGCACAATACAGGCCCTTCGGCCCACAAAGTTGTGCCAAACTTGTTCCTACCTTAGAAGTTACTAGACTTCCCCAAAACCCTCTATTTTTCTAAGCTCTATGTACCTATCTAAAAGTCTCTTAAAAGACCCTATTGTATCCACCTCCACCACCGATGCCAGCAGCCCATTCCATGCACTCACCACTCTCTGAGTAAAAAACTTACCCCTGACACCTCCTCGGTACCTACTCCCCGGCACCTTAAACCTGTGTCCTCTTGTGGCAACCATTTCAGCCCCAGGAAAAAGCCTCAGACTATCCACAAGATCAATGCCTCTCATCATCTTATACTCCTCTATCAGGTCACCTCTCATCCTCTGTCGCTCCAAGGAGAAAAGGCCGGGTTCACTCAACCTGTTTTCATAAGGCTCGCTCCCCAATCCAGGCAACATTCTAGTAAATCTCCACTGCACCCTTTCTATGGCTTCCACATCCTTCCTGTAGTGAGGCACAGTGCTCCAAGTGGGGTCTGACCAGGGTCCTATATAGCTGCAACATTACCTCTCGGCTTCTAAATTCAACTCCACGATTATACTGTATGCCTTAACCACAGCGTCAACCTGCGCAACTGCTTTGAGCGTCCTATGGACTTGGACCCCAAGATCCCTCTGATCCTCCACACTGCCAAGAGTCTTACCATTAATACTATATTCTGCCATCATATTTGACCTACCAAAATGAACCACTTTACATTTATCTGGGTTGAACTTCATCTGCCACTTCTCAGCCCAGTTTTGCATCCTATCAATGTCCCACTGTAACCTCTGACAGCCCTCCACGCTAACCACAACACCCCCAACTTTTGTGTCATCAGCAAACTTACGAACTCATCCCTCCACTTCCTCATCCAGGTCATTTATAAAAATCACGAAGAGTAGGGGTCCCAGAGCAGATCCCTGAGGCACACCACTGGTCACTGACCTCCATGCAGAATATGACCCGTCTACAACCACCCTTTGCCTTCTGTGGGAAAGCCAGTTCTGGATCCACAAAGCAGTGTCCTCTTGGATCCCATGACTCAATAAGCCTTGCATGGGGTGCCTTATCAAGTGTTAAAACAAAATTGTAAAGGAAACAGCAATGAAGAATCCTTCTACATTTGTGTGCGAAGGTTTTCCCGCATCTCCACCCGGGACTTGCATGACTGGCAGTAGTGAAAACCTAGAGGAAGCTACTGGCATAAGGAACACTGCAAGAGATGGAGGACCTTCATTGCTGCCCTAAATGCCAGTAAGTAAGCTGTTAGATTTATAGTAACAGAATCAGGCCCTGCAGCTCATTGACTCCATACTGACTATCAAACACTCATGTACCCAAATCGTACAGTGTCAACATCACTGGACATATTTTATTCTCACAATCTTTCCACCCACTTACTCCCAGCCCTCAGATTCGACCAGGGATAATTTTCAGTGGCTAATTTAACCTACCACCCTGCACAACCTTAGGATTTAGAAGAAAATTGGAGCACCAGGATGAAACGGAGAGAACGTGCAAACTCCACGGAGGCAGCATCAAAAATCAGGATGGTACCTGGTTGCTGGAGCTGTTGGCAGCAGCTCGATCAGCTTACCAGTATGCGGCCCTTAGATGGAGCACTCAATTAGAACCCGTCCTGACCTGAGATGAATGGAGAAGGTGTGCAGAGGGATTAGAATACCCCACATACAAAATGCTGGGGAAACCAATGGGTCAGATAGCGTCCATGGGGAGGAATAAACAACTGATGTTTTGGGGCATGAAGGGTCTTGAAATGTCAACTGTTTATACTTCTCCACAGATGCTATCTGACCTGCTGAGTTCCGCCAACATTTTGCGTGTGACACTCTGGATTTCCAGCATCTGAAGAATCTCATATTTGGAACTCCCTGTGCTTTTCTTCCCCCCCCCATGGGAAAAGTTGGGTAAGTATTTAAGCACAGGATTGAGGAAATGAGCCGAAAAGTATGTACACTGCAATACTGTCTGCCAAGCTCCTCGCAATCTAAATTTCATCCAGCTCATTGTGTCAGTACCAGCACAGGGGTGTTGCTCACACATTGGTTCCTGAAATTCATTTGCACTCTTCATCAATCTAGAGATGTTGTTTTTGTTTTAACTTCTCCAGCTTGGGCCAGGAATTCAGCATGGCAGTTTAACTGACAGGGGAGAACCTTGGAAAAGAACATGGTCGTATGCTCTGGTAAAAACTTACAACAGGAGTAGGAGGTAAGTGGAACGCATTGACCCTCGAGGTGCAAGTCCCAGTTGCCTTTGCCTCCTGTACCAGTTCTGTCAGAATAGTAAAGATGTCCCCCTGAAATCTGGTAGAGGCAGTGGACTTTCAGCAACAGAGGCAATGGCTTTGCTTTGTCCCACTCCCAAACCAAGAATCTCAGCCTTCAATACGCCAGCTTTCTGTACACTTCCTGAAAGACATTCACACTTGCACCTTGACCGACCAACGCAGGATCATGGCTTCCGTCAACGTAGCCCACTGACAGTCCCCACCTACCGTTGTAGGGTAGTAAAACATCAGAGCGTTTTGTTGCTGTGTCTGGAAAGCAAAGCCTGAGATGAAGTTGTCTCGGAGGGCAGGAACATTCTCAGGCATCAGACTCATGTACCCCTGGCCTGTGAAGTCAGCAGAGCGTGATATCTGAAACAGACGCAGATAAAAGTCAGACTGCAGCCGGCTAAGTTATTCTAGCACCAAGCTCTTGCTTACTCTGTGTGCCTCAGTATAAACTCATCAGTGTGATAAATACAAATACAGCAGAGATACTGTTTGGGCTGCATACCTGTAATTCAACCCAACAAGATTGATCAGGGATAGCCAACATTTTTGAAAGGCATGCTTGTAATTTAAAGGTATGAACGACTAGTTACCCCAAGATCTATGTGTCAGCTCTCATCTTGGAAACAGGAAGTTGTAGATTTAATCAGCATTCCGGAGATTTGAACCCAAAAACGTGCAGAAGGACTAGCTTAAAAGGGAGCTATTTAACTCAAACTTCATTTACTCTCTAAAGCAGATGCAAAAATCCCTTGGCAATTTTCCATCCCAGGAGAAGCCCTTCCCACCATTCATTACATTGACTTGGAGTGCTGTCACAAGATAGCAGCATCATCAAGGAATCCTCACCACCAAGGCCAGGCTCTCTTTTTGCTACTACCATTGAGCAGGAGGTACAGAAGCCTTAGACCTCACACCACCAGGTTCAGGGACAGTTATTACGCTACAAACATCAGGCTCCTGGTGGATCAAGGTGGATAACTTCACTCACAACTCTGAACTGATTCTATGATCTACAGACTCACTTTCAAGGACTCTTTACAACTCATGTTCTCAGTATGATTTTTATTTGCACAGTCAGCCTTCTTCTGCACATTGATTGTTTGACTGCCTTTGTTAGTTTTTCACATAATTCTATTCTATTTCTTTTATCCTTCTAAATGCGTGCAAGAAAATGAATCTCAAGGTAGTAAGCGATAACATTTACATACTTGGGTAACAATTTTATTTTGAACATTGAAATTACTGAAAAAAGGTGCAGAAGTTATCTCTGCAGCCTGCCCAATATTTAGTCCTCAGGTAGATCGAGCTTTCAGTGGCGTGTTTAGTTTTTGGGAGAGCCATAAATTGGCTGGCCGTAATCTCATTGACTGAAATGCTTTCATTTGGTGAAAGTTAAGAGGAATTTTTTTCTTGCTGTGCAGATTTCAATCCACTCATCCACATATGGAAAACAGGTGAGCACCATTATAAATGACTTCGGGCATGATGTTAAATTCTACTCTCTCAACTCTGTCTGGTGACAGCAGTAGCTCACTATGACTGTTGTGCCTCTACTGGACTATGGTCTGAAATGAGTGGTGGTCATACTGCTCTTGTAAGGTATATGTCTGAAGGAACGATGCACCTAATGAGGCAGTATCATACAAACTGTACCCAAAAATAATCTCACATGTGGAATGATCTTCTTAGTCGTGTGAATATCCAGAAGCAGGTGATGAATGGACAGATAAAAGATGAAAACAGATTAGATTTGTCACACTTACAGCAAAACATACTGCGAAACCAATCAGTGAGGATTGTGCTGGGCAGCACACAAGCATCACTTGGCTTCTGGCGCCAACATATTATGCCCATAAAAATATGAAGATTACCCATACTCCCATTGTGATTCCCTTACGATAAAAATCATCTAAGACTTTACTTGTTGCTTGCATTGCACGCCCAAACCTTTCCACGTCTGGTCCATGAGTGGATCAGAAGGTTAGGACTCACCAGGAGGTTAGGCGAGCACCCATAACTAACTCCAAGGGTCTTCTCCCTCTTCAGATCCAGGTTCTTGTCCAGTGCCTTCACCGTTCGCATGCAGCCTTTTATAGACCCTCCTGTGGGGAATCGGTTCCTCAGACTGAAAGGGAGAATAATTTCAGTTAACTAAGGACAAACACAGGACTTCACTCGATCTCTGCTGACAGCAACAAAACAAAGTTCAGAAATTCTCATCGAAAGAGATATCTTATTAACACTGCAGTTGAAGAGATGTGAGAAGGAGGATCAGTGCAGTTTCAAACATCTGAGTGCACTTTTAAAAGACATTCGGACAAGTACATGCATAGGAAAGGTTCAGGGGGTTATGGGTCAAATGACACTGCTTAGATGGGCCTCTTGTTCAGCATGGACAAGATATACTGAAAGGCCTGTTTCCTTGCTGTTACTCTATGACATGTGTGGACACGTGGCCAAGTGGTTAAGGCATTGGACTAGCTACCTGAAGGTCATGAGTTCGAGCCCCAGCCGAGGGAACGTGTTGTGTCCTTGAGCAAGGCACTTAATCACACATTTCTTTGTGACGACACTGGTGCCAAGCTGTATGGGTCCTAATGCCCTTCCCTTGACAACATTGGTGTCGTGGAGAGGGGAGACTTGCAGCATGGGCAACTGCCGGTCTTCCATACAACCTTGCCCAGGCCTGTGTCCTGGAGAGTGAAGACTATCCAGGCGCAGCTCCATGGTCTCGCAAGACTAACGGATGCCTTAAAAACTCTATGACATGTAGTAATTGACAAATTTATTTTTGGGACAGTCCAAGCATTTCTTTTCTAGTCATCTATAATCACCGAAGTATAAATGGTTAGTCAGAATGTACTGAAAAGCAGTAAGTGATACCATAGTTGTTATGTTGCTGGTGATCTTGAGGCCAGGAGGAAAAGGAGTTCAAATCCAACCACAGTGGCTAAAGAATTTGCATTTAATAATTAACTATATCTGATAGTGACCATCAAACCACCAGATTGTTGAAAAAGCACTTATGAAAATGATACTTAGTAACGTTACAAGGTCTAGACCGGGGCTCCCAACCTTTTTATGCCATGGACCAATACCACTGAGCAAAGGGTCTACGGACCTGTGACTCTAGACTACGGGCATTTTTTTTTGAGGTGATCATCTTGGAGCATAAACTCTCTCAACCAGAAGCCAGCCCTATCCTGCATTTTCTGTTTCTATTTTAGAAATTAAACAAATTTTCAGACAAAGTTCGGAGGGGCGGAGAGAACAAAAGTGTATAAAAATCAAAAAAGAAAAGCTGTAGATACTGAAACTGTGAAGAAGACAGAAAGCACTAAAACACTTAGCAGGTCAGGCAGCATCTGTGGATGAGAAACAACACAAATTTTTCAGGTCTAAGACTCATCTGAACACTCCAATGAAGGATCTAGGATCTATAATGTTAACTGCTTCTCTTTCCAGCACTTTCTGCTTTTAATAAAGCAAAAGTGAAGTCTGTGGTAGTGTGGAGACCGGGGGAGAATGACTGAACCAGGATGGTAGTGTCAGCTGACAAAGAGTAATAAAGTCCAGTGTCTTGAGGTCGAAATAGTGGGAATAAACTAATGAATCTGATTTACTAAAAAAAAGGGACAACACAACCATGCAAGAAATATGAGAAGCAAGGATGAAATAGCTGATTATCTGAAGTTATTGTATTTGGCCTGGAAATCTGCAATATGCTATGTTAGGAGATTAGATGCAATTATGTTGATCCTCATTGGAGCTACAGTACTGTGCAAAAGTCCTAGGCATGTACTATACATATACGTAGCCAGGGTGTCTAAGAGTTTTGCACAGTACTGTATAAAAAGTTTTGTATTGCAATGTAATGCTGACACAAAAAAACAATTCATGAGATATGTGAGTGATGATAAACCTGATTCTGATATGGGTCACTATTATGGACTGAGAGTGGAAAGGGGGCAGGGAGAGGGGAATCATGGTTGCAAAAGGGAAGGGAGCAGGAAGCACCTGAGAGACATTCTGTAACGATCAATTAAACTGTTGAGTGTATTTAAGGCAAAAATTGATAGGTTCTTGATCGGACGTGGCAACAAAGGTTACAGGTAGAAGGCCGGAAATTTGGGTTGAGGAGGAGAGTAAAAAAGGATCAGCCATGATTGAATGGTGGAGCAGATCTGCTCCCATGTCTTATGGTCTTATTATGGTCTAAACCAACTGTTTGGAATCCAATGACCTTGCCTGGTGTGTCAGGGCTGGGTGTGTCTACACCCACACCTCCCCCGGCTCCCCATGTTCCAGGCACTCCTTATCTGCCACCTGTCCCACACCCCTCCCACAGCACTCCACCCTCACCACTCCCAACATCCTTTGCCTGCACAAGATTTACAAACTCGCTCTCCACTCCACATTGACAAATACAGTACTGTGCAAATGTCTTAGGCTCTCTGGTTATGTATATGTGCATAAGACTTTGCACAGTAGTGTTTGTAGGAAGCGTAAAGACAGGTCCAAGTGGGGATGAGATGAAGAATTAAAGTGACAGCACTAGGAACCTCAGGGTCACTTTTGCAAACACCTATATTTTTTTTTAAGGAAAACTACAAAAATGCAGAACTGAAGATAGGACCAATGAACACCATTTTTAGGTGAATGTTCATATCAGCTCTATCTTTAACCCCCAGCCATTGACCCTTACATCTCTGGGAGGATTTCTACAGGAACACCACCGAGATAGTATTCAGAAATTGAAGGACGTGCTTGATTCTGCTCGGAAGTAAAAACAGTTTTCCTGTCCATACGCACGTAAATCTTCACTTTAGATGGAGTTCTGGAAAACACCAAAATTATCTGGATCTGAAAAAAGAGAAACATTCATTCAGCTTAAAAGATGGTTAAGGACAGGGTGGAATTGTTTGAGACGAAGTATAATACACCAAAAGACTGATCTATTGTAATCAAAGCCCCTAGTCTGTCTGACAACTGATTCAGTTACCGAAAATTTAGTCACTTGAGTTAGTATTAGAGGTCTGAAGTATGATTTCAAAGTAATTTTATTTTTAAATCAGTACATTATGCTCAGATATAAATTATGATGGCAGTGTAGCATTAAGGTATTTCAGAAAAATTAGTCATTAGTGCGTGCGGTGCTTCACGCAATTTAGTGTTAGTTTAGCATTACGTTTCTTGTTGGTCAAGGTGAATCCTTTGAAATTTCACTGTGGCAGGAGGGACCCCTCTCTCTCTCCCTCACTAGTGAGACAGAGCCTATCTGAGAGACTGAAGTGTTGGGATGGACAGTAGTTTTTAGATGGAATCCAGATCGTGGGCTCTTTGAGGACTTTGCTACTGTTTGCATGATGGGGGGGGAGGGGTCGGTGCTTTTACTGGAGCATGAGGGGGGAGGGTGAGGGTGAGGGGGAGGGTTGATGCTTTTGCTGCTGCTTGTGTGTGGGAGGGGAGGGGGGTTTTGGTGCTCTGATGTTTCTGTCATTCATTCTTTGATTTTTTTCCCCCCCGTTTTGTGGATGTCTGCAAAGAGTAAGAATTTCAGGTTGTATACTGTCTACAATCTCTGATATGAAGCTGAACCTTTGAAGGAAAAGAAACAACTACAAACTGTCCGGGCCAGGTGGCTGGATGGAATAGGGAGCGATTTCCACCTGGGGTTCACTCTCACTGATGACATAGCAACGTGATCCCTATGGTAACAGAAGGGGTGAATCCTTCCATTGATGGCACTGTCCGCATGACAGATGTACAGAGCATTGGCATATTGTGTACCTAACTCACTTTTACATGAACATATCCTGGTGAGGGTGACTGGGCAACAGTTCAGAGGACGTGAATACCTGTTTTTTTCTCAAAAATTAAACTTACATTTGGATCTTCTATCACCAGCACAAACCACTACATAATATGTGTTAAATATAAACAATGCATCAGAGATTATAAACCTATCTGTTCAAAACAGCTGAAAGTAAGACAAGTCTAAAATGGGTCGGAAAAGGCAAAGCGGCACCAGTGACCAACATCACTAATGGCGACATCCTGCACACAATTCACAAAACTACTTATTTTTCTCCTTCTTCTTTTAAATATACTCTATACTAATCTACAAGTTAGTGGGTAGTGGCTCCATATGTCACTACTACAGAGCGTGACGACCCTGCCTTACACGAGTCCTGGGCTCAGCTGGCTCCGGCTGACAGTACCCGGTATGGGCCCCTGTCCAGGGTTACGGATCCCACTGCCTTGTGGGTATTTTCGGGAGAAGAGAAGGCTAAGGAGTAAACCCTACACAAGTCCGGAGTGGAGCCCCTAAGGCGGTTGGATGACGTATCACGTCACCTCCTGGCGGCTCCTGCAGCCAAGCTGATGCCAAATGTACTGCTTCGCATTCCTTTGGACCACACCCGCGAGGCCGAGAGGGGGATCTTGATGTCTGGGCAGCCCAGGATCTCCATATTCATCGCCCAGGTCGGCGCCCCGGAAAACCGGGCACATCCATTGTCTACTTAGACAGACGGAACCATTAGGTATACTAATCTATGTGTGTAATTTACACTTTGATCATGTTTTTTCTGGGCTGACTGAGCAAACTGGTGCTTTTTCTGCCTCTATGGGAACTTGGCATGGTTGAGAGTGAGACTGAGAACTGAGCGTGCGGCCTAATGGTGGAGTACGAACCAATCTTGCGATTATAGCATGGAGCAGGTTTGAAATGAGCGAGGACAAGAATGGAAGGTGAGCGGGTGCTCAGCGCTGTCTGCCTGCATTTTACTGGTCTCCCTCTCCCTCACTGCTGTTGGAGAAAGGTGCAGGAGACTCGGGCCTTGAGCAAGGTTTGAATGGCGTGGTTTGTGGATTGGACTTGTTTTTACAGGACTCTGCAGTTCATGTTATATGTATCTCTGGTTTCTATTTACAACTTTTTAAAAATTGCTTTTTTCGCAATTTTGATTGGGACACTTTGACGTGGATTGGTTCTGCAGCCTGCATTCAATGAAAGACATAACGCTTAATTGAACTGAACTGAACTAAACTGGACATTCCAAGACTGTTTCAAGAACTCTGCGGTTTGATGTTTGATATTCTGTATGCTATTCACTTGGTTTTTTTTTGCTTTTGCATGATTTGTTCTTTTTTTTCGTGTTGGAGTGTTTGATGTTTTCTTGAATGGATTCCATAGTGTTCTTTGTTTTGAGGTTGCTTGTGGGTGGATACTGCATACATACTTTGACAATAAATGTATTTGAGTAAAACAATGTCTCAGAAGTGTTCACCCAGATGTGATAGAGTGGAATTCTGCGGCAATTTAACTGTTTGATGGTCATTTTTTTCCCTGGAAGTCTCTTCCTCAATCCTTTTATCCTGTTATTTCATTGTCCTATGGATTCTCTCTCCTCTCTGAAACTCCGGTGCTTCAAACGAGCCATCACAACTGGTTCTTCCCCCCCCCCGCCGCCCACCCCCGCAGGCTTTGAGATCAGTTCACTCATTCCTGATGTGCCCCATTTACAAAATATTAAACAGAAGCTTGGAGCTACTAGTATTCATTCCAGGAGCCATCCAGTAGCGTTTTCTTGTGCAGTGGTCGAAGACTTTTGCTTTGGAACATCCTGCCCATTTTCACCGGAAGATTTAGCAGAATACATAGTGCCTTTATGCGTACTTGTTCTTGCAGAAATGTGGCTCCAGAAACTATCAGTCTTCAGCCCATGCCACTCAGTGACTTGTGCGATTATTATTTGGTGACTGTATGTGTTATTGTAACTATATGTGCTGTGTGTGATTGTATTTATTGTGATTTGCACCCTTGTCCTGGTGGAATACTGTTTCGTTTAGCTGTATGCATGTTATTGTTGAATAACTATTAAACTTGAGCTTGTTCTGTCCCTTCAAAAGCAAAAAGCCACAATAACTCAGGACGCAAACACGAGGAAATCTGCAGATGCTGGAATTTCAAGCAACACACATAAAAATTGCTGGTGGAACACAGCAGGCCAGGCAGCATCTCTAGGAAGAGGTACAGTCGACGTTTCGGGCCGAGACCCTTTGTCAGGACTAACTGAAAGAAGAGGTAGTAAGAGATTACCTCTTACTACCGATCCCCAGCAATTTTTATGTGTGTTGCTAATAACTCAGGACAGTCGGTGTGGCTTAAAGTAGAAACTACGTGGCAAACACTGCTTAGTTTACCTTATGTATTCCATTTGCTTTAGTGTGCTTGGTGGCGATTGTTAAGGCTTCTTATCCAGTTACCTTCATTATATAACAGTTACCTGGTGCTGTAGTCCATCACTGATGAGAGGCTGCTGGCTTTGATTGTTACCATTCATGATGATTAGTTGTTTGTTTAAGTCAAAGTACAGCACAAGCTTTCCGTTCTCGATGGCTAAGCAGAAGTACTTTTCCTACAAAAAGAAAGACTTGATTTAGATGTAGCCAGGAACAATATGTTCTTTCTAAAGGATTGAGCAACACGCACAAAATGCTGGAGAAACTCAGCAGTTCAGGCAGAGGGGAATAAACAGATGGTGTATTGGGCCAGGACCCTTCAACAGGACTGGCCCATTATTCTGTCATTCTTTAAGTCTTACATTGTATTGTGGTCAATACGTAGGATGTAACAACTGCACTTGGCACCTCGCTCGTTCCCTGGAATACTTCCTGATACTATCTCCCAAACCACCAGTTCCTATCCTGGAAATTGAGATGATGTGCAGAAAAGCCCATAAAAAGTAATAAAAGCATATAAAGATATATTCCATATGGCAGCTGCTTCATTAGTAAGGTGTGTGGAGCAGTGTTTTGGTCTGACTCTTACCCCATCCTCAGCCCCTTTCTGATACATGGAGACAGAAGTGGTGCTGCTTCCTGCAATTGTGTAGAAATCATATTTCATCATGTTGCTCCAGGATTTCTCCTG
Source organism: Mobula hypostoma (assembly GCF_963921235.1). Lineage (NCBI taxonomy): Eukaryota > Metazoa > Chordata > Chondrichthyes > Myliobatiformes > Myliobatidae > Mobula > Mobula hypostoma. The sequence goes on from NC_086098.1 coordinate 182,867,671, forward strand.
TTCTCACTTTCACAAGGTCCAAGGCACTAATCTCAAGACTGTAAGGAAAGAGGAGCGGGAGAATTTTGTTCGGCCCTTCAAACCTGCCCTACCATTTGATATGATCATGGTTGATCTGCCTCCAGGCCACATCCCCTCTTAGACCAAAAGATATAGCAGCAGAATCAGGCCTTTCTGCCCATTCAGCCCACTCCGTCGTCAGTCATGGCTGATTTACTTTCCCTCTCAACCCAACTCTCCTGCTTTCTCTCCGTATCCTTCGATGCCCTTACTAGCCAAGAACCGATCAATCCCTGCTTTAAATATACCCAATGACTTGGTTCCACAGCGTACTGTGGCAATGAATTCTGCAGATTCACCACAAGTTGACTAATAAATTCCTCCTCATCTCAGTTCTAAAGGGATGTTGTTCTATTCTGAGGCTGCGCCCTTGGGTCCTAGACTCTCCCACTATTGGAAGTATCCTCTGCACATCCACTCTATCGGGCCTGGACGAAAGGAGCAAAAAAACAAGCAGCTCATAGGATGGGGGAAGAGGCAGAACGAGCTTCTTGTTGGATTTGGAGTAGGCGAGAGGAGGGGAGCTGGAAGCCAGGAGCAGACGGGCAGTGATTTGGCCACCACTACCGGCCCACCAATTGGAGAGTGTCGTGGTTAAGGGTCGAAACACTCGGTGAAGGTTAGGAACCACCTGATGACATCTGCTCCTGGCTGAAGGCTACGGTTACCTTATAAGGTAACTGGAGAATGCACCCTAACAGGTGTATGTAACAAGCAAGCAAGTTCAATATTTGGTAGCTTTCAACGAGATTCCCCCCTCATTCTTCTAAACTCCAGCGAGTACAGGCCTGGAGCTATCAAACACTGCCCATGTGTTAACTTCTCTGGACCCTCTCCAATGCCAGTACCTCCTTGCTTAGATAGGAAAGGTATGTCGCATCTGGAGTTTCTCCAGTTAGCAGACGATTTCTCTCCTCACCTCTTTGACATAGTGGGGAATCGCGTATGAGGCAAGTTACGGCAGTGGTTTGCCATTGCCTTCTGCCAGGTGAGTTTCCAAAGAGATCACCAGCTCGTAACCCAGCACGGATGGAAAGTGTGCAGGGGAGCCGGCTGGCTGGATTCGATCCCCAGACCTTTCGTCCCGAAGTCCGACGCTGATGCCATGACAAGGAGCCCAAAACTGCTCACAATACTCCCAATGAGGTATGACCAATTCCTTGTAAAGGCTCAGCATTACATACTTGCTTTTACGTTCCAGTCCTCTCAAAATGAATGCCATTTACCTTCCTCCTTTACACCACTTTCCCCACACACCACAATTCTCAACTTGTAGTCTGCAGCTTTTATACGACCCTTTGTTCCTTTTAACTAACTTTCCTCATTATTCTGTTAAGCATATTAAGCATCAGTTGGTAAGCTCTTGCACCACTATGTCAATTACTCTCTTGGTTCTATCCATCTTCCCCATATCTCTGCAACTGAAAACTAACTCATTTTCTCACTCCCAGTTCTGATGCAATCCTTGACCCAAAAGATTACTTTTTTTAAAAAATCTTCCATCAGAAAGGGGATTGGGGTGGAGATAAGTCTCTAACAAGGAAGGTGTAAGGCACTCTTCCTCTCCACTAGCCTGCAGGTCACCCTTGGGCAAGTTGTAGCACCTGCTTAGCCCCCCGATCAGGGTCACGTGAAGCCACGAGAGCAGGTGATGAATGGTCGTACGAGCAGCTGGTGCATATCACAAATCCTGGTCATGTGACCGCTGACACCGGGCAGACAATCTCTGAGGAGTATTGATACTGGCTGGGGTGACCATTCTTGTAAAGACACTGTCCAGAAAGAAGGCAGCAATGGCAAACCACTTCTGACGAAAAATCTGCCAAGGATAGACAATGATTGCCCACCGTCATATGACATGGCAATAATAGCGATGATGATCCCTCAGAAAAGGAATCTCTGGATAGTATATAGTGACATATATGTACTTTGATTATAAATTCACTTTGACTTTAACACCATCCCAGTGTTTCCCTTTGTGCTTTTATTCCAAATTTCCAGCATCTGCAGTTTGTTGATTGTCACTATTCACCTATGATTTTCTCCCAACCATTGAGCACATCAACATGAAACGCTGTCGTAGGAAAGCAGCATCCATCACCAGAGATTCTCACCATCTGGGCCATGCTCTCTTATCACTGCTGCCATCAGCTAGAGGGTGCAAGAGCCTCAGGACTCGCACTAGCAGGTTCAAGAACAATTACTACCCCTCAACCATCAGGCTCTTGAACCAGAGGAGATAACTCCACTCACTTTTTCCATCAGTGAGGTGTTCCCACAACCATGATCTCTTTTTAAGGACCCTATCTCATTATCTCATGTTCCCATTATTTAATACTATTTATTAATATCTGCATTTGCACAGTTTGTTGACTTCTGCACTCTGGTTGATCTTTCATTGATATTGTTATAGTTACTATTTTACTATTCTATAGATTTGCTAAATATGCTCACAAGAAAATGAATCTCAGGGCTGTATGTGGTAACATATGTGTACTTTGATAATAAAATTTACTTTGAACTTTGATTGGAGTGAAAAGGTTGGGAGAGAATCTCTATGAAAGTTTACTTGGGACTTGTTCAACCTCATTGTATTTCAATTCATTTTAAATGCTTACCTTTCTGGAAAATAGGCTGAACAGTGCAGCTCACTTCAGATACTCACTACAAAATGATAATACACACAAGTCTCAAAATCCTTCCTTTAATATAAAATATTTTGGTGCATGTGATTGAAAACCCAGCTCAGTTTCTGGAAACGAAAATGTTTCTGGATTTTTGTTCAAGATTCCAGTCCTTTGCCTGGAGTCCGCGGGTATTTTACACTTAATCCCAACACAATGGAACTTTTTGTGCACAGAGAGCCATACCGAGTTGGGTGCACAAACAAACAGCAGCCAGACTGCACCTGCTGTTCGGGGTTTGACAGGATGCTTGAAACGAACCAGGAGGCAGAATACCCAGACTCACCTCTTTCTGCATGAAGAAAAGGATGCCGTTGTAGGAGGTGATGCGAACCTCTTGCTCAAAGCGAACCACAGAGGAATGGGAGCCTGGCATTTTGATTCTGGCGTAACCAGTGCCATCAAAGTAGGAACTGTCAGTGTCTGCACCATGAGTGGATTTGTACCTGTAGCGAAACACACCAGAATCACTCAGTAAAAGCAGGAGCCATAGTGCCATAGAACACTACAGCACAGAAACAGGTCCTTCGGCCCATCTAATACATGCTGGACTACTAGTCTGCTTAGTCCCATTGACCCACAACAGGACCACAGCCCTCCGAACCCTTCCCATCCATGTACATATCCAAACTTCTCTTGAATGTTGAAATCCAGCCTGCATCCAGCACTTGCACTGGCACCTCATTCCATGCTCTCACCACCCTCTGAGTGAAGAAGTTCCCCCTCAGCTTGCCCTTAAACATTTCACCTTTCACCCTTATCCTATGACCTCTAGTTCTAGTCGCACCCAACCTCAGATGAACATTGCTTACGTTTCACCTATCCGCGCCCCTCAGAGTCTGCAAATATCTCCTTCTGAGATCCGATTCCCTTGGTTACTGCAGAAAGCTTGTTCTGTTCACAACCATGGCTCCACGTACACAAAATGGTGCTGTGTGGCTATGCAGTTACAGTCAATATGACAAACGACGCAGATGGTTGAAAGACAATGGGTGAAGCAGCACGGACAACCAGAGTTGAGGTTTTAGCGCAATGCTCTTGTACAGTACTGTGTACAGGGTGCCTAAGACTTTTGCTCAGTACTGTAATCATTTTATAAATGGTTGCTGGCCTTTATAAATCAGAGCATTGAGTATAGGAATTGGGATGTAATGTTGAAATTGTACAAGGCATTGGTAAGGCCAAATTTGGAGTATTGTGTACAGTTTTGGTCATTGAATGATAGGAAAGATGTCAACAAAATAGAGAGAGTAGAGAGAAGATTTACTAGAATGTCATCTGGGATTCATCACCTAAGTTACAGAGAAAGGTTGAACAAGTTGGGTCTTTATTCTTTGGAACGTAGAAGGTTGAGGGGGGACTTGATAGAAGTATTTAAAATTGTGAGGGAGATAGATAGAGTTGACGTGGATAGGCTTCTTCCATTGAGAGTGGGGGAGATTAAAAACAAGAAGACATGAGTTGAGAGTTAAAGGGCAAAAGTTTAGGCGTAACATGAGGGGGAACTTCTTTACTCAGAGAGTGGTAGCTGTGTGGAACGAGCTTCCAGCAGAAGTGGTTGAGGCAGGTTTGATGTTGTTATTTAAAGTTAAATTGGATAGGTATATGGACAGGAAAGGAATGGAGGGTTATGGGCTGAGTGCAGGTCAGTGGGACTAGGTGAGAGTAAGAGTTCGGCACGGACTAGAAGGGCCTAGATGGCCTGTTTCCGTGCTGTAATTGTTATATGGTTATATGAAAAATAAATTTCATGACATACGTGAGTAATGATAAACCTGATTCTGATATGGGTCTCTATTGTGGGAAGAAGGCAGAGGGAGGGGAATCATGGTTGGGAAAAGAGGAGGAAGTGGGAAGCACCAGAGCAACGTTCTGTTATGATTAATAAACCAATTGTTTGGAATCAAATGACCATGCCTGATACATCAGGGCTGGGTGTGTCTGCACCCATGCCACCCTCCGCTCATTCTCTGCCACCTGTTCCACACCCCTCCACGGCTCTCTTTCCCTTTCCATTCCCAACATCCTTTGCTCCTGCCAGATTTACAATCTTGCTCTCTTTTGTTCAGGTTTGCTTCATCTGTGGTCTCTCTGAAAGGTGAAGATGGCATCTTTAGGGTATAGATTTTATGAAATGCCTATTGCAATGCTCTTATTGGTTCCCAGCTCCAGCAACCTGACCTCCAGAGCGAACTGCATGGCATCTGCGTTCCCTGTAACAGGGCGCGTTTTGCCCGGGTGCTCCTGTTCTTTCCCACACCCAGACGATCCCCTGGTTTTACATTATTTGGCCTCTATATGGTGTGGAAGCTTCTAGGGGAAGCTTGTGAGAAATTGTGAGAGACTAAGTTACAGGGAATAAGAGATTGATGAGAATGCTCTGGGATCTGGTATCTGGTATCTGAGCCAAGTGTCTCCACTGATGTTGTAAGGAAAGGCTAGAGACTTCTATCCAAATGCATCTCAATAACTACATGGCCAATTTTCCATGTTCATCATTTGACCAAAATCTAACTATTATTAAATCTGGCTCCACCAAACATAATATTAACAGTATATCTGTACAGTTCCACCAAGGACAATGTGGTGGGTTGGCTTTGTCTCTGTCTGGCCCACATTCTCCCAGTTTTCTTCCCACTGAAGACAGCGCCAAATACCCTGTATGCAATGGTAATCAGAAGATAACACTCCACCCATGGTTACTCTTCAACATGTTGAACAGAAATGTAGCAAGAAGAATGAGACTGATTTGACAAAAGGTTTAATAATTAACAAATCTGTCCCACAGTATCTCCTCTCACCTCCTATAAGGTTCATCCACTGTGGTGTTCAAGGAGTATGATTCGACCAGATTATAGAGACTGATGACTTCTTCATTCAGAGTTCCAAGTTCGATGCACCCTTTAAAGTTGGGGTAGTGTAATGGTTCAGGAGGCTGGAAGAGATACCAGTGCTCCTGAGTCGAGGCAGACTTGACCCATGATACCACGGAGTCAGATTTACCAAAGCATTGTAAAATCGTCATCCCACAGGCATTAACAAGAACAGTAGGAGACATGAGACCCATGCTTCTCTTGTGATTAAAATAATCTTACATGAGCTCCAGTAGCAAGTAGGAGATAATGACTGGGAGGAAATAAATTGGACTAAGAACAAGTTACATAACAACTGGCAGAAGTAACTTCTCTTGAATACATTGAACTGGGTGATGATGTTACAAGTAACACAGTCAAAGTGCTGGGAATATTCTTGCAGCCAGGAAGATTCTGTGGAGATAGGATTTAAAGTTTCAGGTCAATGATCAATCACTTTTTGACCTGTTACTGTAACTTATCCACTCTGTTACGAAGTTAGAAAAATTTTGGTGTTTCTTTCATGGGTGGACAAGATGGGGGTGAGGGTCCAAAGGGAAAAAAAAACACCACTGCACTTGGGTTTTGCTTTCCCTCCAGCCAAAACCTCAGGCTATGAAACAAGCAATGCTACAAAGAAAGGTTGAATAAACTTGTAAACAGGAGAAAGTCTGCAGAAGCTGGAAATCCAAAGCAACAAAACACACAAAATGCTGGGGGATCTCAGTAAATCAGGCAGCATCTGTGGAAATGAATAAATAGTCGACGTTTCGGGCTGAGACCCTTCAACAGTACTGAAATGGAAGGGGGAAGATGCCAGAAAAGGTGGGGGGACTAACTAGAAGGTGATAGGTGAAGCCACGTGGGTTGGAAAGATAAAGGGCTGGTGAAGAAGGAATCTAATGGGATAGGCACACTCTCCTCTCCTATCAGATTCTCTTTGAGAAGCATTTCCAAATTTGTAATATTTTGCTGTTTTCTTTATTTTTTAGGGATCTTCTAATATTCAGAGAAGTAACTGCATGCAATAAATATTGTTAAATACTTATTGACAAGTTAGACATTGATAAACTTGGTAAGCAGAGGAGGCTAAGGAGAGACCCGGCTGAAGTTTATAAGTTTATGAAAGGCATGGCTCGAATGACTGGGTGACTGTCAGGAGATCGAGGGGGAGCAGGCAGAGAGAGCAGAGCACCCCTGTGACCATTCCCATCAACAATTGTATACCGTTTTGGATACTGTTGGTGGGGATGACCTACCAGGAACAAGTTGCAGTGGTCCTGTCTCTGGCACGGAGGTTGGACCCTCGACTCAGAAGGGGAGGAGGGAAGAGAGGACAGCGGTAGTGATAGGGGATTCTATAGTCAGGAGGGCAGATAGGAGATTTTGTGGGGGAGATCGGGAGTCTCGGATGGTACGTTGCCTCCCTGGTGCCGGAGTCCAGGACATCTCAGATCGGGTGCAGGTTATTCTCGAGAGGCAGGGCAAGAATCCAGATGTTGTGGTCCATGTAGGGACCATGTGGTCCTGTGTAGTGAGTTCAGGGAGTTAGGTGCGAAGCTGAAGGGCAGGACCTCCAGGGTAACAATCTCAGGATTGCTACCTGTGCCACGTGCGAGTGAGGCGAGGAACAGAAGGATTATACAGATTAATACGTGGCTGAGAGGATGGTGCAGGAGGGAGGGCTTCAGGTTTTTAGATAATTGGGCTTTGTTCCAGGGAAGGTGGGATCTGTTCCGACGGGACCGTTTACACCTGAACTGGAGGGGTACTAACATTCTTGCAGGAAAGTTTGCTAGTGCTGCTTGGAGGGGTTTAAACTAAATTTGCAAGGGGCAGGGATCCAGAATGTGAGAGAGGATAGCGAGATGAAGTATAAAGGACAGGTGGGGACTACACAGTTCCGGAATATTAAGCAACACACATCAAAGTTGCTGGTGAATGCAGCAGGCCAGGCAGCATCTGTAGGAAGAGGTGCAGTCGACGTTTCAGGCCGAGACCCTTCGTCAGGTCCTGACGAAGGGTCTCGGCCTGAAACGTCCACTGCACCTCTTCCTACAGATGCTGCCTGGCCTGCTGCGTTCACCAGCAACTTTGATGTGTGTTGCTTGAATTTCCAACATCTGCAGAATTCCTGTTGTTTCCGGAATATTAAGTGTGAAGTAGAGAAAGGTGAGGCGGAATGAGTGATAAGGAGGATACATGTGCAGAGGGATGGTCTGACGGAGCAGGCAGTTAAATGTGCAGAAGGAGTAAGTAAATTTAAGAAGGACAACAAAATTCAAGGGGCGTATAGCCCGTTGAGAGTTCGGGGAGCTGGGCTATGCACAATAGGTAGCGATTTAAACAGAGAGAGGAGAAATGGGTTAAAAATTCTATATCTGAATGCACGAAGCGTCAGAAATAAGGCGGATAAGCTTGAAGCTCAGGTGCGAATGGGCAACTATGATGTTGTTGGGATAACGGAGACATGGCTGCAGGGGGATCAGACCTGGGAATTGAATGTACAAGGGTATACGTGCTATCGAAGGGACAGAAAGGTGGGCAGAGGGGGTGGGGTGGCCCTGTTGGTGAGGAATGAGATTCAGTCCCTTGCAAGGGGGGACATAGAATCAGGAGAAGTAGAGTCAGTGTGGATAGAACTGAGGAACAGTAAGGGCAAAAAGACCCTAATAGGTGTTATCTACAGGCCCCCAAACAGTAGCATGGATATTGGGTGCAAGTTGAATAGGGAGTCAACAATGGCATGTGGCAAAGGAAATGTCGCAGTAGTTATGGGGGATTTCAACATGCAGGTGAACTGGGAAAATCAGGTTGGTACTGGACCCCAGGATAGGGAGTTTGTAGAGTGCCTATGGGATGCATTTTTGGAGCAGCTTGTACGAGAGCCGACCAGGGATAAGGCTATTCTGGATTTAGTGTTGTGCAATGAACAGGATTTGATAAGTGATCTTGAAGTAAAGGAGCCATTAGGAGGTAGTGACCATAATATGATAAGTTTTTATCTGCAAGTTGAGAGGGATAAGGGCAGATCAGAAGTGTCAGTATTGCAGTTGAACAAAGGAGACTATGGAGCCATGAGGGAGGAGCTGGCCAAAGTTGACTGGTCGGATATCCTAGCAGAAAAGACAGTGGAACAGCAATGGCAGGTATTCTTGGGAATAATGCACAAGGTGTAAAATCAGTTCATCCCCCGGAGAAGGAAGGATTCAAAGGGGGGAAAGTGGCCACAGTGGTTGACAAAGGAAGTCAGAGATAGCATAGCATTAAAAAAGAAGTATAACAGAGCTAAGGTGAGTGGGAAGACAGATGTTTGGGAAATTTTTAAGGAGCAACAGAACTTAACTAAAAAGGCTATACGGGAAGAAGAAATGAGGTATGAACGCAAGCTAGCTAGGAATATAAAGGAGGATAGCAAAAGTTTTTTAAGGTATGTGAAGAGAAGGAAGATAGTTAAGAACAATGTTGGGCCCTTGAAGAATGAATTGGAGAAATTGTTATGGGAAACAGAGAAATGGCAGACGAGTTTAATAAGTACTTTGGATCTGTCTTCACTAGGGAAGACACAAGCAATCTCCCAGATGTATGGATGGGCCAAGGACATAGGGTAACAGAGGAACTGAAACAGATTGACATTAGGAAGGAAACAGTGATGAGTAGACTGATGGGACTGAAGGCTAACAAATCCCTAGGTCCAGATGGTCTGCATCCTAGGGTACTAAAGGAGGTGGCTCTGGAAACTGCAGATGCATTGGTGATCATTTTCCAATGTTCCTTAGATTCAGGATCAGTTCCTGAGGATTGGTGAATGGCTAATGTTATCCCACTTTTTAAGAAAGGAGGGAGGGAGAAAACAGGGAACTATCGCCCTGTTAGCCTAACATCAGTAGTGGGGAAGATGCTAGAGTCCATTATTAAAGATGAAATAGCAGCATATCTTGATAGCAGTGATAGGATTGGGCCGAGCCAGCATGGATTTACCAAGGGCAAATCATGCTTGACTAACCTATTGGAGTTTTTCGAGGATGTAACCAGGAAGATAGACGTGGGAGATCCAGTGGATGTGGTGTACCTCGACTTTCAGAAGGCATTTGATAAGGTACCACATAGGAGATTGGTGGGTAAAATCAGAGCTCATGGCATTGGGGGGAGGATATTGACATGGATAGAAAACTGGTTGGCAGATAGAAAGCAAAGGGTAGCAGTGAATGGGTGTTTCTCGGAATGGCAGGTGGTGACTAGTGGGGTGCCACAGGGCTCGGTATTGGGACCACAGTTGTTTACGATTTACGTCAATGATTTAGAGGAAGGCATTGTGAATAACATCAGCAAGTTTGCTGATGATACTAAGCTGGGTGGCAGTGTGGCATGTGATGAGGATGTTAGGAGAATTCAAGGTGACTTGGATAGGCTGGGTGAGTGGGCAGAAACTTGGCAGATGGCGTTTAATGTGAATAAGTGTGAGGTTATTCACTTTGGGAGCAAGAACAGGAAGGCAGATTATTATCTGAACAGTGTGGAGTTAGGTAAGGGAGAAATACAAAGAGATCTAGGAGTACTTCTTCATCAGTCTCTGAAGGTGAATGAGCAAGTGCAGCAGGCAGTGAAGAAGGCTAATGGAATGTTGGCCTTTATTACAAAGGGAATTGAGTACAAAAGCAAGGAAATTCTTTTGCATTTGTACAGGGCCCTGGTGAGACCACAGCTGAAGTATTGTGTGCAGTTTTGGTCTCCAGGGTTAAGGAAGGATATCCTGGCTGTGGAGGAGGTGCAGCGTAGGTTCACTAGGTTAATTCCTGGGATGTCCGGACTGTCTTACGCAGAGAGATTAGAGAGACTGGGTTTCTACACGCTGGAATTAAGAAGATTGAGGGGGGATCTGATTGAGACATATAAGATTATTAAGGGATTGGACAAGATAGAGGCAGGAAATATATTCCAGATGCTGGGAGAGTCCAGTACCAGAGGGCATGGTTTAAGAATAAGGGGTAGGTCATTTAGGACAGAGTTGAGGAGGAACTTCTTCTCCCAGAGAGTTGTGGAGGTGTGGAACGTGCTGCCTCAGAAGGCAGTGGAGGCCAATTCTCTGGATGCTTTCAAGAAGGAGCTAGATAGGTATCTTATGGATAGGGGAATCAGGGGTTTTGGGGACAAGGCAGGAACCGGGTATTGATAGTAGATGATCAGCCATGATCTCAGAATGGCAGTGCAGGCTCGAAGGGCCGAATGGTCTACTTCTGCACCTATTGTCTATTGTCTAATAGATAGCTGGTAACTTTTTCCTCAGGTTGAAATGTCTAATTACCATTGGGTGCATTTCTACATTGTGGGGGGGGGGGGCGGAATTCCAAGAACAAATGCAAGGCAAGTTTAAAAAAACATTACACAGTGAGTGGAACGTGCTGCCAGCAATAGTGAAGATGATACAATGGAGATGTTTAAAAGGCTAGTGGATATGAATGCACAGAGCAAGGAGTTATATGGACCTTATGTCAGCAGATGGGATTAGTTTAGTTTGGCATTTAAATTTAGTTTAGTTATATTCTGGGTTGAAGGTCCAGCTCTTGAGATGCTCCATTCTATGTTCTAATCTAATACTTGTTTCAACACTTCTCCAGGTAGGTTGGGGTCCTGAGGGGTCTTTGCCATTGAGATGGAGGCAAGGGAAGGAAGTGTGGTTGGATTAACAGTCCCCATGTAGTCTATCCTATGACAGGTGTGAAGTCAGAGCAGGTCAAAGGTCCCTCCTGCATGTGATCACTGTATTGCAACTTGTTAGCTATAAAAAAGTGTCTAACTCGTCAATAAGTCTTTAATAATAGTTATTACACACAGTTACTTCTCTGAATATTAGAGAATACCTAAATAAAATAAGAAAATAGAAAAATATTATGAATTTTGAGGAAAATTTCCAAGAGTATGCAATATGTGTGTACCCACAGAAAAACCTTCCGAGTACTAACACTAATTAAATTAACCACTAGAGGGCACATCAGACCAGAGGAAAGCTTGGTGTTGGAAAGTGAGGTGTTCAGGGAAAGAGTTATTTGCCTCTTGTTGAAGATTCGTGCTACAGTACAACAGTGATGCATTTGTACTTACAGTGAAACTGGAAGGGTAGCCACCAACATAAAACACCACATCTTCTGGATTTAGATTGAGTAAGGTATCATCCCCTTTCGCCATCCCCTCTTGTCTGGCTTCATTCACTGTGCCCCTTGCATCAGAGATTTCATACGAGATTTGCCCAAATTGTTGTATCCTGCAGATGGAGAATGGTGCATCAGTTCATGATAATAGTTTCACCATCACTGCTTTTTGCATCCTGTCTTTTCTCAGTTAAGTATACCAGTCACTTAAATAAAAAATGGTTTCCTTTATTGCCACGTTATTGAAGTGATGCCGTGTTATAGCAGCCAGCCTGGAAGTGAAGGTCGCCAACATCAGTCGGTGTGTGCATGATGGAGAAACACAATATTTCCAGGCTAACAATTTAACCAGAATACAAGCATTTGTAGATGTTCAAACCTGGAGCCACACACTCAAAGCTGGAGGAACTAAACAGGTCAGACAGGAGGGAATAGGCAGTTGGTGTTTCAGGTCAAGACCTTTATCTAAACCAGGGGTTCCCAACCTGGGGTTCACTAACCCCTTGCTTAATGTTATTGGTCCAAGGCATAAAAAAAGGCTGGGAACCCATGATCTAGACTGAAAAATAAGACAGGAGATAGCCAATATAAAAAGGAAGCAGTAGGGCAGGGAACTGACAGGTGATAGGTGGATTCAGGTTGGGGGGAGGGGCGAGGGAGTTGGGGTGACAGGCAATGGAGAAGGGGAACGTAGCAATAGTGTCCAAAGCTGGGAGGTAATAGGTAGGAGTGACAGAAGGCAGAAGGTGATGGAATCTGACAGGAGAGGAAGGTGGAGCCCTGGCCAGTGACATTCACACACCATGAGAGGATTATTAAAAGCGTCTTCACCTCCACAGAAGCTGCCTAATATACTTTGTTCCTCCAGCTTTTTGCGTTTTTTTAAAACCAGCTCCCTTTGTTTTAAGCCCTCCACCAACTGAGAATAAAGGCCAAGCGAGTCCATTATTTGTCCCTTCACACAGCAGAAAGTACTTTTCCAATTTGTTTAAGGGCAGAGAAGTGACGCACCTTTCCAGTCGGACCATGTCAAACCTGTTGCTGCTGACTTTCGAGTCCGTTTGGAGGATGGTCTCCTCACTGCCTAGCATGTAAACCCACAATAGTCTGTCATTCTTTATGGCTACGCCCATGTAATCGCCATGGCCCTACAAAGGGAAAGGCAACTTGTTAAAACCTTTCACCTGTAATCATAGGAAAACAGTGAAGTGAAGCAGGAAGGTTACTGTTCTTACGTTGTGACTGCCAAGGTACAGGATAAACTGGTTAGGTTCACTGTAGTCTTTGTCCCTTTGGATGTAGAATGTCAGTGAGGTGTACCCCTTCAGGTCATCTGTATTTCTGGGTGACCTCACCTGTACTCCTGAAATGCTGTTGAATTTCATCGGTACTTTCACCTGTGGAGAAGACAACATTGTCTACACTGAGGCAGTGCACCTTCCATCAGTCGCTGTTGAGTCATGCTAATGTTACCATTACAAAGCGATGCAGCCAGACGTCAATATCTAAATCCCTTCGGGCATCTGAACGTTCTGAACCCTTGAAATCCGTGACCGTGAGATAGAATTAGAAGCATAAATAGGCCATTCAGCCCATCGAGTCTGCTCTGCCATTCCATCATGGCTGATCCTGGATCCCATTCAACCCCATACACCTGCCTTCTTGCCATATCCTTCAATGCCCTGACCGATCAGGAAAATATCAACTCTTTGCCTTAAATATACCTATGGACTTGGCCTCCACTGCAGTCTGTGGCAGAGCATTCCACAGATTCACTACTCTCTGGTTAAAAAATAAATTCCTCCTTACCTCTGTCCTAGAGGGATACCCCTCAATTTTGAAGTTGTGCCCTCTAGTTCTGGATAGCCCCACCATAGGAAACGTCCTCTCTACATCCATCTTATCTAGTCCTTTCAACATTCGGTAGGTTTCAATGAGATCCCCAACATTCTTCTAAATTCCAGTGAGTACAGGCCCAAAGCTGCCAAAAGCTCCTCATGTGTTAACCCCTTCATTCGCAGAATCATCCTCATGAACCACATCTGGACTCTCCAATGACAACACATCCTTTTTGAGATTCAGGGCCCAAAACTGTTGGCCATACTCCAAGTGCGACCTGACTAGTGTCATGCCAACTCTTCTCAGCAATTCAAGTGTTTTTATTCATGGCTCCATTCCAGCCCATCTCCCGGTGAAGCTCCTGCCTTGTACACCTCACTCAGTCCTATTTTCCGAGGACACAGTCTAACACAGGGGCTTGATTTCCACACAAAACACTGTGACCATCTCTGATTTGACTGACGACAATAGGGCAGCCTGTGGATGGGGTGGTGCCTTTCTAATCACCAACAGCTAGACATCAGTACAGTCACAGGACATAGCCTCCCGAACTCAGGCAATGTTTCAGATTTACACTTCTGCTCATGCCCCTCAGAGTCATGGAGTTACACACCCCTGAGCATAACGCAACACACATGAAGGGCCTCGGCCCAAAAAATTGACTGTTTATTCCCCTCCATAGATGCTGCCTGACTTGCTGAGTTCCTCCAGCATTTTGTGTGTGTTGTTCTGGATATGGAGCATCCGCGGAGTCTCTTGTGTTTATGACATGCCCCAGTAATGCAGGGCGCTGCAGTCTGTGATCTTGACACCCTTGTGTTACTTTTCAGGGTTTATGAACACGTGCACTGCTCCTACAGGTTATGACAGAATAGCGTTCGTGTAAACCATTTGTAAATCCAGCTCACAAATCAGTAATGTGGCATCAGACTAAGTTCCCAGGTGGCAGCAAATTCATCATGCCCATCTCCCATAAGCTCAGTCGTACGTTAAGGCTGAACGTTATTTGGGCATTTTTTCAACTGTGAAGGACCAGCTGATACGAGCAACCGCGAAGCCCTAGAGGACTGTCATAACATCCCACTTAGTCTTCTTCTATCCCTTGGGGAAGGAAGTCTACTACTCTTCCTCGGACTGGGGTTCAAGCTCTCAGGAACACGATGAACTCTCACCGCTGCCCTCTGAAATGGCCCTGCATGCCACCGCTTTTCATGATGCAACATGGTTGACTCTCCTGAAACGGAACTAAAATGGGACTGGAGCAACAAATGAAATGGATTGAGAAGCATTTATTGGGGAAGTGGGGTCATGGTTAGGGTGGAGGAACAGTTGACGCTTTGGGTCAAAATCTTGCATGAATCTCTCCTTATTCAGCGTTATCAAGGAACAGCATTTACTTGCTATCCGTAATGGTTTCTTCAACAGGGCAATAGCAGAGCGGTTAGTGCAATGCTCATACAGTACCAGCGATCATGATCGGGGTTCGATTCCCACTGCTGTCATTTTCATGTTCTCCCCGTGACTGCATGGGCTTCCTCCCATATTCCAAAGACATGCAGTTAGGATTGCTGAATTATGGGCATGCTCTGTTGGTGCTAGAAGTGTGGCAACACTCGTGGGCTGCCTCCAGCACAATCCTCGGACTGTGTTGGCCATTGATGCAAAACAATGCATTTCATTGTATGTGACAAATAAAGCTAATCTTTCACAATTGCTGGAGTCACGTGCAGCTGAGGACGACAGATTATCTTTAATAAAACACATCAGTAAACTAGATAAATACTAACAAGAATCAGATGATTTATTAACATAAACATGACAAAATCTACAGATGCCTGAAATCCAAAGCAACACGGACAAAATGCTGGAGGAACTCAGCAGGTCCAGCAGCATCATTGGGAATGAATAAACAGCTGACGTTTTGGGCCAAGACCCTTCTTCAGGACTTAATGATTTATTTATGTTTTTATTCATGATTTATTTACTTATTTGAAAATCTTATTTCCTCAACTACACAGTGGGATTTGATGTCTAATATTCCAAGTTTTTGAATTTATTTCTTATTTATTTATTGTGATATGGTGCGGAATCGGCCTGTCCAGCCCTTTGACCGCACTGCCGAGCAAGCCCCGATTTAACCACAGGACAATGACCAATGAACCTACCAACCAGGTCTTTGGATTGTGGGAGGAAACCGGAGCACCTGGGGGAAACCAACGCAGCCATGGGGAGAATGTACAAACTCCTTTCAGGACAGTGGTGGGGATTGAACCCAGGTTGCCTGAACTGTAAAGCGTTGTGCTAACCACTACGCTACAAATATAGTTGTGTATTTTAGCCACGGTGCTAACATGCTTCAATTGCTGATAACTAACACTGGAAGAGAGTTTACCTTATTGGCTGCACTTCTGGCCTGTGAGATCAGCTCACGAATGCGATCAATACTTGCAGAAAGATTTGAAGTTTGGTTCCGGACTTCCAGCTTATTTAGTTTATCCAGAAGCAGTGGAATCGTTTCGTTTAGCGCTGCCACTGTGGCAATAAAACAAGCAGAAACAAGAGTTTAAAGCAAAACAAAACTCAAATTAAAATGAGAGATTAGTTAATAATAATTTTAACAACTGTTAGAAGTACGATTTTCCTAATTTTACTCCTTTAAGGTCAATTCCTCAGCGAAATATAATCTGGACCCCCAGGGTAGCTGAATACTTGGTGGAATATTGATCTGGCATCAGCAGGAATATGCCATGTTGTCTCACCCGGATCCCCGTCACAAATATTTGACATTACTTTTGAAATAGATTCCTCCAAGCAGCACAGCAGTTTCCAGTGGCATTGCTCCTCTCACTCAGTGACAAGCTGAGCTCTTACTTAGAGATTTGGTGAGTTGATACCTTCAGACCTTGAGGCAAGTCTTCCAAGAGTAAAGGCCAGAAGGTCATGCTGGTTACATGGATACTCCATTCACTGGTGTACATTTATGTGATCTGTATCTATGGCTGATCTATGCAGAGGGAGTGAACTAACATCATCATACATAGTAGGGGTGTATGGGGTGTCAGGGAGGGGTACCACCTCTGGTGGGGGAAGATGTCGCGTCCCTTTCAAGGCGGTTTGTCCACCTTTGGTCCCCACCTGGAACTCAGCTCTCACCTGTGGCTCCCCGTAGCTGTTTGCATGCGACAGCGGCCACACCCCGGGCAATGGCTTTGACAAGCCGGCTAAACCAAGTGAGGGTAGCCGACGGGTCTCAAACCCTCAGTGAGATAGGGAGTTGTCTATCTCAGCATGTGAAGACAGACTCCAGCGGATTGAGCGGACGAGACCAATGGAAGGTCCAACGGTCAAGAAGGTGGTCTCTGCAAGCGTCGTGGAACGTGTAGAGCAGGACAAGTCACAGAAGACGTCCTGGTCATCTACTGTACCTAGTCCCATCTCCAGCTGTCTCGACCCTGTCTTGCCACTGGATCCAGATGGGAACTGGGAAGAGAGAGTGAGGCTGACACTGCGCAACTCTCCCTCACTTAAGTCCAAATTACGCGCTAGTCTCGACACCATCATAATGGTGTCGAGGCCCTCATCGATGTCGACGATGGACGAACACAGGGGTTTGCTGGTGGCTGAGTGGGTGGGAAGAAAGGAAGGGCAATGGATTTCACCGTTAAAGGATGGAACGTGCAGGATTGATTAACACATTAAAAAGCACACACAAGCAATGGAAGCATCGTGAAGAATAAGTGAAAAAAAATCAAATCTGGAGCAAAAGAAACAATAATCAAAACAATTCCTTTGGCTTTGTGTGTTATATTGAAGCTGAAACTGAAATTAGGATGTACAACAATGTAAGGCCAGCATCTTCCTACCCTCAGGTTCCTGAACCAGAGTGGAAAACTTCACTCACCTCCATACGGAATTGATTCCATAAAGTATCTACTCACTTTCAAAAACTCTATAACTCATGTTCTCTGTATGTATCTATGTATTTAATTATTTAGTATATAATTACACAGAGCATTAAACTTTAGTATTTGAACAGTTTGTCTCATTTTGCATATTGGTTGTTCATCAGTTTTTGTGTTTAAGTTTTTCACTGCTTCTATTATATTTCTTTGTTCTACTGTGAAAACAGCAAGAATATGAACCTGAGAGTAGTAACTGGTGATATATACATACTTTAATAACAACTTTCCTTTGAAATTTGATCAGTTTCTGCTACCTGTTATGTTTTGTAACTCCAAAACATGAGACTAATTGAAAGAAAAAGATGGGAGCCCGGAGACAACGTGCCTGGTTTCGTTTTTATGCTAAGTAAGTCGTGCACAAATGACGTGGCTGTTGTGTATTTAATATTTCAGTAATATTTGAGCAATCTTATAAATATATTGTTTAAGTATTCTTTATTGTTTATACAGTTCATTAAGGTTTTATGTATAAATACGTGTATTTCATAGATCATGATGCGCACACGTGATATGCGCACACGTCACTTTAAGTGAAGTACAAATTAAAACTTGCATCTCTCAGCTCTCGTTTTCCTTTGAATTAGTTTAATGCTTGAAGTTACAAAACATAACAGTGGCTTGATGACATATGTCATTCACGTACTTTTACATATAACCCATAGTGAATTATCTAAACAACAAAGAATGCTTAATATAACAATACATTTAATATTGTTATATTAAGCGTTCAACACTCCTTTCTGCTTAGCTATAAACTCCAATTCATTCCATTTAAGTAACAATCATTTAATCCAGAGTTACACTGGGAAATTATTACTCTTCTCTACAAGCACCCGAGCCCTTAGTATCTAGTGATCACATGTTGTAATGCACACTTAGTGGCCACTTTATTAGGTACACCTGAATACCAGCTCATTAATGCAAATATCAGCCAATCATGTGGCAGCAACTCAATACATAAAAGCATGCAGACATGGTCAAGAGATCCAGTTGTTGTTCAGACCAAACATCAGAATGCGGAAGAAATGTGATCTAAGTGACTTTGACCGTGGAATGATTGTTGGTGCCAGACCGGGTGGTTTGTGTATCTCAGAAACTGCTGACCTTCTGGGATTTTCACACACAAAAGGGTCTCTAGCGTTTACAGAGAATGGTGCAAAAAATGAAAAAAAAAACATCCAGTGAGAGGCAGTTCTGTGAGTGAAAATGCCTTGTTAATGAGAGAGGTCAGAGGAGAATGGCTGGACTGGTTCAAGCTGACAGGGAAGTGACAATAGCTCAAATAAGCATACGTTACAACAGTGGTGTGTAGAAGAGCATCTCTAAATGCACAACATAAACCTTGAAGTGGATGGGCTACAGCAGCAGAAGACCATACATGGTTCCACTCCAGTATCTAATAAAGTGATCACTGAATATATATGTCACTAGACCGTGCTTCCTTCTACTGTTTGGGAAATAAGATACTTCCACATACCGGATTTATCTGCTTCTTGCAGAGTTTTGTTGAAGTCTGCACTGTCGGTTGGTAGCCCTCCATATTTCTCTTTCCAATGGTCCAGATTTTCTTTCATCGGAGCCAGAGTGTTCTGCACATTCACAGCTGTCTTATTTGCAGCAGCGGCCAACTCCTTTGCTGTTTGTAGATTGTCAGTTATGTCACCTGTAAGAGGAACAGGTCAAGCTGCGACAATGTGTGCACAATCTCAGGCCCAAGAGCAAGATGCATCCAAAAGCCAATGATAGGGTCTTGGGCCAATTATGTTTAGTGGTGCTTGGTTCATCTGCTAAGATGTTTGCCACTCATTGCTGCTACTGATTGTTTGGAGGCTTGGGCAGTTTAAATGCACACTTTCCAAAGCATGGAATCAACAGGAAGGCCGACCACACGGAAACCTGTAGTTACTGAACTATTCAACACTGGCTTTCAGAGTTATTGTGCAATACAGCAAGAACAAAGGCCCTTCAGCCCAATAGGTCCATGCCAACCCCAACCACGCTGCCCATCCAGCCAGTCCCAATCTCCTACGTCCAGCCCATATACCTCTTAGCTCCGTCACCTCTAAGACCTGTCCACGTGCTTCTTAAATGACACCATTGAACCTGCCTCAACACTTCTTCTGCCAGCTCACTCCATAAACACATCACCTTCTGCATGAAAAAAATGACCCTCAGATTCGTTTTAAATTCTTCCCCTCTCACCCTAAACCTATATCCCCTAGTATGGATTCCCCTGCTTGGAGGAAAAGACTGTTTCCACCCATTTTAACTGTGCATCTAATAATGTTAAACATTTCTATAAGGTTGGCCCTCATTTTCCTACATTCCAAGGAATAAAGACCTCGTCTGGCCAACTTCTCCTTCGAACTCAGGTCTTCTAAGTCCCAGCAAGAGACTTGTCAATCTTTTCTGTAGAGAAGCAGGCTGGCTCAGTGATAGGTGAAGTCAAATAGGTGGGGAAGGTAAAGGGCTGGAGAAGAAAGGAATCTGATGGGAGGGGAGAGTGGACCACAGGCAAAGTGGAAGAAGTGGCATTAAAGGGAGGTGATAGGCAGGTGAGAAGAGCTAACAGGCCTGAGTGGGAAGAGAAGAAGAAAGGAGGGGAGGGAGGGAATAATTTTTTTTTTACCAGAGAAGTTGAAATTTATGCTATCAGGTTGGAGGCTACCCAGGTGGAATATAAGGTGTTGCTCCTCCACCTTGAAGGTGGCCTCACCTTAACACAAGAGGAAGCCATGGACTGACATGTCAGAAGGAGAATGGGAATCGGAATTTAAATATTGGGCCAACAGAAATTCTGCTTGTGGTGGATGAAGCAGAGGTGTTCGACCAATCGACCCCCCGATTTATGACGGGTCTCACAAATGTAAAGGAGGCTGCGTCGGGAGCACTGGACACAATAGATGGCCCTGGCAGATCCATGGGTGAAGTGTTGTCTCACCAGGAAGGACTGTTTGAGGCCCTGAATAGAGACAAGGGAGGAGGTGAATGGGCAAGTGTAGCACGTTGGCCGCTTACAGGGATAAGTGCTGGGAGGCAGATGAGTGGGGAGGGACAACTGGACCAGGAAACCACGGAGGGAGTGATCATGAACTATCACAAAGTTGTTTCCTAATGACAGAATCTAATCTGTCATTAGGATAATTCTTAATCTCTAATTTCCATTATTTTCTCCCTTCTCTCTTTTTCCATTCTGGCTCCACTCTTCCTCCTGTAAGGGGGTTTCCACCTTTATGTAACTGCGGAGGCTAATTAAAATGGTGTCTTTGTTATGTTAATCTGCGGATTGCGGCTTTGTTGTGTTAAACGCTGATAAAGTTTGCGCTAGCAGCCTGTTTTGCTTTAGAGTGTGATAAGAGGATGCTATTAACCAATTGGAATAGTTGTTATGGTTTTGGTGTATTTGAAGATACTGTATGCGCGGGGTTTTGGGGCAGAAGGCAGGAGAGCGAGACAGAGGATGGACGATGTGCTGTGATGTCCGCTAATGGGGTCGGACCCCGAGGAGGGGGTTTGGCGAGGAGACGGAGACGGACTCGTGTGGAGCGTCTGGTCGGCCACCGTTGTTGGTCCCAGGCGGCTGGTCAAGGTGGTCCGAGGGGTCGCAGGGTGAAGAAGAAGGTCCTTGAGCTCCAACTGTTTTGTGCACGAAGAGATTGAACTTTGGTAAGTGTGGCGCCTTTTATTTTCCTTTTATATTTTATTCTCTCTTAATTATATAGTTCCAGTAATATCTATAAACTGTAAATCATTTAATTGCATCTGGTGTATTGTCTGTTATTTGGGCGGGGTGGGGTACCTCACACAGCATCCACACAAACTATTACCCAGTTTGCCGGGGCCGAGGGCTGTTTCCCTAGACGACAGCGAGCCGAGCGACCCTGAGGGTGGCCGGGGGGGGGGGGGCTACACTCCTTTCCCTTCTTTTCACCTGTCCATCATCTCCCACGGTCTCCTCTTCCATTCCTTTCTCCACTATTCTCTCCTATCAGATTCCTCCTTCTTTAGCCCTTTATCTTTTCGACCAATCACCTTTCAGTTTCCCATTTCATCCACCCACCTATTTCCCCCGTCATCTGGTCCCACCTATCACAACCCAGCTTGTACTGGTTCCCATCCCCCACTTTCTAATGTGCCTTCCCTCCCCTTCCTTTCCGGTCCTGTCGAAGGCCCTCGGGCTGAAACGCTGACTGTTTATTCCTCTCCATAGCTGCTGAGTTCTTTCATCATTGTGTGTGTTGTTCCTAAATGCAGGTTTTTAACCTGAAACACAAACACCCTGAGAACCGTTGAACAACTTTTTTGGCATTTTCTTTTTATTTTGTTATAAGTGTGAATCTGCTATTCTAAATCCAGACCGGCAACTGTTCATTAAAGTAGGCAGAACTGACAATAAAGAGGACTTTTCATCACATTTGTCCATGACAAAAGCTCACGAGGACAATTACAAACCTCGATTGATATCTTCCAGCATACTCTGAACTGATTCCAGCTGCCTGAGGAGCTGATTCTTCTTGGCTTTTGCATCATTCAGCCGTTTCTTTGATTCTTTCAGAGCAGGCTTCAATTCTAGCAGAAGATAAGAGAGATGTACTTGACGGCACACTTAACCATAAAAGTCTACATACCAGAGCAGAGGATGGAATCACCACTTACCATCTTCTGATTTCTTCTGGGCTTCTTCAGCCTCCTCCACAAGCAGGCTGGCGGATTTCTTTAAATCTGCACCTTGGCGAGCCAGATTTTCTTTTGATACTTGCTGAAATAACAAATCGCAGAAACATATTCAGATTAAAGGATCAACTGTTCATGCTGTCAGATGTAAGCAGGGGTGAGAAGATGGTTTGGAGGCACACTGCGACTCCCTATTGAATTACTGACTGAGCGTTGTGGCTTTTACAGTTGTACTATTGCCAGACAACAATAATAATGAGTGCATGGTATACAGTATGGTGCACTAACAAGAGTCTGCATGCAATGATGTACATCTTCAGGTGAAATGGAGATGTTTCGAGCAGGGAGTCAAAAAGCTATGTAAACACAAGAAAGTCTACAGATGCTGGAAATCCAAAGCAACACACACAACATGCTGGTGGAACCCAGCGGGTGAGGTAGCATCTATGGAAATGAATAAAGAGTCGGTGTTTCAGGCCAAGACTCTTCTTCAGGACTGAGAAGGAAGGGGGAGGATACCAGAAAGGTGGGGGGGGGGGGGAGAGGATGGAGGCTAGCTAGATGGTCAAGGTGAAGCCAGGTGGGTGGGAGAGGAATGAATCTGATAGGAGAGGAGAGTGGAACATAGGAGAAAGGAAAGGAGGAGGGACCCAGGGGAAAGTGGTAGGCAGGTGAGAAGAGGTAAAAGGCCAGAGTGGGGAATAGAAGAGGGGAGGGGGAGGCTTTTATTTAAAATCTCATTTTGAGGATAAACTCTGTCTGAAGGGCCTGTTTCCATGCGGTTTATGTTTCAGTTTTACCTCTAGCGCCTTGTTAGCTGCAGCATTGGCCTCCTCTGCTGCAACCATGGCTCTCTCCACCGCCTCAATGATACCAGAATATGCATTGGAGGCACTGACAGCCCGCTGAATGAAGCCATCTTGGTTTGTGTCTTCGATCGCCCTGTCAATGACCACCAGACGAGGTTTAAGGAAAAGGAAACATCTGGCACTGGCCCAGGCTAGTGTCTGAGAAACCACAGTACAGAATCACGCAAACCAAACATACAGGTGGTTTCTACATATGAATTGTATTGGTCACATGTACATCAAAACATAAGAGTGAAATGTGTTGGTTGCATCAAGGACAAACACTGTCCACGGATGTGTTGGGGCAGGGGGTAGGTAGGCAGCAAGTGTTGCCATGCTTCCAGTGCCAACAGAGCTTCCTCACAACTTACTAACTTTAACCCGTACGTCTCTGTAATTTTAGAGGAACCCGCAGCATGTGGAGGAAACCCACGCAGTCATGGGGAGAACGTACAAACTCCTTATAGACTGCAGCAGGAATTGAACCCCACTTGCTGGTGCTGTACAGCACTGCACTAGCTGCTGTGCTACCACTCTTGTGTTCTCAAATCTGAAGATGCATTGGGGGCATCCTGCGAATGTCACCATGCTTCTGATGCCAACATAGAACATAGACATCTACAGCACATTACAGGCCTTTCGGCCCACAATGTTGTGTCGACCATGTAATCTACTCTAGAAACTGCCCAGAATTTCCCTACCGCATAGCCGTTTATTTTTCTAAGCTCAATGTACCTACCTAAGAGGCTCTTAAAAGACCCTACTATATCTGCGCAACTTACTAATATATACAAACCTGTACGTATTGGAACATGGAAGGAAATCAGAGTAGCTGGAGAAAGCTCACACCGTCACAGGGGAAATGTACGGACTCCTTACAGACAGCGATGGGAATTGAACCCGTGTTGCCGGTGCTGTAAAGCGTTATGCTAACTAACCACTGCCGCCTGGGTGGCAAGTTCAGATTACAAACCAAAAGATGAAGCAGAGTGTAATGTCTTGAAAGCACAAAACAAACTAAGCCAAAAATCACAAATGAAACAAACTTACTTGGACAGGTTCTTGGCTAGCTCGTCCAAGAACTGGGCGTGTTCCTCGGCACGCTCAATGATTGGGATCTTACTGCTGGCTGGCGAGAATTTTTTCACTTTTTCATTGAGAGGCATCTTGGCTCCATCCAGCTCTGCAGCCAGCCTCTCATAATCCTGGATATCAAGAAAAAAAAACATATAACCATATAACAATTACAGCACGGAAACAGGCCATCTCGGCCCTTCTAGTCCATGCTAAACTCTTACTCTCACCTAGTCCCACCGACCTGCACTCAGCCCATAACCCTCCATTGCTTTCCTGTCCATATAGCTGTCCAATTTAACTTTAAACGACAACATCGAACCTGCCTCAACAACTTCTGCTGGAAGCTCGTTCCACACAGCCACCACTCTCTGAGTAAAGAAGTTCCCCCTCATGTTACCCCTAAACTTTTGCACTTTGACTCTCAACTCATGTCCTCTTGTTTCAATCTCCCCCACTCTCAATGGAAAAAGCCTGTCCACGTTAACTCTATCTATCCCCCTCATAATTTTAAATACCTCTATCAAGTCCCTCCTCAACCTTCTACATTCCAAAGAATAAAGACCTAACTTGTTCAACCTTTCTCTGTAACTTAGGTGAGGAAACCCAGGTAACACTTGCAGAACATTACTTTAATCTGCGGCTAATTATAATGTTCATTCTGTCCTATAGGTGACAGCAAGTCAGAAACCCAAACACACAGTAGAGGAGAGGCAAGTTCATTGTCATAGGGGCTGGCCTTTCCGGGTGGGGGAAAATCAGTTGTTCCTGATAGTTCTGCTGGATGTATTCAAAGATGGCTAGAGATATCTGAATTGATAATTATGATATCTTGATGCTCAGTTGAACACTGATATCTTAATTGGAGTTCAATTGATCATTCAAACTCTGCTGTCTCAGGGACATTACCATGTTCAGATCACTTATCAGCTGAGGCCTCAAAAGACAATGCCTTTCAAGAAGGGCCTACGTCACTCAGGACATTGCCTCTCTTCTCATTGCTACCATCAGGGAGGAGACACAGGAGCCTGAAGACACACACTCAATATTTCAGGAACAGCTTCTTCCCTTCCGCCATCAGATTTCTGAACAGGCAGTGAACCAGCCCATGAACACCAACTCACTATTTTTACTCTCTTTTTGCACTAATTATTGAATTAAATTTTATACATCAGCTTAAGGACATTTCTATTGTGTGCTATGCCCAACTGAAAATGCTCATGGGTGAGCAGTGGCAATGATTATGGCCACATTTGATCACAAATAGGATATGGAAAGATAGACGCATGAGATTCTGTAGATGCTGGAAATCCAGAGCAACACACTGAAAATGCTGGAGGAACTCAGCAGGTCAGGCAGCAACTATGCAGGGGAATAAATAGTCAATATTTCAAGCCGAGAACCTTCATCAGGACTAGAAAGAAAGGGAGCAGAAGCTAGAAAAATAAAATTAGTGCAGAAAATAGAGGTTTATTTTCCTCTCAAGGCGTGTAAAGTGGTTTGGCATTTCCAGATACTGAAGGACCCCTTACCTCCCTCATCCTGTCCAACATGCGGAGGAACTCGGAAACCTGATTCAGGGTGTCCATTGCCATTCCCAGCATTTCGACAACTTGCTTATGTTGCTTCTCCAGATCTTCTGCATTTTGCTGCAAGTACAATGAAATACAGCAAGGATTCCAGCTGTGCTCCATGCAATCAGTAAGAAGCTTCACGACACTCCACACGCACGTGGGCTGTATCGGTGCTGAAATCATGTCATCCGGTGCTCATTTCTAACAAGATACTTTGAATTCCCTACAAGGACAGTTGGGGATTGGAGAAGCCACAGAGATGTTGGCCCCTAATAAACAAGTAAACAAGGTAAAGAATGATGGAGAGAGCCCAGAGGAGGTTCACGAAAATGATCCCAGAAATGAAAGGTATGTGGAAACCTATCGAATATTGAAAGGCATGGATAGAGTGGATGTGGAGAGAATGTTCCCCATAGTGAGGGAGTCTCAGACCAGAGGGCAAATCTCAGAACAGAAGGATATCACTTTAGAAAAGAGATGAGGAAGAATATCTTCAGCCAGAGGGTGGTGACTGCGGAGTTCATTGCCACACAAGGCTGTGGAGGCTAAGTCAATGGGTATATTTAAAGAGCAGGTTGATAGGTTCTATATTAGTGAGGTCATTAAAGGTTACGGGAAGAAGGCAGGAGAATTGAGTTGAGAGGGATAATAAATCAACCATAATTGAATGGTAAAGCAGATTCAATGGGCTAATGGCCATTCTTTGCCCATATGTCTAATGGTCTAATGATATTTATGTAAAAGAATTAACTTAGCTGCTCAATCTGTTGGAGAACTACATCCAAAGCCTCACCTTGATCTCTGCCAGTAACAGCTCACTGAGTTTGTTCTTTTCATTTACTTGTCCCGTTTTGTTAACGGCTTCATTTAGAGCATCCCTCAGGTCCATCAGCTGGGAGTTATGCTTCAATAGTTCGTCATTGATGCTCCTGATCAAGTCCATCAGGTCTTGCAAAGGTTTATTCAGCTGGTTTTTGACAAGTTCAAGTACTAAAGGAGCAATAAGAAAGGAGTTAAGTATCTAACCAAGCCCAAAACATCCACTGACTAAGTACAATCTACACTATCATGAGGAAAAGGGATTTCTCTGCTTTTCTGAGTGAAATTTCTTCTGAAATACAGGGGCCTTGGTAGGCTTATGGATTATATTTTCATTCTCAAATGGGTATGTAAATAGATACACAAGGAACATATTAGAGATAAATGCATCCAAAATATATAGGAGCAGAATTAGGCCATTTGGCCCATTGAGTTTGCTCTGCCATTTCATCATGACTGATCCAATTTTCCTGTCAGCTCCAATCTCCTGCCTTCTTCCTATATCTCTTCATGCCCTAATTAAGAATCTATCAACCTCTGCCTTTAATGTACATAAAGACCTGGCCTTCACAGCTGCCTGTGGCAAAGAATTTCACAGATTCACCACTCTCTGATTAAACAAATTCCCCCTCACCTCCGTTCTAAAAGGATGGCCCTTTAATCTGAGGCTGTATCTTCTGGTTTTAGACTCTCCCACCATAGGAAGCATCTTCTCCACATCCACTCTATCAAGGCCTTTCACCATTTGATAGGGTTTCAATGAAGTCACCTCTCATTCTTAATTCTACTGAATACAGGCCCAGAACTATCAAACACTCTTCATATGACAAATCATTCAATCCTGGAATAAATTTCCTGAACCTTTTTTGAGCCCCCTCCAGTTTCATCACATCTGTTCTAAGATAAGCGGCCCAAACCAGCTCACAATACTCCAAGTGAGGTCTCACCAGTGCTTTATAAAGTTTCAACACTACATCCTTGCTTTTATATTCTAGTCCTTTTGAAATGAATGCTCTCATTGCAATTGCCTTCCTCACTATAGACTCAACCTCTAACCTTTAGGGAATCCTGCACAAGGACTCTCGAGTCCCCATGCTTCTCATTTTTTGCATTTTCTCTCCAATTAGAAAATAGACTACCCTTTCATTTCTTCCACCACAGTGCACAACCATACACTTCCCAAGACTATATTCCATCACCATTTCTTTGCCCATTCTCCTAATCTGTCTAACTCCTTCTGTAGTCTCTCTACTTCCTCGAAACTACCTGCCCTTCTGCCTATCTTGATATCATCTGCAAACTTTGCAACAAAGCCATCAACTCTATTATCCAAATCATTGACATATAACATAAAAAAAATCAGTTCCAACACAGACCCCTGTGGAACACCACTAGTCACTGGCAACCAGCCAGAAAAGGCTCCATTTATTCCCACACTTTGCCTCCTGCCCATCAGCCACTGCTTTATCTATGCTAGAATCTTTCCTGTAATACCATGGGCTCTTAGCTTGTTAAGCAGCCTTCTGAAAATCCAAGTACACAAAATCAACCAGTTGTCCTTCGTCTATTCTGCTTGTTATTTCTTCAAACAATTCCAACAGATTTGTCGGACAAGATTTTCCTTGAGGAAACCATACTGACCACGGCCTACTTCATCATGTGTCTCCAAGTACCCCAAGAGCTTATCCTTTCTTCTGCCTCTCTCCCCTCTTGAAGAGAGGAGTGACATTTGCAATTTTGCAGTCTTATGGAACCATTCCACAATCTAGTGATTCTTGAAAGGTTATTACTAAAGCCTCCAGAATCTCTTCAGCCACCTCTTTCAGAACCCTGGGGTGTACACTATCAGGTTCAGGTGACTTATCTAACTTCAGACCTATCAGTTTCCCAAGAATCTTCTCTCTAGTTATGGTAACTTCACACACTTCATGACCCTGACACCTGGAACTTCTGCCATACTGCTAGTGTCTTCCACAGTGAAGGCTGATGCAAAATACCTATTCAATTTGTCTGCCATTTTCTTGTCCACCATTACTACCTCTCCAGCATCGTTTTCCAGCAATTTGATATCAATCTCACCCCTCTTTTACACTTTATGTATCCGAAGAACCTTTTGGTATCCTCTTAAATTTTTTTGGCCTGCTTACTTTGGTATTCCATCTTTACTTTCTTGGTGACTTTTTTAGTTGCTTTCTGTTGGTTTTTAAAAGCATCCCAATCCTCTAACCTCTCACTAACTTTTGCTCTAATACATGCCCTCTCTTTGGCTCTTATGTTGGCTTTCACTTCTCTTGTTTGCCATGGTTATGTCATCTATCTTTTAAAATACTTCTTCCTCTTTGGGATGTATATATCCTACGCCTTCCAATTTGCTTCCAAAAATTCCATCCATTGCTACTCTACCGTCTTCCCTGCCAGTGTTCTTTTCCAATCAATTCCGGTCAACTCCTCTTTCATGCCTCTGTAATTCCCTTTACTCCACTGTAATACTGATACATCTGCCTTTAGCTCTCCTTCTTAAATTTCAGGACGTATTCAATTATATTATGATCACTTTCCCCTAAGGGTTCTTTTATCTTAAGCTGTCTAATCAATTCCGGTTCATTGTACAATCCCTAGTCCAGAATAGCTGATCTTCCAGTGAGCTCAACCACAAGCTGCTCTAAAAAGCCATCTCATAGGCCTTCTGGAAATTCCACCCCCCCCACCCCCATAATCCAGCACCAACCTGATTTTCCCAATCTACCTGCAAATTGAAATCCACCATGACTATTGTAACATTGCCCTTTTGGCATGCATTTTCTATCTCCTATTGTAACTTGCAGACCACATCCTTACTACTGTTTGGGAGTCTGTATACACCGCCCATCAGGGTCTTTTTACCCATGCAATTCCTTAGCACTGTCCACTATGATTCAACACCTTCCAACCCCATATCACCTCTTTCTAATGATTTGATTACGTGTTTTTTTTTACCAACAGAGCAACACTCCACCCCCTCTGCCTTTCTGCCTATCCTTTTGATACAATATGTATCCTTGGATATTAAGCTCTCAGCTATAATCTTCCAGCCATGACTCAGTGATTATCTACAGCATCATACTTGCCAATCGGTAACTGTGCTGCAAGTTCATCTACCTTATCCGTATACTGCATGCATTCAAATATAACATCTTCAGTCCTGAATTCGCCCTTTTCAATTCTGTCAACCGTTTACATTGCAACTCATCCTGCTGACTGCAATTTTGCCCTATCAATAGCCTCTCCTCACTATACATTGCCTCTGTTTGTAAACCAGCTACCTCAACTTCAGCATTATTATCTGCCTTTCCTACGATACTTCTTGCATTGAAATACAGGCAGCTCAGGACACTAGTAGCCCCACGCTCAACCTTTTGATTCCTGACTTTGTCTGAGGTCTTACCAACATCTACCTCCACACACTCTCCACTACCTGTTCTGGCATTCTGGTTCCCATCCCCCTGTAACTCTAGTTTAAACCCCACCACGCAGCATTAACAAACTTTCCCCCTAGGATATTAGTCCCCCTAATTAGTTCAGGTGCAAACCATCCCCTCTGTATGGGTCCCACCTTCCCTGGAAGAGAGCCCAATGATACAAAAATCTTATGCCCTCCCTCCTACACCAACTGCTTAGCCACGTATTAAACTGGATAGTCTTCCTAGGTCTGGCCTCACTAACACTTGGCATGGGTAGCAATCCTGAGATCACAACCCTGGACGTTCTGCCCTTTAACCTAGCACCTAGCTCCCTGAACTCCCTCTGCAGGACCCTGTCACTCGTCCCACTCATGTCATTGGTACTTACATGGACCTATATGTACACAAAACAATTTAAAATGAACCAGAGATGAAATGAATTACAGATGCCTGAAACGGGTACATGCAGTGTGTGTTGTTCTGTGTTTGAATCATAACATATGTGCCTGAGGCAAGTATCTCACCTATGAACTCCCCAAAGTTGGTCCACCATCCACAAAACTCCATTCACCATTTCGTTACCACCTCTAGAAGATGGTGATTTTATAGATCACCATCTCTACCCCACCTTCCTCTGTTCCCCACTCTGACCCATCACTTCTTCTCACCTGCCTACTACCTTCCCCTGGGTCCCTTCCTCCTTTCCTTTCTCCTACAGTCCACTCTCCTCTCCTATCAGGTTCCTTCTTCTCCAGCCCCTGACCTTACCCACCTACCTGGCTTGGCCTATCACCTTCCAGCTAGCCTACCCTCCCCCCACCCCACACCTTTTTACTCTGGTATCTTCCCCCTTCCTTCTCAGTCCTGATGAAGGGACTCGGTCCAAACGTCAACTGTTTACTTTTTTCCACAGATGCTACTTCACCGGCTGAGTTCCTCCAGCATTTTGTGTGTGCTGATCTTCAGAACTTGCCAGGATGAGTGCAGTTGCAACACCACTCGAGAAGCTTGACACCATGCAGGACACAGCAGCCTGTTTGATAGGTGCCCCATTGACAAGGATCCATTCACACCACCACAGTTTGCAGTGCAACACCACGCCACCACTCCTTGTACCGCATCTTCTAAACCCCCCCACGTCTACCAGCTAGAAGAGGAACGGAGGTAATGACATGGGAAAATTATCACGTGAAAGTTGCCCTCCAAGCCACAACACCAAGCTGACTTGGGATGTATATCGCCACTCCTTCACTGCCGCTGGGTCAAAATCCTTGAACTCTTTTGCTAACAGCATTGTGGGCATACCCATGCTTCGAGGACTGCAGTGGTTCAAGAAGGCAGATCATCACCACCTTCTCAAGGCCAACTAGACTCGGTCCCTTTACCCACCTAACATAGATTTAGTTGGGCAAATAAGAATAGTCTTCAGAGATCAAAGGGTTAGCAAAGGGAGAAGGCTCAGGAGCTTGAAGACTCGTACGGCCAGATTTGGGAACAGCTTCTTTCCATCTGTGAATGGATCCTGACCCGGATCTGGGCCGTACCCTCCAAATATCTGGACCTGCCTCTCAGTTTTTTTGCACTACTTTACTTTCCCTTTTCTATTTTCTATTTATGATTTATGATTTATAATTTAAATTTTCACTATTTACTATCGATTTGTACTCCAGGGAGTGGGAAGCGCAGAATCAAATATCGCTGTGATGATTGTACGCTTTAGTATCAATAGTTTGGCGACAATGAAGTAAAGTAAATGAACCCTGGTATCTCAGCACGAATCCCTGCGGCTCTCCACCAGTTACAGACTTGAACACAAAACAATCTATCCATTGCTACAGTTTTCTGGCCGTTAAACAACTCTCAGCCCACACCACTGTATTATTCCCAAAACTATGCCTTGCTTCCAATAACATCTGGCATGTCCCCTTTGTCAAAGTTGTCCAGAGCATCCAAACATATGACATCCACTGCTTTGTCCTTGTCTGTTATGTCTATTGCAACATCTAAAATCTTCAACAGATCTGCCTAACAGGCCAACTCTACCCAATCCTATAATCATTTTAGTATTTCAGCAACAGATTCTTGCCTGACTGCTTCACTTGCACTTCTTCCCATCTGGTGAACTGCTCACCTCTACATCAGAGAAACTAAATGCTATTTTGGATCTGTTTTGCAGAACACCTGTCTTCAGTGAGTTAGGGCTCCCTGCTGCCTGCCACTGTAACTCTCCAGTCCTCTCACACACTGACTTGTCTGTGGCCTCCTGCAATGTTATAGTGACACTCAATATAAGCTCAAGGAATAACACTTTACCTCCTTTCTGGGCACTTTATAGCATTCTGGATTAAATGCTGAATTCGAAAACTTCAGGTAATTCAGTTCCTCTGTCTATCTCAGAACTGGGCATTGCTGCTGTAAGTAATTTAACTGCGATATAGATTCAGTTTTCAATTCGCACAGCCTGACTTTTTGGGTGCGACCAACAGCCCTGCATTTTCTTGGTATTCTCAGTCTCTAACTACTGTCATTCTCAAAGGTGTTGTTCCATTTTGTTTCTCTCTGACTGCCCCAATTAACCCATTGACTGGATGACCTCTACAACTCAGCAAAGCAGGCCTCACCCTATCACAGACATTCCCTTTGCCCTCTCCACCACCCTCCATCTTGTCTGCAGCTCGGAACTAACTTGTTTTCATTCCT
Organism: Mobula hypostoma; assembly: GCF_963921235.1. Taxonomy (NCBI): domain Eukaryota; kingdom Metazoa; phylum Chordata; class Chondrichthyes; order Myliobatiformes; family Myliobatidae; genus Mobula; species Mobula hypostoma. Next base: position 182,900,346 of record NC_086098.1, read on the forward strand.
CATCATTTCTGATGAAGAGTCTCCAATCTGAAAGTCTAACCCCGGTTCTGTTTCCACAGATGATGCCTGATACGTTAAGTCTTTACAACATTTTCTGTTTTTATTTCAGATTTCTAATGTCAGCAGATCTGTTTTGATTTTTAAAGATTAACTTTATTTGTTACACATTCATTGAAACATACAGTGATTTTCCACCCCAGGCTAATTGATCTAGTTTCCTGCCTTCCTTCTCCCTGCTTTCTGAAACTATGTTGTTCACGTGCCAGCCTTAAACTACTCAATTTAATTTTAATTGAGAGTCGCAGCATGGCAACAGGCTCTTCTGGCTTGAATGAGCCCACACTGCTCAATTACACCCATGTGACTAGTTAACCTACCAATCTGTAGGTGTTTGCAACGTGGGAGGAACCCAGAGCTCCCGGGGAAACTCAAACAGTCATGGGTAGAAGGTGCAGATTCCTTAAGCCTGATGTATACTTCTGCATCAATGCGTCGCTGCAAACCATATGCAAAGCCGACACAAAATCCTACGCGAGAGCCTGTGTTGCTGCGACGCGCACCTCTCCCAAAATGTAACTGCGCGTTGCGGCAACGCAGACCGTAAGAAATGTGATTGGTCCACTTGGTAGCATCGCATTTCATCCTACGCTGCAATAGTTTCCCATTGGGCGACTGAAGGGCAGAGAAGGAACTCTGGCTGCAATGTTTTCCATAAAGCTTTACAGACCTCCAAAATTATGGAGGACATGTTTCGCTTTTACGAAAAAAGACGCTCGCGTCTTGTTTACCCCAAGAAAGACTACCATGACCATGAAGCCTTGTGCAGGCAGGTGAGTGTGTATGCGTGACGTGCACGAATTGCAGAGCGACGCAGACACACCAACGCACAAGTATAAATGCTCACAATGTGCGTAGACCACTTGCGTAGGTTACGGTGTCCAGTTAACGCAGAAGTATAAATCAGGCTTTACAGACAGCGGTGGGAACTGAACCCTGGTCACCAGTACTGTAATAGGGTCACATTAACCGCTACACTACTGTGCCAATTGTATGGTAGCATATTCTTATTCACCTGCCAACTTCACTAATCACACACTCCAGCCCCACATGCCTGATGCTCACATTTCTGTGCTTTATTCTTCTCTTCCTCTGTCATGACGTGCTGGCTGCTGAAATTGCGGTTCCTCATTTCCTTCAGCAACATCTCGACTTCGGCAAGCTTCTCCACAAATTCTTTGGCGGAGGGCATACTGGTGTTCATCTGCGTTTTATTCATCTGGTCAATCAGGTCTGAGGAGGAAAGGTTTCAGAGGGAGGTCAGTGTTTACTCTTTGCCACACAATTATACTGGCAGTATGAGTCACCAGTAACTCCTTATCCAGCCCAGAAGAGGAGCCACCAGGCTCATGTCTCTGTAGAAATGAAGGTCACAGATGCAAAAGTTGAGGTGTCAACTAATGTACAGGTAAAGAGAGAAAACTCATCAAGCTGTCTGGAGCTTCATCATAAATAATGTGCTATTAATCTCTAGAGAAATTAATAAACTATTCATCACCACCATCATTACGTGCCATATTGCATGACATGGGGCATCATAGTCCTTTGACCATGATTATACAGTAATTGGCAAATTTTAATGAAGTATTAAATAAACAATCCATAGTACTCTTCATAAACACAAATTAAGCTACAAACCAATGATCAACATAGGAATTCTTCCACCAGACTAGGCAGCTTTTTTAAAAATGCCAGTTATTTACCTTTTTTTCCATCTAGTCTTTCATTACCTGAGAACATCCAAAAGCATTTTTTTTTAATTTCTGAAGTGCACTAAGCTGATAGGAATAAACAATGGGATTACAACGGGCAAACAACAGGAATTCTGCAGACGCTGGAAATTCAAGCAACACACATCAAAGTTGCTGGTGAACGCAGCAGGCCAGGCAGCATCTCTAGGAAGAGGTACAAGCAACACACATCAAAGTTGCTGGTCCTGACGAAGGGTCTTGGCCTGAAACGTTGACTGTACCTCCTCCTAGGATTACAATGGGAGTTACTTTCGTCAAGCAGAAGGGCTGATCAACACCTCCACCCACTAACCAACCCCTCCACAGCCCCCAACTACCACTGCTTTATCATTTCCTGTCAGAGTCACCTTACACACAAGAAGATCTGCAGATGCTGGAAATCCAAAGCAACACACACAAAATGCTGGAGGAACTCAGCAGACCAGGCAGCATCTATGGAAAAGAGTGCACAGTCAACGTTTTGGGCCGAGACCCTTCAGTGTCTGTTTACTCTTCTCCATGGATGTTGCCTGGCCTGCTGATTCCTCCAGCATTTTGTGAGTCACTTTATGCCTGGCATCACTTTACGTACATACAAATCAATGTATATAAAACATGTATTATATTTATTGTATTTTATTTAATTATTGTGTTCTTTATCTGATTGTGTTGCTTTTTGTTCTGCACCAGATCTGGATTAACTACTAGTTTATTTCCCAGTACTGGTGAAAGGTTTTGGCTTGAAGCGTCGACTTCCACAGATGCTGTTTGGCCTGCAGAGCTCCCCCAGCATTTTGCGTGTGTTGATTTCCAGCATCTGTAGATTTTCTCATGTTTATTTTCCTTTACATGTGTGTACTGGAAACTATATTAAACAATCGTGTCAGATTTGTGCAAATGAGTGGTTGACTTGGATGGGCCAAAACGTTTGTTTCTGTGCTGTGTTTATCTGCGATTCTTGGATCTGAAGGAAAAGACACTGGCTAACATGCAGACATGTACAGGCACACACAGACATGCATGCATGGATGCAGATAACCATGTGTGCTCTGACACACCAAAAAGGAATGAAAAGGCAGATTTTGTAATTGGCTGATGCATAATTACCACACAAAAAGGGGGATTATTTTTGGGAACAGCACACACAGAATGGTGAAGGGAACTCAGCAGGTCAGGCAGCATCTATGGCAAAGAGCTCGCAGTCGACGTTTTGGGCTGAGACCCTTCTTCAGGACTGAGGACAAAGGGGGAAAATGCCAGAATAAAAAGGTGGTGGGAGGAGGGGAAAGAGGCTAGCTGGAAGGTGGAAGCTGAAGCCAGGTGGGTGGAAAAGGTCAAAGGCTGGATAAGAAAGAATCTTTTAGGAGAGGAGAGTGGACAATAGGAGAACGGGAAGGAGGAGAGGACCCAGGGAATAACTGGGAACAGGAAGAGATCTTGTTCAGCCTTCTCATCATTTAACATCCAAGTGACCATACAGTGAGAGGTAGCAAAGTTGTCCTGTTATGGTTGACAAGGGTAATAACAAGCATAAGTAAGCACTTGTCTGGTAAGCAGCATTTCAGCAAATAGTTCTACTAATAAAAATATTTCAACAGAATCAAAGGGTTTTACCTAAAATTGTCTTTCTGAGACTCGTGATGTTATTAAGCAACCCAGCAGCATGCTTGTGGGTTTCATCAACACTCTCTGCCAGTTGTGTTGCCTTCTTGTTTGCCATGGTGACCTGGAGAGAAGGGTGGGAAGGGGAAGTGAGGTCAGCAAAAGGTCTCTGCAATAGAATGCCACAGTGCCACAGGACTTTACCAAGAGAGGTCTCTTGCCTTTTCTTCAGACGCATCCAGGTCTTGGGTCAGATTCATGCTGTCAGTCTCCAGCTCGTCAGTCTGATCCTTGGTTTGGTCCTGAGTACCACGATATCTGCTCAGCTCATCCTGGACAAACAGCAGCACCACACAACCATGAATTAAGAGCCTTTAAAATGGCAAATCCATGACAACAGAGCCATCAATACACAGGAAGTTCCCAAGATGGATGGGCTACTCATACAGGATCATGGTAGCTCAATTTGAACAGTTTTATATCGGCAATTATCCCCATCGGGAAAAACAATGTTACAATAATGTATCATGGATTCAGCTGCTTGCTGCTGGTCATTAAACTTTGGAGATTGGTTAAAAGTAGGAATTCCCAGAGATAATCCACAAGAGTTACGGAATTATCTATTTATTTATTTATATATAGTGTGCAACAGTCCCTTCTGGCCCTTCAAGCTATGCTGCCCAGCAATCCCCCGATTTAATCCTAGCCTAATCACAGGACAATTTACAAGGACCAATTAAGTTACCAACCAGTGCGTCTTTGGACTGTGGGAGGAAACCCACAGGGTCACAGGGAAAACGTACAAACAGGCAGCAACAGGAATTGAACCTGGACCGCTTGTACTAACCACTACGCTACTGTGCCATGCACGCTGTATTAATCATAGACTAATACAGCAAGAAATCAGGACTTTTGGCCCATCTATTCCCTGCCTACCATGCGAGTCCCAGCTAAGCTGGTCCCTGGACCCAAGCTTGGGAACTCCTGCTCTAAACCCTTCCTAGTTGTCAAGAACATGAATGAATTTTTCACAGTTGTCTCTTCACTATTTACACAGGGGCGTAAACCTACGATATCACGGTTCCACTCACCGCAAGCTGTCCCAAGCTGTCGTTCAAAGCGTTCATCCGCTTCCATGCGATGGAGCTGGCACTCACGTTTGAAAGCTGAACTCTGATGACAGTCAGCAATGCAGCTGTCTTGTTTAGATCTTCCAGAAGAACCAGGACACAACTATCACAAGCTGCAACAGAAGAACAGTTTGGTTTTACTGAGTGCTGTTTGAAGAGTACAGAGGAAGAAACTCGAAGTCTTGAAGAGAAAGAATGACAACTCACGTTCACACTTCATGGAATTGACTCCGATGATGACAGGGATCTCGTACAACTGCAGACAGGTATCACACTGCCTGCCTGCCAGCCCATTTTTACACATGCACTCTCCGGTACGAGGGTTACAGGGTCCCCCGTTGCAGTTACACACTAAATCAAAATTAAATACAATTTATTCAAAACGTCTAAAAGATTTAATTGTGACACATTATCCCTTCACTGCCTTGAAATCGCTTAATTCAAGGGAGCAGAAATCACAAATTCCAGGGTGGCTTAGGGAGAAAGGGCCATTTGTGATCCCGGCTCAGGCTATCACGAGGAGATGACGTTACAGGGTCTGGTACTGAACATCACTGTTAGAAATACTGCCCAGATCCACAGGTCCCTGCGATGGAGAATGCCAAAGACCTAGAACAGTCTACAATAAAGAAACCTCTCCCTATCTCAGCCCTAAAAAGCTGTTGAAAAGGGAGGGGTGGGGGAAAGAGAGAGGGGTGATGGGGGGGAGGAAGGGAGACTTGGGTGATTGGAGAGAGGGGTGGGAAGAGGGGGGCTGGGGGAAGTGGGAGGAGGGAATGGAGAGGAGTGGGGAGAGGGAGGAGGGAAGAGGGAGGAGGGAAGAGGGAGGAGGGAAGAGGGAGGGAGAGGAGGGAAGAGGGAGGGAGAAGAGGGAGGGGGAAGAGGGAAGGGGAAGAGGAGGGGTGAGAGGGGAGGAGGAGGGGTGAGAGGGGAGGAGGAGGGATGAGAGGTGGGAGTGGGTGAAGGCGAGGGGAAGGGGGGGTGAAGGCGAGGGGAAGGGAGGGTGAGGAGAGGGGAGATGGAGAGAAGGGGAGGGAGAGAAGAGGGGGAGAGAAGAGGGGGAGAGGAGAGGGGGGAGGAGAGGGGGGAGGAGAGGGGGGAGGAGAGGGGGAGGAGAGGGGGAGGAGAGGGGGGAGAAGAGGGGGGGAGAAGAGGGGAGGGGGAGAAGAGGGGGGAGAAGAGGGGGGGAGAAGAGGGGGGGGAGAAGAGGGGAGGGGGAGAAGGGGGGGAGGAGGGGGAGAAGAGGGGGAGGAGAAGGGAGACGGGAAGGAACAGGGAGTGGGGGGAGTGTAGGGTGGAGGGGAGGAAGAACGGAGAGCCACTTATCTGTGCTCTCTTTCATGGGCTTGGAGTTTGTGTCCCCTTGTTCAAAACTTCCCAAGGAAAGGAAACAGCCTCTCAGTATCCAGCCTAACAGTGACCATTAAGAATCTTGTTAAATTTGACAGCCTGCCAAGAATGAGCAAATAGATAAAATGATGAAGAATTTGGAATAGCAACCCGTGATTGTAGATTGCAGAGGAATGAGACAAGTTCCTCTGTTGTAGCACAGAATGAGTGTTCCCGTTGCAACACACTTAGTTAAAACAGCCCAGACTGATAGCAGCACGACAGGAGGTGATAATTTACATAAATGCATGAAACACTGGACTTCTTCAGACTCCTATGACTGCACCACTTACTTTGGCAACCACTCGAGCTGTAGCTCCAGTAGCCCGGCAAACACTGCTGACACTGACGACCAGTTACACCTGGGAGGCAGGGACACTGGCCGCTTTGGGAATTGCACATTTCATTCTGGGAAGCCACGTCACAGGAACACCTCCTGCAACCAGCACAGCTGTTGTAGCCATAAAATCCAGCCTATAAAGGAAAACTGTGTGAGAAAGCAGTTTTGGAAATAGATGCACGCAGAAGAAACTGATGTGTGAGGGAATTACACATCCCAGAATTCCAAGCAAATCAACTATCGGTCTTCACTAAATCACTCACTGCATTGGGTTGAAGGCTTCAGTGAGTTCCTGGCTTTTTTTCCCAGGAAGAAGGAATAACACAGACAAATTGCCTGACCATCAACTCTCTTCTGGCTCAATAAGGAGGGAAATGGCTCCCAAGCCAAGCCTTTTCTTGAGTCATTTCTGGGTCCAGGCCAAACGAACTTGAGTAAAGATTCATCCATACTGACCAAATTGCCTAACGGAACTAGTCCATTTGCCCACATTTTGTCCATACCGCAATAAACCTTCCCAATCCATGTACAGTACTGTGCAAGCCTTAGGCACATACAGTTGCAAGAAGAAGTTTGTGAACCCTTTGCAATTATCTGATTTTCTGCATTAATTACTCATAAAATCCATCTAAGTCACAATAATAGACAAACACAATCTGCCTAAACTAATAACGCACAAACAAGTGGACTTTTCATGTCTTCATTGAACACATAGTTTAATCATTCATAGTCCAGGCTGGAAAAAGTATGCGAACCCTTGTATTTAATAACTGGTAGAAGCTCGTTTAGCAGCAATAACCTCCACCAAACATTTCCTGTAGCTGCTGATTAGACTTGCACAATGGTGAGGAGGAATTTTAGATAATTCCTCCACACAAAACTGTTTTAGTTTATCAACACTTCTGGGATACCTTACATGAACAGCCTTCTTCAGGTCATGCAACAGCATCTCAATTGGGTTAAGGTCTGGAATGTGACTTGGCCATTCCAAAACATGAATTTTTTTCTTTTTAAACAATGGTTATTGATTTACTCTTGTGTTTTGGATCATTACCTTGTTGTATCATCCAACTTTTGTACAGCACTATATTGGTCAATGTGGAGCAGAGAGAGTGATTGAAAATCTGGCAGGAGGAATGGATGCTCGGAATGGCAAGTGGTTGGTGTGTGCGCGGACACACTCAGCCCTGAGACACCAGGCAAGGTCATTTGATTCCAAATAATTAGTATATTGATCATCACAGAATGTCTCTCTGGTGCTTCCTGTTCCCTCTCTGCTCCCTTCCCCTTTTTCCAACCACGATTCCGGTCTGCCTGCCCCCTTCCCACCCTCAGTCCACAACAGAGAAAATTTACAAGGATGTTTCCGGGTCTGGAGGGCCTGGGTTATAAGGAAAGGTTGAATTGGTTAGGACTTTATTCCTTGAAACGTAGAAGATTGAGGGGAGATTTGATAGAGGGTAAATGCAAGTAGGCTTTTTCCACAGAGGTTGGGTGGGACAGCAAGGTCATGTGTTAAGGGTGAAAGGTGAAATGTTTAAGGGGAATGTGAAGGCAAACTTCTTCATTCAGAGGGCTGTGAGAGTGTGGAACAAGCTGCCAACACAAGTGGGGCATGTGAGCTCCATTTCAGTGTTTACAAGAAGTTTGGACAGGTACGTGGATAGTAGAGGTATAAAAGATTATGGTCCGGGCACAGGCTAATGGAACTAGGCAGTTTAAATGGTTTGTCACGGATTAGATGGGCTGAAGGACCTGTTTCTGTGCTGTACTTTCCTATGACTCTAATAGAGGTCCATATCATAATCAGGTCTATCATCACTCACATGTTATGAAATTTGGTTTTTTTGCAGCAGTACAATGCAATACATAAAATTACTACAGTACTACAGTATTGTGCAAAAGGTCTGAGACACCCTAGCTATATATATGTGCCCAAGACTTTTGAACATTACTGTACCTGTCCAAATGCCTTAATTACCATATCATAATTGTACCAGCCTATACATTTGCTCTGCCAGCTCATTCTATACATGTACCCCTCGATGTGAAAAAGTTACTACTTGGGTTATTCTTAAATCTTCCCTCTCAATCTAAACCTATTCCCTACCGTGGGGAAAAGACCGAGGCCCTTCACTTTATCAATGTCCCTCATGATGTTATAAATCTCCATAAGGTCACCTCTCAGATTCCGAAGATCTAGGTAAAATCGTCCCAGCCTATCTAACCTCTCCTTCTTCCCCAAGCCATCCAGACCTAGTTATATCCTTTTAAATCCCTTTGTACCTTTTCCCGTTTAATAACATCGCTAATGAGGACTGATTGCCAAGAGCACAGCATACAATGGCAATGAGCTGTTCCTTCACAGTAGGCAACAGCTCTGCCCAGACATTGCTTACCTCACAGTGGCCACACTGTGTTCCTGTCACCCCGGGTTTACATCGACACTCACCAGTGCGCTCATCACACGACTCAGTGCCACACGGCGAACAGCTGCACGCTGGGAATTCACAACGTAAGAAAGACTGAATCAAAAAAAACTTGCAATTTTATTTGCTAAATGTTAAGAAGGTTAAAGACAAAGTATGACATAGTTTGAAATCCAATTGAAAGGCCTAAAAATTCATCCCTGGTTGTGAGCACTAAACAGACAGGGCTGCATTCAACATCAACATTCATTCCATTGACTTCAGTGGAATGAACTTCAAAGTTCAAAGATCAAAGTAAGTTTATTGTAAAAGTACATATATAATCACCATATACTGCCCCAAGGTTCATTTTCTTGCAGCCTTCACAGTAAAACAAAGAAGAACAATAGAATCAATGAACTACAGGCAAACAAAGACTGACAATTAATGTGCAAAAGAAGACAAATTGTACAAATACAAAAAAAGGTAATGATAATAATAAATAAGTAAAGAAAAAATACTGAGAACATGAGTTGTAGAGTCCTTGAAAGTGAGCCCAGAGGCTGTGTGCAGTGACGAGCTCAGTGTTACGGTGAATGAAGTTACCCACGCCGATTCAGAGCCTGATGGTTGAAGAATAATAACTGTACCTGAACTTGGTGGCATGGGAGGTAAAACTCCTGTACCTTTTTCCCAATGATAGCAGCAAGAGGAGGGCATGGCCTGGACGGCGTGGTCCTTGATGATGGGTACTGCTTTTCTGTGGCAATGCTCCTTGTAGATTTCAGAGGCAGAGTTCATCACCAAGGCCATGCTCTCTTCTCGTCGCTATCAGTGGGAAAAAGGTACGGGAGCTTTAGGTGCCACACCACCAAGTTCAGGAGGAGTACATGTGGCTATTGCAACTGTAGGGTTGTCGATTGTGGATGAATATGTAGACTAGGTTGTGTATATTCCAGTGCAAATAATATGGCAAAAGACCATGTTTAATTTATGCCTAACTCATAATCCATTCGTGATTTAGTGGTCAAATCATCAGAATCGAGTAGTTTTGGGGTCAAGTTGAGTTCAAAGTTCAAAGTAAATTTAGCATCGAAGTATATATAGGTTACTAGATACTACTTTGAGATTCATTTTCTTGTGGGCATTCACAGGAAATAAAAGAAATTGGATTTTATGAAGCACTATGCATGGACGTAGAAAGATTGACAAACAACTAAAGTGCAAAATGAAACAAACTATGCAAATTAAAAATAAAAATGAGAACACCAGTTGTAAAAGGTCCTTAAAAAGTGAGCCTGTAGATCACAGAATCAGTTCAGAGTAATGCTGAGTGAAGCTATCAATACCGGTTCAGAAGCCTGATGGGTGCAAAGTGATAACTGGTCCTGAACCTGGTCTAAAGGCTTCTTTATCTCCTGCTCAATGCCGGCAGCAAGAAGAGGACAAGCCTGAAATGGTGGTGCTCTTTAATGATGGATGCTGCTTTCTTGTGGCAGCTCTCCACGTAAATGTACTCAAAGGTTGAGCATACATCTTGTTGAGTTAAGGGCTGCTTGTCTGCTCAGATGGATAGAAACTATTCATTGGATGGCGGTGTTTGCCCACCACGCTTTGCGGCTAGCTTGGCCCGATCATTTCCGGCAATCACGGAGTCACGTCCGGGAGCTGGGCCTACCCGCTCGGTGCTGGAAGAGCCTGAGGTTAGAGCAGGCTCTGGGCGGCCAGTCAGCCGACAGCCCAGTCGGAGGTGTATCCTGTATCAGCCAGTACTCACTGACAGGAAGGTCAAACAAATGCTCCTGAGCTAGTCTCTGTGAAGATTCTGTGCAGTGCTGGGGAAGAAGGGCGAGTCACTGCGGATCCTGATGTTGGGGTTAGGCAGGCGCCTCCCCTCCACCTTCAACTGAATCGGTGGTTTCCCTTGGTTACCAATATGAATGAAGTATCAGTTGTGAAGGAGGGTTAAGATCTTTTTTATTATAATTTAAAAAAAAGGAAACTATTGAGGACCAAAGTGAAGTTCCTTCTAATGTCCTGGTTGACATTTGCCCTTGATAAACCTCACCCAGGAGGAATGAAGTAATTATTTATGGGACATACTGCCAGCAAACCGCTCTTGTATCTTTTCACAAAATACCTACAATTGCCCTTCAAACTGATTAATTGACTGTAAAATGACTTGGAATATCATGTGTACATTAATGATATTTCATACACTGTATTTTCTCCAGTACTTTTGAGGAAGAGAAGCCGAATATGATAATAATTATTGAACCTCCATTTACATAGAAGGTTTAACAGGATACGTTCAAAAGGTCTTGCACAGTAAAACTAGCAACAGGGACTGAGCAGGACGCCACACAAATCACCAATGATCTAAATGATTGGTGGAAATGGGACAGAGGTTGAATGGCTAAACTGTTCTCCCATGGGGCTTATATATCTGACAGCCTGCAGGCAATACCATTCCACAGAAGAAACTCATCTAATTCCTAGAGATGACAGAAAATACAGCAGAGCCAGGAATAGTTGCTGAAAGGAAAAGAGGAATGAGTTTATCCAAATTGTTCCCAGCTGTGTGCAAATGATGCCGACAATCATCTTAAAACGGGTTGGAGAGACGTGGCAGGAACCCCGCTTTGTGTCAGCACGCCCTCAGTGTAGACTCAGAGGATGTACTTTGGAGAGCCGGAGGAGGAGTAGGAGAGTTAAAGGCCAGGAACACATTTTTTTTGGCCACATTCAAGGGAGATTAGGTTGGAAAGAAAATACAGAATTCAGCATGAAATTGAAAGGATTTGTCACTCAATGACAGCCTTTCAAAATTAGTTTCTATAAACCTGATTTATGTCATTACTGACTTGCTATTCAAAAACATAGACTCCAAAGGATTGAGCACATTTGATATTTTAAGTCCTTTTCAAAAAAAAAATTGGATCGACTCCTCAGTTTAGTTAGGACAGGAAGTTTAAACCAAGAGCAGCCGGGAAAACAGTCAGCTAACTAAGAGCAAAGGATATAAAACTGCACATTGATGGCCAAGTATAAAAGCTGAACAAGTCTGGGTGTCAGAGATCCTTAGTTTTGGTCTGTGGCAATTTGGGATACATAAGCACACAAGAGACAGCAAATAATGGGTTTTGTACAAGGCATTTAACTCACAAAACAAGTAGTTACACCTGGCACTGACAGCCTGAAATTTTGCTTACATAATTAGCACTATTTGTGATTGCGGTCTTTGAGTTGAATTTTCCTCTGGGGCAGATTTTTCATCAGGTATGGGTTAGCGAGGGACCACTATTCAAAGCTTCAAAGTAAATTTATTATTAAAGTATGTATATGTCACCATATACACTGAGATTCATTTTCTTACAGGCACTTACAGGAAGATCTGGGGCCACATGTCCACAGATCCCTGAAAGTTGCCTCACAGGTAGATAGGGTAGTTAAGAAAGCTTATGGAGTGTTAGCTTTCATAAGTCGAGGGATAGTTTAAGAGTCACGAGGTAATGATGCAGCTCTATAAATCTCTGGTTAGGCCACACTTGGAGTACTGTGTCCAGTTCTGGTCGCCTCACTATAGGAAGGATGTGGACGCATTGGAAAGGGTACAGAGGAGGTTTACCAGGGTGCTGCCTGGTTTAGAGAGTATGGATTATGATCAGAGATTAAGGGAGCTAAGGCTTTACTCTTTGGAGAGGAGGAGGATGAGAGGAGACATGATAGAGGTATACAAGATATTAAGAGGAATAGATAGAGTGGATAGCCAGCACCTCTTCCCCAGGGCACCACTGCTCAGTACAAGACGACATGGCTTTAAGGTAAGGGGTAGGAAGTTCAAGGGGGATATTAGAGGAAGATTTTTACTCAGAAATTGGTTGGTGCATGGAATGCACTGCCTGAGTCAGTGGTGGAGGCAGATACACTAGTGAAATTTAAGAGACTACTAGACAGGTATATGGAGGAATTTAAGGTGGGGGGGTATATGGGAGGCGGGGTTTGAGGAAAACAAATTCTGCAAATAAGAAAAATAAATATTACTGAGAACATGAGTTGTAGAGTCCTTGAAAGTCAATAGGTTGTGGAATCAGTTCAGAGTCAAAATGCTTTGGATCAATTCAGAGTTAAGGTGAGTGAAATTACCCACTTTGGTTCAGGAGCCTGATGGTTGTAGGGTAATAACTGTTCCTGAGTTATTTTCCTGGGTTGGGACATCTGCTCAGACCCCTGACTAGGAAAGAGGTGGAAGTAGGGAGGGATGGAAAGAGAGGAAATTACCTGTCTTGTGACATAAACAAATTGTACTTATTTTCTCAGAATATAATTGCATCAAATTTAATATATTTCTCAAATGAATATTACGTGCAATTTAGAACTGACTCAGGCTGAACATGAAACAAAATCATTCTCTGGATAGAATTTTATGTGGGAAATATAATAAAGAACTAAACTTACGTGCACAGTTCTTGCTGATCAACGCATCGCCGTAGAAACCTGGGGCACAGTGCTCGCAGTGAGGCCCAGCAGTGTTGTGCATGCACCCCAGACAAACTCCTGTCAGTGAATCGCAATTACTGAAGAGCATGTTTGAGTCTGTGTTGCCGTTACAATTGCACGGCTCACACTGGCTTCCCAAAACCGCTGGGTTTCCATAGTAGCCTGGAGCACACCTTCACAATAAAGGACAAGGCAGAAATAGTTAGGATAATTTTTTAAAAAATCCACGTAAGTTTATAGTCATAACAGCAAATTATGCAAGGATTTGGATTATATCGCAGGTGAAAACATGATTTGATCAGTCCAAGATAGGCACAGCATAGCTCAATAGCTTCCCTGCCACGGACCTTTAATGACGTTGGTAGTGTGGCTGAGTAAACACAATACACACATATCCAGGAGGTTAGGAGAGTCATCTCCAGAGATGCCTACTGTTCACTGTGGTTATGAAGCTAAAGCCATCCGTAGCCTATTTCCCATAAAACCATAAGACATAGGAGTAGAATTAGGTCATTTGACCCATCGAGTCCCCACCACCATTTCATCATGGCTGATTCATTTCCCTTTCAGCCCCAGTCTCCTGCCTTCTTCCCGTATCCTTTCATCCCTGACTGATCACGAACCTATCAACCTCTGCCTTAAACATACATAAAGATTTGGACTCCACAGCCGCCTGTGGCAACGAATTCCACAAACTCCCACCCTCTGGCTAAAGTAATTTCTCCTCATCTCCATTCCCAAGTGATGTCCCTCTATTCTGAGGCTGGACTCTCTCACTATAGGAAACATCCTCGCCACATCCGCTCTATCCAGGCCTTTCTATATTCAATAGGTTTCAAGGACATCCCTCATTTTTCTAAATTCCAGCGAGTAATAGCCTAAAGAAATCAACTGCTCCTCATACGACAAGTCTTTTATTCCTGGAATCAGTCTCATGAACCCTCTCTAATGTCAGCACATTCTTTCTTAGACAAGGGGCTCAAAACTGCTCACAATACTCCAAATGAGGTGTCACAGATGCCTTATAAAGCCTGAACATTACATCCTTACTTTATATTCCAGTTGTCTCAAAATGAATGTTATCATTGCTTTTGCCTTCCACAGCACCGACTTAACCTGCAAATTAACCTTTAGGGAATCCTGCTCAAGGACTCCCAAGTTTTTGAATTTTCTCTCCAATTTCTCATCTTTACAAGTGGCTGTCTTTTGAGAATTATTATACTTGACTAATCAGGCCTAAGTATAGATCGGGATTGCAAAGTCAAATCCAACAGGCTTCAGTACACATTTTCCAAGAGTCTCCTTTAATAGATTGACAGATGCACAAAAATGGGTAGTTTTATTCCTTGATCAACCTCCTGCTGTACAGATCTGCTGACCCAGTTTCATGGGCACCCTGGGTTTATTGGCTATTCTTACAGAGAAAGTGGTTGGAAAGTTTTCCAAGCATCTCTGCTCCATCCACCAAGAGCGGAACTTTCTGGTGGCCAAACATTTTAATTCCCATTCCCATTCCGTCATGTCGGTCTATGGCTCCTTTTTTGCCAAGATGAGGCCACCCTCAGGGTGGAAGAGCAACACTTTATATTCCGACTGGCTAGCCTCCAACCTGATGGCATGAATATCGATTTCTCCTTCTGGTAAAAGATGTTTTCCCTCCCCTCCTCCCTCTTCTATTCCACACTCTGGCCTTCTTCCTCCTCTCACCTACCTATTACTTCCCCTGGGTCCCCTCCTCCTTCCCTTTCTCCTAAAGCCCACGCTCCTCTCCTATCAGATTCCTTTTCAGTCCTGATGAAGATTCTCGTTCTGAAACGTCCACTGTTTATTCATTTCCATGGATGCTGCCTGACCTGCTGAATTCTTCCAGCATTTTGTGTGTGCTGTTTTTTCTTATTACGTCTTAAGTTCAGCTATTACAACCGATTCCATTTTAATGAATCAGATATATCAGCGACACCTTCTGACTGCCATGGTCTACACTGCATGACGCTATGGAGGGAGGAGAAGATGGCGACGCGACGCAGCGCGTGCGGCCCCTCCGGTGGTGATATCTGTTATCTGTCAAGTAGGATGCTGTGCACAATCCTGATTCTGATTCAATGGAGGCAGACGTGAGAGCATGGAGGAACATCTGGTGAAACTTCTGAAATGCCTGTTTCGCTGCCGCCGCTACTGTGTGATCTGAAACCTCCGGAGGGGAAGGCTCCGAATCCTCGGCTTTGCCTGTTGCTTGGTGGCCGGGGCAGGGGTCGAAGCGCTCGGCAGAGATGGTGCTCGGTGTCAGAGAGCTGGTCGGAGGCTCGAAGTTTTCGGACGGACTCAGAGTCCGACTGTGGTCAGGTGCTTCCAGGATGCTGCATCGGCAAGTTTGCGGCGCTGGAAGCTCATGGCAGGGAGAGTTTCTCCATTCTACTGTCTGCGTGAGATGTTGGGGCTATCGGGACTTTGAGACTTTTTTTAACCGTGCCCATGGTCTGCTCTTATCAAATTACGGTATTGCTTTGCACTGTTGTAACTATATGTTATAATTATGTGGTTTTTGTCAGTTTTAGTCTTGGTCTGTGATATCATACTGGGGGAACATTGTATCATTTTTTAATGTATGCATTTCTAAATGACAATAAATGAGGACTGAGTGTCCTCATAATCTATAATCTATAATGCACGGCTGCTCACATGACACTCACCTTTCACAATTTAAGCCAGCATACCCTGGTTTACAGAGACACTGTAAATGGCTTCCACGTTGAACACAGTCCTTTGCAAAGCTGCAATCAAAGTCAAGAGCAGAGAACAAATTGTGAAAATAAACATTAAGAAACAACAATTTAAGACCAAGTTCATTTTAAAGACCACCAGCCGCTGTGCTCTGATCAGTGGACAACGGATCTGGTGGTCCAGGTATACATACTTGTTAGAAGAAACACTGAGGGGACATGGACACTGTACACAGAAAGAAGCTGCCTGAAGAGTGGTGCTTGGAACCAATCCGGCCTTACAGCGCTCACAGCTGTCTCCCTCCGTGTTATGCTGACAGTTCTGTGAAGAAAAGTTTTATAATTAAACACTTGGCTGGCTAACTCACTCCACAAACATTCTTGGGGAAAAGAACAGATTTAAGGTTCAGCTCTCAGGAACATAGACGACTAGTGGGGAGACTTGTCTATGACCCTCTGTTCGTACGGCCAGCTATTCAAATCCAAATTTAGAGATACAGCATGACAACAGGCCTCTCCAACCCAACATGCCCGCACAGTTCAATTACACCCATACAACCAATGAACCCACTAACATGTACGCCTTTGGAACATGGGACCGCAGCACCCGGAGGAAACCTATTTACGGGGAGAATATACAAACTCCTTACAGACAGCCGCAGAATTGAACCCAGGTCGCTGGAGCTGTAAATCAGGAGCCACTTTTGATTGTTAATATTACTCGCAGGCTGGCAAATGGGAACCAAAGCTCCAGCATTGCAGGAAGCACTTGTGCTCGAGTGCAGCCGAGTAAAGAAAGAATTAATCACCGTGGCTCACAAGTTAACCACTATGCCCTTCACTCAGTGAGTAAAAGGCTGGTGTTGCAGTATTACCAGTGTTGTGAAGCCCAGAAATCTCAGTCAGCCTTGCTCTCTGATATTGAAATTTGTACTGGGTAATGTTGGGAATCGCACCGATTTCTGATTCATTTTCTAAAGATGAAAAAGCAGTGTTGCATCTACAAACCTTTTCTAAATGCAAGCATGATTCAATAAACATACCAACATATTAGTAAAATTAAAACTGTCAGTTGTTAAGTGAAACTACCTCTCATTCATTTGATTCATAGGTAAATTTTGGGATTTCTCCCATAAAATCAATTAATCACATATCCCAGTTTACAATAAATTTGGGATGGCATAGTAGCTTAGTGGTTAGCACAACGCTTTACGGTACCAGAGACAACGCTTCAATTCCTGCCACTGCCTGTAAGGATTTGTACGTTTTCCCTATGGCCGTGTGGGTTTCCTCAGGGTGCTCCGGTTTCCTCCCACGGTCCAAAGATGGACTGGTTGATTGGTCATTGTAAATTGTCCTATGATTAGGCTCGGATTAAATCAGGGGACTGCTGGATGGTGCAACTCGAAGGGCTGGAAGGGCCTATTCTACACCAGAGGTCCCCAATCTTTTTGGCACCTCGGACCGGTTCAGGTAGGATTAAACTCACCTCAACATGTCTTTTACAGTTAGGGTTGCCAACTTTCTCACTCCCAAATGAGGGACAAAAGTAGCAGTCAAATATGGGACACTTGTGTTTACCCCGAGAAAGACTACCATGACCATGAAGCCTAGCGCGGGCAGCTCTGTGCGCATGCGCGTATGTGCCGATTTTTTTCCACAAATCAGTTTTGGCTTAATCTTCCACACTACACTGTACATACATTAATTCTACTTTATATAGGCTGTGTATTTGTCATATCATTCCTGCTTTTACTACATGTTAGTGTTATTTTAGATTTTATGTGTTATTTGTTACGATTTGGTAGGTAATTTTTTGGGTCTGGGAACGCTCAAAAATTTTTCCCATATAAATTAATGGTAATTGCTTCTTCAATTTATGCCATTTCGGCACAAAAGGTTTCATAGGAACACTCTACCTTAGCGGGGGGAAATACGGTAGCATATTCCAGACACCCACCACTCTGTGTAAAACAAAAGTGTATCACAAATCTCCTTTAAACTTGCCCCCTTTTCACCTTAAACTTGTGCCCTCTAGAATTTGACATTTCCATCCTGGGAGAAAGACTCACCATCTATCTCTGCCTCTCATAGTTTTACACACTTTTCTCAAGCTTCCCCTCAGCTTCTGATGTCCCGTATTTCTTTCTTTTATAAAGGAAGTTCTTATTTCAATATAATTTAACAAATTGCAAAACAAATAAAATACACTTACTATACATATTCCAGATCCATCAAGGCACTGGTCAGAATGGCCATTGCAATTACAGGGCACACATTTCCCCAGGAAAAGGCCCTTTGTGTCCCGATAATAACCTGGTGCACAGTCCTTTTGGGGACACAGAAAGGAAACATATTCAGTGTTTGGAACATTTAGTTTTCCTCAGTTTTCCAGATAATATGTTATAGTCACACCTGTACTACAGTGGCAAAATTAAATTCAGTTCAAGCATCAGCACCAGTCACAGTCTTGTTAATGAAACTGGTGTTAACAGCAACAATCTCCATTAAATGACAACATACCCAAAGCAAATTGATAAAAAATGCAATGATTCTCAGATGCCTGAAAATGCTGCAATTTTTGTCAGGTAACTGTGTCAAGAGACATAGATCTAAGGTACAATGTGGGACAGAGGCCCTAATTCGCCGTGATGTAACCGAATGGCTCAAGAAACAAAATAGCCCCCCCCCACCACCGATCCTAACGATAACTTGCAAATTATGAAAATCAAAAAATCAAAGCTGCTTTTTTTCCTCTTTCCCAGTTCAGATGAAGGGTTAACTGTTTCTTTTTGTACCAACTCCATCTGATCAGCCGAAAGTTCCCAGCATTTGCTGTTATTACGTTGTAACCAGGGCACCACAGTGGTGTGGTGGCTAGTGTGACACTATTGCAGCTCGGGGTGTCAGAGGTTGGAGTTCAATGTCAACATCATCTGTAAGGAGTTCCTACGTCCTCCTTTAGGACGGCATGGTAGCACAGTGGTCAGCAAAACACTGTAGAGCGCCGGTGACTCGGTTTCAATTCCCGCCGTGGGTTTCCTCACACAGTCCAAAGATGTAGTGAATTGTACGATAATCGGTCATGGCGCATTGTTCCGCAATTGTGCTAAGTTTAGGAGCCTGTTAACAGTATGTCTTGAAGGGTGGGAAGGACCCATTCCACATTGTATCTCTACATAAATAAACTCAAATCTCTACACGAGGTGGCCCATTATTCTGGTCTGGGCAATTTCATTTTGACTTTGATATTTCTTCTTCCTGTCCTTTAGGAGAAGTATTTCAAATTTGTATTTCTGATCTAAAATACACTTGAGCACTACAGTATCAGCGGTCCATGAGGGACAATGAGGTAAAGCCTATAGATCCCCAGACCGCTGCTGTGTTAATTCTCTTCTGGGAATGGAAATCTGTAAAAACACCCTCTGGATGGCAACAGACCACTGATGATGAGAACAATATCTGGTATAAATCTAACAAAGTAAAAGGAGGCCGTTTGGTTCAATCTGCCTGTGTTTATACCATAAAGAACCCATCAATTGACTTCACGAGAGATTCTGCAGAAGCTGGAAGTCCTGAGCAATACACACAAAATGCTAGAGGAACTCAGCAGGTCAGGCATCATCTGTGGAGGGAAATTAACAGTAGATATTTTGGGCTGAGATCCTTCATCAGGGCTAGAGTTCTTTCCTGGAGCCCTAGAGATTTTACCCTGGCAGGTTGTCAAAAAAGATTCCACTTTGGAAAGGGAAGTAACTCTGCAAAGGATCTCTCAGCCATTGCTGCACTTATTGGCAGAGGGGTCAAGAACTAGGAGACAAAAGAATCAGGGTGATCTGCAAAAGAAGCAAAACTAGTGAGGTAAAATCGTTTCATGCAGCATGCGGTTGAGCTAAATGGAAGCAGACTGAGTGAAAGGAAGGTGAAGTACGGAGGATGCAGGAATAGAGTCAGCTAGACCTGTTCTTATCTGGAGTCATTACAAACTCTTTGGGCCAAGGCCTCTTTTCCCTTTTGGTCCAATCTATACTGTGAGCTACCACCAGCGCTCTAAATCTCAAGGAAGGTCATACGCAAGTTTAAAAAAAATTAGCCACACAGCCCAACTTTCCGAGACATGAATGATTAATTTCCCACCTACAAGGAATTCACACAGCAGTGACCACGCACAAAAAGAATCCCTCATACCTGACAGGAATCCCCTACATAATTAGCCGGGCAGAGACAGATTTCCACGTTGCTGGCGGCATCTCCATCTCCGAAATCCGAAGCTTGCTCAAGGATTACGTTCCGCAGCGTGACAAGCTTGGCCAATTGAGAGTGAAGGGCTCGGATCTGCAGGTCACCCAGGCTGGCCAACACCATCATCATTTCTTCTCTTGACACAGGGTTATGTGTTTGCGCATGCCTGAAGTTACTCTGTGCAAAAAGAAATTTGACCTGACATCAAATGCATTTATACCTTAATTATCGGAAACAGAATTCAATTTCTATACGGGTGTCTTCTCAGCTCTTATTTTCCACAATAATTCAATTCTTTGTTTATCAGAAACTCAAGAGATTTCCACAGAGGCTGGAAATCCAGCGCAACACCCACAAAATGCTGGAGGAGCTCAGCAGGTCTGGCAGCATCGATGGAAATGAATGAATAGTCAACATTTTGGGTTGAGACCCTTCATCAGGACTGGAAAGGATGGGGGAAGAAGCCAGAATAAGAAGGAAAGGGGGAAAAGGAAAGAAGTATAAATTGATAGGTGAGGCCGGTCAGGTGGGGGATGAAGTGAGAAGCTGGGAGGTGACAGGTGGAAAAGGTAAAGAGCTGGAGAAGGAAACTAATATGAGAGGAGAGTGGACCCTGAGAGAAGGAGGAGGAAGAGGGACATGGGGGGGGAGGGGTGACAGGCAGGTGAAGGGGTAGGAGAATCAGAATCAGGTTTACTATCACTGGGATGTGTCGTGAAATCACGGCGGGGGGGTAGTGGAGGCAGGGCAATCCCTGTGAAAAGTGAAGGGGGAGGTGGGAAGGTAAAGATGTATTTGGTGGTAGGTTCCCATTAAAGATGGTAGAAGTTATGGAGAATGGCATGCTGGATGTAGAGATACATGGGGTGAGAAGTGAGGACAAAAGGTACTCTATCTCTGTTAAGGTGAGGGGAAGATGGGGTGAGGACAGATTTTAGAAAATAGGAGAGATAGGGGTGAGGGCAGGGTAAATGGTGGAGGAAAGGAAACTCCACTCGTTGAAGGAGGACGACAGCTGTGATGTCCTAGAAAGGAAAGCCTCACCCTGGGAACAGATGCTTGGAGCCAAAGGAACTGAGAAAAGGGATGGCATTTTTACAGAATTGAATTGAATTGACTTTAGTACTTACATCCTTCATATACATGAGGAGTAAAAATCTTTAAGTTATGTGTCTGTCTAAATGTGTAATGTGCAATTATAGAAATTTTTAATAAATATTATGTACAACAGGATAGTCAGTATAACATAGAAATACTGTTGTGTCAGCATGAGTTAAGCAGTCTGATGGCCTGGTGGAAGACGCTGTCCCGGAGCCTGTTGGTCCTGACTTTTATGCTGCGGTACTGTTTCCTGGATGGTAGCAGCTGGAACAGTTTGTGGTTGGGGTGACTCTGGTCTCCAATGATCAGGAGACAGAGTGGGAAGAGGTATAGTCAAGACAGCTGTGGGAGTCTGTAGGTTTATAAAAGGTATCGGTAGACAGATCGAGCAAGGAGAGGGAGGTGTCAGAAATGGACCAAGTGAATTTAAGGGCGGAATGGAAGTTGGAGGCAAACCTGATGAAATTGTTTATTCGAATGCATGGTTTAACCTCACTCTCACTCTTAAAATACCGCTCCTCTCTTCCTTATAAACCACAGAACATGCACTTGCACTCCATACATTCCTCTCCAAAGCTAAATCTGCTGAGCACATGAAGAATTAGTGCTTGATGCAACTCCACCCTACTGTAAATTTGAGAGAGGGTCTAAAGCAGGGGTTCCCAAACTTTTTTATATCATGGACCCCGACCATTAACTGAGGAGTCCATGGATCCCGGGTTGGGAACCCTTGGACTAAGGCCACACTTTGTGAATAAACCCATTACAGTTTGTTTAAACACTCTCAAAGGGAGGGGAGAAATCCTTTGTTTTCAAAGGCACTGAATCCAAACAAGACTTCTAATGGTACTGATCAAACAAGTTTTCAGTTCTGGTCTCCTCATTATAGGAAGGATGTGAAAACTTTAAAGAGAGGGTGCAGAGGAGACCTACCAGGATGCTGCCTGGATTAGAGAGCATGTCTTATGAGGATAGTTTGAGCGTGCTAGGGCTTTTCTCTCTGGAGTGAAGGATGATGAAAGGTGACTTGATATGTGTACAAGATGATAAGAGGCATAGATCAAATGGACAGCTAATGACTTTTTCCCAGGGTGGAAATGACTAACACACAGGGGCATATTTTTAAGGTGTTTGGAGGGAAGTTTGTTGGGGGGGGGTGGTTTCAGAGGTGGGTGTTTTTTTTAAACACAGTAAGTGGTGAGTGTCTGAAATGCATTGCTGGGGTAGTGGTAGAGGCAGATACAAGAGGGATATTTATGAGACTCTTAGATGGGCACATGGATGAAAGAAAAATGGAGGGCTATGTGGGAGGGAAGGACTTAAAGGCCTTGATAGAGTACGTGTGGAAAGGATGTTTCCTATGGCGGAAGTGTCCAAGACCAGAGGACACAGCCTCAGAATAGAGGGGCATCCTTTAAGAATGGAGATGAGGAGCAATTTCTTCAGTCAGAGAGTAGTGAATCTGTGGAATTCGTTGCCGCAGGCAGCTGTGGAGGCCAAGTTCTTATGAATAGTTAAGGCAGAGGTTGATAAATTCTTGATTGGTCAGGGCATGAAGGGATATGGGGAGAAGGCAAGAGATTGAGGGCGAGAGGAAAAATGAATCAGCCATAATGAAATGGTGGAACAGACTCAATGGGCCAAATGGACTAATTCTGTTCCTATATCTTATAGTCTTATGATTGGATTGATCTTGGAGTAGGTTAAAAGGTTGGCAAAATATTGTGGATTGTGCTTTAATGTTCTATGTTTGATAAGACTATCAGAGCAGGTTGTACTTGCCTTCACAATGATTGCATTAGATCGATACACCGAGCTCGAGTGCAACCAACCAGCATTTAGTGCGTAAACAGCCAAGACTAATCTCTCTGCCTCTCTTTTCTTTTTAAACTTCAAGCCTGAAATGAATGGTAATTGTAACAGTCCTGTCCTGTGTGTTTCTTTGGGTGCTGTGAACTTGCTTGGTACATGAAACACACAGAACCAATCGACACTCAGCACTGTTGTAACTGCAGTTTTTCAAGTTGTAGATGCACATAATGAATTAATCAATTGCAAACCTCCACCAGCTGAAGCTGGTTCTCATGAAGCTGCCCGGGTGCAGGATACTCCTTGGCTACATACATTATGGTCATTTGGTTTCCCTGAGGAATAAGAAGGAAATAAACAAATATGAAGAAAAATCCCCAACTAGAAAGATCAGTTAACCATGTCTGAATGACGTATAATTCAGAATTAAAAGATTTAGAATATTTCAAAAACTGTACACTCCAGACTCAGTTGCTTACAGAGAAGTCCACATGAGCTGAACCTTTACACAAATCTCACCTTCAGAATGACATCAGGGCGAACTTCGACCGGTAGTGAGATGATGTCACCGCGCAGAACTTCAGATCGAAGCTGATACTTCAAGTGCCCTCCGTACGAGGAAACCTTCAAAGGAGGAAAGGCTTTTGTTACATCTGACTGGAGATTTAAGGCACAAATTGAAGAACGGAAGTAGTAAAGATTTGAAAAGGTTTGCACAGCACCAAGTTATTTTGTAGATAGGGAGGTACAACAGTCCCAAGATTTCATGCAGAAAATGATTGTTTACTCTGGGATGGGACAGGTCTGACGCCCAAGTTGTTTAGAATGTCTTATCTTATGATAAGATGGAATCTGTCCTCAAAATCTTGCACTGTATTGTTTACCATCAATGTTGATTTTTGCAATAGCTTTTACATTTTATTCTGCATTGTTATTGTTTTACCTTATTCAGGGGTTCCCATCCTGGGGTTCATGGACCTCTCGGTTAATGGTAAGGATCCATGGCATTAAAAAGGTTGGGTACCCTTCCAGCTCAATGCATCATATAACGATTTGATCAGTATAAACAGAATGCAAGACAAGCTTTCCACTATATTTTGGTACATATGACAATAATAAACCAATACTAATACCATCCTGGATCTCCGCACCCACCATCTGGACATTTAGGGATTAAATATAAATGCTAGCCTCCTGGTGACACCCACATGCTAAGAATGAGTGTGACGAGAAGCAATTCCTCAGTATAGAAGTTGAGCTAATGCAACATTACATATGAAATGCAAATGTTAATATGCTATCATATCGATAGTTGGTTAGTCAAATCACCCTAGAAACTCCCGGTGATATGTGATTGGTCAAAGATGATAAGTGTACCTGGTCTCCAAGATAGGACACTGGTGCCTGCCAATACAGTTCCTGGTAGATATCGGCCAGATCACGAAGGTTCACTTCAACTTCCCTCTTTTCAGAGTTGTGGGATACTGGCAATTCTTGGCGATCTCCACTCACCAGCTTCCATCCCTCCATATCCACTAACTGAAATCAAAAAGCAGGACATGGTGAGAGGTTTCCCCAAACTGAAGTGGTTTAATTTTGATGTGTGTTGCTTGAATTTCCAGTATCTGCAGAATTCCTGTTGTTTGTGGTTTAATTTTGCAAGGAATACCTGCATTCTGCCATTGAAATGGCTCCGAATCACCCCTTTTGTGAAGGCGCTCAGTGGCTATCAACCATCTCAGAAACCATACAGAGTCAGTGTCATAGAGTTATGCAACATGGAAACAGGCCATTCTGCCCTCTGTATCCATGCAAGCCAATGAGCACCCATCCCTATTAATCCCAGCATCCACCTTCCACATCCAGCTGACTAAATGGGATAAGAGTATTATATTGAAATGAATAGAGAATAGAGACTAACCAATGAAATCTAAGATTTGGGGTAAATGGGTCACCTGTAGATTAGCAATCAATAACCAGTATGCCAAATTTCATTTAGGTCTGGGCTAGTCCATCCCTGGAGTTTATAAAGATCATCTGAATGCAGCAATTCACAATTAGGGTGTCCTGTGAAAACTGTTCACATTCTTCCTTCATTGACGCAGTTTTAAGAAATAGCACCTTCAAGCGTAACCTCACTGAATGGTGGCAGAGTCAGTTAGCAGAGGTCACAGATTTAAGATGTTCAGCATACGCACGAAAGTCCCATAAATATATGCTGGATTTAAAAAAAAAACTCTCTCTGCAGGTGTTGTGATGTAAACTTTGGGACTTGATGAGGAAAATGTGTGGTCACGCATTTAGAATATCAAACAGGAAAGCAGATTTTTGTTTTACAACGGTGAATTATGTTGTTTGCTGATGGTATTGGACTAAATGGGATTGTGATGAGAGAGGAGGATGTGGAAAAGCTATGTGGTCAGGATTATGGCGGAGAGAAAATAGTGTGGGAAAACTGAGGTTACACCTTTTACTGCACATAACGGGAAAGTGAAGTATTTGTTAAATGGTGGGAGGTTGAGCAGTACTGATGTTCAAAAGGACCTAGGTATGGTTGCACAAAATTCTCTGAAGGTCAACAAGCAAACACTGCAAGTGTTCAGGGGGACAAATGATACATCAGCCTTTATGATGAATAGAGCTGAACAGAAAATAATGCATTTTCATAGACCTTGGCAGGATGGCTCCTGGAGTTTTGGGTATAGTTTTTATCTTCTTACCAGAGAATGGATGTACCTGCTATAGAAGAGAGGAGTGAAGATTGACTAGACTGGTTCCAGGAATGTCAGATGAATAGGTGAGGTCAATATACTCTAGTCCTTAGGAAAATGACAGGAAAATCTCATTGAAAATTACATGGAATGACATAGAAAGGAACACATGGAATGTCAATTTTTTAAAGTACAAAAATTCTATGTTCATACAGTTGGGTTGTTAGCCTGCATCTGGCCTTGCCCTGCCAGTGGAGAAGACCGGGGATGAACAGGTCAGTGTGGGAATGAGGAGGGAAGTTGAAATGGATGGCCACTAATGGGGCAGAGAGTAGAAATGCTATCCAGCTAGGAGTTCTGGATAGCCACTGCAGAGACTAAAATGCTCTGATTCAGAAAAAAAATCCTGGCAGGTCAGTTAAGACTCGAAATGCTAAGGGATATACTATCTGAATGGAGATACCCAAAGCTGAAATTCACACAAGTTTAGACAAGAAATACTAAATCCGAAAAGGAATTCTCACATTGTTCCTGGATCTTTGCCCTTAGTCTGTTGTTATTTGTTGTGTTTCAATATGGTACATCAGTGGCAACTGGCCTAACCCCTAAGAAATGACTTCAGTCAAACCGTGCAGTTGGAAGGAGAACGGAGGAGAATTTGACATCTCGAGGAAGATGGAAGACTTACTGCAGCCCTTCGCTTGTTAGAAATCTGGCAGCGGTCTGTAGCCCCAAAGCAGAAGCAGCTGGTGCAGCCTTTGGGATTGGTTGGATCCAAGTAAAAGGTTCCCAGGCGGCAGGTGTCACATCGATGGCCTTCCACGTTTTCCTAAAGAGACAAATCCAAGGAAGAAAACAGAGATTATCTAACTTGTCCCGATGGGCACAACCATTAACGTGGATCAAGGCAACAGCAGTCACCTGAGTTTCCAAAGGGTGGGAGGAGAATCTGCCAGATGCTCCCCCTTGTCATGTAACCTGGGGAATTCTATTCTGATTTTGAACATCTCCAAGAAGAACTTGGGTGGTGAGGGTTCTGCATTACCGCAGAGCCAAACAGTTGTCTTAAGGGAGTTCGGATGGCACAGTGGCCCTTTGCTTATCCAACAGGGTAACAATTACCGTGCCGGATGCCAAAGTAGTGTAGCAGTTAGCACAATGCCATTGCAGCTCAGGGAGCTGGCAATTGGAGTTCAATTCCAGTGTCATCTGTAAGGAGTCTGTACGTTCTCCCTGTGGAATGCGTGAATTTTCTCCGGGTCCACCGGATTTCTTCCACAGTCCAAAGATGTACCGGTTAACTGGTCATTGTAAATTGTCCCGTGATTAGACCAGGGTTAAATCAGGGGTTGTTGGGTGGTGCGGCTCGAAGGACCTTTTCCGCGGCTGCATCTATAAATAAGTAAATGAAATTCTGCATTCTGATACAAACACTACTGACTCTACTGTTCATTACATGTGCCTGATAGAAAGCTTAACATTGCCTCCACATCCAATTGAATGAACTTATTGATCACGCTAAGCTGAAGCGCAAGAATCGCTTAGTGAAACAGTTATATACAGTACAAGTTTCCATTTTTGCCTGAAAGGTGAGCTGCTATGAAGGAAGTGATCTGGTGAATTCACGCAGGGTTAAAAAGTGCACACCGAAGCAGAAAAGGTTAATCATGCATCACTGAAGATGGTTTGTCGTCTTCTCATTAACAAAGAGGACATCAGTTCTGTATACAAGTTGGTTATATTAACATGCAGACTATGTGCAGCAAATCAGGATGAAGAAGCTGTCAAGTTTCATTCAGAGCTGACAGGTCATTCACGTAGATTTTTGACTTTAACCTTCTGAACTGCATATTGAACATGACGATCTCTGGGGCCTTCATCTGCCCTTTTCGTGGTGCTACTGTCAGAAAGTAGGTACAGAGCCTGAAGTCACACATCACCTGGATCAGGAACAGCTACTTTCCTACAACCATTAGGTTCTTGAAGAAACCTGCACAACCTTAACCTTACCTTAGCAACAGAACACCACAGACTGCCTCTTACACTACAAAGGACTTGTCCCTGATGGTGCCCTCATTTTTCTACATTAAGCTCTTGATTTTTTGCACAGTCTTTATTCTTCTCTCTCACTATCTTATATAATTTATGTATAGTTTATATTCTGGGTGTCGTCTATAATGCTATGGCAAGCAAGTTCTTCATTGCACCTGTACCTGATTATATAATAGCAATAAAAATTACTGGACTTGATAGATATTCTTTCCTTTTAAAACTTTGTACTGAAAGAACAAGACTGCAAAATCTTCACTGCATTCTTTTTATTTTTGTTTATTTATTTATTGAGGTACAGTGTAGAATAGGCCCTTCTGGCCCTCTGAGCCATGCTGCCCAGCAATCCTCCGATTCAATCTGAGCCTAATCACGGGACAATTTACAATGATCCATGAACCTGCCAGCCGGTACGTCTTTGGACTGTGGGAGGAAACCGGAGCACCCGGAAGAATCTCAGGCGGTCACAGGGGGAACATACAAACACCTTACAGACGGCAGCGGGAATTGAACCTGGGTCACCTGTACCGCAGAGGGCTGTGAATCCTATAAAGAAAATACACAAATCTAATATGAGCCCCATTGAATGGCCTTCTTATGAATTCTATAGTAATAATGGTAGGGTGGTCAAGTGGTTAAGGCATTCGTCTAGTGATTTGAAGGTCGCTAGTTCGAGCCTTGGCTGAGGCAGCGTATGTGTCCTTGTGCAAAGCATTTCATCACACATTGCTCTGCGACAACACCGGTGCCAGGCTGTATGGGTCCTAACGCCCTTCCCTTGGACAACATCGGTGGCGTGGAGAGGAGAAACTTGCAGCATGGGCAACTGCTGGTCTTCCGTATAACCTTGCCCAGGCCTGTGCCCTGGAAACCATCCAAGGCGCAAATCCATGGTCTCATGAGACTAACGGATGCCTATATAATTTTACTTAATTCTATCTTTGATGTCTTTCCAAACAACTTGAGTGTACCTGATTGGTTCAAGAAATTATTCAATACTTTCATGAACCAAGTTTAAATATGGGTAAAAGTATTTTAAGATGGAAACCTATCAACTGATGTTTATTGTTAAAATGGAGCAGCTCTGCTTGGATAGATTGCCTAACCTTGCAATGGCATTGGCCGGTGAGTGAGTCACAGACGCTGGCTTCTGTTCCGTCTTCGTTACAGTCACATGGCATGCAGTCAGGGTAGTGGTAGTATCCAGGAGCACAGCGATCACACTGACGTCCAGCTACGTTAGGCTTGCACCTGAACAAGAGATCGAACTAGGAATTAACAGGCATTAAGGAAAAGGCATCCACAGATGGGGCAGGGCGGAATGTCCGATGGGGCAGGAGGGTGGGCAGTTTGTGAGATGGTGCAGTCCTTCTGCTACCCATGCTGGTCCTTTCCGCCCTCAGCATCCAGTTTGGATCTCTGGCGCTGAGAAGCAGCGGCATTAATTGCTGTACTACCACACTGTCCATTACCCTTATTACCTTTCAACCATCAGGCTCCTGAAAAAGCATGGATAACTTAGTCACAGAAAAGTACAGCACAGAAACAGGCCCTTTGGCCCATCTACTCCATGCCAAAACTATGTTAGCTGCCTACTCTCATTGACCTGTACCGGGACCATAGCCCCCTATACCCTTACCATCCATGTACCTATCTGAACTTCGCTTAAACGTTGAAATCAAGCTCACGTGCACCACTTGCCTTGGCAGCTTGTTCCACACTTTCATGACCTTTTGAGTGAACAAGTTTGCCCTGTTCCCCTTAAATCTTTCACGTTTCACCCTTAACCCATGACCTCTGGTCCCTCCCAACCTCAGTGGAAAAAGCCTGCTTAGATTTACCCTATTTATACCCCTCATAAGTTGGTATACCTTTATCAAATCTCCTCTAAATCTTCTACAATCTAAGGAATAAAGTTCTAACCTATTCAATCTTTCCTTATAACTCAGGATCTCCAGACCCGGCGACATCCTTGTAAATTTTATCTGACTTCACTCACCTGAACACTGAACTGATTCCACAACCTATGGACTCACTTTCAAGGTCTCTACAACTCATGTTCTCAGTGTTATTTATTTATTCATTTATTTGTTTGTTTGTTAGTGTTGTTTGTGTATTTGCAGTTATTGTCTTCTTTTACACACTGGTTGTCAATCTTTGTGTGTAGTTTTTCACTGATTCTGTTGTATTCCTTTGTTCTACCGTGAATGCCTGCAAGAAAATGAATCTCAAGGTAGTATACAGTGACATTTATTTACTAGCACAAAATTCAAAGTTCAAGGTAAAGTTTATTATTGGAGTACATACATGTCACCACATACAACTCTGAGATTCTGTTTCTACAGGCCAAACTTAACAAATCTATAAAACAGTAACTGTAAACTGTAAGCATCAGGAACTGTTAACAGGAAACAATGGGCGCAAAGGCAGATTATAAATAAATGGCAATAATTAACAAGCATGAAATAACAATATACCAGAGTCCTTAAAAGAGTGTAGCTATCCCCTTTTGTTCAAGAGCCTGATGGTTCAGGGGTAGAAACTGTTCTTGAACCTGGTGGTGAGAGTCCTGAGGCTCTTGCACCTTCTAACTGATGGCAGCCGTGAGAAAAGAGCATGGCCTGGGTGGTGAGGACTGTTCTATGATTGATGCTGCCTTTCTATGGCAATGTTTCATGTGCTGAATGGTTGGGAGGGTTTTACCCATGATGTACTGGGCCAAATCCATTACCTTTTGTAGGGTTGTCTGCTCAGCTTTTACCACTGTACCACTGAGAGCATACTCACCAACTGTATCTCAGTGTTCTATGGCTATTGTCCCATATCAGACCGCAAAGCACTCCAGCGTGTGGTGAAAACTGCTCAGCAGATTATCGGCACCCAATTGCCCACCATTGAGAACATCTACCATAAACGCTGCTTGGGCAGGGTGAAAAGCATTATTAGGGATGCATCTCACCCGAACCATGGACTTTTCACTTTCCTCCCATCCGCTAGGTGCTACAGGAGCCTCCGCTCCTGCACCAGCAGGCACAGGAAGAACTTCTTCCCTGAGGCTGTGACACTGCTGAACCTCTCATCACAGCGCTAAGCAGTATTGCATCCATATTGTACTGTCTCAGTACTTTTATATTTGTGTGCTGCAGCACTTTTTAAATTCGCAGTTATTTTGGAAATAACACTATTCTTTGCATTTCTGGTCAGATGCTAAATGCATTTCATTGGCTTTGTATCCGTACTCGACACAATGACAATAAAGTTGAATCTAATCAAAGGCATTGGAGTTCCCAAACCAGGCTGTAATGCAGCCATCAGCACACTTTCCACCACACATCTATAGAAGTTTGCTAAGGCTTTCGGTGACATGCTGAACCTTCGTAAACTCCTGAGAAAGCAGAGGCGCTGTCATACTTTCTTCACATTAATATTCATATGATTGGTCCAGGATAGGTCCTCTGAGATAGTGACTGACCCTCCCCACCTCTGATTCTCCGATACTTTGATAAGACACTTATTTTGAACTTAGAGAAGCACATCGGGGGAAGGGGGGGCACACTGAAGAACAGGGATCAGTGCTGAAAAGTGGACTCTGAGTTTGTGCAAGGTGTGATGCCTTGAATTTTTTTGTCAACTGACCACCATAAATGATAGGTTTCCAAGCAACGTCTGAACTGATAACTTATCAACATTATATTAGACTCAACATGGTAAGCCAGTTGCACAATCACATCTGGTATGCAAATTTCACATCATTCAGTCTTGATTCCCACATTTGATAAGATCTTTGTCAAGGAATAAAAAATGAAATTCTTTGTATGCAAGATGTGAAAATGTGATGTGAGCAAGAATATGTCTCTGAGTGAGCTAAGCTATCTTCTTCATTTGAAAGATCGTTTCCTTGAAATGTATCTCTATGAACACAGCCCTGGATAAATAATGGGCATTTCCATCCCTTTTCATGAATTGGAATCAACAGAAGCAAATTTCCAATTTCAGATGAAAACGCTTTCACAGTGTTGCTACATACCAACTGACTGTTCCTATAGGCAAGTTACTCAATCTTACAAATCTAGCACAAATTAGATTCTTTTGTTTTAGAAGCAGTTGCTAACAGAAATACATATTTTATCTGTCACATTATCCCTGTATACAATTCTCGATTTGGATAAACAGCAAGTTCCTTTGTCACACCAGCACCTGTTTTCCAGCCAATGTGAATTTGTACATTGGTATTTGAATGCATACCCTCTCCTCCTGTTCCTACCATCAGGGAGGAGGTACAGCTTCCTCCCCTCTGCCAGTATATTTCTGAATGGTCAATGAACCCATGAACGCTACCTCGTTATTCCTTCGTTTTTGCACTATTTATTGATTTTGTAATTTATGGTAATTTTGTCTTTGCACTTTGCTGCTGCTGAGAAACAACACATTTTTATTCCATTGTACTTCTTTGTTCCACTGTGAATGCCTGCAAGAAAATCAATCTCAACGTATTATATATTGATATATATGTACTTTGATAATAAATATACTTTGAACCTGCACAGTAGTACAGTGGTTAGCACAGCTCTTTACAGTACCAGCAATCCAGGTTCAAAAGTTTGTACGTTCTCCCTGTGACCACATGGCTTTCCTCTGGGTGATCTAGTTTTCTCCCGCATTCCAAAGACGTACTGGTTGGTGGGCTAACTGGTTGGTGGGTTAATTGGTCATTGTAAATTGACCTGCGATTAGGCTTGGGTTAAATCGGGGGTGGCTGGGCAGCACAGCTCGAGGGCCGGAAGAGACTATTCCGCGCTGTATCTCAATAAATAATTAATTCCAATGGAAGACTTCTGTGTTCGAATGGTCTCTCTCTCTTTCTCCATGCTATTGGAGAACGGTACGAATGTTCTGGGTCTCCGGTTTGTGGATCAGACCACAGTTGAATGGACTCCTTTGATTTTGTGTTTTTATATTCTGTTTTTTTTTGTTCATTCTTTCTTGTTGTTGTTGAAATTATTTGTTTTTCTTGCGATTGGGGGTTGATGTTCTTGTTGCAGTTTGCGCGATTTGTTTCTTTTGCACATGGGGGGGTTGATGCTCTTGTTGCCATTTGTGCAATTTGTTCTTTTTTTTGCGCCGGGGGGGGGGGTTGATGACTTTCTTTGAACGGGCTCCATGGTTTTCTTTGTTTCGTGGCTGTCGCTTTCAAAATAAACAATAAACCCGATTCTGATTATTATGGTATGGGAACTGAGAACTTCAGTTACATACTCCCACCACAGATGGCACTGCATGACCCCAGGCTGGCATCCATCAGCTCCTGACCTGATTGCACAAGGAAACTCCATTGCTCCAAGATACTCAACAATCTTGCTTCCTACATTAGATAAAAATTTATGCCAGGGAATAAAAAGAATGAAATACTTTATAGGCAAGATGTAAAATAATGATGTGAGCGCAAATGCACCCCTGACTGAGTTAAGCTGTTTTCTTCATTTGAAAGATCACTGCCTTGAAATTCTTTCCCTATGAACACAGACCTAGATAAATAATAGGCAACAGTTTGATCTCCTTTGATGAATGGAAATCATTGGAAGCGAATTTCAGAAATAATTCAGAAAGTGAAATGTGCTTGCAACAAATGGTCTGCTGGAGGAATTCAGTGGGTCGAGCAGCATCCAATGGGAGGAAAAGTCATCACTGTTTTGAGTCAAAACTCCAGGATCAGTACAGGAAGAGACTACCAGGACAGTCCTGGCTGTGAATCGTGGGTAAGAAATGGAAGGGCAGGTTTGGAGCACCAACAGGTTAGAGGTTATGGAGGGGTGATGTCCTGATCTATGGAGATTTGTGGTAGTGTAGGTGATGGTGGTTAGTGTTCATTAGTGGGGTCATGGTCCACGGATTGGTATGAAAAGGCATCTGAGATATTGTGTTTAATGATAGCCTCCTGAAGACAGCGAATATTCCTTTTAAGATAAATGGAGAATCGTTTAGGAAGGATGTTGGAGTAGGTTTCTTACACAAAGTGTTAAGTGCCTGGAGAGTACTGGTGGGAGTTATAGTAGAGTCTGATACATTAGGGAAATTTCAGAGACTTAATTGGCACGTGGATGAAAGGAAAATGAAGGGTAATGAACTCTGTACAAGGAAGGGCTAGATTGATTATGGAGTAGTTAAGTGGCACTGTATGTGTTGCACTGCTCTTAAAGAAAAGACAAAAAAGCATGGATGTAGGGTAAATCACATCTGTAAGACAACACGACATCAGGGCATAGCGTATAGGAGCTGTGACATTGTGCTGCAGTAGTGAGGTCCCATTGCAAGTACTGTGCACAATCTTGATCACCTTCTTTAGGAACGAGTTGGCTAGACTGAGAAGAGCCCAGAGGTTCATGTGGTTGTATAGTGCAAGCTTAAAGTACAAAACTAGAGTACACAGATTTAGGGTGAGCGGAGAAAGGTTTAAAAGGGACTTGAGGGAGGACGTTGTCACCAGAGGAATGAGGGTCCAGACGAAGAAGCAGGTGCAATAGTATAATTTAAGAGGTACTTGGAATCGGTACACGGAGGGGTACGGCTATGAGGATTGTAGGCCAAGTTCAGGAAACTGGGTCCAGCTGGGTGTCACTGTGGTCCACATAAACTGGTTAAGCCAAAGGGCTTCATTCTGTGCTGTATTGCTCTATGACTTCCTCCATTAAAAGGGGAGGGGGGTGGGGGGGGGAACTGAGTTTTCCTCAGGCTGAGTGATCCCCTTAGCCTCATTTTCTGCTCTGTGCTCCACCAGGTGACAGTTTGTGCCCACGTCACAAAGCTACCACGTCCCTTCTGTTGACGTGGTGACTGGAAAATGGGATGCTTCTTCTCCTTTCTGATCCCGGTGAAGTTCTAAAATTCCAGCCATGGTCCACCGTTTGTTCCTCTGTAAATGAATCATACTAATGATGCACAAAGTGACGGCTGCTCTACGAGTTCCTCCTGCTCTCCTGAGTACAAAGGAATTTAAGAATGTGGGTCAAGTAGGGTTATACATGTTTAGTCTTTCTGAATTGCACCTCCTGATGTTATCTCCCTGAGAGAAAACAAAAGCACGGCACATAAAAGGCCTTTGTGCATAGCTACTGTTCCAAAACACCAGCAGATACTGAATGCCTCGTGCACCAAATCGGACCAACTCTTGAGGTGAGGGCAGCTTGCCAGTTCGTAACATTCAAGCCTCACGGAGTCATTGGGAATCCCCAGCAAAAACCACGGCAGATTTGCTGAATGGATCCAGGCCCTTGTTACTGGAATCAGCCTGATAAACATTTGCTGCCTTCTCTACGGGACCTATTTCCCAATGGCTGGCAGCACCTTCACAATGCCGCAAATAGATTGAATGTTCAAGGCCTGAAACTATTAATAAAATCCTTTATTCCCACAAAGAACAATTCCACCTCAACCCAGATGTACGTGTTATTTCATTTGCTACCTGAAAGTGTGCAAAAAAAGTTAACATAAGCACACGCCATGCCTCTTTGTATCTATTCCACGTGTATATTCATAACAAAACTTGTCCCTGTCATAGCTTGATTCCCTTTCACATAGCTTGCTGCTGAACACTACTGTAGCATGACACCCTGCCGTTTGATAACATCTGGCTGACTGAGGTAGATTAGTCAGGCCTCAGACAAAACCACCGAGAAAATGAAGTTGCTATGGAATTTGACATAAAGCTGCTACATTGACACGAAGTGTTACTCGATAGTGTATTGAAGGCACCAACCAGCAGCTCTGCGCTAGGCTCCGGAAAACACATTCTCCCCCCTCTATTCCCCACTCTAACTTTTACCTCTTCTCACCTGCCTATTACTTCCCCTTGGGTCCCCTCCTCTTTCCCCTTCTCCAATGGTCCACTCTCCTCTTGCTTCAGATTCCTCCTTTTCCAGCTCCTGATCTTTCCCACCAACTTGGCTTTACCTATCACCTTCCAACAAGCCTTCTTCCCCATTCCACCACCCCCCCCCGAGCTTTTTATTCTGGCATCCTCCCCCTTCCTTCTCAGTCTTGAAGAAGGGTCTCGGTCAGAAACGTTATCTATTCATTTCCATAGATGCTGCCTGACCTGCTGGGTTCCTCCAGCACTTTGTGGGTGTTACTTTGGAGTTCCAGTGTCTGCAGACTTTCTTGTGTTTATGATTTGCCACCAACTGGCTCACCTGCACTGCCCGCTCTCGGCGTTGCATCCTGGCCTGCTAGTGTCCTCGATCCCCGACTGAGAGCAGTTACACTCTTCACAGCCAATCAGTGGGTGGCAACCAAACGTCTGCGGCTCACAGGTGATACATTCCGGGCGGACGGTCCGAGGGGGGCATATACAGTGACCTGTGACCTCTTCACATAAGCGTTGGCCACAGTCACACGCTGAGAAAGGAACAAATGAAAATTAACAGGATGGTTTCAACTGTTAGGGTAGTTAGGGGCAGTGCTGGATGTCCATTCTTATAGCCCTCCCATCCATGTAGTCACAGTCATAGTCATACTTTATTGATCCCGGGGGAAATTGTACTTATCCAAACTTCAATTAAGAGTTGAGGTTGAACCCACATCCACCACCTCCGCTGGCAGTTCGTTCCACCCTCTGAGTGAAGAAGTTGCTTCTCAGGTTCCTCTTAAATACTTCACCCTTAACCTACGACCTCTAGCTCTGGTCTCACTCAACCTCAGTGGAAAAAAGCCTGCTTGCATTACACTTTCTGAACACCTCATAACTTTGTATTCCTCTAACAATCTCCCTTCATTCTCCTATGGTCACCTCATCCTACTGTTAAAAACTGCAAGCAATGCTGGAATTCTGAAATTGAAAACAGTGAGTGCTAGAAATTCTCAGCAGGTCGGGTAACATCTGTGGAAAGAGAAGCAGTCAGTTTCAAGGTGACGACTCTTCCTTGGATCAGCAACCTGAACTGTTAACTGGTTCTCTCTCGACAAGGTGCTTTCTGAGTCATAGAACATTACAGCACAGAAACAGTCCATTTGGCCCATCTGGTCCATGCCAAACCATTAACTTGCCTAGACCATAGCCCTCAATACCTCCAACATCCATCTAAAATTTCTCTTAAATGTTGAAATCGACACCACAGCCCCCCTCATCCACCACTCGTGCAGGCAGCTCATTCCACTCTCTGAGTGAAGCTCCCTATCATGTTCCCCTTAAACAGTTCACTTTGCACCTTTCATCATGACCTCTAATTGTCATCTCACCCAACCTCAGTGCAAAAAGCCTGCTTGCATTTACCCTGTCTATACCCCTCATAATTATGGGCACGTGGCCAAGTGGTCAAGGCATTGGAATAGTGATCTGAAGGTCGTGAGTTCGAGCCCCAGCCGAGGCAGCGTGCTGTGTCCTTGAGCAAGGCACTTAACCACACATTGCTCTGCGACGACACTGGTGCCCAGCTGTATCGGCCCTTGCCCTTCCCTTGGACAACACTGGTGTCGTGGAGAGGGGAGACTTGCAGCATGGGCAACTGCAGGTCTTCCACACAACCTTGCCCAGGCCTGCGCCCTGGAGAGTGAAGACTTTCCAGGCGCAGATCCATGGTCTCGCAAGACTAACCCCTCATAATTTTGTACACCTGTATCAAATCACCCCTCAGTTTTATACGTTCTAGGGAATAACATCCTAACCTATTCAACCTTTCACTAGAACTCAGGTTCTCAAGTCCCAGCAACATCCTTTTAAATTTTCTCTGCATTGTTTTGAATGTATTTTCTGTAGGTAGGTGACCAAAACTGCACACAGTACGCTAAATTAAGCCTCACCAATGAAATATACAATTTCAACTTAACATCCCAACTCCTGTATCAATACATTGACCTAAGAAAGGTAATGTGCCAAAAGTTTTCCTTCTGACCCTATCTACCTGTGATGGAGCTGTAACTGAGCTGCTGAGTACGTTTATCATCCCTTGTGGTTAGCAAGGAGGAGATAACTAACCACACATTAAAGATAAGAATCCCAGGCAACACTGGAATTGATGGTATTGTGGCCAGTGAAGAAGGCTGTCTGAGGTTACAACAGGATAAAGGATCAACTGGGAAAGAGGACTGGTGGAATTTAACTCAGTTAAGTGCAAAGTGATGCATTCTGGGGGAGTTAAACCAGAGCAGGACATAAGCAGTGAATGGCAGGGCCCCGGGCAGCGCGACTGAGCAGAAAGGCATTGGGTGAAACAAGCACTTAGAATGCTAGAAGTGGCATCATCAGCAAATGGATGGGTGAGGAGGGCACAAGATTGGCTTGCTTTCATTGGTCAAGGCATCAAGTATACCAGTTGGGGCATCACATTACAGTTGCACAAGCCATTGATTAGGCCACAATCTGTGCATTGTGTGTGCCTCTTGTCACCATGCTGTGGAAAGAATTTGATTACACTGAAGAAAGTGCAGAAAGAATTCACAAGACTGGGTTTGAGGGCTTGAGATACGAGGAAAGGCTTGGACTGTTTTTTTCCTGGAGGAAAGGAAGCTGAAAGGGGTCCTAAGAAAGGTTTATAAAATCATCAGGGACATAGATAGGATAGGAAGTAACAATCTTTTTTCCCAGGATCATCATCATTTTGTGCGGTGTAGTCTGACGTGGACGATCATGGTCCTTCCATCACCATGACTGTTATTGGGAAATTTTTCTACCTAAGAGGTTTGCCATTGCCTTCTTCTGGGCAGTGTCTTTCTTTACAAGACGGGTGACCACAGCTATTATCAATACTCTTCAGCGACTCTCTGCCTGGCGTTGGTGGTCGCATAAGCAGGACTTGTGATCTGCACCAGTAGCTGATCTACCACCTTCTCCCACGGCTTCACATGACCCTGATTTTGGGGTTGGGGGGAGCTAAGCAGATGCTACACCTTGCCCATGGGTGACCTGCAGGAGCCAGCAGAGGGAAGGTGTGCCTTACACCTCCTTTGGTAGAGACGTATCTCCAACCCGCCATGCTTTTCCCAGGATAACGGGGTTCTTAAACTAAATAGGGTTAAGGTGAAAAAGAAAAAAAAATTACACGGTACCTGAGAGGCACGTTTTTCACATGAAGGGTAGTGGTTATACGGAACAAACTGCCAAAAGAGGAGTTGAGGCAGGTAGAAACACAGAATGTAAAAAACTGTTGGATAGGAAAAGTTTTGAGGAATATAAAGCCAAAAACAGGCAAATGAGATTAGCCTAGATAAGAATCTCTGTGGGCAGGGCTAGTTAGGGCCGAAAGGCATATTTACACACTGTAGAATTCTATGTATTTATGAATCTACATGCAAACACGAAAATACTTCAATTGACTTTTTGCCACTGTGGTGGTTCTTTAAAACAATCCACATAGACTCGTGACCTCTCCCTTTCCTCATAGCCCTCCACTTTCCAGCCCCTTTTCCCCCACCCCCACCCCACCAAAGTATATAACCGGTTTCCACTGATGTGTTACTATTAACTCTGCCTCACCATCCTCTCAAGAATTACCCTTCATTAACAAGGCACCTCAGGACTAACATTCCTGTTTAAACAGATACGTTAAACTGTAGGAAGTTAAACTTTGCATGTCAGGTAGCATTTATGGAGGGAAACAAACAGTTGGCCCTTATGAAAGGTCTCAGTTTGAAACATCAACTGTCGATTCCCCTTCATAGAGCCGTACAAAATACATTGTAAATATTTGTTTTACACAGACTGGAGTAGCACCACAATCTCGTTGTCTTGAGCAATGACAATAAAGTTCTATTTTATTCTATAGATGTTGCCTGACCTGCTTAGTTCCTCCAGCATTTCGTGCATGGTTGCTCAAAATCTCAGGCCTTCGCTGAATGTCTTGTCTCTGCAACGTAAATGGCTTTAAGAGGGCATTTCCATTGTTTTTGTTACACCTCTGGGTTTCCTGTATAACAACACCCACTCCCTCACCATGCAAAACCATTATTTGCTGAATTCTCTACCCTGAAGCAAAGCAGCACCTTCGGAGTAAAATAATCTCGTGTAGGTGCTCTGCTGGATTCTCTACCCTGAAGCAAAGCAGCACCTTCGGAGTAAGATAATCTCGTGTAGGCAGGATCTTGGAGTGCAAGGTGCTAAGGTCTTCTCTCCTTTCTGGCTACAGACTCCTAGCTTCAAGACAGCCAAGAATTCACTCTGTAAAATGTTACATCCACAAGCTTCTTCACAAAATCCTTGGAGAAAAGATATAATAGCTCTACCAATACACCACTATTGATTGAGACCAATATTATTACAGACAATACATGAAATGCAACCTAACCAACAATTTGTACAACTGTAAAATGATGCCCCAGCTTGCATACATGATGCCTTGACCAGTGAAGGGAAACTCTCCATATACTCTGTGTACATGTCCCTCTTCATTCCCAAATGACCATGTGCACAGTTATGATCATGTTGAAAGTTGCACCACAGAGCCAATATACTTCCAAAATCAGCCTTGAATAGATAATGCATGGGTTAAATGAAAAGTTTAAAAAGAAATGGATGCTTACGTCTGCAATTGGGGAATCCATAGTAGCCAATGGCACAACGGGAACAGTCACGGCCAATCACGTTTGGTCGACAGCTGCACTGCCCTCCATAGGGGTCACAGGAAGTGCTCAAGGCACCCGCTTCATGGCACAGACAAGGCAGGGCACCATTATTGTAAAAGGCGGACAGTGATACCATGGAGTCTTTGCAGAATTTTGAGGTGGTGACAGGGCTGGGAGAAATATAAACATCGACAGATATTTCCATATCGGCGTAAAGGGTAAAGAAGAATGAATACTTCAAGCGAAAAAGGATGACTTGAATATAAAAATGCAAACAACAGGAATTCTGCAGATGCTGGAAATTCAAGCAACACAAATAAAAGTTGCTGGTGAACGCAGCAGGCCAGGCAGCATCTCTAGGAAGAGGTGCAGTCGACGTTTCAGGCCGAGACCCTTTGTCAGGACTAACTGAAGGAAGAGTGAGTTCAGTTAGTCCTGACGAAGGGTCTCGGCCTGAAACGTCGACTGCACCTCTTCCTAGAGATGCTGCCTGGCCTGCTGCGTTCACCAGCAACTTTTATGTGTGTGACTTGAATATATCTGCTTTTTGCAACAACCCAAGAATTTAACACAGCAAATACACATTTCAAAACTTATGAGGTGATAAATTACATATTTTTGTTTGAGCATTATGGGAGGTTATTACTGATGTTACGGGCAGAGCAAACTTAGCAGAAGACACGGCCGTAGCTCTTCATAGATGACAGCAATGGAGTGGATGTTGTGGGTTTGAGGATGGAAGTTGGTTGATTGGAAGGAATGGTAGATGACAGAGGGAGGAGATGACCCGAGGATTGGAAAAGCGAAGAGAAGAAACTCAAACGATTGGGTCAAGACAATCAATCAATCAAATGTCGGTCAAAACAGTGACAGTGGGAAAAGCTCCTGAACTAGCTGAGGAATGCTGTGATATGGACAAGCCTTGTGTCAACACCAAAGATCATTAGTTTGAAGCGGGTTGCAGGATGGTGTGAAGG
Organism: Mobula hypostoma; assembly: GCF_963921235.1. Classification (NCBI taxonomy): domain Eukaryota; kingdom Metazoa; phylum Chordata; class Chondrichthyes; order Myliobatiformes; family Myliobatidae; genus Mobula; species Mobula hypostoma. Next base: position 182,941,660 of record NC_086098.1, read on the forward strand.
AAGGCCACTTTGAGAGTTTGAGAACAAGGATTCTGCTACTGAATTTGGTTGGCTTCTACACACTGGACAGAGACACCCCAGAGTTTGGATAGGCTGAGACTGAGGAAGTCAACAGTATATTGGAAATACGAATCATGTCGCGGTGGCTTGCCGGGAGAGTAGGAAACATCAGGCAATCAGAATATGCATCAGAAAGGGTAAAATAAGGGCCTCGTCCCCTCTTTCCATCACCCTGAATATTTACAAATAGCTAGTTATGGACCCACACACACACACACATATTTACTTCCGAATATTACTTTAAATCCCTGTCAATATTGCAGTAATGATAATCATTGATGCTTAACCACTCAGGAGCTTAGATGTTTAGTGCTGTATCAGATGTGGCAAAGTTCAAAAGCTCAAAGTAAATTTACGTTGTACAATCAAAATATGTAAATGTCACCATATACTGCCCTGAGATACATTTTCTTGGGAGCATTTACAGCAGAACAAAGAAATACAATAAAATCAATGAAAATCTACGAAGACTGACAACCAATGTACAAAAGAAAACAAACTGCAAATAACAAATAATAATAATTACTTAATTGCAAATAAATGTACTTCATTAGAGTTTGAAGAGATTTGGCATGTCAACAAATCTTCTACAGATGTGCCATGGAGAGCATTCTGACAGGCTGTATCACTGTCTGGTATGGGGGGTATTCAGGCTACTGCACAGAACCAAAAGAAGCTGCAGAGGGTTGGAAATCTAGTCAGCTCCATCTTGGGTATGAGCCTACAAAGTACCCAGGATATCTTCAGGGAGCGGTGTCTCAGAAAGGCAGCATCCATTATTAAGGACCCCCAGCACCCAGGGCATGCCCTTTTCTCACTGTTACCATCAGGTAGGAGGTACAGAAGCCTGAAGGCACAGACTCAGTGATTCAGAAACAGCTTCTTCTCTTCTGCCATCTGATTACTAAATGGACATTGAACCCTTGGACGCTACCTCACTTTTTCTAAATATACAGAATTTCAGGTTTTCTTTGCACTTTTTTAATCTATTCAATATATGTATACTGTAATTGATTTATTTATTTATTACTATCATATTTATTTATTTTTCTCTTCTATATTATGTATTGCATTGAACTGCTGCTACTAAGTTAACAAATTTAATGTCACATGCTTGAGACAGACGTGAGACCACGGAAGAACACCTGGTGAAACTTCTGAAATGCCTGCTTCGCTGCTGCTGCTACTGTGTGATCCAGAATCTCCGGAGGGGAAGGCCCCGAGTCCTCGGCTTTGCTTGTTGCTCGGCAGCCGGGGCGGGGTCGAAGCGCTCGGCAGAAGATGGTGCTCGGAGAGGCTGTGTCGGAGACTCTAAGTTTTCGGACGGACTCAGAGTCCACTGCGGTCGGGTGCTTCCAATAATACTGCATCGGCAAGTTTGCGGCACTTGGAGGGTCATGGCAGGGAGAGTTTCTCCCTTCTACCATCTGCTTGAGATGATGAGGCTATCGGGACTTAGAGACTATTTTTTTACTGTGCCCATGGTCTGCTCTTCTCAAATTATGGTATTGCTTTGCACTGTTGTAATTATATGTTATAATTATGTGGTTTTGTCAGTTTTAGTCTTGGTTTGTCCTGTGTTTCTTGTGATATCATTCTGGAGGAACATTGTATCATTTTTTATTGCATGCATTTCTAAATGACAATAAATGAGGACTGAATATCCTCATAATCTAAAACACTTTAATCTTCTATCAAAGTTTTAATAAAAACTTACTTGATGTAGAAACTGTTTGCTCCACAGGTGCTGATGAAATCATAAGATTTGTCCAATGGTTCTTCCACCAGATAGTTTGAATTGTAGCTAGCTTCTGGCACAATCAAAATGTAGGCCTGGAGAAGTATAAAAGGAGACCAGTTACAGAAGAACCAAGCCCCAATTTTTAATGCACTTAGTGGGGTATATCATGGGAAAAAAACAGACCATGGAGAGCATTCTAAACTGCCTGCAACGTCATTTGGTATGGGGGCGGGGGCGGGGTGGGCTACTGCACAGGATCAAAAGAAGCTGCACAAAGATGTGAACTGAGCCAGCTCCATCACGGGCATCGTAGTAACCTGGGCATCTTCAACGAGCGATGCCTCCATCGCCCAGGACATGCCCTCTTCTCATTGCCACCATCAGTGGTGACCAGCGGTGTGCCTCAGGGATCTGTTCTGTGACCCCTACTCTCCGTGATTTTTATAAATGACCTGGATGAGGAAGTGGAGGGTTGGGTTAGTAAATTTGCTGATGACACAAAGGTTGGAGGTGTTGTGGATAGTGTGGAGGGCTGTCAGAGGTTATAATGGGACATTGATAGGAGGCAAAACTGGGCTGAGAAGTGGCAGATGGAGTTCAACACAGCTAAGTGTGAGGTGGTTCATTTTGGTAGGTCAAATATGATGGCAGAATATGGCATTAATGGTAAGACCCTTGGCAGTGTGGAGGGTCAGAGTGATCTTGGGGTCCGAGTCTATATGACACTCAAAGCTGCTATGCAGCTTGACTCTGTGGTTAGGAAAGCATACGGTGTATTGGCCTTCATCAACCGTGGGATTGAGTTTAGGAGCTGAGAGGTAATGTTGCAGCTAAATAGGACCCTGGTCAGAGCCCACTTGGAGTACTGTGACCAGTTCTGGTTGCCTCACTACAGGAGGGATGTGGAAACCACAGAAAGGGTGCAGAGGATATTTACAAGGATTAGATTAGATTAGGATGTTGCCTGGATTGGAAAGCATGCCTTATGAGAATAAGTTGACCGAACTCGGCCTTTTCTCCTTGGAGAGACAGAGGATGAGAGGTGGCCTGACAGAGATAATGAGAGGCATTGATCGTGTGGCTAGTCAGAGGTTTTTTCCCAGGGCAGAAATGGCTAGCACGAGAGAACACAGTTTTAAGGTGCTTGGAAGTAGGTACAGAGGAGATGTCAGGGGTAAGTTTTTTTACGCAGAGCGTGGTGAGTGCATGGAATGGGCTGCCGGTGGAGGTGGTGGAGGCGGAGATTCCTAGATGGATACATGGAGCTTAGACAGGTAGAGGGCTATGGGTCAGCCTAGGTAGTTCTATGGTAAGGACATGCTCGGCATAGCTTTGAGGGCTGAAGGACCTGTATTGTGCTGTAGGTTTCCTATGTTTCTATCATGAAGCAGGTACAGGAGCCTGAATGCGCACACTCAGGAAGAGCTTCTTCCCCTCAACCTTTTTAATTTAACTGTACATAATAAAATATTATATATAAAAACCCACATTGTATTGGACAGAATATGTAAAATCCTCATGGTGTCTTATTACAAGATAAGAGACCATGCCAACTCTGAACAACTCCATTCCTTCTCCTCTGCATCTCGACCTCCCTCATATGCCCATCAATTCCACCCTCTGATTTTTTTGCCATTTATTTACACCATGGGGTAATTTATGGCAGCTATTAATCCTACCAGTACATCTTTTGGATAGGACAAGAAACTGCAACATCTTGTTGAACAGCATGTCATCATGGGAAGAATGTACAAAATTCACACAGACAACGCAGTAGTGCGCCAGCGGCCTGGGTTCTATTCCCACGGCTGTCTGTGAGGAACTTACACATTCTGCCCAAGACCACATGGGTTTCTTCTGGGTGCTCCAGTTTCCTTGCACATTCCAAAGACATACAGGTTTATTGGTTAATTGGTCACATGGTGCAACTGGCCAATGTGGGCTTGATGGGCTGCAAGGGCCAGTTACTGTGTTGCATCTCTAAATAAATAAACCACCAGAGGTCAGAGTTGAACATGAGTTCCTTGAAGCTACAGGTTTCCCCCGCCATCCGAAGGTGGAGCGTTCCTATGAAATCATTCGTAAGCCGAAATGTCATAAAGCGAAGAAACAATTACCATTTATTTATATGGGAAAATTTTGTGAGCGTTCGCAGACCCAAAAATAACCTACCAAATCATGCCAAATAACACATAAAACCTAAAATAACAGTAACATATAGTAAAAGCAGGAATGATATGATAAATACACAGCCTCTATAAAGTAGAAATACTTTTCCACAATCATTTCTGAACTGTTCTCCGTAGCAAAAATCTCACGCAAGCGCTGTTGGCAAAAACACGGCGCAAGCGCACTCCGGTAACCTTTAAGCTATGAAGCTGCCAAATCATACCAAATAACACGTAAAAATACACAGCCGACATAAAGTAGAAATAATGTATGTACAGTGTAGTATCACTTACTGGAATTGGGAAGACAGCACAGAGCACACTGATGATGGTGTGTTAGACTGAGTCGTCGCAGGTTGGCTGGTGCAGTGGCTCCCACTCTCCAGGCCACCGACCGATACCGATCCGTGAAGCACGCAGGGGTCCAGCGGTAGCCGGGAGGCACACAGCACATCTTTAAGAAAAAAGCCAAAATAAACATGCTAATTAATTAGGTGCCGCCCGGCACGTAATTGTCGGCCCAGATCAGTGCCAATTTCCGACTGCGTCGTCTCTGATCTGGGCCAACATTTACATGTGGGGCGGCACCTAATTAATTAACATGTTTATTTCGGCTTTTTCTTAAAGATGTGCTGTGTGCCTCCAGGCTAACGCTGCATTCTCCGTGAATCGGTATCTGTCCGCGGCCTGGGTGCTGGGGTGGTGGGACACTGGGGTGTCATCTCATCGTCTGTTTCCATTAGAGCAGGCAGCTCATCTTCTCCTATGACTGCCTGCCTCGATGTCGAAGGTCAGGGTTCATTATCTGCTATGGCTGATGTGGAAGGCTTGCTTGACTGCTGAGCCTCGCGCATTTTTCTATCATACAGTTCTTTGTAAGGACTCAAACCATCTTGCAAATATCCCCTAAACCTACGTACCCTTTCAAAATTAAAGTCGTACTTTATCATTACTCATTCGGTTTCGATTGTTATCCTTTCCTCTTCCAATTGCATCAGCTCTTCATCTATCAGTTCTTGGTCATGGGATGCCAAAACCTCTTCAACATTATCTTCGTCAACTTCCACAAGCCAAACTCACTTTGTCCTTGCTTCATTCACCACGATCGAAACGCTTAATAATGTCTAGTTTTACGCTAAGTGTAACACCCTTACGAGCTCTTTTAGGCTTTTCCGATACCATAGAACTCACCTTGCAGATGACTGCTCACAGGCACGTGTTAAAGCAATGCCGTTCTGAATCCGGGGGAGAGCAGCTGCTCGGGGCGCGCACTGCCTTTTATCGCGCGCTGAATTTTTTTCGTAACAGTGAAAACACCTTCTGAAAGCGAAACCAGGGTACGAATGTAGGTCTTTCGTAACAGTGAGGTTTCGTAAAGCGAACGTTTGAAAGGTGGGGGACACCTGTACTGTGTCACCCTATTCAGTTGAATGAAAGCAAATATCAAAGGCAGAGTGCAATTCATGCAGATTCAGCACTGGCACTTCTGCTCCAAGATGTCTGTAATGCTCTTGAATTTTGTGATAAAGTATAACGGGGAAGTATTAACCCCATATTGGAACTGCAGACACCAGAAACAAATCAATAACATGTGGCTCAATATTCCCACATCTTCCAACAGAATCCAAGAAAAATCCTGACAAAAAAAAAGACTTGAAGTCAGCCCAGGATCGGTAAATGCTGCAGTGCCCTGCAGGGGATCAAGATTACTGAGGTCACCAGTAACTCCAGATGCTGGAAGTCTCCATTTCAACAGATCAAATGTCACCATTGAACACAGATCACAGAGAGCAGAGAGATCAGGGATTATATGCGCACATTTCATTTCAAATGCAGGGCAGGTTGAGAAAGTGATTAGAAAAGTGCACAGGGTTCTGGACTACAAAGTACAACATCAAGTCAGTTGTGATGAAAGTTATAAAAGATTGGTTTGACCACAGCTGGAGTATCGTCATCTGTTTTAGGTGCTGCACCTTACCAGACAGATGTAAAAGGGAATGTAAAACATTTATTAAAAATAAATCCAGGACTGAGGGACTTTAATTACACAGATACACTGGAAAAGCCGAGTTTTCCTCTTTGGGACAGAAGTAGAATATAGAAGGAAGATGTTCAGCATTTCTGAGAAAATGAGAAATTGTGCAAGGAATATTCGGCAAGGTACTTTGAAAATTTTTCCAATTGTGCCTTAGGCTCGTAGGAAATAATTAAAATGGGATATGCAATTAAGTATTATCATTCATGCACCAATCTCTCAGCACAACCACCCCACCAGGGTACAGACGGCAGAGGCTCCAGATGTCATTAACTCCTACTCTCAGAGCAGCTCTGACAGAAATGTTTTACATGAGAAAGCAGGTGTACGTTCAAAGTAAAATTATCAAAGTATGTAAATGCTACCATGCACTACTATGACATTCATTTTTGGCAAGCATTTACAAGAAAAACTACAATAGAATTTTAAGAAAAACTGTACATAAACAAAGACTGACAAACAACCAATGTGCAAAAGACGACAAGCTGTGAAAATATAAATAATACTGAGAGTACTTGGAAGTGAGTTGTAAAGAGTACTTGAAACTGAGTCTGTAGGACACAGAATCAGTTCAGAGTAGTGGTAAATGAGCCTGATGGTAGGAGGGTAATAAATATTCCTGAACCTGGCAACGTGGGACTTAAGGCCTACCCGATGGTAGCAGTACATAGAGGGCATGGCCTGGATGGTAGGGGTCTTTGACCCCGGATGCAGATTTCTTGTGGCAGTGTTCCATGTAAATATACTCAGTGGTGGGTGGCCTTTGTCTATGATGGACTGGACTGTATGCACCACTTTCTGTAGCTTTTCTGACCTGGGCATTGATGTTTCCATAACAGTCGTGATGCAGCCAGTTAGGTTATCTTCACTTCATCTACACAGGTTTGGCAAAGTTTTTGATCACATGGTGAATTTACACAAACTGTGAAGGAAGTAGAGGCACTCTCTTCCTTCCCTTCTTTGTGATGACACTTACAGGTCTCAGAACAGATCCTCTGTTTTGTTAACGCCAAGAAATTTAAAGCCACTGACCCTCTCCACCACTGTGCCACGTGATAGACAGAAAGGGTAGAGAGACACCATTACCATGGGTAGAAGAGACCAAGGACACGAGGACATAGAGAAAAAAGCAACTTGAAAAGCAGGAAGTGCAAGGAATTCAACATGATGAATGGCAAGGGCCTAGGACACTCCACCAGAGGTAATGGTGGAGACCATTTCCAAGGAAGCTGGGTAAGTATCCCAATGGAAAGAATTTACATGACAATGGAAAGGGAGATGTAATGGGACTAGTTTTTGCTTGGAACTGGGAGAAACCCGATGGGCCGGATGTCCTTCTACTACACTGTAACAATTGGCTTATTCTGCACAGGATTCAACAAGAGCAACAAGGCCAAGTTGCTGAGTCAGACTTTCCAGGGATGTGTAAATGTGTGTCACCGTGGGAAATTCCAGATTAGAAGACAGTCCAAGGCCTGTAGGAATGGAACAGTATGGTGCAATGGGGAGATGGCTGTGACTTTGCTAGATAGTCCAGAAGGGTTTGAAATAGGAGGACTTAGAAGGCAAGCTCCCAATTCAACCACTTTCAACCTTGTCTGTGGATATTTAGTGCTTTGATTTCTTGACCTTCCAGGAACTCAAACAGAAGAAATCTGTCAGTGGGACATACACTAGAATAGCTTCAGACGTCATTAACTCCTACTTTCAGGAGCATCTAGACACTGGAGGCGTATGGAGCTCCAGGAACTACAGTGGTGAGCGTTGAACTCATGATCTTTTGACTGAGTGTGTTATGGGAATTCTGTCAGAATAGGAAGACCTTATTAGAACTAGACGTTGTAGATGTCAGAATGTTTTCCTTACAGCCTTAAGGTTATTTTAATGCTTACCAGCCACAGAGTCTTGCCGTCTGGAATACGAATGATAACAGACACCTCGTTGTCAGTTATGTCCAGAACAATCCTATTTTCGCAAAGAATTACTGTGCGACATCCATAGCCATGGGGGCAGAAGGAAGCGTTGGCATGACCTGGAAGGAAAGAAATACGAGGTGTTCGTCAAGTCAACACTGTGCAGGCAGTACGGGGTTGGCAGCAGAGTAGATAAGACACTGGACTACGGGTGTAGACGACTAGAACTATGATTCCAAAAAAAGTCCCAGGACATCTTCAAGGAGCTTCAGAAAGGTGGCACTCATCATGAAGGACCCACATTGCCCAGCTCATGGCTTGTTCTCACTGCTGCCATCAGGGAGGAGGTACATAAGCCCGAAGGCACACACTCAACGATACAGGAACTGCCTCTCCCCCTCTGCCATTCTGAATAGACATTGAACTCCTGAACACTACCTCACTACTTTTATATTTCTATTTTTGTACTATTTATTTAACTATTATATTTATTGAAATTCACAGTTTTTTTCTATTATTATGTATTGCAATGTACTGTTGCTTCAAAGACAACAAAGTTCTTTTTTTTTCTTTCCAGTAACATTAAACCTGATTTTTATTTTGATTCTGATCCCCATATAGGGCTACTGATAGAAATTACAGCACTCCATATGATTATTCACCAACAGGTAAGATCTTTCTTCAATAATAGATAAAATGAGATGAGGGAATTGGAAAAGTTTCACACACTTAATTATGGCCATATTGATCAGTGCATTAATTCCCCAAACACTCCAACTATTTCTCACAGATCTGCCCAAAGCTGCACACACCACGAGAAAACAGACTGGAACATTAGTTGTTCTACTGGATTGGTGAGGGTTTGTCCAAATCCCACCATGGTATCTGAGAATTTTACATTTATTAAATGAAGTGGAAATTAAAATCATCATATCTGTAATGTTGACCTTGAAATATGACTGCTCTTGAAAATTTAAATAAAGGAAATCTACAATTCTTAAGGGTATCTGAAACTAAGACCCTCTACACTAACTTCTGGCGTTACTGGGAGAGGTGTTAAAAGCTGACCATACCAATGGAGGTTCTATCTCACTGTACGAATAAATATAGCCCAACAGTCAAACTGAAGGTATTGAGTGGATAATACAGGCTTGGATTGTTTGCTTTGAGGATACTGACATCTCCATATCCACCAGTCTATTTATTACCTGGCTGCTTCAAGTCAGCCACAGTGTGAGACTGGAGTCACATGGGTGGGGAGAGGTGTTATATGAGAAAGGCAAAACATGGTAGGCTGTCATCCCTGTATGGGCATTTACACTTTGGGTGGGAGTCCGCCAGTGAGGGCTGTCTGACACTCTCGTTGTGGTAACCCAGCATCACAACCACCAGCTGTGAGCCAGACTGAAAGACATCATATCCTGGAATGGGAGCTGAGAAATAAAATACACCCAGGAAAAGATGAGCTGTACTCTCTCTCAGTACAACACAGGAGCAGAATTATGACATTTGGTCCATCAAGGCTGCTCCAACATTTTATAATGGCAGACTTACTTTCCCTCTCACCCTCATGCTCCTGCCTTCTCCCTATAACCTTTGACACCCTTACTAATCAAGAAGCTATCAACCTCCACTTTAAATACACCCAGTGATGTGGCCTGCACAGCCATTGGTGGCAATGTGTTCCACAGAAACACAAGGCTTGTAGTTTGAGGCCATAATTATCTTCCATCAGATACTCTGTCCCTGACTCGCTCAGTCTTCTGGGACCCCGACAAACTCCAATTTTTATGTCCACAAACTCAGATCCTTTCTTCCCTGCCCCATCTCCAAACATAGGTTCCAATCCTCTCAGCAGCACCCCTCCTCACCTTTCTCAAACCCACTCTCCTTGTAGAGCCAACACCCAACCCTCTTCCTGGATCTCAGAACACAGAATCCTTCCCTGGGCCAAACCCATTCACCCTCTTGACGGTAAATCCCGACCCACCCATAGATTCGGACCTTGAGCTTACCTTGCCAAATCCGCCCTCCATTAATCAGCACCTCCGCTGCAAAGGTAGGGTTCTCTGGCTGGTAGAAGTGAATCACAAAGACGTAGCGACCCAGAGTCTGAATGCGACCACCAAAGGTGACGACAGTCTGCAGAAGAACAGTTACACAAGGTCAGGTGAATAAGAACAATGTCAACCAGCTCACAGTCCAACACCATCTCTCCATTCTTCAAAACCCAAGCTCATAATAGCACGAGAAAAGGCCCTTCAGTCATGCTGACCAAATTACCTTCTCCGTTATTTTCTTCTGCCACTGAGAAGTATTTCACAAAAGAAGTTTACTCCTCACAGAAGAAGGCTGTTTAACTTTTCAACGATCCAAGATTTGATGCCCCACCCCCACTTGTACTACTTTAGATTTACAGTGAGCAGCTGAGGAACCTGTCAGAGTGACTGGTCAGTAATTGAGACATCTCAGGAACACCATGCCTCAGACTTTAGCAGCTAGCTGCAAGTGACTCTTTCAGGCTGGGTGTAACAATAGTCACAGTCATAGAGTCATACAGTATGGAAACAGGCCACTTCACCCAACTTGTTCATGGTGACCATGTCACCTACTGAGCTTGTCCCATCTGTCCACATTTGGCCCAAAGCACTCAAAACCTCTCCTCTCCCTGTACTTATCCAGATGGCCTTGAAATGCTGTTATTTCTTGAAATGTCATTATTTCTGGCAGCTCATTCCAAACATACACGTGCAGAAAGTGCTTCCGATGTCCCCCAGATACCTCTTGCCTCTGATCTTAAACCCAAGATCGATTGTCTTTAACACCTCATCCCTGGGAGAATAAAGACTATGTTCCTCCAACATGTCTCTGCTGATCATGATCTTACGTTATAGTTCTATCAAGTCATCCCCTAAAACTCCTACATTTGAGGGAATCTCTAGCCTACACAGTCACTCCTCTTAACTCAGGACCCTAAGTCCAGCCAGCCTCTTGGTAGATCTTTTTCTGCATTCTTTTCAGCCAATAACATCTTCCCTAAAGCAGGACAGGCAAAACTAGGTAATGTTTCAAGAGTGGCCTCACCAAAGTCAGGAAACCTGTAAACTTAGCATCCAAAGGGAACTCTGTTTGGTCTGACCTAGCAAGCGTACACTATTAAAAGATCTGTCCATACACCAGGATGGACAAATGGCCACCCCAGATGTCAAACCCAGTCACTCCACTCCCAAGGTAGTCTGCTGCAATTAACCCCACTCAGGTCGTGATCTACTGCCATCCCCATAATATCCAGGTGAATGATCTTGTCCCTGAACCAGCCTCTCTTGTGGACTATCTATTCCACAGTTGGTCAACATCTCAATATGGATATCCACTGCCTAGAAAAGGAATAAAAAAGGAATTAAAACTGCATACTACATTCTCAATGCTGCTGGGGTTTCAGACGACTAAGTCTTCCGAGACCACCTTACTAGGAATATCAGGGCTGGAATGTGACTACGAAGTGTGTACATTGGTGCAGTACAGCAAAGCCTGACCCTGTTATCGATGATGTCCAGGTGCTTTGCAGCATTGATGTGAACAGCAGTCGGAAAGAATCGTGAATGATTTGTCAATATGACTGAATCAAAAGCTACAGTTCCAAGAGTTGAACTCAACTTCCCCTTTAACTCCTCACTGGCTCAATTGTCTCTTCTCAACCATAAGTCAACCTCAGTGGATCTATTCACCCAGTCACAAAACTCCTTTGGAATCAGAATGAGAACCAGGTTTCTTATCACTGGTATATTTCATGAAATTTATTTTGTGGCAGCAGTGCAGTAAAAAACATTAAAAATTTATTGTAAGTTACAATAAAAAAAATAGATAAACAGCACAAAAGAGGAATAGCAAGGTAGAGTTCACGGGTTCATGGACTGTTCAGAAATCTGATGGCAGAGGGGAAGAAGCTGTTCTTAAAATATTGTGTGTGGGTCTTCAGGCTCCTGCACCTTCTCCCTGATGGTAGTAATGAGAAGGGGACATGTCCTGTGGTGGTGATGAGTTTCTCACTGCCCAGTTACCTGCTACATTTAAACTCAGTAAATGGATTTTTCATGGGGAGCTGAACCACAGATAACCTCAGCTCAGATGTTTGATCAGGAGAGAGCCAGCTGACTTACAATTACATTTGGTGCAAGAAAAGGAAAAATTAGTCATTTGTGCTGTTGACAAAAAGCACTCCAACAGCCACATTTTTTAATGCATTGCAGTGTAATATTGGCACAAAACTACACATTTCATGACATACATCAATCATATTAAACCTGATTCTGATTCTGACAACTTTTGCCTCCACAGATGCTGCCTGACCTACCGAGTTTGTTATTATTTCAGAAGACCTGTCTGGCACATTATTGCAATTACAAAGAAAGCACGGCAGCACTTCTACTTCCTTAGGAGTTTGTGAGGATTTGGCATGACATCTAAAACTATGACAAACTTCTCTGGATGTGTAATTCAGAGTATAATGACTGGCTGCATCACAGCCTGGTATGGAAACACCAATGCCCTTGAACAGAAAATCCTACAAAAAGTAGTAGATGCGGTCTAGTCCGTTACAGGTAAAGCCCTCCCCATCATTGAGCACATCCGTACGAAGTGTTGTTGCAAGAAAGCAGCATCCTTCATTGGGGACCCCCACCACCCAGGCCATGCTCTCTTCTCCCTGCTGCCATTCAGGAAGAAGGTACAGGAACCTCAATACTCACATCATCAGGTTCAGGAACTGCTACTACCCCTCAGACTTCAGGCTCTTGAACCAAAGGGGATAACTTCACTCGCCCAACCACTGAAATGTTCCCATAACCTATGGACTTACTTTCAAGGACTCTCATATTCTCAATATTTATTACTTACTTATTTATAATTTTTTTTCTATTTGTATTTACACAATTGATTGTATTTTGCAAACTGGTTGAACACCCAAGTTGATCTTTCAATGAAAGCAATCTTTCATTGATTACATTATAGTTATTATTTGATTTCCAGTTCTGGTCACTGAATTATAGGAAAGATGTCAACAAAATAGAGAGAGTACAGAGAAGATTTGATAGAATGTTACCTGGGTTTCAGCACCTAAGTTACAGAGAAAGGTTGAACAAGTTGGGTCTTTATTCTTTGGAGCGTAGAAGGTTGAGGGGGGACTTGATAGAGGTATTCAAAATTATGACGGAGATAGATAGAGTTGACATGGATAGGCTTTTTTCCATTGAGAGTAGGGGAGATTCAAATAAGAGGACATGAGTTGAGAGTTAAAGGACAAAAGTTTAGGGGTAACACAAGGGGGAACTTCTTCACTCAGAGAGTGGTAGCCGTGTCGAACGAGCTTCCAGTAGAAGTGGTTGAGGCAGGTTCGATGTTGTCATTTAAAGTTAAATTGGATAGGTATATGGACAGGAAAGGAATGGAGGGTTATGGGCTGAGTGCAGTTTGGTGGGACTAGGTGAGAGTAAGCATTCAGCACGGACTAGAAGGCCCGAGATGGCCTGTTTCTGTGCTGTAATTGTTATATGGTTATATGGATTTACTGAGTATGCCTGCAAGAAAATGAATCTCAGTGTTGTGTATGGTGACATATATGTACTTTGATTATAAATTTAGTTTGAACCTTGCGTTTGATATCATTGGACTGTGACTTTTTCAGCTGAGAAGTTAACAACCTGTCCCAGTTTTCAGGGGCAATTCTAACACACTGTTGGAAGGCAATGCCCAAACTGCAGTTTATGCAAGTACGTGCGAGCAAGTGAAGACAAGCAACGGTAGGTGGCAAATACCTGAGGGAATCGAAGCAAGGTTAAGTCAGCTGTCTCCACAATGGTGGGTGGATGAACAGGAGGCTGCTGTGGTCCACTAGTCCTGACCACTGGAGGAGTTCTCAGTGGGTAAAGGTGCAGAAGAGTCGAGGCAGTCGATACCTCACCTTGCGTCAGTGTAATGGACTGAGACGGCTTTTGAAACCTGGATGATGAGCAGGCACCACTAAAGACAAAGAGCAATAAAAAACAATAAAGGGTATTGCAGTAATGTAATGAAGCCTCTAGATGTCAGACTGCATAATGATGAGAATTAAGACATCCATCGGGTTAAAAAAAAAGCAGAAATGCTAGGGCTATAGTTCAACACAGTACTGACAAGTAATTCATTTTGATGGGAAGAATAAAAGGCAATAAGAGAGAGATAAGAAAAGAGGCTTGTAGATGTCTGCACATAATGTACTCAAAGTACAATATTAAGATGATAAGGCTATTAAGTCCCTTAATTTATGTCTTATTTTACAGAGGCAAAACTATATTCTGAATTGTTTATAACTGGAAACTGAGAGTAATACATTCAAATCAAGAGACCTTAAGCAAGTCTTAAGTAATCCAGTTTATATCAGGATCCATTAAAGATGGTCCAAATTCACCCATTAACAGGATTGACAACATCCAAGTCATTTGATGCACACTTATTTATTCATTGAGATACAGTGCAGAATAGGCCATTGCAGCCAGCAATCCCCTGATTTAATCCTAGCCTAATAACAGGACAATTTGCAATGACCAATTAACCTACCAACCAGCATACCTTTGGAGGAAAGCCACGTGGTCACGGGGGAGCATACAAACTCCTTACAAGCTGCAGTGGGAACTGAACCCAGGTCACTGGTACCATAAAGCGTTGTGTTAACCATTATGCTGCTGTGCTGCCTTATACATGATTATAAATAACACAACTCATATCAAGGAAATGATAATATGCTCTGATTTTCATATAAATCTATCAAACTCTAGGCCTTCATTCTGATTCAATTCTTATTGGTCAGGCTTACTTTAAATTTTATTTAAGGTTACTTTCATGATCTATCTATAGAAGCAGCAGCATTTAATACTCATTCAATAATTAGCAATCAAGATATCAACTAAGCATTTGACAGGTTGGACCAAAGAGGCATAACTGTCCCAAGATTTTACTGTGGATCAAAATTGCAGGAGATTGGAGAACAACCCATGCAAAATATCTTAGAGGCAAATGGGGCTGTGGGGCAACAAATAATCTGCTGGAGGGACTCAGTGGACTGAACAATATCTGTGTGGGGGGGGGGGTTGATATTGTTGGTATTTTGGACAAATCGCTGCATCAGGACCTGATACATGGTTTCAAACCAAAACATACAATGTACCTTGTAATGATCTTGCACTGCACTCTTTTCAGTAGTATTCACACTTTTTTTTTTGCATTGTTATTGTTTTACCTTATTCTAGCTCAATACACTGCGCAATGATTTGATCTGTATAAACAGTACGCAAGACAAGCTTTTCACTGTATCTTGGTACGTGGGACAATGATAAACCAATACCAAAACATGAATAATTTCTGTATCCCACATAGATGCTTCTCAACTGAGTTCCTCCAACTTACTGTTCGTGCCATACATCCTATTTGTGTCCTGTTCGACCTTAAGGAAGACATCCTAAATTTGTGCAGTGCTAAGGATTTGTTGCAATATAATAAACAAATTAAAAGTTTAACGACGAACTTTGCCAATAATTGGAAACACAGATATCCACATCCATGCTGTACTTTCCTGTGGACTTGTGAGGGCTGATATCCGCTAAACTTTCTGTAACTTATTTTAGGAAATGCTCCAACATTTCAGGAAAACACCAAGAAGTGCAAAATTACATCAGCAAAGAATAATTCTGACCGCCTGGATTTTTTGAATTCAATGATCTAATGTAAATTTCTGTTATCTTTCAGGAAGTAGATAATAGTCTGAAGAGACTGGCTAACCATGCAGTATCACTTAGAAAAACAGGAAGAACATACAAAGCGGTCTACGTCACCTGTCTGGTTCAAACGTTCCATGAGTGCTGATGCAATATATGCTTGGCAGTACATATTCCATGGTGAATTGCTCATGGGGTATGAGATACACCTTGTGCTGTAACGAATAACAGAAATCAGCAACTGCACTGTACTTGGTCTTGATCTAGTCAGAAGTTACAGATTGGAGCGCTCAGTACCGCATCCACCATTTCACAATAGACGCCCGTGGTTTGTAAAGTTCAAAAGTAACTTTATTGTCGAAGTACATAACCAACCTTGAGATTTATTTTTTTACAGGGAAAAAAAGAAATGCAAGAGAATTCTACAAAAGTAAATCCAACATAAACAGACCACGACTGACAGACAACCAATGTGCAAACCAAGACAAGCTGAACAAATAAAAATATAGTACTGAGATCAGGAGTTGTAAAGAGTCCATGAAAGTGAGCCTGCATGTTGAAGAATCAGTTCTGTGTTGAGGTGAGTGAAGTTATCCATGTCAATTCATGAGCCTGATGATCGTAGGGTAACTGTTGCTGAACCTGGTGGTGTGTGACCTAATTTTTCTGTATCTCCTGCCTGATGTAGCAGCAAGAAGGGAGCATGTGGTGAGAAGAGTTGACATGATAAGCACAGACTTTTGTGGCCACTAATGCAACCAAGAGAGCATCCATTTTCTTAAAGAAGCTTGGCTTGATAATTAGACTAAACATTAAATTACATGGATCATAGAGGTCTCTGGCCTATACTCTAGCGTCATATTCCGGAGCAAATATCATTCATTGTTGTCACTGAACTGGCCTATCCCCAACAATATTACTATATCAAGATATCAACTAATATTTGGTACAAAGAACCAGAAAGGATGACTACACCCCAAAATTTGCATCCGACAGCCAAAAGAGGGCATGGATGCTGGAATGTGGGGCAACTGGAGGAACTCAGTGGATCAAACAACATCTGGGGGTGGGGGCATGAACACCTTATATTCCGTCTGGGTAGCCTCCAACCTGATTGGATGATTATTGATTTCTACTTCCGGTAAACAAATTTCCCCTTCCCCCTCTTCCTCTATTTCCCTCTTTGACCTTTTACCTCTTCTCACTTGCCTAACATTTCCCATTGGGTCCCCCCCCCGCTTTCCTTTCTTCTATAATCCACTCTCCTCTCCTATCAGGTTCCTTCTTATCCAGCCCTTGACCTTTCCCACCCACCTGGATCACCTATCACCTTCCAGCTAGCCTCCTTCCTAACACCACCCCCCCAACCTTTTTATTCTGGCATCTTCCCCCTTCTTTATCAGTCCCTCTTTCAAGCCCCCTTAGGATCTTACATGCTCCAAAAACAAATCTTATCCCCCTCTTTTCTAAACAACAAAGTCTAAATGTATGTGGAACAAAATTTCCCAACTCCAACGGTAGGATCTGACCTCTCATCCCCAGATCAGGAGTTCAATCATTTGGTTGCTACTCCAGTGTTTAACTTGTTTGCTGCAATGTTCCTAATTTGTTCAGATAGAGCTTTTGCAAAGAGATTTACAGATAAGCAGTAACGTGAGAAATAATTAGTAATTTAAAATTCATTAGCTATCTCTTACCAGTAGAACATTTGCTGAGTCTGCCACAATCTGCAGTTCAACTCTGGTTGTTAATTCATATACAGCAACACGATTTAAAGAATCAATTGCAACTCCACGGCAGAGAAAACTGGAATTAAAAACAGACCCTGAATTGTTACAAGCTCAAGAAAATCTTCAGATGCTGGAAATCCAAAGCAACCCACACAAAATGCTGGAGGAACTCAGCAGGCCAGGCAGTATCTATGGAAAATAGTACAGTCGACGCTTTTGCTGTGACCCTTCATCAGGACTAATCAAGGGTCTTGGCCCAAAATGCTGACTGTTTATTCTTTTCCATAGATGCTGCCTGGCCTGCTGAGTTCCTCCAGCATTTTGTGTATGTTGCCCTGAATTGTTAGTAAATGACAAAAGAAACCTAGTTCAAACAGGGTTTCTAGTTCAAATTCAAGTTCAATTGTCATTCAACCAGTAATGAGTACGCATAAATACAGCAAACGAAACACAGCATTACTCTGGGCCCAAGGTGCAAAACACAGTACCAACAGCCATACACAGCACAAGGCACACATAGCACATCATTCACGCACATAAAAAAAGTCCAAGTCCCTGGATCCATGAATGCTGCAGCAGTCTGCAATCAAACACAATACACTTGTTTTCTGCTGAGTGAACACTGGAGTGCAGCACTGACTCCAACATGGACGCCACGTCACGCCGGCTCTGGTGGAGCACACCGACTCTGACGCCTCTCTCCTCAGCAGCTGCAAACAGGCAACACAGCGGCTTGAGGCCTAGTCCTTACTACACCCGTGGCAACTCAGCTTCACCACCATTCGTCACCTTTAGTTTGCCCCGTAGAAGCCACTGCATCTGTGCCTGCTGCCATCTTACTGGAAGTAAAATGGCGGTGCTCTCTGATGCTGATGACTTACGGTTTGGTACAGTTTTTACCCACACTATTAAAGACAGTAGGGTTTTGTTTTATATTAGGACATGAGTACACCATAATTCACAGAAATTAATGCAAATTTCCATTATTTTAGTTCGCCGTTATTCAGAATTCAGTTACCGATATAGAAGCACTTTACAGTTCTTTTGCACATGTCCAGCTGAATTGTTGAATTCATTGTCACAGGCCAAGCTTTGGGTACATTTAAGGCTGAGATTGATAGATTCTTGATTAGTCAATGGGGAGAATATGGTTGACAGGGATAATAAATCGGTCATGATAGAAATAGCAGAGCAGACTCAATGGGCCAAATGGCTTAATTCTGCTCCCAGACTGGGTAGGCCAATGTCACTGTATGATTGTTCGAAACCCAAAGTCCAACTTGCCACTTCCTCTTTCTTCATGGGGGAAGATCTGCAGCTAATTGTGCTGGAAATCAGAACAGCAGATTCAGCTCCCTCTTCTCCATGATCTGCTCAGGGGTTCACACAACTCAAACCCACACTATTACTCAGAAAGGTTTTGCTGTCTTAAAGGGAGCACCATTTGCTCAGCACTTTTCATCACTTCAGCTACACAACTGTGTCATGCACCAAGAAAACCAGAGTGTTCAGCAACATAGCCATTTTTTACATTACAGACATTCCACCTCTCCCGGAAGTTCCAGGAGTCTCCCGCATATTAATAGTGGGTCCCTGATGCCTGCAAATTATATACAACATCATGGAAATCAATTTTTTTGAAAGCAAGCGAGAGCTGAAATGAGTTTTTGCAGGGTGGGATGTCTGTGTGTGTATATATATATATATATATATTTAAGCCTTGCTGCCCAGCAATCACCTGATTTAATCCCAGCCCAACCATCGAATAATTTACAAAGGTCAATTAGCCTACCAATTTCACAGGAGGAGGGTCAAGCAAAAATAATGACACGCAGCTGCAAAAGATATATTTGGACGAAACAACATAGGTTTTCAGGAACATCCTTAAAGAAGCAGAAAACTAGAGGAGTTTTGAGAATGCATTCCTGATCTGGACAGTTGAAGGCTCAACGTCCTAAGATGGAACAATTAAGTTCTGTCATGTCCAAGAGTCTAGAATTGGAGCAACCCTGACAACACTAACTTGAGCTAAAGATAGATGAGACCAGGAAGCTGTGTGAAAATTAGAAATTTATTTTTTATATACCTGGAGTAATTGTAAGTCAGCAAGCAAGGAGGTGATGGGTTAAAATTTGGGTGACATTAGGTCTATGGAGAGTAGAACCAGAGATATGTACTGAGACAAAGACATGAATAAGGGTATCAACAGATGAGCTGGGGAAAAACTAGAGTCAGATTATTGTATAGCAATGGAAATAAGTGGACTCACATGGATACCACAGAGATGTCGTGGAAAGTGGTCAACTGGTACTGCACAGACAGCAAACCAAGACCAAAAAATCATTTGCATTTACAGTAAATTTTGCTCATCCTCCTCCTGCCTGTTTACTGAATGAGTCTGTATTTAGTAATGTTCAAAGTTCAAAGTACATTTGCTGCCCAGGGAAGATCCTCTCTGAGAAGTATCTGCACCTGTATATACTGCATTTCTCATTGGTCACATCCAGGAAAAGAAAGAAATGATTAAAAATTCAGTAAAGACACACAAAATGCTGGAGGAACTCAGCAGGCCAGGCAGCATCTATGGAAAAAAGTAGTCAATGTTTTGGGCCGAGACCCTTCAACAGGACTGGAGAAAAAAACATGAGGAGGTTTAAAAGGTGGGGGGAGAGAATCACAAGGTGATAGGTGAAACTGGGAGGGGAAGAGATGAAGTGGGAGAAAAGAGCTGGGAAGTTGATTGGTGAAAGAGATACTGGGCTGGAGAAGGGGGAGTTTCATAGAAGAGGACAGAAGGCCATGGAATAAAGAAAAGGGGGGAGGAGTACCAGTGGGAGGTGATAGGCATGACAGGAGATAAGGTGAGAAAGGGGATGGGGAATAGTGGGTGGGGGGCAGACCATTACTGGAAGTTTGAGGAATCAGTGTTCATGCCATCAGGTTGGAGGCTACCCAGACAGAATATAAGGTGTTGTTCCTCCAGCCTGAGTGTGACGTCATCGCAACCACAGAGGAGGCCATGGACTGACATATCAGAATGGGAAGGGGAAGTGGGACTAAAGTGGGTGGCCGCTTCTTCTGGTGGAGGGAGCATAGGTGCTTGGCTAAGCGGTCTCGCAATCTATGTCAGGTCTCACCGATATACAGGAGGCCACACTGGGAGCACCAGACATAGTATATGGCACCAAAAGACTCACAGGTAAAGTGTTGCCTCAACTGCAAGAACTGCTTGGGGCCCTGAATGGTAGTGAGGGAGGAGGTGTAGGGACAGGTGTAGTATTTGTTCCGTTTGCAAGGATTAGTGCCAGGAGGGAGATCAGTGGGGAGGGACGAATGGACAAGGGAGTTGCATAGGGAGCGACTGATCCCTGCAGAAAGCAGAAAGTGGGGGTGTGAAGGAAAAGACGTGATGGGTGGTGGGATCCCACTGGAGACGGCAGAAGTTGCGGAGTTTTAAGTACTGGATGTGGAGGCTGGTGGGGTGGTAGGTGAGGACAAGAGGAACCCTATCCCTGGTAGGGTGGTGGGAGGATAGGATAAGAGCAGGCGTGTGTGAAATGGAAGAGATATGGTTGAGGGCAGCATTGATGGTGAAAATTCAGTATTTTAGTTTTGAAGTTCTCCGATGTAACTTCGCTGCAGAGCCCAAAGCTCATCTCCATTTCACCCAGGGTTATTTTTTCATGATTCCTCTCCTAATTAATTATACCAGTCTTATACCTTGGCCTTCTGTGTCATATGCAGACATCAAACAGCACTACTGGAACACACAGAAAGAGGACATCACCAGAAAGGCCAAGATTTACTGTTCAGGAATCTGAAGACAACAGTCAACCATATCTCTGCGATCTGAACTAACCTGTTGTCCATGAACCCTGTGTTTAACGGTACTGGTCCATGGCATAAGGAAGGTTGAGAACCCTTGAGCTAGAAACAAAATCATTTGCTTCACAGATATCACGGAAGTAACTTCATGAATTACTGAAATGTATTGAAAAAGTTTAAGTCGAATGAACTTCCGGGTCATCAAGGGAATGGCGGCGTAAGGAAAAGGTCTCTTGACAAAAAAGAAGGTAAACTGCCCCAAAATCGAATTTAGACAAATACTTAATATTGCATAACTATATTAATAAAAGGGGCAAGGATGATGTCTAAGAACAAGAATAAAAAGTCCGCTTCGAAGGCTGATAAACATAAAGAGATACAGCAAGGCGAAGGGCCTAGCTCTCCCACGGCAAGCCAGGACGGAGATAATGAGGGGGAATCGGTGACTCTGTCTTTGATTCTCGGAGAGATTCACGAGTTCCAACAAGATAACAGCAAACAGCTGGAAGATATTAAAGGAGAAATAGTAAAAACTAACTCGCGGATAGATGAAGCCGAAGCGAGGATTGTTGGAGTTGAAGAGAAGCTACAAACTGCCGAGAAAGTGATAGCAGAAATGCTGAAGCTACAAGACCAACTCCAGTGGAAACTAATAGACCAAGAAGGCCGCTCGAGAAGGGAAATGTGAGGATCTACGGAGTTCCTGAAGGAACCGAAGGTAAACCCGGATTGACGATTCCCTTCATGGAGAAGCTGCTTAGAGAGAACCTTGATATACCGGCCGCAAAAGACCTACAGATAGAAAGGGCTCACCGCGCGTTGGCACCACAGCCTCCGGCAGGCGCCCAGCCCAGATCGATTCTGATCAGATTTCTCAGTTACAGAACGAAGGAAGAGGTGCTTAAAAGAGCATGGCAAAAGAAAGGTTTCATGTGGAACAACTGTAAAATCAGTTTAGACCACGACTACGCACCGGGGATTCTTGCCAGACGGAAGGAATATACGGAGAGTCCTGAAGGAAAACAACATCAAATTCCAGACCCTGTATCCAGCTCGGCTGAGAGTCTTTTACGACGAAGGGACAAAAACTTACGCTACGGTGGAGGAGGCAACGTCGGACCTGGCGGACCAGGGACTACCTATTAAAGTTATCACCCAACCGGAGTCGCTACTGGAGAGGATTCGGCAGAAGTCGTGGCAGTTAGTGGGGCGAGGACACTCCACTCGAACCAGAGTGTCAAACTACAAGGAAAAGCTGCAAATATTCAGACGCGAATGTACAGAGCATACAGATTAATTAAGAGAAATGACTGAAAAGAGTAAATCGGACTTAAAAGTAAAATGAAAACTGGTAACTGAAAATAATCTAGGCGGAATAACTTGAATGATAGCAATATGCTCGAGACATAAATAGGAGAAAATTCTCTATGATTATTCAAACTGCTGAGGGCCCTCTAATACAGGGTGAAGATAGAGGTTATTCCTCTGAACTGAGGCGGGTCGGTGCTCAGGCCTCACTGTGGGAAGTCGGGGAAAATTTTCAAATGTTATACGTTCAGAAATGTCTAGGGTATGGTTATATGTCTTGGTTTACTGTTGAGAAGGGATTGCTTACTGTTTGGTTAGAAAAGGAGAGTGCTTTTTTTCTACTAGAGAAAAATGCAAACTGAATTGGTAAAAATAATTTCCTATAATGTTAATGGGGTTTTGAATCCAATTAAAAGAAATAAGATTATGTCTAAATTGAAAAAAGAGAGGGCACAAATAGCTTTCCTCCAGGAAACACATATGAGCCAATCTGAACATGGAAAATTAAAAAGAATGGGCTTTAAGCATGTATTTTATTCATCATATAAATTGAGTCACAAAAGAGGGGTAGCTACTTTAATATCAAGTACTCTTAATTATGAACATATTTCAGAGACTAGAGACAAAGAAGGACGGTTTGTAAAAATCACGGGAAGAATAGAAGGTACAGAAATAACATTGCTGAATGTTTATGCTCCTCCAGGTAGTGAATGGTCATTTTATAGACACATTTTTGACCTAATGGTCAGTTCTCGAGGGGTAGAAATTTGTGGAGGGGATTTTAATATTAGATTAAATCCTATATTAGATTCTTCAAGAATAGTTACTCAGAATAAACCTCTGACTCGGAAAGTGAATTCATTGATGGAGGAGTTGGGAATTATAGATGTCTGGAGGGAATTACACCCTATTATACATATTATACATATTACATATTACTCTTTCCCTCATTCAGCCTATTCAAGGATAGACTATTTCTTTATCTTTAATACAGATAGACTCAGGATAAAAAGCTGTAATATTGCAACAATTGATCTGTCGGATCATAGCCCAGTCTCTATGTCTCTAATCCTGGAAAGGAAAATGAGGAAAACACTATGGAGGCTAAACTCACATATACTTAATAACCCAAAAGTAATGGAGAGATTAAGGGGAGAAATCAAAGAATATCTAGACCTTAATGACACGGGAGAAACATCACCAGTGATTTTATGGGATACATTGAAAGCTGTACTGAGAGGGAAAATTATTTCCATTACTACTCACATGAAAAAAATCAATGCACAAAAATTAGCAGACCTTCAAGGAAAATTAAAACAACTTCAAGTTGGAAATAGCAATAAAAGTAATTCAAATCGAAAACAGGAAATTAGGAAATTGCAAAGTGAAATTGATGATATTTATACATTGGAAACTCAAAGAAATTTTCTTTACCTGAGACAAAAGAATTATGAAGTAGGAGGTAAATCAGCTAGATTATTAGCATATAAATTATGAAAACAACAAGCAGACAATACAATTCATAAAATAAAGAATCCAAAGACAAAGCTTGTGGAGAGTACAATAGGGAAAATTCAAGAGAGTTTTGAAACGTATTATCGAGAGCTGTACTCCCAACCCCGGGCCCCCAATGAGCCCTATATAGACAGTGTATTGAATTTTTTAGATCTACCTAAACTTACAGATTTACAAAATGAAAGTTTATTAGAACCAGTAACTGTCAAAGAACTGAACGTGGCCATCTCTAGGTTAAAGGCTGGAAAGTCCCCGGGTTCTGATGGGTTTACCTCAGAGTGGTACAAGTCCCTGAAGACACAGTTAGCCCCATTACTACTTAACACCTTTAATTGGATCTTGCAGAGAGGAGAAACTCCACCTTCCTGGAGAGAAGCGATTATTTCAGTTATTCCTAAAGAGGGTAAAGATAAACTAGAATGTGGCAATTATCAGCCAATTAGTGTTCTTAATTTAGATTACAAACTATTTACATCTATATTAGCGCGCAGATTGGAAAAGCTTTTACCTGGCCTAATCCATTTAGACCAGACTGGATTTATTCAACAAAGACAAACACAGGACAACATAAGGAGAACTCTGCACATATTAGAACAGGTTAATAAGAACGAGACAGAGACAATGGTAGTAGGATTGGACGCTGAGAAAGCTTTTGATTCGGTTAGTTGGGCATTCCTATACAGAGTGTTAGGAAGATTCGGCTTTCAAGAAAGGTTTATTAAAGTAATTCAGACTCTGTATGACAGCCCAACAGCCCGAATTAAGATAAATGGGGACCTCTCTGACTCCTTCATTTTAGAGAGAGGCACTAGACAGGGATGCCCAATTTCTCCTCTCCTTTTTGCGCTATATATTGAACCACTTGCCCAACTAATAAGACAGAGCGAAATCGTAAAAGGTATCAAGGTGGCAGGGATTGAACAGAAAGTGGCGTTATTCGCAGATGATGTTTTGGTCTACCTGAGTGAACCAGAAAAATCATTTATACGATTGTTTACACTGTTGGATGACTTTGGGAAAATATCAGGTTATAAAATAAATGTAAAGAAAACGCAGGTTGTCCCTAAATTATACACCATCCAAAAAATTGCAGGATACATACGATCTTAAGTGGGAAGCTAAATTATTAAAATATTTAGGAATAACCCTGCCGAAGGATCTTTCAACACTGTCACAGGTAAATTATGGGCCATTAATCTCAGAGATAAAAGCAGATATGCATAGATGGAATCTTATCCCCTTTTTAAGTTTAAATTCAAGGATAAATACTATAAAAATGAATATTCTTCCTCGGTTATTATATCTTTTCTGTACTTTACCAGTGGAGGTGGATGATAATCAATTCAGGGAATGGGACAAATGGATTTCCCGCTTCATTTGGCAAGGAAGGAAACCTAGAATTCGATATAACACCTTACAGTTAGGGAAGGAAAGAGGAGGTATGGTTCTTCCTTGCCTGAGAAATTATTTTTATGCCTCACAGATAACCCCTCTGTTATATTGGTGTAATAGGGAATATAAGGCTAGATGGAAGGAAATAGAATTTGGATTAGTTGACAGTTTTCCTCTTCAGGCCTCAATAGCTGACAAAGGATTGATGGCCCAGTTGGAAAAATTTAATAATGCTTGGATAAATCTTACATTAAAAGTATGGCAGAAGGTGGTTAATTCATGTAGAATTAATAACATGCTAAAACTCTTTAGATGGTGTGCATATGATACCGAATTCCTTCCCAACAGAGGAGATAAAAGATTTGAGCTATGGATAAAGAAAGGTCTTACAACCTACCTCTCATTTATAGATAAAAGAGTATTACAAAGTTTCCAAATCCTGCAGGACAAACATGGCCTAGAACATAATGACTTTTTTAGGTACCTTCAAATACGAAACTATGTTAACCAGAGTTGTAGATACACAGACCTATCAACAGTAGAATTAGAATTTTTCAAGATTCTGAATTCGGCTTGCAGTTCAATACCTAGTAAATCAGTTTCTCGCCTATATAATGCACTCTCCCATGCTAAAAATGTAAATACACTGTATATTAAAGAGAAGTGGGAGAAAGAAGCGGGGTTGGTACTTTCAGAGGAGGCTTGGGGGAAAATCTGCAGCTTCCAATGGTCCTCGACTAATTCTTTGACTTGGAGAGAACATTGTTGGAAAAACATTATAAGATACTTCAAGGCCCCATATCAGGAAAAATATAAAGATACAAATGTGATGTGTTGGAGAAGGTGCGGCTCCAAGGAGGCAAATCATTTTCATATTTTCTGGGATTGCCCTAAATTAAGTCTATTTTGGGAAGGTATTCATAGAACATTAGTTAAGGTACTTAGGTCCCAGATACCTCTGAACTTTGAGACGCTCTATTTGGGGCATGTATTGTTCCTTGAACAGAAGGAAGATATAAAGTTGCTGCAGGCCTCTTAGCGGCAAGTAAGAAATCAATCACTAGAAAATGGCTAAATCCAATACCACCTACATTAGAAGATTGGTACGAAATTATCTTGGAAATATTTAAAATGGAAAAGTTGACCTACTCCCTGAGAACTCAAAAAGAAACATTTTATCAAATCTGGAATAAATGGATTGAATATATAACCCCAATGCGAGCAGACTTTAGATGACTCTCCTAATGATTTATATTGCTCTTCTCATCAACACAGTAATATTGCTAACGTAAGCACCCCTAGTCTAAATGTTTGTTGTTTTTTTTTGGAAAATAGAGAATTAACACAAGTAAAGGGAAAGATTTGGGAAAGGGATAAAAAAAATGAAAAAATTAAGTAAATAAGTACATAGGGATTGGATAATTATGTCTGCGGGCAGGAACAAGCACGAACAAATTGGGATATAAACACCTACAATGGTTGGTATATAGGCTTGTATGCAACATTTTGGACCAGTGGAAATGGTCCAGAAGGGTTGTATGGAAACTATTATTACCATTTTTCTTAACAACTAATTTCATTACTTAGCCTAATAGGTTAGATTTACCACAGTACATAATTATCTATTTAAATGTTTATTTTGCTTTTATATCATCTCAATGTGTACTTAAGAATGTATAAATAATTGTAGTTTTATACATATAGAAAAATGGAAAAGGTTATATGTGTGAAAAAAGTACATGATAATTGTGAACTCCTTATCCAAATAAAAATAAAATTAAAAAAAAAAGAAAAAGTTTAAGTCAGAAAAATTCTTCTCAATGCTCCAGATTCCAAGGTTAGAATCTAAGCCTAGGGTATGAAGGTATTAAGTAAAGATACCAACACAGTTCCTTTACACAGCTTCTCTTAAGGACATACAGATTAAATGATTGCAAGTCTACACTCTATTTACTGGGCGTCACGGTAGTGTAGCGGTTAGCACGACCTTATTACATCTCGGGAATTTGGAGTTCAGAGTTTAACTCTAATGTCTTCCCTGTGGAATGTCTGGGTTTTCTCCGGGTGCTCGGTTTCCTCCCACAGTCTAAAGAAGGAACGATCACTGTAAAGGGTATCATGATTAGGCTAGGGTTAAATCGGAGGTTGCTGGGCGCCTGGCTTGAAGGGTCGGAAGAGCCGACTTCATGCTGTATCTTAATCAATAAATAAACAAAAAACTAAATAAACAAACATTTAACAGTACAGCACAGGCACTTTGGCCTATGATGTTGTGTCAATCTTTTAACCTATTCTAATATCAATCTAACATTTTCTCTCCACGTTGGCATCACCTTTCTATCATCCATGTGCCTATTCTTAAGTGTCCCAGTATATTGGCCTCTACCACCACACACTACGCTCTGTGTAAAAAATTTACTCCAACTTAAAGGGTTGACAGTGGATATGCAATGGCAAGCATTTAAAGATCGCATGGATGAACTACAACAATTGTTCATCCCAGTTTGGCAAAACAATAAATCAGGGAAGGTAGTGCACCCGTGGCTGACAAGAGAAATTAGGGATAGTATCAATTCCAAAGAAGAAGCATACAAACTAGCCAGAGAAAGTGGCTCACCTGAGGGCTGGGAGAAATTCAGAGTCCAGCAGAGGAGGACAAAGGGCTTAATTAGGAAAGGGAAAAAAGATTATGAGAGAAAACTGGCAGGGAACATAAAAACTGACTGTAAAAGCTTTTATAGATATGTGAAAAGAAAAAGATTGGTTAAGACAAATGTAGGTCCCCTACAGGTGAACTGATTATGGGGATTCTGTCTTCACTAAGGAGGACATAAATAATCTTCCGGAAATAGTAACGGACAGAGGGTCCAGTGAGATGGAGGAACTGAGGGAAATACATGTTAGTAGGGAAGTGGTGTTAGGTAAATTGAAGGGATTAAAGGCAGATAAATCCCCAGGGCCAGATGGTCTGCATCCCAGAGTGCTTAAGGAAGTAGCCCAAGAAATAGTGGATGCATTAGTGATAATTTTTCAAAACTCTTTAGATTCTGGACTAGTTCCTGAGGATTGGAGGGTGGCTAATGTAACCCCACTTTTTAAAAAAGGAGGGAGAGAGAAATCGGGGAATTATAGACCGGTTAGCCTAACATTGGTGGTCGGGAAAATGCTGGAGTCAGTTATCAAAGATGTGATAACAGCACATCTGGAAAACGGTGAAATCATCAGACAAAGTCAGCATGGATTTGTGAAAAGAAAATCATGTCTGACGAATCTCATAGAATTTTTTGAGGATGTAACTAGTAGAGTGGATAGGGGAGAACCAGTGGATGTGGTATATTTGGATTTTCAAAAGGCTTTTGACAAGGTCCCACACAGGAGATTAGTGTGCTAACTTAAAGCACACGGTATTGGGGGTAAGGTATTGATGTGGATAGAGAATTGGTTGGCAGACAGGAAGCAAAGAGTGGGAATAAACGGGACCTTTTCAGAATGGCAGGCAGTGACGAGTGGGGTACCGCAAGGCTCAGTGCTGGGACCCCAGTTGTTTACAATATATATTAATGACTTAGATGAGGGAATTAAATGCAGCATCTCCAAGTTTGCGGATGACACAAAGCTGGGCGGCAGTGTTAGCTGTGAGGAGGATGCTAAGAGGATGCAGGGTGATTTGGATAGGTTAGGTGAGTGGGCAAATTCATGGCAGATGCAATTTAATGTGGATAAATGTGAGGTTATCCACTTTGGTGGCAAGAACAGGAAAACAGATTATTATCTGAATGGTGGCCGATTAGGAAAAGGGGAGGTGCAACGAGACCTGGGTGTCATTATACACCAGTCATTGAAAGTGGGCATGCAGGTACAGCAGGCGGTGAAAAAGGCGAATGGTATGCTGGCATTCATAGCAAGAGGATTCGAGTACAGGAGAAGGGAGGTACTACTGCAGTTGTACAAGGCCTTGGTGAGACCACACCTGGAGTATTGTGTGCAGTTTTGGTCCCCTAATCTGAGGAAAGACATCCTTGCCATAGAGGGAGTACAAAGAAGGTTCACCAGATTGATTCCTGGGATGGCAGGACTTTCATATGATGAAAGACTGGATGAACTAGGCTTATACTCGTTGGAATTTAGAAGATTGAGGGGGGATCTTATTGAAATATATAAAATCCTAAAGGGATTGAACAGGCTAGTTGCAGGAAGATTGTTCCCGATGTTGGGGAAGTCCAGAACGAGGGGTCACAGTTTAAGGATAAAGGGGAAGCCATTTTAGGACCGAGATGAGGAAAAACTTCTTCACACAGAGAGTGGTGAATCTGTGGAATTCTCTGCCACAGGGAACAGTTGAGGCCAGTTCATTGGCTATACTTAAGAGGGAGTTAGATACGGCCCTTGTGGCTAAAGGGATCAGTGGGTATGGAGGGAAGGCTGGTACAGGGTTCTGAGTTGGATGATCAGCCATGATCAGACTGGATGGCGGTGCAGGCTCGAAGGGCCGAATGGCCTACTCCTGCACCTATTTACTATGTTTCTATCCTCCCCACCCTTTTTTTCCCTCCAATCACCTTAAAATTATGTCCTTTTGCATTTGCCACTTCCCCCTTGGGAAAACGTCTCTGGCTGTCCACTTGACCGATGCCTCTTATCATCTTGGACACCTCTATCAAGTCACCTCTTGTCCTCCTTCATTTCAAAGTATAAAGCAGTAGCTCACTCAACCTCTCTTGTAAGATAAATACATCAAATTGGCTCAAGGCTTTCTTCATTGCAGTAAAAGTTCTCTGTACTTACATCATTTTCTATTTTTAATCTTATGTTCCCTACATCAGTAAATTATCTGCAGTCTGGGTGCAGAGCCTTATCAAGGAAGGTAGTCTCATAAGTTTCAAAGATTACCCGTGACATGGCAGTTACTCTAAATACAGTAATTGTATGGGTATGGAAAGCTCTAACAAAAAATAATTTGGTGGTTGTCATTGTGGACGTTGATTTAGCTGAGGAACATCTACTGTAGTTCATGGCTTTGACAGTGAGCCATCTCAGCCCACACAAACAGCTGCCATGAAATTTCCCAGAAACACAACCGACAGCAAGACATGCAATAACTGCTTCAAATCAACAAAAGGAATATTTGAAAAGAAAGGCTTTAGAAATCTGCATGAGGGGGACAAACACGACAATTTTGCCCACTGTAAGCCAGCAGATGTCTTTTGGCCAAGTGATGTCTCTCACCCAGTGTAACATTCTAGGGTTTTAGGTGAAGATTCAGTTTTGGGAAAGTTATTTTCCTTAAAAAAACAAAATCAAATTTTGTTATGAAATAAGATCTACTGCATCTTATTAGCACGCCAACGTAGTAGATATTTTTCTTTGATAAATTATCAACTACAGCAGCTGTGAGTTGCTGGCATAACTGGGTAAGAGCAATAAAAATCTGAGAAGTATTTTGTGGACAAGTTGGTGATGCACAGATGTTTGAGGCTGGGTGATAATATTTATTGAGATACAACGTGGAATAGACTCTTCTCATCCTTCGAGCCACGCCGCCCAGCAAACTCCATTTTATCCCTGGCCTAATCACAGGACAATTTACAATGACCAATTAACCTACTAAATGGTATGTCTTTGGACCAGAGGAAACACACGCAGTCATGGGGAGAACGTACAGTACGAACTCCTTACAGGGAGCGGTGGGAATGGAACCAGGGTCGCCTGTACTGTAAGACCACTACGATACCGTGCTGACACCACCTAGGGGTTTGAACTGGAGTTTGGTAGGTAGACTTGCCTTGTTTTCAAATGTCTCTCCATGTTTTAATTAAACGAGTGTCCATGACTATATGCACCACAGCTGCTCAGACTAATTAAACAAGATAGATGATTCAGAGTTATGCTTATGCCTTGTTTTTAAAGCCTTATGCTTTGTTTTAATCTGGACCATTTCTAGAGTGAACATATTTTCCCACACATCCACACACATATGGTTAACTGCCTACTCTAATTTCTGCAGTTTTCATTAAGGGCACAAATATGTGACAGTTCAAATTCCTTTTACATTCCATCCAAACTTAAGCCAGATTGCAAAACCCAAGAACTGAATATCAAACCTTTGTGGCACTGATCACGATTTTCTCGGTGAATCTGAGTTTATTTTAGCAACATTTATCTACACCCTTCGGCTTCCAGTTTCCCCATTTAGGACTGCTCACAGAGCATTGCAGTGATTCATATCTCAAAGATACGGGAGCTGGGCTTTCCCAGGCTCTGCAAACAATGAGAGAACATGAGCAATGAAATGTAGATGGGCAGAGAAAGCAGGTCATGGCAATGAGAAGGAGCATCAGCTATGACTGAATAGAAGAACAATCTCAAGGGGACAAATGGCCTATTTCTCTTCTATTCGTTGTATGAAAATTTAAACTCATTTATAATCAGCATTCAACGTTTACTGAAGGAAATTGCTTATTTTAAGTCTAAAACATTATATTTAGCTATAGAGTTGGCAACAAAACATTGATCGCATCATCATACTCAATATGTATTGAATCTATTTATAGAACTGCAAAGGCACAGTAGAGCCCATCAGAATCAGGTTTATTATCACTAATTAGTTTTGCAGCAGCACTACATAAAAAATAATATAAATTACAATAGGAATACATAAAAATAAATAGTTCAGGAAAAGAGCAAAATAATGGGCCATTCAAAAGTCGGGTGGCAAAGGGGAAGACGCTGTTCTCAAGCTGTTGAGTATGCATCTTCAGGCTCCTGATGGTGGTACTGAGAAGGGGGCAAGTCCTGGATGGGAAGGGTCCTTCATGATGGACACCAACTTCTTGAGGCATTACTTTTTAAAGACATCCTCAATGGTAAGGAAGCTATTGTCCATGATGGAGCTGACTAAGCCCAGAATGCTCTGCATTTTTCCCCGATCCTGTGCATTGGTGCCTCTATACCGGTGATGCAACCCTTCAGCATGCCCTCCACTGTATATCTGTAGGAAGTTGCCAGAGTCTTTGGTGACATACCGAATCACCTCAAACTCCTAATGAATTATAGCTGCTAGTGTAGCATCTTTGTAATTGCATCAACATATTGGGCCCAGGATGGATCCTCTACATGTCAACTCGCAGAAACGTGAAGCTCCTCAGCCCTTCCATTTCTGACCCCTTAAGGAGGGCTTGAGTGTTTTCTCCTGATTTCCTCTTCTTGAAGTCCACAATCAATTTCTTTAACCAGGTCCTTGGTGGTTCCATGTACAATAATCCCATCAGTCTATTCCTCTCGTTTGCCTCTGCCTCCCTCACCCTTACAGTCAACAGACTATTATGTTAAAAAAAACTCTTCCACACATGCTGATATGACCAACCAAATCCATATCCTATGCACCTCAAAAAATCTGTTAGTGGGAATAGCTTTCCTTCATCTATTCCTTCACAAATTTGAAATGTATAAAAACATAAAGATACTTAGATAGGTGCATAAATTGTTTTAAATAAAGGTTCAGTGATATAGCAAACAAATGGGATTAGCTTCAATGAGCATCTTGATCGACAAGGTCCATTTGGGCCAAAGTACCTTTCTGTGCTTTATTGACCCTAAAACTATGATTCCATCTGAACCCATCAGCATCTTGCCGTGCCTGCTGTCAACCTTCTTTAGTTGAAGGAGAAACATTAGGGTTCTCTAACACTGAAGTTGAAAGCCTTGTCCCCAAAGCCATTCCAGTGTCTTTGTTCAGATTCTTAAAGAGGGAAATTTAATCCTACTTGCCTGGTAAACCTGAGGAAAACTGGATCACCTACTCGTCCTTGAGCTACAGCAATTTTACCCTGACTTTCACTGACATACACCTAGTAAAACCCCTAGACAAAGTTATATGGGAAGATTTTTGATAGAAGCATTTCAAGTTGCCATTTTATTGTTCCAAAATTGACTGCAGTTTTAATGAGTGGTGCCTTTCTGCCCTGTTTGAATTGTAATTTTTCTTTCTGTAAAGGATCAGGAGAGGCAGGGATGCTCCTCAAGGGCACACTAGGAACAATTAGTCCTCCTTGACCCAGCCCCTGTCCCGGGACGGCGTAGCTTCGTATCCCACCACTAGTTGGGACTGGTGTGGAGAGGGACATTGGATTATCCCAGAAGTATCCTTATACTTTAGCTGCTGAGTTCAAAACTCGTGCATTGAAGCTTGTCGAGCAATGAAAGTTGGCACCTAAAATTCTAGAGCAGAATGTAGGTTGATCTGCAGCAATCCTGGGAATCAGCTACAGCAGTACGGTGTATGTCTCGGAAAGGGGAAAGACCAACATCTGGGATGGTGTTCACAGTCACCTTTATAGTGCTGCTTCACCACATAACCATCAGGACTGACCAAACTGTGATCTAATGTAAAGATGCTGCTTCAACTGGCGACGAATGATTGGGCCTCAGATCTGAGAAAGAGGTACCAGTATTAGAGAGGGTCGAGAAGAAGAGGTTTATGAGAATGATTCTGGGAATGAAAGGGTTAACATATGAAGAGTGATTGCTTGCTCTGGGCCTGTACTCACTGGAATTTATAAGAATACTTTATACTTTATTGTTGCCAAACAATTGGTACTAGAACGTACAATCATCATAGTGATATTTGATTCTGCGCTTCCCACTCCCAGGATTACAAATATTAAATATTAAAAATATTTAAAATAGTAAAAATTAGTAAATATTAAAAATTTAAATTATAAATCATAAATAGAAAATAGAAAAATGGAAAGTAAGGTAGTGCAAAAAAACCGAGTGCCAGGTCCGGATATTTGGCGGGTACGGCCCAGATCCGGGTCAGGATCCGTTCAGCAGTCTTATCACAGTTGGATGGGGGCGGGGGGGGGGGCAGTCTCATTAAAGCCTACTGAATACTAAAAGGCCTAGAACTAGTGGATGTGGAGTGGATCGGAATCAACGTCAGAACCAGAATCAGATATAATATCACCGGCATATGTTGTGAAATTTGTTAATGTTATGGCATGAGTACATTGTGGGTCTTCAGGCTTCTGTACCTCCTCCCAACAGTAACAGTGTGAAGTGGGCATGTCTTGAGTGGTGGGGATCCATAATGACGGACGCTGCCTTCCTAAGGCACCACTCCTCGAAGATGTCTTGGATACTGCAGAGGACAATTCCAATAATGGGGGAAGTCTAGGACTAGAGGGCACAACTTTATAATAGAAAAATGTTTCCTGGGCCGGCTGGTGGCACAATGACATCAGCGCCGGACCCGGAAGCGGAGGTTCCCGGGTTCGAACCAGTCGGATCCACTCCCGAGTACGCTTTCCATCCGTGCCCGGTTGAGTGTCGAGATCGCAACTTGACCTCGTAAAATAAAGGGAAAAATACTGTGAAAATGTCTGTGTGAGGAGTGGTGTGCTACACAGTCTCTCTCTCGCTCCGCGCCTTGTAAAAACCATGGAAAAGACATCATCACGGACACACACAGACGCACAGACTCGCACGCATGCATACGCCAAAAAAAAAAGAAAAATGTTTCTTTTAGAACAGAGATGAGGAGGAGTTTCCTTAGCCACTAGGTAATAAATCCGTGGAATTTATTGCCACAGACAGCTGTGGAAGCCAAGACATATATATGATATAGTTGAGGCAGAGGTCGATAAGTTTCTGATTAGTGAAAGATTACAGAGAGAAGGCAAGAGAATTGGGTTGAAAGGGAAAATAAATCACCGTTGATTGAATGGTGGAGCAGTCTCAATGGGCTGAATGGCCTAATTCTGCAACATATAAGGGTTCAGTGCAGGCATTTCTACTCTGAAGAGGTGAGACGATGAGCTGACATTGAAATAAATTTCACCCTGCTCCAAAGCTTTACACCTGACCTACTGAATTCGGCTAATCGGTATAAAACAAAGAACATCTACTTCACGAGGAGGATTCCTGCCTTTGTTAAGTTCATTGAAATTACCCTCTGCATAGATATAACAGGTAGACTGAGATCAGAACAATAAGGTGATCTCAAATCTAACCCACTTTGATGCATCCCCTTTAACCTGTCTGGGAGAACATGCTGAAGACGAGAGTGGACCTT
This sequence comes from Mobula hypostoma, assembly GCF_963921235.1. Classification (NCBI taxonomy): domain Eukaryota; kingdom Metazoa; phylum Chordata; class Chondrichthyes; order Myliobatiformes; family Myliobatidae; genus Mobula; species Mobula hypostoma. The sequence goes on from NC_086098.1 coordinate 182,977,167, forward strand.
TTGACATCTGTGGCATGAGATGAGCAGCAAACATCTGCTACAATTTTTCAGTATTCACAAGTAGTTTCCCAGCCCATACCCAATTCATTTGCGTCCTATTAGTTTTCATTAGATATTTAGCCATGTCGAAGTTTCCAATCTAACTTCAAAAAGTAAAGATGAATCTCAAAAACCATTTGAAACTACCACTCTCGGACCTCCATATAGCTCCCTGAAACTATGCTTCAGTATAAGACCACAAGACATAGGAGCAGAATGAGGCCATTCAGCCCATTAAGGCTACCATTAGATCTTGGCTGAGTTATTATCTCTCTCAATCCCATTTTCCAACCTTCTCCCTGTAATGTTTCATGCCCTTACATTTCAACCTCTGCTTTAAATAACATACCCAATGGCTTGGACACCACAGCAGTCTGTGGCAATGAATTCACCACCTACTGGCTAAAGAAATTCCTCCTCATCACAGTTCTAAAGGGAAGATCTGTTCCATGTAGCCAATGAAAAGCCAGGCATAACTTGGGCCCAGACAAGTGCCAATGGCTACATCTTTGATTTATAGAAAGTGATAGGAACCAAAAGAGAAGTTACTCAGGGTAAGAACAATCATTTTGAAGTAACAACAGTACAGTAAAAAACAACCTGAATCTCTCTGGATGTCATTGTGAATCACCCACGTACCATACAATTGTTGACCTCGTTTGCCACACAAAACAAATTCAGCAATAAATTCATACTTAATTGCATAATGATAAACAAATAAAATACCTTTAGGTTTTGTGATTATTGCACCTTCTGAGAATTGAGATTTCTAATCTGATCAAAGGTGAAACAAAGCTTCCTGTTTTTAAGAAGTCATCCTTACCTGTATTTGCAATTCTGGAGCTCAATAAGGACATGTTGGTCTTGCCTTCCTAAATCATTTACAACAACACTGAGGGCCTCTCCTGAATCTGTCTCAGTTGTGTATTCAATCAGCACCACGTAAGCCCCGGAATGCGGAACCCTCATTTGCAATTGTACGTTAACCTTAAAAATAGAGGAAATTCGTCATGATTCATTCAGCTACTTCATTGCTTTCCTATTTATCATATGATGCTTGGCATTATCAAATGGAAAAGATGGGCAGAAACTGGTGAAGGGGAAGTTTGCAAGGAAACCAATTTCGGATCAATGGCGAACAGAATTTGTCCCCCTAACGGACACACCAATTTATTATGAGCTGACTGCACTACCTTACAGATGATTCCATTATAACTAAGTTTTTGAAAAGGAAATATTTGTATGATCACAGGCATTGAGCAAAGAAGCAAGACCCATTTTGTGCTTAATAAGCCCTTACGGATTCAGAGTAACAATAACTTTATTTATATAGCACCTTTCGTACTTTAAGATGCAGCCTCAAAGTGCTTGACATAGATTGTAAAGGTAAGTCAATATAGACATAAAAACACAATACAAAATTAAAAATCATACTACTACTACTACTACGTCGACTCAGGCCTAGGAGGCCGGCATCGGGCACGATGACGGACTCTCCACTTCTCCCTCTCCCTCATCAGTGTGTTCAGTTCATCCACATTAGCCGCGCCGCTGTCTTAATCATAACACATACATTATATAGAATAAAATATAATCCAATACAGCAAATTATATATATGTAATCAACATCAACAGGCATTAAGTAATTGTATAAGTAGGCCAAATTTAAAAAGTAGGTTTTAATAAGTGTTTTGAAATGTTCCACAGAACTAGCCTGGTATATCTCGGTCGGTACAGTATTGCAGGTCTTTTGGTGCATAAGAGCAAAAGGCCACATCACCAGTTCTTATACACTTGGCTCTAGGAACACTAAGCAAACCAGTATTCGTGGATTAAAGGTTACGATTAGGGACGCAAGGGGATAACCACTCCAAGATAAATGGTGGAGCTAGATTATTCAGAGCCTTATATACAATTAAGAGTATTTTAAAATTGATCCTAAAGGACACAGGCAGCCAGTGTAATGATGCCAAAACTGGTGAAATGTGCTCAGATATTTTTAAAAATTAAGATTTTTGCTGCTGCATCTTATACCTTTCTTAGGCAGTCCTGACAAGAATGCATTATTCTAATCGGTGAAAAACAAGGGTGTGTATCAATTTCTCTGCATCTTGAGATGTTATAAGAAATGGGACTCTAGCAATGTTTCTTCAACGGAAGAATGCAGTCTTAATAATATGGTTAATATGTGACTTGAACTTCAGCTCAGGTTCATTAATATGCTTCGTGGAGCTGAACTTGAACTGGACTGGATCGATTGCTAGAATGAGACAGGTGCACCTGCGGCTGATTGATTGTGTGGTGAACCAACTGGGTCTCCTACGCACAGGACCTTTTTCTCGAGCGGTCCTTCAAGTGTGCATGCTTTCATCCCAGCATGTCTGGTTCACTGCTCCTGCACAGTAAATTGCCCAGCGTGTATCATGGCTAACACAACTCAGTAAAAACGTTTAGTATTTCTACTCCTTTGTTATTCTTGCTCTGCACATACATAACAGTACAACAGTAAAATAATATGATCATTCAGACTGCAAGTTATTTGGTGCTAGCTGAATTATGGCCTGGATATCCTTCTTTTGGAGACAGATTAAAGCAAGGACTTGTCAGGAGGATTTGAAAGATACTCAAGCAATATTTTGAGGACAGAGGGGTTCCCTCAGTGCCCTGGCTAAAATATTTTCCACAGTAGATAACAGTGAATCACAATATCTGGTCATTGTCAGTTTGCTCCAAGTGAGAGCTTGCTTCCCTTCCCACAGTGTGGCCACTTCAAGAGTACGTCAATGTCTGTCCTGAGGCTGTGAGTCCAGAATGAGGCATAAATCTTTTTGCTAATGATTGGTCATTAATCGTTACTAGAACAAAATGAGTAAAGGAAGATGAAGCATGAGGGTGAGAGGGTGAGGGGGAAGGGGTGAGGGGGAGAGGGGTGAGTGGGGATGGGGCGCAGGAGAGGGGTGAGTGGTGAAGGGGAGGGAGAGGGGGTGAGCGGGGAAGGGAAGGGTAAAGGGTGGAGGGGAGGAGGCAGGGAAGGAAAGGGGAGGGGTGAAGGGGTGGGAGGAGGGGGTTGAAGGGAGGGAGAACTTAGTGGCGGAGGAGCAATCACAGGAGAGAGATGTTTGCACTTGTTACCCTGTCAGTATGTTTTTCTTATACCAGATTGTTAATTTAATTAATTTTCCATAGATAACAGTTAACCAATAACTCCTATTCATAGTGCGATATCCACAAGAGCAACCATCAAAAAAAACACTGAAAAATTACAAGTATATAAATGATCATATAAAAATACAAACAAGCATACTAAAGTTAAGCTACAGGAGAAATAACGATTACACTGTCCAATCTGACATTCTCACTCCTAGTTTGTTTGCATTGCCACTTGATTTATTTTGTTTGGGATAGGCTTCTGCTGTACTCGAAAAGAAAAAAATCCAAACACAAGCATTAGTGCCTCTTCACTAGTATCCCATTCCATCATTTCGGTATTACACTGACCTGTTTATCATTAAGGACAACCATTGATGGATGCCTAGGAGTTGGCTGTATCACTCGACACTGGGTACGGAGGTAGTTCTCAGTGGCACACATTCCTTCAGTAGCCTGCAGCGAGGGAAGGCCATCCAGGGAAAGATGTCTGTACAACAAGCAACTGCAGAGAAAGGGGTCAATCATGTCACCCATTCCCACGCTCACTGGAAACTCTAATTCATCTTACTCTCAAAAAGCAAAGCAAAACCCCTCACAAATATTGCTACTCGGGGCAGTAGGGTAGAGTACCTGTTAGGGCAATGCTTTACAGCACCAGTAATTGGGGTTCAATTCCTGCCACCGTCTGTAAGAAATCTGAACTTTTTCCCCCATCAGAGCATGGTGTTCCTCTGGGTGCTCTGGCCTCATCCAGCATTCCAAAGACGTATCCGTTAGTAAGTTGTGGGCATGCTACGTTGACGCTAGAAGCGTGGTGCCACTTGCGGGCTGCCCTCGGACTGCGTTGGTCATTGAAACAAACAAGATATTTCAATGCGTGCTTCGATGTTCATGTGGCAAGTAAAGCTAATCTTAAAAATAAATCTTATAAAAGCGTATTGAGTACATTTGAAGGGACCTGATCTGCCGAGCTCCAAGTTGACCTGATCTTTTGCCTGCACGTGGACCGCATCCTTCCAAATTCACCATCCCATCCATGTACCTGTCCAAACTTCTCTTAAATGCTACAATTGAACCCGCATCTATTACTTCCGCTGTCAGCTCATTCCAGGCTCGCCCCACTCTCTCAGTAACGAGGTAGAATAACCCAGAACTTAATTAAAATCAAAACTTGCAGATGCTGGAAAACTGAAATTAAAAATGCAAATAGCTGGAAATGCTCGGGCAGTGGCTGTGGAAAGAGAAACAGTTAACTTTTCAGGCTGAACACCTTTCATTAATGCTGGGTCAATACTTATGCTAAACAAATAGATTGACTGATATTACTTAAACAGATCAAAGCTACAGTATATCCACTAATCTTTACACATAATTTTGATTAAACTGGAAAATAAAGGACTGAAGTCAAATTGTCAAACCCTTAATTGGCCTTGAGCTCCCAGGTATCCAGTTTCTATCAAGACACTGTGACATTGAGGATGTGCAAATGGATGAAATGACTTGTATCAATTGAACAAAACAATTCAATAAAATTTTCAAGTGTTATTAGATCAAAAATATAAAATATCATCCTTTTAAAACCTAACAACTTTACTATCATACGAACTTCTGACTGATGTCTTGATGGCTGACTGTATAGGTGCAGGGTTCTGTCACTTTGAGCTGAAGGATTGGTGCTTCATAGTAGGCACTGGGCAAGAGGACCAGGTAATCCTGCAAGATGAAGGAAAAATGCCTTGTGACATACAACAGCAGCATTTATTTTTCCACTTAAAATTTTAAAGATTAATGCTTGCCTTTTAAAAAAAATACTTTTCCTATTAGAATTGCAACACATGGTGTTCTTGGGTACACTGCATAATTGAAATATAACCAAGCTACACCAACCAGAGTACAATGAACCAAGGTATCACCTGATCAAACGGTAACAATTGTTGAGCAGAATCCCAGAAAATATGCAAAAACCTTTTGCAGACAGGGAGCGGAGAAGAGATTTAATCTAAATATGTACCATGCTAAACCCCGCTGTCTCACCACAAAGGAAGTTCAGACACTCTTAGTCCAGTATGAAAACCCATGAACAAAATTTCAACTTGAAGTTCCCAACCTTCGAAGGCTCCCAGTGCCTATTATCAATCCAAATATTTTGCCCTCTATTGCTCCTCAGATTTTAGCTTTGCCTTTTGTTTAGTCCATAACACAATCTTGCCAACAAAAAGAAACCTTTCATGAAGAGAACAGCCTTTCAAATTAATTCTGTTCATCTAGTTATTAACACAAATCTAAATGTTGGATTGCAACATGACTGGTCTGATTTTCACTAATCCCATGTCTCCTGGCTGATTTTTGCCTGGGGTGCTAATCTTGGATCTCACGGGAATGACCAGTAGGGGACACTGGATTCTTTACTGCTCTGCAATATTTCTCGTAAAATACAGGAGAAAAACAAAGATCTTACTTGAGGAAGCAAAGAGCTTATTTGGAAAAGATCCCAAATTCAAATTATAGACAGTGAAGATGAGAAGCAGCAGATTTTCCTTTTCTGATGTCAATTACTTCTCTTTGGAATCAAATAGGTTTAATAGAAGCAAACTAAGCAATGATTCAAACCTCTGTTGATGTGGACAAGAGCATATGCACTGCTCTTGTTCCTGAAGTCAATGATGAGCTCATTTGTTTTACTGTCACCTCCATTCAGGGCACCTATCAGTCCTTCCAGATGAGGCAACGCTTCATCTGCAAATCTGCTGGGGCCGTCTATCGTATCCGATGCTCCCAATGCGGCCTCCTCTACATAGTGAGACCCATCATAAATTGGGAAAATGCATCATCGAGCAACTCCCCTCCATCCACCACAAGCGGAATTTCCCAATGGCCAAATATTTCAATTCTGATTCCTCTTCCCATTCCAATATGTTGGTGCATGGCTTTCTCTTGTGCCAAGAGGAGGCAACCCTCAGAGTGGAGGAGCAACAGCTTGTATTCCGTCTGGGTAGCCTCCAACTTGATGGAATGAATATCGCTTTCTCCTGGTAAAAAATTCTCCCCCTCCCTTCCTCTACTCCCCACTTTGACTCTCACCTACCTATTACTTCCTCCTGGGTCCCCTTCTCCTTTCCTTTCTCCTAAGGTTCAGTCTCCTCTCCTATCAGATTCCTTCTTCTCCAGTCTTTGACCTTGCCCACCCTCCTGGCTTCACCTATCACCTTCCAGCTAGCCTCCATCCCCTCCCCCCACCTTTTTATTCCGTCATCTTCCCCCTTCCTGCTCAATCCTGAAGAAGGGCCTTAGCCCAAAACATTAACTGGTTGATCATTTTGATAGATGCTGCTTGACCTGTTGAGTTTATCCAGCATTTTGTGTGTTTCTTGAAAGAAAGGTTATCGTCATGACACAGTATCACTAAACTCTCTATCTTCTTCTGAGGTGACTGTAGATTTGAACCCCTTTCACAGCTAAAGCAGCATCTGAAACCAGATAGTCATTCAAGGAATTTCTGTAGTTAAATTTCATTTTAACAACTGAAAGTAGAATCAGATTTAAGATTGGGGCATTGAGCCAAACAGCAGTACAGATCAGATATTTTTCCAACTGGTAAATTGTAAGCAGGAAGATTTTCTTTGTACTTAACACCTAAAAGCTTTTGTTGAAAGGTTGAGTCAATATAAGATTTGCACCCTGAAAACTCTAAGCACTGGATTTGACTGCCAATATTTACATTGGCACAACAAATTCTGAGTGTTTGAGTTGTAACAGAAGCTGTAAGGAAATTAGTGCTAAGTATTTTACATCCTCTCTAAATAGCCAACAGGGATAAAGGAACATTTACTACAACCAACCACAAAGCAAATAAACAGTGAATTGCAAGCAGAGGGTCGACTGCCCAGATCTCTCCTGTAGCTCTGCGGATTTGGCAGACAGCTAAGACCACTGAAAGATGTTTGGTTGCCTCAAGACGTCAGTATTACTCTTTTCAAATGGGAACTTGGCTCTGAAGCTTCTTTGTAACCACTGCGGACAAGGAAGGGAAGCTTCTGGTCCAATTCTTACCATCCAAGAAAGGAGGGGCTGATCTGGCTCTCAGCAGAACAATGGGAGCTCACTTGTTGTTCATCAGTCCTCCCAAATCATCATTTTTTAAAAACTTTTTTTAACTCCTGCTGTTGCAGGAGTTAATGAGGCATATCGCATATGATGAACTGACCTGAATGGTGCTGATTTTCACACGAAAGAAGTGGTTTTGTGGAAAACAAACTTTAGACATTTATTGCAATCAGTATAAAAGTAGTGAAAGTTTAATGCAACTTTATAGGGTGCTGCTTAGTCTGTATCTGGAGTACTTGGTGCCATTCTGGCCTCTATGTTTAATATTAGTATATACCAGCATTGAGAGGCTGCGCAGAGAAGGTTCATCGTGTTGATTCCTGGGGTGAGGGAACTGATTCATGAAGAAAAGTTGAGCCGGTTGAGTCCACGCTCCTTTGAATTTAGAAGAATAAGAGGTGATCTTATTAAAATGCATAAGGGTCAACATCACAACTTGCCAGTTGGGGAAGGAAACCTCACTTCAGGATTACATTTTCCTAATTACTCGGGCAGTTCAATTACTTAATGTTAGGAAGAGTGATCCGAGGCTTCATTTAACAAATATTTTTTTAAAGAAGTTATGAGAAGGAAGGAGGGAGGAAGGCAGAGATACCATGGCTCATTATCCTCTCAGCATATTAATGGAACATGGGGGGGAAACCAGAAGAAACCTCACATCAGGATTGACCTTGGCTCCCTGACACCCTCCGATCATGCTGGATTGGAGAACCACTAAAATTTTTTTGAATGAGCAATTATATGCACTTTACTGGTTTAAGAAAGCTCTTTCAAAGCAGCTGGCAAATATATGGTGAAATCTGCTTCCTGCATCCATGGCTGAACTCATTCAAGCCAGAGAGTCTTCCTGTCTCAAAGAAACTAAATTGTCTACTACATCGAGTCCAGCAGCATTAACTAAATCCACTACAAAATGTTTCTTACCAAGAGGATGTCCTCCGCTTCGATGACCACTGACCACACACCAGGGTTGAGAACAAAAGGTTCCACAAACGTATTCTGTGGCACGGTGACAAAGGCTGGCTCGGCACTGGGAGCAAAGATGATCTGCTTAGTCTGTTCCGAACCTGGGCATCAATACACAGAAGGTAACATTATTTCTGGACTATAAATAGATAAATGTCATTCATTAACACTAACAAGACAAGCCAAAGATGAGATATGCTGGGATACATCATCAGTGATGTAACCTGGGGACATCAGGTGTTTCGGGTCTTTCAACATCAGACACCCTCACCCAGGTGACTAAGTCAAAGTTGACTAGGGCCTGTCTTCTGTCCCAGCAGCATTGGTCCAAGGTTCACACCTCTTGGTCCACAGCCGTCTGGAGGCTTACTCAGCAGCCAATTTTATACAAGGAGCGACTTAATAATATGGACCTTTTCCAGAGACCTAATAAATTTATCAATCAAATTGAATGATCCAACTTAAATCATAGAAGATATGAAGACGCCCACACCTCAACATTGGATAGGATGATCTCTGTATCAATGCTGTAGACAATTAACTTAGTTTCTGCACACTAGCAAAATATACAAAACTATTTCAGATTTCTGACATCTGCAGTAGGTTTCTGTTGGATTATTACTCTGGTTCAATGAGCCAGCATGACTGAGAGGCCCCTTGGGCCACTGTAGATTAGCCATCTATCAAGGGGGCTCTCAACCTTTTTTCTGGCCATGGACCTATACCATTAAACAAGGGGTCCATGGACCCAAGGTTGAGAACCCCTGACCTATTGTAAAAGTCCAATAATCCAGCACTCTTGGTGAAATGCTTTCCTTCTTCATTACCCAGCTCAAAGCCCATACTAACTACTAATCTTCAGTGAAGATGACTTCACAACATCAATGCTAATTTAAAATTTTTCTGTATGAACAAGTGTTCACTTTTCTTCCTTTCAAGTTTTTTTTTAAACTGGATGTGTATGTCATTGGAGAAACTGGCTTTTAACATCCATCGATCTATGGCTTTGTCCCTGCTCAGCCCTTTCAGAAAGAAGTGAAGACTAAACTCATGACTGTGGGTTTGGAGGCACATGAATGTTTACAAGGATGTTGCCGGGACTTGAGAAACTGAGTTACAGAGAAAGGTTGAAGAGGTTAGGACTTTATTCCCTGGAGCGTAGAAGAATGAAGGGAGATTTGATAGAGGAATATAAAATTATGGTGGGTATAGATAGAGTGAATGCAAGCAGGCTTTTTCCACTGAGGCAAGGAGAGAAAAAAACCAGAGGACATGGGTTAAGGGTGAAGGGGGAAGAGTTTAAAGGGAACATTAGGAGGGTCTTCTTCACACAGAAAGTGGTGGGAGTGTGGCTCACTTTTGACATTTAAGAAAAACTTGGACGGGTACATGGATGGGAGATGTATGGAGGGAAATGGTCCAGGTGCAGGCCAATGGGACTAGGCAGAAAAAATGGTTCGGCACAGCCAAGAAGGGCCAAAAGGCCTGTATCTGTGCTGTATTGTTCTATGGTTCCATGGTTCTATGAAGAACACAGTGAGCAAAGATGGTTGACTTCCTCCACTGGATATTAGTAAACACAGTAGTGTAGTGGTTAACACAATGCTTTACAGTACAGGCGACCTGGGTTCAACTCCCGCTGCTGCCTGTGTGGGTTTCCTCTGGGTGCTCCGGTTTCCTTCCACAGTCCAAAGAAAAATTGTCCCATGATTAGGTTAGGATTAAATCAGGGGGTTGCTAGCTGGCGCGGCTCAAAGGGCCTGTTCTGCTAACAATAATAAACCAAAATTACTTTCTGCTACTAATTCTAAAATTTTACTTCAAAACTATTTATCCTCCAAATGCTTTGATGAGATTTGAACCATAGATCATTTGTTCACATCCCCATATAGATGTACAATTAATTTTAAGGATCTGACTGTAAGTTGTACCCATTGCAATTTATTTTAAAGGCTGAGGCTTACTGACACACCTTGGGCCAAGGTAAGTGCCTTTACCCGATGATTGTGAACAGGGCAATCTCTGAAACCTTTCCAAACTAATAACAATTGGATGAGATGCAGTGTGGTTTTTAAAAAAAACTTGAACTAGGATGTAGACTATGGACATCCACTAAAGGAATAGATACTCCCATTGATCTAGATTCAGATTTATTCTGACCCAAAGGAACTGGACAGTCAACTCTCTGCCCAATTTTATCATTGAAGATCCTAAGACAAGTGATCACTGTGGTCCACTCTGGATGTGTCCATGCTTTCAATATTTTGTTTTTATCTCTGTGACCAGTATTCACATGTGATTTCACTAGAATACCAAACAGTTTAAAAACAAGCCTTTTTAGCTTTTTGATCTGAATACTGACAATTACAATATACTACTTCATGGAACTACAACAAAATAAAGTGAATGCCAGTCTGAAGGTGGCCACATTGTTGTTGGTTGACCAAAAGGTTTGTTTGTCAAAGGATTTTAAGAAGGTTTGTCAAGAAAGAGTGCAAGTGGGGAGCAAGATTTTCAGATTTGAGGTGACCAGGCAACCAAGAGTGGGACAGCCTGAGAAGGTATCCCAGGAAAGTAAACCACTGTGGAATGATTCAAGAAGGACGGCATGGTAGCACAGAGGTTAGCACAACACTGTACAGTGCCAGAGACCCGGGTTCAATTCTCGCTGCTGCCTGTAAGGAGTTTGTGCGTTCTCCCCGTGACCGTGTGGGTTTCCTCTGGGTGCTCCAGTTTCCTCCCACAGTCCAAAGACGTATCGGTTGGTAGGTAAGTTGGTCATTATAAACTGTCCCATGATTAGGCTAGGATTAAATGGGGGGGGGGGGGCGTGGCACAAAGGGCCGGAAAGGCCTGTTCTGTGCTGTACCACAATAACAGTGTAAGAATTTGAAACTTGAGGCACTGGGGAGCGAGCATGAGGTGAGGAATGAGCAGGACCTGGTGATGGGGAAAATTTAAAAACAACCCTATCTTTAAGTGGTAAAAGATAGGATGAAAGCTAATATGTGGTCCAACATTCTCTCATACTTTCTTCAAACCAAGGAGGCTCTTCGGCCCATCAACTCTATGCTGGCTTTCAAAGTCTCAACCTGTACTAATGTTATGTTTATTTTATTGTGTAAGTTATGGATAACTTAAGGTTATGTAATTAATGTTTGTCACGTCTGTTACATTTTGAGCTGCTGTCCCCATTTATCTTCCCTGTGACCTACTCTCTCTCATATGCTCACCAATCCCCTCATTCCCCAACCAGACAGCTCCTCTAGGAGGCATTTTACTGCGACCAATTAACATTCCAACCCACGTCTTCCAGATGCTAGAAGAAACACAACATCCAGTAGAAACCAATATGGTCATAGAAAGAACATGCAAATCCATACCCACAGCACCCAAGATCTGACTGAACTGGGGGCCTTGGGGTACTGTTAGGCAAAATGCACCACCCTGAGTGCTTAGATTATTTTTAGAACTATGGGGTAAATAATAGAAGGTATGTGTGGATTGTTACTTCATCTCAATCAGCCACAGAGTGAATGGTTATCCCCAATGCAAAACTGCTGAATGAGTACAGCTGAAGGTAGCAGAGATGGCTTCAAATCCACAACACAATACATTAATGTCTCCTTCAGGATTAAATAGAGGGAGTAGAGGGAACGAAGGATCCAATATAATTTTTTGGGATACAAATAAGCATCCAGTACCATTACTGAAGGATGAAAGGGACAAGGAGGGCTTGTGGGAGGTTACATTAGCAATGATTGTGGGGGGCAAAGATCTCAGGAATGAATAATGACCCATCGGTGACATTCTAAACTCAGATGGGTCCATTGCAGAACAGGAACCACACATAACTATCACCACAAAGAAAGCACGACAGTGCCTCTACCCTCTTAGAGGTTTGTGAAGATTCAGCATTTCTTTAAACTGCCACCTTCTTTAAACGGCCAGCATTTACGTGGCTAAAATCTTACCTGTTCTTTGTCCCTGATAAGCTGCAACTTTGCCAAACACTGTGGCAGATCCTGCATTAATATACCTCAAGATGAAACGAAACAAATAAAGCTGCGAATCCATCACATGCATCGTTATTTTGACTCTATTCTGCAAAAATGAAAAGGAATTTGACAATGGTACATAGGTGTGACTAGGGCCACAACCAGCAAAGGAGACTCGTTCATCTCCATGTAATCGATGCAAGGTCTCACTTCCCTTGAAAGAAGCATCCACCTGCAAAGTACGTTAGCCTTGTCCACACCAACAAGCAACACCGAATAAATAAAGATGGGAGTGGATCCCTAGACTTACAGAACAAAAGGGTGAATTACCAGCAAAGACATTTAAGGAGAATTTAAAAGGTCAGATAGCCACTTACAGTTCCCACAAGCATCAACATTTACTTCGCTGACCATGACCATTCCTTTCACATCAGTGGCTCCACGGTTCACGAAGCGGAAGACAATGCGAAACAGGTCAGGGGAGGTCACATTCACAGCCACAACTACCTTAGGCTAGAGGAGAGAGAAGCTGATGGGAGGGATAATCATTCCAGCACCTCACCGTGCAACAATTCTAACAGCCAGCAGCCCAACTAGACTAAGCATGCTTCAAACTAAACGTGCAAACATATCTTCAGCTGAGAGGCAATATCACTGTAAAATACAACTACTTGGATCAAATTCAAGCATTGTAAATGTATCACAAATATTTGTATACATATCTATTTTATATATATACACACACACACACACACACACACACATATATGTATGTGTATTTATATATATATATATATATATATGTATATACACACACACACACTCAAATACTCACATATACATATCTATCAATGGTATTGAAAAATATTCACTCGCAAAAATATTCCCCAAAATTTGAACTAATCTCATTGAAAGCATTTTATTCCACAAATATTGACATTTCATTTAAATATTGTGGCTATTATACTGTCCTCAAAGGCACATGCATCGCTCTCCAATCTCTTTTCCATCTCCCTCTTTACAGCTATACACGGACCATAACAGGAATCCAAAGTTACGAATCTGTGACCAAATTAGGATTGGGATATAAAAACATGCAACATGAATATGTCACTTTCCATTTGCACCAAATAATTTGCATTGAAATACTTTGGTGGTGTTTATGTGTGTATTGGTGCTGAGTGATCTATTGACTTTTTGTGCAGTCCCAGCATCTAACACTTCCACAGCACAGAAGGTGTTGAATAAAAAAAAATACACAACAACTTCACTGATTTAACCTTTCCCCATCAAGGTCTCAGTGCCCTCAATAATTCTATTTCTTGATGTTCTAACAATTAAATACTTTGAATGACAATTAGTTGTTAATAGCTGATGAGAGATAATCATATCCAATAAAAATATTATAAACTGGTTACTTATTAATGAATGTTCAATCTTCCTATCCCAGTAAAGATTGACAAATAATTTATTGGAGTTTTCACTCCTTCGCTATTTGTAGATTACCAGAACATGATTCCACTGGCACTGGGAATTTTTCAGTACCTTGTCTCTAATGAACACAGGTACAATGAATGCTGCCAAACAACTTGCTCTAATGAACACAGGTACAATGAGTGCTGGCAAGCAACTTGCTCTTTGGTTGTCTTCATAAGATACTCACATTTTGGAGAGCTTGATCAGGAGTGGAATCTTCCCCTTGCTAACTTAGGAGTACTAAAACTAACTAGAAACTGCCTAACTCATGACCAACTGAGGTTCGAGTCTGAGGCCTTCTGGTAAAAAGTAGGCAACAATTTCCCTCTTTAAGCCACTGAAGGAGCCCAAAACCTGTTTTCATTGGACAAGCTGGCTCTTCTCTGGTGTTTCAGCATAAACATCTCCATGTCTGATTTTTTCCCACTGTTTTGGGTTGTGAAGAAGCCAAGACATGACTGAAGTTTTGAGCCACATTTACCCACTGAAATGTCCCATGTGAAACTGCAACCATTCTCCATGAGTTGTCAGAGAAATTAAACCATAAACTGTTTGAAAAAGGTGTCCCAGAAACAAAACAGGGCAAAGAGCTAACTGATCAAACTCAAATTCACTTCCTCATGAAGTGATCCTGTCACTTACCTGAATTGGAGACATCTGTGCATAACCTCGCCAGCTGAAGGTTTCAAACTCAAGTGGATTAAAGCCAAAACGAACAGCCCTCCCTTCAGGAGTTGTACCATCCTCGATCTCAAACCGAAGATGATGTAGATCAGGGAAGTAGTGATCTGGCTTTGCTCTTTAAAGGAAAAAAAGCAATAGAAGAGACTGCCACCAAAGATTTATTAACGACACAGTCCGGCAACATAGATTTGAGTCAATCCAAGTAGTAATTATTGTTTCACTGTTTCTTTTAGCTATTTCATTGCATATTTATTTTCTTCTCAGATATAGATATAAACAAATGGTAGGTAAATAGATAACTACCCAAGGAACTCTCAAATAGTATGGATCAATTAACAGCAATACTACAATGAAGACAAAAACAGTGAATCACAAAGATAACTTCCTGGTAAACAAATTCCATCCTCACCCCTCCCCCACTTCCTCTATTCCCCACTCTGACCTTTTACTTCTTCTCATCAGCCTATCACTTCCCCCTGGTTCCTCTCCTCCCTCCCTTTCTCCTATGGTCCACTCTCCTCTATCAGATTCTTTACTTCTCCAACCCTTGACCTTTTCCCACCCATCTGGCTTCACCTATCACCTTTCCCCTCCCTCCACCTTTTTATTCTGGCATCTTCTCCCCTCCTTCTCTGTCCTGAAGATGGTTCATGGTCTGAAACATTGACTGTTTATTCTTTTCCATAGATACTGTCTGACCTGCTGACTTCCTCCAGTTGCCAAACACAGTCAAGACCCATTTTCACTTGATGTAGCAGGATACCCAATGTAATAAAAAGAAATTTGTGAAATACAACACAGCCAGGAAGAGTGAGAGAGGCCAAGCAAATTAACTCTCCGAGGCTTTTGAATATATGGTTCAAATAATGTCAACTTGCATGTATTTGCTGCACTTACTTGATGTTAGAAGGATGACCTAATCACAGTTTTAATAAGGAAATTTTAAAATAAGAGGTAGAATCTATATTAAAAGAAGATGGGGGCACAATTTCAAAATTAGTGCTGAAGCACGATTTGAATAGTCAGTATTGTTGCCCAGAGTCAGACGGTGAGACTGACTTTCTAAGTAGAAACTGAGGACATGAAGGTTGAAGGCAAGGCCACCAATAGTGGTTGCATGCAGCTCCAGGTGCTAGAGGAATGGAAACAGTTCAGTTCAGTGAGATACCAGGGCAGCAACAGCCAATGTTCAGGAAAACTAAACTAAAATGAATGCTCTTGCAGAAAATTAAAAGTCAGTGTGGATCTATTATACCCAAATTCTCATTTCAACCTCTTTCACATCCTCAGTCTGAATGACTAGATCAATGCCAGGATATCAAGCAGTGGCTAATCCCATGGTGATCCTGCAGAGACAGCAGGATGTGATTTAAAATGCCAACAGATAGAATGGGGGAGACAAAAAGCACTCTATGCAACAATAAAGGTGACAGGCTGGCCAGAGGATAGGGATTGGAGAATAATTATTTTTCGAGTTCAAGTCTCGTAGGCAGCCGTTGATCCCAGGAGATCATGGGTTTGCACATCTGATGGATTGCATCCTCTCCAGGGTGCAAGCCTGGGTGGGACGATTTGAAGAACCAGCTGTTGCCCATGCAGTGGGCTCCCCGTCTCCATGTCACTGATGTATCCAAGGGAAGGGCAAGCGCTGATACAGTTTGGCACCAGTGTCATTGCAGAGGTTGCCAGAGTGAAGTTCTAAACAACATCAAAATGTCTTAGGGACCCCGGTTCCGGATTTCTTCCTCGGGGTTTACTACTGAAGCCTTTCCCATGGGTGAGTTTGTCCGCAAGGCAGAGGAGGTTTAAAATCAGAGTTTTCTTTCTCTAGGCAAGCTGCCATCCAACGCTGACGAGACCCACCTGCCCGAATTTTTCCAGCAGGAAAATATTATGCAATCACTGATTATTCATTTAGAGGAAGACTGCGTCACAATTTCTAACGCAACTTAACCAGTTCCTTGGTAATGGCCTTTCTTAAAGAAAACTCTGAAGATTATTGATTCAGGGATCCAGTAACCACCCTATCCTGTCACCTATGAATGTTCCTGAATCTGTAATAGCCCATTTAAGGCACAAATCCAACAGTTTCTAACTAATAATACTGCGAATGAATACCGAAAGGGGAAAACTCAAACAGAAGGGCACTGAACTGGAGGCTTACTGGTTGCATGTGCGCCCTTCGATATTCTGTCTGCAATGGCAACTCCCCGACAGCTCATCACACATCAAGCTACCCACAGAGCCTCCTATATCACATTGGCAACCTGTAGGCAAAGAGCATCCAAAACAAAACAAAAACATGAAGAGTTGACAGTAACAACAAAATCAAGGCACCATCTAAGAACCAACTTCATCACTAAGCAACTTGCATTAATTGATGAATGAACTGATTACCAAAGATGAGACTATACTCTGTGGCGACTTTATTAGGTACACCTGACTAGTTAAGAATGCAAATTCATCTGTAAGCCACATTTTTAAATGAGTTGGTGAGCTATCTGATGTCAAGCTGGCATTTCTCTGTTTGGTTTAACACTACCTCTCAGACCTTGAGCTGAAGTACTTCATGCCTTGAATTTCTTTCTCCCATCAACAAATAAAGTAACTTTACATTCCAGGGATGTGCAAAGGTAACTATTTGCCATGGGGTATTCACACTGATCTAAAGTATTTCCATTTCAGTTCCTTTGCTAACACCAGTGAGAAACAATTGGATGATTTGGTTGAAGAGATTAGTTTCCGCATGAATTCCACTCTGAGACCAGGTGCTGATTGGAGTCTTAGGGGACAGAAACAGGCCTTTCAGCTCAAATCACCCTGGCCAAACCAAACGTTAATTTGCCCGTGTTAGGCCCATATCCCTGCAAACCTACTCTGTCCATGAACCTGTCAGAATTTTTTATAATTCTGGTTCTGCCTGTGGCCACCCTTGCTTACCCCTGCCCTCTCAGTTACTCCTGCTCAGATGTTTGCATCATATGTACAGTTTAAAAACAGTCCAGGCATCCCTAGGAGAGGTCACCAGCCTTACAATGACCAGTGGCCTCTACCTGTCACTTTGGTCAGACCAACTGGCCAGAGACTCATGATTGAGTGTTTGGTTAGGTTGAGAAAGTATTCAAAAAACACGAGATCTTGGGCTTTATAAATGGAGGCATGGAATACCAGATCAAGGAAGTCACAATCAACCTTGTAAAACACTGCTCTATCCACAGCCAGAGGACCTGAGTCCATTCTCTGGTACTGCACATTGGGGTAAACATGAAGCCTTTGGGGAAAACATTAACATTAATTAATGTTAATGATCTGGCTGACAGAGCTGATGGCTTTGTGGCCAACTTTTGTAGATGATACAGCGATAAGGCAAGTACCGTTGAGGAAGCAGGGAGTCGGTAGATTAGGAATCGGGCAATGACAGGTAGAAAAGGAATACAGTGTAGCAAAATGAATGGTCATGCACTTTGATAGAAGGAATAAGGCATAGGCTACTTTTTAAATAGGGAACAAATTCAGAAATCGCAGGTGCAAAGGGACTTGTAAGTCCTAGTCTAGTGCAGGATTCCTTAAAAATTAACTTGCAGGTTGAGTCAGTAGCAAGGAAGATATATGCAATCTTGACAATCATGTCAAAATTTCTGGAATATAATAGAATGGATGTAATGCTGAAACTTAATAATGTACTTGTCAGACCACACTCAGAGTATTCTAAGCAGTTCTGAGCCTGATATCTAAGAAAGGATGCGCTGGCATTTGGAGAGGGTCCAGAGGAGATTTACGAGAACGATCCTGGGAATAAAAGAATTAACATACGAGGGGTGATTGATAAGTTCGTGGCCTAAGGTAGAAGGAGTCAATTTTAGAAAACCTAGCACATTTACTTTTCAACATAGTCCCCTCCCAGATTTACACACTTAGTCCAGCGGTCGTGGAGCATACGGATCTTGGACCTCCAGAAAGTGTCCACAGATGGGTGATTGATAAGTTTGTGGCCTAAGGTAGAAGGCGATGAGTTATACAGCTCTCGTTACATGCACGTGCAGTTCAGCTCTTTGAGTGATTATGCAGAAAGTTTGAAGTTAATGACTCATCTCCTTCTACCTTAAGCCACGAGCTTATCAATCACCCCCGATGAGTTATTAACTTCAAACTTTCTGCATAATCACTCAAAGAGTTGAACTGCACGTGCATGTAACGAGAGCTGGATAACTCATCTCCTTCTACTTTAGGCCATGAACTTATCAATCACCCTTGCTGTGTGCAATTATAAGAGGGGACTATGTTGAAAAATAAATGTGCTAGATTTTTAAAAACTGACTCCTTCTACCTTAGGCCACAAACTTATCAATTGCCTCTCGTATGTGGAGCATATGATTGTTCTGGACCTGTATTTGCTGGAGTTTAGAAGAATAAGGGGAGGTGGGACTCCCATTGAAAGCTCTCAAATATTGAAAGGGCTAGATAGAGTGACGTGCAGAGGATGGAGAGTGGGGGAGTCTAGGCCTAGAGGGCACAGCCTCAGAACAGAGATGAGGAAGAATTTCTTTAGGCAGAGGGTGGTAGAATTCTTTACCACAGACAGCTGTGGGGGCCAAGTCATTGGGTACATTGAAAGCACAGATTGATAGGTTCTTGATTAGTAAGAGCATCAAAGGTTATGGGGAGAAAGGAGGAGGATGGAGTTGACAGAGATAATAAATTAGTCATGCTGGAATGGTTGAGCAAAGGTAATGGGCCAAATAGCCTAATTCTGGTCCAATGTATCTAATAAAGTGGCCACTGAGCATATACTCATGTATCATAAACTTTAAAGAGATCCTGTCAGGCTGTGTAACAGGCAAACTCACCTTGGCATCCTAAGTAATTCCTGTTGCTGAGGTTATAGTATCCTGCTTTACAAGCTTTACAATGTCGCGTGCAGACATTAGGCTTACAGTAACACTGGCCATCATTCTGCAAAGCAAAGCAGCAACATTACAGAGAGCATCAGGAAATAAAACTTTACACTTTGATGGCCAATATCTTCAATTGTAACATTAAAAGACAGAGCTTGTAGCACCAGTACTGTGACAATACAGTTCTCCAGGAATAGAGATAGAGAGAAAGAGAGAGGGAGAGAGAGAGAGAAAGCTAGAGAAAGAGAGAGAGAGAGAGATAGTGATAGAGAGATAGAGAGAGAGAGAGAGAGAGAGAGAGAGAGAGATAGATAGAGAGAGATAGAGAGATAGAGAGAGAGATAGAGAGATAGAGAGAGAGATAGAGAGATAGAGATAGAGATAGAGAGAGTGAGTGAGAGAGAGAGAGAGAGAGAGAGAGAGAGAAGCAGAGAAAATGAGGCAGAGAGACTAGGTGACCAAGAAAGAGAGAATGAGCTTCCAAATAATAGCCTACATTTTGAGAAGATTGACGAAGACAAAGTTCATGAAGTATGAACAATCATATGCAATGATTTCTGAAGCTCAGCAAAGTGCACATGTAGCTTTCAACCAACCTGCAAGCACTCTGCAACAGCATTTAATGTACCTTCAATGTGGCACTGACAGCCTGAAAATTAATGCACATGAAAACAGTCAGTAAAAGTCATTAGCACCATTCTACTAAGAAATTATTTAAAGTCCCTGCATTTTTAAGATTCTAGCCACAAATTAATTCAGGTGGTAAAATCTGTACAATAATGAACGAACGTCAACACAAAAATTCCACAAAACTGTTGCTGCTGGGAGATACAAAGAAATCTCTTACTGGAGCACCCCCAAGGGTTTTCTGGTGACAGATTCCAAAAAAGAGGCTTGCATTTATCACAGGCAGAACCTTCAACGTTTCTCCGACATTGACAGGAATCCTTGAAGGGAAAGAAAAGAGAAACATAACTAGTCAGTTATATCCCCTTCAGCAAATGTCATCCTAGCACATCATGTTTTGTTCTGCCCTTCACACTAGAAAAGGCCCAGAGTGACTCAAGTAGCAGCAGTACTATTAATGGATATGATTAAATATTCCCATTTCAGCCTGATACAGCTAAAAAGCACAACTGCTTCCAAGGTCAGTACAGTCAACAAAGATGTCTTATTGCGCTTAAACGAACTATCGCTGCTTAAAACGGACAGAAACACCACCAATTGTGTGTCCTTTGTTTCACAGAATCCTGTTTAACCCCTCCCCTACCGAATGCAGCGATTCAGATTGACGGGTTCACTATATACCGTCAGGATAGATCTATAGAGGTGGAGGAGTATGCCTCATGATCAACTCTTCTTGGTGCACGAATATATCAGTGCTGTCCCAATTCTGCTCACCAGACATGGAATATCTAGCAGTTAGGTGCCGCCCTTTTTACCTACCACGGGAATTCTCCTGGTCATTTTGGTAGCAGTTTACATTCCACCTCAGGCCAATGTCAGTCAGGCTTTAGATGATCTGAGCAATGGGATCAACATGCATGAAACAGCGCACCCTAATGCCTTCACCATCGTTTTGGGGGATTTTAACCAGGCCAGTCTGAAAAAAAATCACTAGGCAATTACCATCAACAGATCAGTTGCAATACCAGAGGAAACAACATACCGGACCATTGCTACACCACCATCAAGAATGCCTACCATGCTATTCCACGCCCTCAGTTCAGGAAGTCTGATCACCTGGCTGTACTTCTACTCCCTAGGTATAGGCAGAGACTGAAGTCTGCAGCACCAGCAGTGAGGACCAAGAAGATATGGACAAGGGAAGCACAGGGGTGCCTACAGGACTGCTTTGAATTGGTGGACTGAACTGTATTCAGGGATTCATCTTTGAACCTGGATGAGTATGCTGCAGTTGTTACCAATTTCATTAAAACCTGTGTGGATGAGTGTGTGCCTACAAAGACTTGCTGTACATTCCCAAACCAAAAGCCGTGGATGAACCAGGAGGTACGTCATCTGCCTAAGGTTAGATCTGTGGCATTCAAGTCTGGCGACCCAGACCTGTACCAAAAAACCAGGTATGATTTGCGAAGGGCTACTTCAAGGGCGAAGAGACAATTTCGGACGAGGTTGGAGGTGACATCGAATGCACGGCAACTCTGGCGAGGTTTGCAAGACATTGCTTCCTACAAAGCGAAACCCAACAGCACGAATGGCTGCGATACTTCACGACCAGATGAACTCAATGCCTTCTATGCACGCTTTGAAAGGGAGAACACAACTACAGCTGTGAAGAACCCTGCTGCACCTGTTGACTCCGTGATCTCTGCCTCAGAGGCTGATGTCAGACTATCTTTAAAGAGATTGAACCCTCGCAAGGCGGAAGGTCCAGAAGGAGTACCTGGTATGGCTAGCGGGAGATTCAAGGACATTTTCAACCTCTCACTGCCACGGGCAGAAGTTCCCATTTACTTCAAAAAGGCAACAATTATACCAGTGTCTAAGAAGAATAATGTGAGCTGCCTTAATGACCATCGCCGATAGCACTCATATCGACAGCGATGAAATGCTTTGGGAGGTTGGTCATGACTAGACTAAACTCCTGCCTCAGCAAGGACCTGGACCCATTGCAATTTGCCTATCGCCACAATTGGCTGACGGCAGATGCAATCTCAATTGCTCTCCACACGGCTTTAGACCACCTGGACAACACAAACACCTATGTCAGAGTGCTGTTCATCGACTGTAGCTTAGCACTTAATACCATCATTCCCACAATCCTGATTGAGAAGTTGCAGAACCTGGGCCTCTGTACCTCCCTCTGCAATTGGATCCTCGACTTCATAACTGGAAGACCACAATCTGTGTGGATTGGTGATAACATATCCTCCTCACTGACGATCAACACTGGCGCACCTCAGGGGTGTGTGCTTAGCCCACTGCTCTGCCCTCTATATACACATGACTGTGTGGCTAGACATAGCTCAAATACCATCTATAAACTTGCTGACGATACAACCATTGTTGGTACAATCTGAGGTGGTGATGACAGGGCGTACAGGAGTGAGATATGCCAACTAGTGGAGTGGTGCCACAGCAACAACCTGGCACTCAACATCAGGAAGATGAAAGAGCTGATTGTGGACTTCAGGAAGAGTAAGACAAAGGAACACATACCAATCCTCATAGAGGGATCAGAAGTGGAGAGAGTGAGCAGTTTCAAGTTCCTGGGTGTCAAGATCTCTGAGTATCTAACCTGGTCCTAACATATTGATGTAGTTATAAAGAAGGCAAGACAGCAGCTATACTTTATTAGGAGTTTGAAGAGATTTGGCATGTCAACAAATACACTCAAAAACTTCTACAGCTCCATCTTGGGTACTAGCCTACAAAGTACCCGGGACATCTTTAGGGAGCAATGTCTCAGAAAGGCAGCATCCATTATTAAGGACCTCCAGCACCCAGGGCATGCCCTTTTCTCACTGTTACCATCAGGTAGGAGGTACAGAAGCCTGAAGGCACACACTCAGCAATTCAGGAACAACTTCTTCCCATCTGCCATTGGTTTCCTAAATGGACAATAAATCCTTGGACTCTACCTCACTCTTTTTTTAATATACAGCATTTCTGATTTTTGCACGTTTTTAATCTATTCAATATATCTATACTGTAATTGATTCACTTGTTTATGTATTATGTTTTATTTTATTTATTATTATTTTTTTCCCTCTCTGCTAGATTGAACTGCTGCTGCTAAGTTAACAAATTGCACGTCACATGCCGGTGATATTAAACCTGATTCTGAGTGTCAGTTATCAGCAAGTGTGGGAGTCCCACATAAATTCAGAACCTCCACAGTGGAATTGCTACTTTGATTACAAGGTCCAAGTATATAATAATTCAGATTGGATACGGATGCTTTGTTGCACTGGCTACTGATGTTGCGAATTTGAATTGATTTCTGGATTCTAAGCCCCAAAGTAAAATTTCATTTCTTTTGCTTACTTGGATGTCACAACAGGTTGTTGATAAAAACTACCACAAAAAAGCAGCTATTTCCTGTTCTTGTTTCCCTGATAATAGTGATTTAAATTTATATAGTATTGTTAACACAGTCAAGCCTTGCAAGTTCCTTTACAGGAGCATGCACCCATGATCAAATTGAAAATGGTGAGGCAGCTCTGAGGTATTAACTGGCATATTCCTGCTTCTATTTTATTCTTTGTGTTCATTATCAAATTAAGTTTGACATGGAGCCCATATAGCCAAATATTCCAACAGATGACCAGCAGGTTGCTCAAATGGACAAGTTTTAAGAAAAACAAAATCCTGCTGGAAACTGAAATATAGACAGTTTGTGCTCAAACTATGCTCACAGCAGTTTCAGATGAAGCTGAGATGGAGATGGATCAGCCATGATAAAATGGTGGAGCAGACTCGATGGGCCAAATGGCCTGATTCTGCTTCTATATCTTAATGGTCTTCTGAAGAGTATGGGCCTCAAATTATAGTTCAGTTTCTCTCTCCACAGATGCTGCAGTAAGCATTTGCAGCATTTTCTGTCTTTATTTTAGGCTTTAAGAAGGATCTTAAAGGAGGACAAGGAGAATGGAAATAACATTTCCCCAATATTCCCCAATGTCAATATACATTTCCCATTCAGAACTACATGATTCACAGCAGCTTTTCACACACAGAGGGAAGGATTGCAATCTTGGTGTGAACACCTCATCCATAATGGAAAGAAATGCTTTCCATCTCTTTAGTCATGAGAAGTCAGTTCTATTGTCTCCACCTACGAGTCTGTAATGCTGCTGCAAGCAAATTTTTATTGTGCCCTTTCTCACCATACTTGGGCATCTGACAGTCAACATGATTTGAACTCGGACCTTTTAAACTCAAGAACAAATAGCATAATCCATTCAATAAATAGCATTTAAATATGCTCAATAATAATTACTGGCTCACAACTTATCCATATCCCTTTTTGACAGTCTAGGTAAGGTTGAGATGTAAAGAGATTATGAAAAACAGGGCTTCTTGCTTTATGCAGTTTTTGTTGGTATTTCAGATTTCCAGCATCTGCAGTTAGTTATGCTTATCCACTGCCCAAAAGAGATTCATTGGGTTCAGGTTGTACTTTTTGTTGGAAGACCTGGGTTCCGGTTGGATTGGATTTTGCTACACTGGCTCAGCAAGACTGGTTTAACATGGTTGATATTGATGTATTTAAGGTGGTGGCTCAGTATGGTCGGAAGAAGATTATTTAGTTTGGATCTGGCTTTGGTTTGATTGGGTTGCGTTTACCACCTTAGCAGTCCACAAACTAACAGAGAGGAGCCAAGTAACCAAAAGCACAGTTTATAAAGACAAGGTATCCTGCAAATACTAAAATTCTTCAGAAGCACACACAAAATGCTGGAGGAAGTCAGCAAGTGAGGCATCAATGGAGGGCAACAAGCGTCGACTGAGACCCTACATCAGGATTCCAGAACTATTTATTCCCCCTCCGTAGAGGCTGCCTGACTTGCTGAGTTCCTCCAGCATCTGGTGTGAGAAAGGCCTATTTTACCAGAATATTTTCTGAAACTTTAAACCCCTCCAATTGATTCTGCTTTATAGATTAAGATCCTCGTTGCTGCACAGAAGGAAAATGAAAACCCAAATGTCACAAAAGAGAAGATTCAGTGCCTCAGCACGAAGAGGAGGAAGGTTTCCTTCATGAGCAATCCACCAATGATAGTGTAAAATTAGATTTATCAAGGTATTTCAACAAGACCTGCTCCAGCTGTGAGGATTAGTATTGAAAGGAAATCCTTCCTAATGTATTAACAATGCAATTAAAGTACAGCATCTGTTCATCTTCCCCATTTACCCTCGTGATCTAAAGGTCATCGTTTAAGGGGATCCATTTGTTTAGTTGCAGTTAAGTACCGTACTGTGCAAAAATTTTAGGCACCCTAGATGTTTTATGTGGTTTCAGATGGTTGGGCCTCTATGGAGCCCTGATCTCAACATCACTGAGGCAGTCTGGGATTACCTAGAGAGACAGAAGCAAGCGAGACAGCCAATACCTGTAGAAGAACTGTGGCAAGTTCTCCAAGACGCTTGGAACTACTGTACCTACCAGCTGATTTTCTTATAGAACTGCACTACAGAATAGATGAGATTTTAAAATCAAAGGGTGGTCACACCAAATACTGATTTGATTTTAGCTTTGGTTTTTACTGTTTACTGCTCTTCATAGTAATTTTTTTTGGTCTTTAGAATCTTTCCATTTCATTATGTTGAAAGCATCTTTGCTTTACAGAATTTTTTTACATGTGCCTAAGAGTGTTGCACAGTGCTGTACATAAGTTTAACATACTGCAATACGTGTTACTCACATCATTGGTGGAGAGAGATGTAGAGCCAGCTGGATCACAGGAAGCCACTACAAATAAAAATCAGAATACAGTAAGGTACTGGGATAATGCTTGTTGAGCTGATAGTTTTGCGTTACCAAGCACAGTGTTTACACCACTGGATTTGAGCCTCTTGTAAGATGTGATATGATGCTCTGTAACTACAAGTCTGCACGGTAGTGTGGAGGGTAGCACAACACTTACAGTACCAGTGATCCGGGTTCAATCCCGCTGCTGTTTGTAAGGAGTTTGTGTGGGATTCCTCTGGGTGCTCTGGTTTCCTCCAACATTCCAAAGATATATGGGTTAGGGTTCGTAAGTTGTGGGCAAGCTATATAGGTGCCAGAGACATGGTGATGCATGCCGGCTGCCCACAGCACATCCACAGACTGTGATGGTTGCTACACGCTTCACTGAATGTTTCAATGTACAAGTGACAAATAAAGCTAATCTTTATCCTTTTTGTTAAACAATGACAAAGATTATCCAATTTCTAACTAAACCAAGACCGCCAACAATGATATCAATGTTAAGTATTAAATTCAGAAGCACTTAAGAGAAAAAATAGATGGCACTTTCAAAACAAAGATTACATCAGAGAAGCCAGAAAGATAAAAAGACACCGTGTTGAGTTCTAATAGTTCAAGTGATGAGTGGCAAACATCACAGCGAATATGTAACTAAAGATAAAGTAGCAAAAACATTTGTATGAAAAGAATATTTTCTGAAATAAGGTTGTATATCCCTTATCCAAAAAGCTTGGGGCCAGAAGTGTTTCAGATTTTGGATTTTGGGATATATAATGAGATAGCTTGGATTTACCATCATTTCTGACTCTGAATTTATCTGCTACTGGTAAACAATCTTTATTTTATACTTCAAACAACAGGAATTCTGCAGATGCTAGAAATTCAAGCAACATACATCAAAGTTGCTGGTGAACGCAGCAACATTGGGTGATATA
This sequence comes from Mobula hypostoma, assembly GCF_963921235.1. Lineage (NCBI taxonomy): Eukaryota > Metazoa > Chordata > Chondrichthyes > Myliobatiformes > Myliobatidae > Mobula > Mobula hypostoma. The sequence goes on from NC_086098.1 coordinate 183,003,853, forward strand.
CTGTGTCCGGTGCTCCCGATGTGGCCTTTTATATATTGGTGAGACCCGACGCAGACTGGGAGACCGCTTTGCTGAACATCTACGCTCTGTCCGCCAGAGAAAGCAGGATCTCCCAGTGGCCACACATTTTAATTCCACATCCCATTCCCATTCTGACATGTCTATCCACGGCCTCCTCTACTGTAAAGATGAAGCCACACTCAGGTTGGAGGAACAACACCTTATATTCCGTCTGGGTAGCCTCCAACCTGATGGCATGAACATTGACTTCTCTAACTTCCGCAAGGCCCCACCTCCCCCTCGTACCCCAGCTGTTACTCATTTTTATGCACACATTCTTTCTCTCACTCTCCTTTTTCTCCCTCTGTCCCTCTGAATATACCTCTTGCCCATCCTCTGGGTCACCCCCCCCCCCGTCTTTCTCCCCAGGCCTCCTGTCCCATGATCCTCTCGTATCCCCTTTTGCCTATCACCTGTCCAGCTCTCGGCTCTATCCCTCCCCCTCCTGTCTTCTCCTATCATTTTGCATCTCCCCCTCCCCCTCCAGCTTTCAAATCCCTTACTCACTCTTCCTTCAGTTAGTCCTGACGAAGGGTCTCGGCCTGAAACGTCGACTGCGCCTCTTCCTATAGATGCTGCTTGGCCTGCTGCGTTCACCAGCAACTTTGATGTATGTTGCGTTTATTTTATACTTGTTCATTAAAATAAAAATTATTACATACCATTAATGAAATAGGGACTTCCGGTAGCGCTCATGGAGTGAAGTCGTGTTCTTGACTCGCTCCATTACCTCTGAGTTTTTTTCTTATGATCAGCTATATTTTAATTAACCATTAAGGCATCAACTTTTACAATACTTTGAAATAAATTGGGCTCTCCGATAACTGGATGCGTTTAAGGTCTGCTATGTCTAAGAATGGGAAAAACTGGAAGGATAGCAAACCTCCGGTTAAACCGAAAGGTATTGATTTCCCTCCGACTGAACCACCGGTGACTTTGAAAGCTATATCGGAGTTAATTCAAAGGGAAATTTCAACCTCTGTTACGGAGCTGATTCGTGCGGAAATTTCAATTAATTTCCAGAAAATTGCCGATTCATCGATAAGATACAAACATCTATTACGGAACATCAGTCGGCTATATCTGATCTTCAAAAATCCACGCAACAAAGTGAGCTTAAGATGGGGAAAATCGAAGAAACAATTAATGTAATGAAGAAGAAACTTGACTTTCTGACCTTTAAAAACTCTGACTTAGAATCTAGAATGCGACGGCAGAATCTACGAATGATTGGGGTGCGTGAAGCTGTTGAATCTGATAACCCTATGAAGTATTTTTCTCAACTTTTAAAAGATGCATTTCCTACTGTATTTCCTGACCAACCACCGTTATTGGATTGTGTTCACAGAGTTCCATCATACTCGCCTAAGTCAGATAAACCTAGACATGTCATTTTACGGTTTTATTACTTTCAAGACAAGGAGAAACTGTTTCGATTCGTTTGATCTAAAGGTTTCATTGATTTTTTGGATCTTAAGTTCCGATTCGTGGAAGATTTCAGTAAACCAATCCGGGATCAACGGGTTCGTTACAGATCTGTGATGTCGGAACTCTACAAGATGGATTTAAGACCAGCACTTCTTTACCCTGCACATTTAAGGATTCGTACGTTGGATGGAGCCCTCCGTTTTTTTGACTCTCCATCGGATGCCCAGAGTTATCTGGATCAATTTTCACCTTCAACATCTTAATTGTAATTTTTTAACTAACTCCGTTGATTGGAGGCTGTGAATTTGTCAGTCTTAATTTTTTTTGCCCTATTTGGGCAGAAAAGTTTATTTTTGATTACTTAATATGGTTGCTAAACTTTCTTTTTAACTGCTTCATTTCTTTCTTTTTCCCAGGGGATTCTGGGTGATTACTTCCTTATTGTCATTTTACGTATTTCCTTTGTGGCCTTAAATTTTGTAGTTTTTTTAAAATCTATTTTGTTTTGTAGGTTTTTATAACTAGTTTATGTTAATAATCTTATTTTTTTTGTTGTTTTGTTTACTCATGGGTCTGGGGTTTATTGCGGTTTTTTAAATATATTTTCTGGCTTTTATTCTGTTATGTGTTTATTTTAATTGAGTTATCTTTTTTTTATTCTTTTACTGTTTTATAATCAGCTGATCTTTTTTATATTTACACTTTTTTTTAGGGAGCGTATACAGGAAGTCATGGGGGGTAGTTTTAGTGCTTGCTTCTTTCGGGCTGGTCTGCTTTAGATTTAGCCTTTGGGTTATGGGGTGGGGGGTGGTGGGAGGGGCTTCACGTTTTAGTTTTTTTCTTCTTGGGCTATATACATTATTGAAGTATTGGTTGCGTTCTTCTTCCCGGTATCTCTTGTATGTTCTGTTCCCTCTGCGGGTTCGTGGGTCGAGCCTATCGTCAATCCTCCTTGTTGTGGGTTGACTTTAGGGTTTATGGAGTCTATCATTAATTTTGTCTCCTGGAATACTAATGGTCTTAATCATCCTATTAAAAGGAAAAAAGTTTTTAAAGTGTTCCGGAGACTTAAAGCACAAATTTTATTCTTACAAGAGACCCATGTGCGGAGGGGGGACAGACTACGTTTTTTTAAATTCTGGAAGGAACAACAATTTCATTCGAACTCCAATGCTAAGATTCGAGGCGACTCTATTTTTATAGACTCCTCAGTTACTTTTATACAACATGATATTATTTCTGATCCAAATGGTAGATTTCTATTGGTTAGTGGTTTACTATTTAATAAAAAAGTAATTTTGGTTAATGTTTATGCTCCTAATATGGACTGTCCGGAATTTTATAAATCATTATTTAATCAGTTTCCGAATTTGAACGAGTTTTCATTGATCTGGGGCGGAGATCTTAATACCTGTTTGTCTCCAGTTTTGGACCGTTCGGCTCCTTTACGGACCTTACCTAATAAATCAGCAACTTTGATTAATTCATTCCTTTTTGATTCTGGGTCGACGGACATTTGGCGCTTTTTGCATCCTCAGGAAAAAGATTTTTCTTTTTTTTCACATGTTCATCATTCCTATTCAAGAATTGATTATTTCTTTATTGATTCTCGTCTTATTTCCTCAGTGATTAAATGTGATTATGACGCTATAACCATTTCGGATCATGCTCCACTTAAGCTTTCTATTAAATTTCTGGCCAATATACAAAATAATAGACAATGGTGTTTTAATTCGCTGTTGCTTCAGGACTCGGACTTTGTTAACTTTATGAATGAACAGATTGATCTTTTTTTTACAATTAACCATATAGAGGATATTTCTGTTAACACTCTTTGGGACACTTTTAAAGCTTATATTCGTGGTCAGATTATCTCGTATTCTGCTGCTTTGAGGAAGAAGCAGAAGCAGGAGGAGTTGGTAATTGTGGACAAGATTAAGGAAATTGATAAGAAATATGTTATAGCTCCTTCTGAGGAGTTATATAAACAAAGAACTGAACTTCAAACGGAACACAGTTTATTACTCTCGTCCTCGATTGTAAACCAATTAAAGAAAACAAGAAGTGAATTTTATGTACACAGTGACAAAATTGGCAAACTGTTGGCTAATCAATGGAAGTCCAATTATGCTAAATCTCAAATTAATCAGATTTATAACCAAAATGATCGACTGATACTTGATCATGTGGGGATTAATCAAACCTTCTGTGATTTTTACTCTTCCTTATATCAATCAGAGTCTCCTCGAGATTCTAAATATATGAATGATTTTTTAGATAATTTAGACTTCCCTGAGATGTCACAGGATATGTCTTCTATGTTAGATACTCCCATTACCATGGATGAGATTAAGAATGTTATTTTCTCTATGAATTTGGGGAAAGCTCCTGGCCCTGATGGGTTTACCGTAGAATTTTATAAATGTTTTGCTCCTTCATTAATCCCTTGGCTCTGTAGGGTTTTTGAGGCTTCATTGAAACTTGGTAAACTTCCTGAATCTTTTAATAGAGCGTCAATTTCTTTAATATTAAAGAAGGATAAAGATCCTGCTCAATGTGCATCTTATAGACCAATATCTTTATTAAATGTTGATTCTAAAGTTTTTTCTAAGTTATTAGCAAATAGATTAGAAAAAGTACTTCCCTCTATTATTTCGGAAGACCAAACGAGTTTTATTAAAGGTCGTTACTCTTTTTATAATATTCGTACACTGTTAAATATCGTTTATACTCCCTCACAAAATGTTCCTGAGTGTGTTATCTCTTTAGATGCCGAGAATGCTTTTGATAGAGTAGAATGGCCTTATTTATTTAAGGTGCTTGAAATGTTTAATTTTAGCTCGAAATTTATATCCTGGATTAAACTGTTATATCATTCTCCTGTGGCCTTGGTCCGTACTAACTCTTTAAGTTCACCTTTTTTCCCTCTTTTTCGAGGTACTCGACAAGGTTGTCCTCTTAGTCCCTATTATTTGATATTGCATTAGAACCTCTTGCAATTCCCATTCGAGAATCTCCAAATATTACTGGGATAACTCGGGGCTTAAAGTCCCATAAATTATCACTCTATGCTGAAATTTACTTTTATATATTTCTAATCCTCAAAAATCCATCCCGGCTGTTTTAGAGTTATTAGCACAATTTGGACTTTTTTCAGGTTATAAATTAAATCTTAGTAAGAGTGAACTCTTTCCGATTAATAAACAACTTCCCTTATATTATAAATTTCCATTTAAATTGATTAATAATTATTTTTCATATCTTGGGATTAAAATTACTTGTAACTACAAAGATTTATTTAAGACTAACTTTTTACCATTAATAGACCATATTACTCAACTTTCATCTAAATGGTTTCCTTTATATTTAAGCAACATACATCAAAGTTGCTGGTGAACGCAGCAGGCCAAGCAGCATCTATAGGAAGAGGCGCAGTCGACGTTTCAGGCCGAAACCCTTCGTCAGGTCCTGATGAAGGGTTTCGGCCTGAAACGTCGACTGCGTCTCTTCCTATAGATGCTGCTTGGCCTGCTGCGTTCACCAGCAACTTTGATGTATGTTGCTTGAATTTCCAGCATCTGCAGAATTCCTGTTGTTTTCCTTTATATTTAACTTTGATTGGTCGTATTAATGCAGTTAAGATTTTTTTTTGCCAAAATTTTTATATATATTTCAGGCATTACCAATCTTTGTTCCAAAATCTTTTTTTGACAAAGTTGACTCTAAAATTTCTTCATTTATTTGGCAGAATAAAAACCCGAGACTGGGTAAAATACATTTACAGAAAGCTAAGAGAGATGGAGGCTTAGCATTACCTAACTTTAGATTTTATTATTGGGCTATTAATATTCAACATATGCAATTCTGGTTACTGGACCAGGATATACTATCCATTCCTAAATGGGTAGTATTGGAATTACAATCTGTTCAGGGTTTTACACTTGGCTCTATTTTAGGTTCCTCTCTTCCTTTTGATTTGAAACGCCTTAAACAGGTGTCTAACCCAATAGTTAAATATACCTTGCGTATTTGGTTTCAATTCAGAAAATTTTTTGATCTTAATCAATTTGGGTTAGCGATTCCTATTTTAGGTAACATATTTTTTCCTCCCTCTTTTACGGATCGTGCTTTTCAAACTTGGAAGACTAAGAGTATTTCACGGTTTTTGGATTTATTTTTAGATGGTTCCCTTATGTCTTTTGAACAATTATCTAATAAATATAACTTATCAAGAATACATTTTTTTAGATATCTACAAGTTAGAAATTTCCTAAGTACTATACTTTCTTCCTTTCCAATGCTTCCTCCTACATACATTTTAGATACTATAATCAACCTTAATCCATGTCAGAAAGGTGCATCGGCTATGATTTATAATATTATTATGAAACTTAGGAAAGCTCCATTTGATAAGATTAGGGTAGATTGGGAACAGGAATTGGGGTTTACCATTTCCGTGGATGACTGGGGGCAGATTTTACAATTAGTCAATACTTCCTCTATTTGTGCTAAACATTCCCTAATTCAATTTAAAGTTGTTCATAGAGCACATATGTCCAAAGATAAGTTAGCGCGCTTTTATTCTCATATTAATCCTTTTTGTGATAGATGTCCAGGGCAGATAGCCTCTTTAACTCATATGTTTTGGTCTCGCCCTACTTTGGAAACTTTTTGGAGAGACATTTTTAATATTATCTCCAAGGTATTGAATATAGATATCTCTCCTCACCCTATTACTGCTGTCTTTGGACTACCTAAAATTTCCAGTAATCTTTCCCCTTCAGCCCGTAGAATGATTGCATTTCTTACTTTAATGGCGAAAAGATGTATCTTACAACATTGGAAAGAGCTTAATGCTCCAACTACCTTTTTTTGGTTTTCTCAGATGATATTATGCTTGAATCTGGAGAAAATTAGAAGCAATCTTTATGACTCCTCATTTAAATTTGAACAGACTTGGAGATCTTTTATTCAATATTTTCATTTAATGTAATATATACCCTTCTTGTTTTTTTTTACTGTTTTTAATGGAGGTCGGGATTGAGGACGTGATTTTAAGTTTAACTCTGTTTGGTTTCAAGTTAGCCCATTGCTTTGCTTTGCTTTTAGTTAGTTGCACGGTGGGTTTTTTTTGGGGTTTTTTTTTCCTTTTCTCTATTGATATATATATAAAATTAGTATACTATTATGTTATCTTGGTATGTTATGTTTAAATTACATTGTTTGTAGTATTTTTTTTGTTTTAATATCTTCTGTAATTTTATTATATTCTAACAGTGTATTAATGTCTATATGGCTTACCTTTTTGTATACTTATTTAATAAAAAGATTTAAAAAGAAAGACCATTAATGAAATGAAAATATAATGTGTACAGGGTAACAAAAGCAGCACAGCAGCATCAGGAGAAAACTTGAATCAGCTGTGGAGCAACAATCAACGGCAGGCTTTCTGTCTCCACCTACGGTGCCATGTTTTGAATAAAAGGTTACAATAAACTCTTCCTACAGATGCTGCCTGGCCTGCTGCGTTCACCAGCAACTTTGATGTATGTTGCTTGAACTTCCAGCATCTGCAGAATTCCTGTTGTTTGACAATAAACTATATTTGTATTTTACATTTTTTAAAAGTTTTATGAAAGGCATAAACATAATCAGCATTGTAGATTTATTCTGATGTTAGATTTTTATCAGTGGTGATCTTGGCAAAGTCATCTCTGCTGCTGCGTGATCAGCAGACGCATTAAAAATTTAATGCCGTGCCTTTATTAAATTTCAGCAACCAATATGTTGAATATTCACAATAACCTTCAATTTTCAGTTTGTTAGAAAAGACCTTGGTTTGTTTCATGATCAGAATACTGTTAAACAGCAAATGTTCACTCTGATGCTGATGAATCCACTCTTTCAATACACATTCGAGATCTTCATTTTTCACTTTATGCAGCATTTTTACACTTTTTATTAACTTCTATTTATTATATATGTGAGGTCACTTCTCAGAACTGGCTGTGGTGCACAGAGACCTGGGCATTGCGTTGAGAACCTTCCCAGCCTTATGGAGTTTTCCATTTCTGACATCATGTCAGCACTCAAAAAATTCAGGTTTTACAGGTTTTCGGATTCTGGTATTCCGGTTAAGGTGTACTCAACATGTATTGATCTAATATTTTGCATTTTTATAAGTTGTAATATAATCACGAGTCATTGATGACATCCTAAATGCTTAAGTTAACATTCAGACTTCTTCATTCCAAAGAAAAGATGCTTAGTTCATCTCAAGTCCTCCATGCTGCAGGATCGCCTCTGCACACTCTGCAGTACAATCGTATCCTTCTAATAGTGCAGCAACCAAGAGTGGCCCAGCTAGGTCAGAACTGGCTCAATTTTAACATCTTGAAATGGGAAATTGCATATTAAATTGGCTGGATTCTTCTGGTCAGGTTATTGCCCAAACCATGAAGACAAAAACCTACTTGATATAACTGCAGCTTCATTGTGGCCCTACAATGTCTGTTGACACCGATCCCCTGCACTGACGGAATATTAGCAATCCACTGTCACACACTAACACCTACAATTTTTCTGTAGTGATGTGAACTCACTCATTTTAAGGATAGCTTGCCAAATATCGGATGGAATTCCCGCGCTTGTCTGTAAGAAGTTTCTCCCAAGACTGTGTGAGTTTGCTCAGGGTGCTCTGGTTTCCCCCCACATTTCAAAGATGTGCTGGTTAGTTTTAATAAACCGTGGGCTTGCTATGCTGGCGCCATAAGATTGGTGACACTTGCAGTGTGCCCTCAGCTCATCCTCGGACTGTGTTGATCGTTAATGTAAACTGGGTATGTCACTGTACGTTTCAATGTACATGTGACAAATAAACGCTCTGTCTGCCAGAGAAAGCAGGATCTCCCAGTGGCCACTCATCTTAATTCCACATCCCAATCCCATTCTGATATGTCTATCCACGGCCTCCTCTACTGTAAAGATGAAGCCACACTCAGGTTGGAGGAACAACACCTTATATTCCGTCTGGGTAGCCTCCAACCCGATGGCATGAACATTGACTTCTCTAACTTCCATTAATGCCCCACCTCCCCTTCGTACCCCATCTGTTATTTATTTATTTATTTATTTATTTATTTCTCTCTCCCTCCCTCTGTCCCTCTCACTATATTCCTTGCCCATCCTCTGGGCTTCCCCCCTCCCCCTTTCTTTCTCCCTAGGCCTCCTGTCCCATGATCCTCTCATATCCCTTTTGCCAATCACCTGTCCAGCTCTTGGCTCCATCCCTCCACCTCCTGTCTTCTCCTATCATTTTGGATCTCCTTCTCCCCCTCCCCCTCTCAAATCTCTTACTATCTCTTCTTTCAGTTAGTCCTGACGAAGGGTCTCGGCCCGAAACGTTGCCTGTGCCTCTTCCTATAGATGCTGCCTGGCCTGCTGCATTCTCCAGCATTTTGTGTGTGTTGCCTGAAATTCCAGCATCTGCAGATTTCCTCGTGTAAGCTAATCTTTAAGCCCTTTTTCTAGTAATATCCCATAACAAACTAGTTCTGTAGAAAAATTTGCCAAGAACAATCATTGTCATGGAAAGACCATGATTGCCTCCATCATGCAACATAAAGAACGAATGATCCCATAGAATAAGACAATTATATATGTTTGAGTTATTATTGTAGTGTTAGTGTATCATAACAGGCAACTGCTATTTGATCATTGTACACTGAGCATAAATACATCTGAAATGCACTATGAAATTGAATTTCAGTCCACTTTCACCAATTTATAACCATGCGATTATTAAAATACTCTTATTCAGTTTAACAATGGCCAACTTGAGGGTTCAACAGAATCCCCTCAAACTGCTTACCTCTACAGTTGGGGAAGCCATAAGCTCCTTCTACACACGCATTACAGTACAACCCCGTCACGTAAGGGCGACAACTACACGCTCCTGTTTCCTGGTCGCAGGAATTAATGTACGAGCCCTCCACGGTACACAGACAAGCTGCAATAAATAACCAAGTGGTCAGTAGTTTGAAATTTTCCGCACACCAAACACCCACCTACTTGCATAATCTTTAAACCATCTCTCTCTGGAATCTGGCCTGAAGATGGTGGCTCCCAAGCACGTTAGGAAGATAATTATTTCCCGGAAAATTCAAAAGATATGATTCAGCCATTGCTTTAACCTTCCTATATCCCTCTATGGTCTCATGTCTCACTTCACAGTTTAACTGTTCTGCTGAATTCTGTGTCAGCAGCATATCAGGAACCATATTGTTGATGCCTGTCTTTTCCATAAATAGAGAAACTATTGAAGTGCCTGCAATGACACCTTACCAACCAGAACAAAACCATTTTCTATCAGTCAAATTTCATTCCAAGCTCTTTATATCTGTAATCTCCTATACCAATGGTGCTATTATTTAGGACATCAGACCCATCAAGCACGGTTGGTACTGCAGAGAAACAGGCCTCTCAGCCAATCTACTTCATGCTCCAACGCCTTCTTCACCCTACTCCTTCAAAACAACTATCCAATGAGGTAAGTGAATTTACTTATTATTTCAGAAGGAGGAAGCCAAAGGTCCATGAGTGAGTTCTCGTCAACGGATCAAATGTGGAGAAGGTCAGTGATTTTAAACTCCTCAGCATTATCGTTTCAGAGGATCTGTCCTGGGTCCAGCACCTAAGTGCCATTATGAAGGCAGCCCAACAGCACCTCTACTTCCTTAGAAGTGTGCGAAGATTTGTCATGACATTTAAAACTTTGGCAAACTTCTATAATTGTGTGGTGGAGAGAGTATTGACTGGTTGCATCATGGCCTGGTATGGACACACCAATACCCTTGTATGTAAAATCCTACAAGTAGCGGATATGGCCCTGTCCATCACAGGTAAAGCCCTCCCTATCATCGAGCGCATCTACAGGGAGCACTGTTGCAGGAAAGCAGCACCCATTATCATGGACTCCCGCCATCTAGGTCATGCTCCCTTCTCGCTGCTGCCATCAGGAAGGTGGTACAGGAGGCTCAGCACCCATACCACCAGGTAGAAGAACAGTTATTACCCCTCAACCATCAGGCTATTGAACCGGGGGATAACTTCACTCCCCACATCTCTGAATTGTTCCTTGGACCTATGGAATCACTTTCAAGAACTTCCATCTCACATTCTCGATATTCATTGCTTATTTATTAATATTATTTTGTTTTTTTTTTCTTTCATTTTGTATTTGCACAGTTTGTTGGATTTTGCACACTGGTTGCTTGTCTGTTCTGCTGGGTGCGGTCTTTCATTGCTTTCATTGTGTTTCTTGGATTTACCGTGTACCCCCTCAAAAAAAATCTCAGGATGGCAAACAGTGACATACATGTACTCTGATATTAAAATTACTTTGAACTTTCAACTTTGAATTGAATTAATAGCTATACACAAAGCTTGTTGGAATTTGAAGGTTTGCAACTTGGCCAAATATACTTAACTCTGGGAGATCTGAAATCTTGTTTTGTACGTTACCACAGAGGGACAATGGCAAATTAAAGAGCCTTCCTTAGGAAAAAGCCATGGATCGCTCATCTGGGATAAGGGCCATGTGAAAGTTAAGGAGAATCAGGGTGTCATGGGGACAAAAAGTCAGAATCGGGTTCATTATCACTGGCATAAGCTGTGAAAGTTGTAGTTTTACCATAGCAATACATAAAAAAATTACTAAAAGTTACACTCAATCAATAAATAATGTGGAAGACGAACAATGAAGTAGTGTTCATGGATTCATGGATAGTTTAGAAATCTTATGGTAGAGGGGAAAAAGCTGATCCTAAAACATTGAACCTGCACTTCTGGCTCATGTACCTCCCTCTGACGGTAGAAATAAGAAGAGGCCACATCCCAGTTAGCGAGTGTCCTTAATGAAAAGAACATGTTTCAAGACCTGTGACTCTGAACTAACTGCAAAATAGACATGTATCATGGGACCTCTACCACTTTTGTCATTGCCTTTAGCATCATTAACTTTGCTCTACTAACTAATTAGAACTAAAGTGCTTTTACAATGCTGATCTGTGAGCTGATGTTTCTCGTTCCCCTTATTTAGGGAGGGTTTTGTGACTCAAGACCAATATTTAACATTCAATTCTTTAAATTCCTCACGTGTGCAGGTGGGATGTCCATAGAAACCCGGAGCACACTGGTTGCACGTGGGCCCTGCGTAGTTGGGGAGGCAGTGACACTGGCCTGTAGAACCACAGAGGTTGTCCACTGATCCACGCTCATCACACGAGCAAACTACAAAAAGGAAAACAAGTCAGTCAGGGGTCACTGAAACCCATGGTAACGTCAATCCGTGTAATGTGGAGCACACCAATGCTATCAGGTACAGGGTAGCCATGGGGTCGTATAGACACAGGAGATTTTGCAGATCAATCAATCGGGTAACCCTCTTATCCAGTGGTCCTTTCCCACTCCCACCAGTCCACAAAGGGTTTCTCTTCCTTTCTTCACCTTCCCCTTCCCTCTTCATAACAAGCCTCATCATCCACCCCCACCTGGCTCTATCTGCTCATTGTCCTCCCTCCCCTTCAGGCTCCACTGTCACCTCGAGTTTAAGAATCGGGACTTTATGCGGCAGCTTTATTAAACCCTGGTTAAGCTGCACCAGGACTATTGCATGGCAATTCAGGTCACTCCATTGCGGGAAGGATGTGGGAGCTTTGGAGAGGGTGCACCGGGATGTTGCCTGAATTAAAGAGCATTTGGTATAAGGAGGCAAGCTTCTGTTGCTTGCCTCGTAGTGACGGAGGTGGAGGGAAGGTCTGATAGTGATGAGAGGCACAGAAAGACAGCTGGTGTGTTTTCCCATGACTAATGCAAGGACAGCATAGTAGAGTAGCGGTTAGCATTAGCACTTTACAGATCCAGTGGTCAGTGTTCAGTTCCTGCTGCTGCATTCTCCCTGTGACTGCGTAGGTTGCCTCTGGGAGCTCCCGTTCCCGTCCACATGAATTCCAAACACACACGGGCAGTAAATTATGAATATGCTCTGTTGGTGCCAAAAGGGTTGTGTATTTAAGTAATCTTGTATATACATTGGTTAATTAAGCATTCCTGTTCATTTAAGTAATTCATTACGGGTTTTATGTATTAATATGTGAATTGCATACGTTGTCATGCTACCAGGTGATACTTGGGCACGCCACTTAAATTAAATGCAAAGTTAGACCTGCATTCCCGGACTCCTGCGACTTCCTTTGAATTAGTTTAATATTTTGAGGTCACAAAACATAACAAAAAACACAGCAACCCTGGTGGGCTGTCCCCAGCACATCCTCGGACTGTGATAGTTGTTGGCATTCATGATTAAAGATGCCAGCACTGTATGTTTCATGTACATGAAACAAATTAAGCTAATCTTTAATCTTCCAATGAGATGCATAGATGGCATAGATTGCTGGTAGCTTTTTCTCAGGATCGAAATGAATGTTACTCGGGGGCATGCATTTAAAGTGAGAGGAGGTAAATTCAAGGAGACACAGGAGGAGAAAAACAAGAGAGTGGAATGCCGGGGTGGGAGTGGAGGCTATACAATGGAGGTGTCTTAAGAGGCTCTTAGATAGGCATACGTATGTACAGGGAATGGGGGATATGGACATTTTGTTGGCATAAAAGGATTAGTTTAGTTAAGCGTTTAATTAGTTTGCCTCCACATTGTGACACGAACAGCCTCTTCCTGTGTTGTACTGTTCTATGTTCTCTGTTTCATCACCAACCAGCCCTCCTACTTCCCCCCTCACTTCTGTAACCAACCAGACCCCAGAGAGTAGCCATTTTCCTTCTTCACTCTGTGTACTTGTGCAGAGACTTGACCCAAAATGTCAACCATCCCTTTGCCTCCACAGATGCTGCCTGACCCACGAAGTTTTCCCAGCAGTTTAGTGTTTACTCCAAATTCCAGCACCTCCACCCGCTTGTGTCTCCAGCCTTCCAATGCAGCTGGGAAATGAAGAAATCAGGTCTCAACATTAAACCTGGTACATTGTTACCTTGCTATACCTGGCCACTATGAGCAATCAGCTTTCCCCTGCCCAGTTGCTCAGCACCCCACATACAACCTTGGCTGCTTCTGGTCTATGTAACTCTTTGCTAACACCTTCTGGAGAGGGCAAAGCCTAACCGTGGCAACGTGGGTAGGAATGGAAGCCAACAGCACACTGGTCACAGCGAGATCCGTCAAATTCCGGCTTGCACAGACAACGCCCAGAGTGATTGCAGACTTCGGGAAGGCTTCCAGCAACGCTGCAGCTACACACTGCAAAAGGAGGAAGAGAAAATATGATATCAGTTTCTGTTCAAACTCCTCCCTTGGGAGCTGACATCTAGTGTTCTTTTTATCCATTTTCCATCTGGCACTGATATTCTGGGAAATAGATGCAAAATGACTGTATTCCAGCCTTAAAATCACTGCCTCCTCGTAAATTTATACTGATTTTCCTGAATAAACATGGATTTATTCAGAGATTTTAAAAAAGATTGAATTTCTATAACATCTTGCTACTTTTAAAGTTGGAATGATCTGAAAAAAACTTCATATACAGTGAAACCCTTCGAGGTACAGAGTCTATTGCTCTCTCAACAAACAGAACTAGAAAACGTCCTTGTCAAGTTCACCGATGACACAACAGTGGCGGGACTCATCATCGACAAAGATGAGAAGGCTTACACAGAGGAGGTGGAAGAGCTCGAGGCCCGAGGCCTGGTGCCAGGCAGATAATCTCTTGCTCAATGTCAACCAAGTTAAAGGAGTTGATTATCAACTTCAGGAGAACACGCCCCACTCACACCCTTCTTTACATCAGCGGCACATCAGTGCGAGCAGTTTCTAACTCCAGGGAGTGCACACCTCGCACAACCTTTCATGGTCCCAAACACAATCTGCACAATCAGGAAGGCTCACTAACCCTTCTACTTTCTGAGGAGGCTGAAGAGAGATGGACAATGCACATCTATACATAGAACATCGAACAGTACAGCACATTACAGGCCCTTCGGCCCACAATGTTGTGCCGACCCTCAAAGCCTGCCTCCCATATAACTCCCCACCTTAAATTCCTCCATATACCTGTCTAGTAGTCTCTTAAACCTCACTAGTGTATCTGCCTCCACCACTGACTCAGGCAGTGCATTCCACACACCAACCACTCTCTGAGTGAAAAACCTTCCTTTAATATCCCCCTTGAACTTCCCACCCCTTACCTTAAAGCCATGTCCTCTTGTATTGAGCAGTGGTGCCCTGGGGAAGGGGTGCTGGCTGTCCACTCTATCTATTCCCCTTAATATCTTGTACTCACATCATTCTACAGATGTGCAGTAGAGAGCATCCAAACAAGCTGCATCACTGCACGGTACAGAAAATAAACTGTGACAGACAGAAAGGCTCTACAACGGTGTTTATATACCTGCTCTGTATCGCTATTGATCGATATTTATTGCTTAGTTATTTAGCGGTCTTTCATTATTTCTATTGTGTTTTTTGGATTTAGTGTGTATGCTCGCAATCTGAGGGATGTATATAGTGACGTATATGTACTTTGATAATACTTTTAACTTTGAACAATGGGTAGTCAAAACTGCTCGAAGCACCACCAGCTTACCTGCCATCAAGGACATACATACAGAAAAGTGCCAGAAAAGGGCCTGTAACACAAGTAAGATCATGTTTTTTTGCTCCGGTATTGGATCCGGAGTAACAATTATTTCGTTCTCCTTTACAATTGTGTACTGGAAATGAAATTAAACAATCTTGAACCTTCACAAGCGTAATTAAAAGAACAACTACGTACAATGACAATTGAAATTCAATAAACATGAATGTGGCCTGTTTTTGATCTCAGTGACAAAACAGACAAAACATTATTCCAGGTTTAGAACTCACACTTGGAAAGATTAACGCAGCCTTTCAGTCCTATGAGTAAGGCTCCATTCACAGGGACAAAACATTCCAAGTTTAGAATTCCAACTTCAAAAGATTAACACTCTTTTAATCCTAAGAGCATGGCTCCATTTGGATTTCTGGTTTTACGACTGAGGTTAACAATGCAAGCGAACTGCTGGAAGTACTCAGTGGGGCTGATGTAGGGTCTCGCCTCAAAACATCGACCATCCCTTCACCTCTACAGATGTTACTTGGCTTGCAATATATTATTCTGTCTCCATTAATAAGACAAGGTTGCTTTGGAACTCCGAAAAGATACCAAAGGCCCATTATAAATGTAAATCCTTTCCCTAACTTTTCCACTTTTAACTATATCCAACTAGTTAAAGCAAGACCCACTGAAATCAGATAATGAATTCTGATTTGAAAATTTTTTATATGGTTTTAAAACTTTTTATCTAGGTGCTCAAGATGAATTGAACAGGATTATTTGCTGATAGTTGTTAATCAATATTATCCACCTTCACCTTTGCTTTTGGCCAGAATTCCACACATTAGGGAGTATTCTGGAGTTTTGTGAATATACTGTAGCAGATATTTGTTGTGTCTGTGCACAACTGTATATCAATTCATTAAAAGCACACATGTGGGTGATGGCCTTAACTGAAGAGGGGGAGAGGGAGAGAGCGAGAGGGGAAGGGGAGAGGGGTAGAGGGGGTGGGGGGGAGGAGGGTGAGGGGGAGAGGGGGAGGAGTGAGAGGGGAGAGGGAGTAGAGGGGTAGGGGTTGAGTGGGTAGAGGGGGTTGAGTGGGCGAGAGGGACGGAGAGAGGGCAGGGGAGGGGGGAGGGGGGAGAGAAGGAGAGAAGGAGAGAGGGGTGAAGGGAGAAAGGGTGGTGAGGGAGCGAGGGAGAGAAGGGGAGAGGGGGAGGGGTGAGGGAGAGAGGGGAAGGGAGAGGGTGAAGGGAGAGGGTGAAGGGAGAGGGGGAAGGGAGAGGGGGAAGGGAGAGTGGGGAAGGGAGAGTGGGGAAGGGAGAGTGGGGAAGGGAGAGGGGAGAGGCGAGGGAGAGAAGGGGAGGGAGGGGGAGGGAGAGGGGGAGGGAGAGGGGGAAGGGAGAGAGAGGTGAGGGAGAGGAGGAAGGGAGAGGGGGAGGGAAGAGGGGAGAGAGGGGGAGAGGGGAGAGGGGGAGAGGGGGAGAAGGAGAGAGGTGAGGGAGAGAAGTGGGAGGGAGGGGGAGGGAGAGAAGTGGGAGGGAGGGGGAGGGAGAGGGGGGAGGGAGAGGGGGGAAGGGAGAGAGGGGGGAGGGAGAGGGGGGAAGGGAGAGAGGGGGAAGGGAGAGGGGGCGAGGGAGAGAGGGGCAAGGGAGAGAGGGAGAGACAGAACAATGCACATGTGCAGACAACAGCACATGCGCAGACAACAGATCAATACGTAGTGCTAAGGGGGGAGGGGTGGGGGGGGCATTTCTTTCCAGAAGAATGCCAGCTTGTTGGGATGAATAAAGACTTCCATATCGCCAGCTTCAGTGACTCTGGTGATTTCGATCACAGTCACAACACCAAATTAAGGCTTACTTTAGTATTCAGCATTCATGTCTTTGAAACCCTTATGATGCAGAATCCTTATTAATATATTTACCAAAATTTTTCTACCGATGATTGGAAGTGCAAGCACAAACTCACATTGGCAGAGAGGATAGTTGAAATAGCCTGGAGCACACTGGTCACAGTAGAAACCCTCAAATCCTTGACGACAAAAGCACTGTCCTGTCTCTGTGTGGCAGCTTCCATCGGTAACACCAGGGCCAGAACAACGACAGGCTACGGTTGGAAATAAAGATGGTTGCTGAGAACTATCATCAAACACAGCTGCTTCAAATTCCTCATAGCTCCAGGTGCTCAATTGAATAACTCATTGACCAAACTACCTTCCTGGTGACCAATCTGTCGGTTATCAGTACTGGATACATTTTCCCTGTTGGGATTGGCCGTAGATTTGGATTTGTGCACTGTGATAATGAGGTTTTTGTTCCATTATGCTTTCCAATCCTTCTATAGCTTTGACCCTCCCTACCTCTAACACTCTAAACCTATTAAATCCCTGCACCTTTCCCACCACGGCTTGCAAGGAGTGTCTACGTTCTCCCCGTGACCACCTCCTCTGGATGTGGGGTTGACTTACGCTGGCAGCTTGCTCCAAAGTGCCGGGGCACACAGTGGTTGCAGAAATGGCCTGTGAAGTTTGGCTTGCAGCTGCATGTCCCTGTGTGTCGGTCTGGCTGGCAGTCATTGTTCTGTGTTCCTTCTGCATTGCAGTCACAGTCTATGTGAAGAGATATATAAAGGCAATTAATATCTACTAATTAATACTACAATTATTGTGCAATTTTATTATATTAAGTTGAAAAATTATTAGGATGGCACTTAAGCAAATGTCACCAATTCATCTCTCCTTATCAGTCTCCTGAAATGGCGTGGATAACTTCAATCACTGCTCCTCTGGGCTGATTCTGCAACCTACACACTCACTCTCAAGGACTCTTTGCAACTCATGTTCTCAGTATGATCTTTATTTGCAGTTTGTTTTCTTTTGCACATTGCTTGTCAGTCAGTCTTTGTTCAGACATGGTTTTTCAAAAATTCTATTTATTTTCTTTTATCATGCAATTGCCCACAAGAAAGTGAACCTCAAGGTAATATATATATACTTTGAACTTTGCTTAGAGGTGACATCACCAAAAAGTCGAAAAATCTCTGCTAATGTGTTCAATGATGTTGGACACTCTTGCTGATGAAGCATTGCTAGGATTGAGATCAATCTTCACCCCTTCTTTCTCCTGCTCCCAGCCAGCCAGAAACTCTGTATTCACCTTCTTTTCCCCAACACACACACAAATATGGAGTATAAAAGTAGGAAGGTCTTGCCACAGCTTTACGGGGCATCAATGAGACCACATCTGCAGTACTCTGTTCAGTTTTGGCCTTCTTATTTAAAGGGAGGGGGGTGAGAAGAATATACATGTGTGGGATGTAGTTTAAAGAATTTCTCTACATTGGTTTCTGGAATGAAGAGCTTTTCCTTGTGAGGAAAAATATGGCAGCTTAGACCCTTATGTCAGAAGAGCAACAGGTGATTTTATTGAAATAGAAAACAGTCCTACGAGGCATCACAAAGTAGTAACGGAGAGGGTTCTTGCCCTCGTGGCAAAACTTATAACTAGAAGGCAGTTTCAGAATACAAGGAAGGTTTTTTCATTTCAAAAGACACTCTCTCCTCGAGAACTGTGAAGCTTGTGCTGTGTACACACTATCTTCAAGGCACAATATCTGCAGGGCTAGGGCAGACAGATGTATTGAGGCTTCGGGAGTTGGGAACAGGACAAGATCAGATCAAGTCTGTTCTGACAGAACGGCTGAGACTATTTTGTGTGCATTGTGCTATTATTAAAGTTGGAAGAACATGAGATCTTAGTACTCTCAAAGCAGTACTATGGGTTTTGAGACAAAAAAAATCAATAAGGGTTGCTGTTCCATTTAACGGGTGGGTGTGAACACGTCTATCATGAACTACACCCTTGTTCAGGATATCAGTCCTTGTTGCTGAGGTTAATACTTCAACCTCTTAATAGTTGTCTACTTGGAGCAGTAACTGGGCTACAGCCATTATACCGTTTTAACCTGTCTAGCAAAATCACTGTCAAACTGTGACCTGACTGCTGAAAACACAATTAAACATGCAATCAAAATAAGAACAGAAAACACTTTCAGTGACTTACTGATTATTTCACCCACGTGAATCAGGGCTCCTGTGGTCTGCGTGGGAGCCGCTGGCAAAGCTGTTGAACAAAAACACAGTGAGCGGAGTAGAACCATTTAATGTACCAGCCATCTTCTGATCAAAATATCGTCCAAATCTCATCCATCTGTTTGCAATAGATTTCTATGACAGAGGGCCAACTTCAGAACACTCTCACGCTTACTATAAGTTGCTTCTTTAACAAGGGGGCCATTTCCATCCAGCCTGACATGTTTTTTTTTCAAACCTAAGCTCCAAGCCTACGTGGGTGGCGAAGATAAAAAGAAATTGAAGAGAAATAAATACTTCTGTTTGCTTTCTGGCTCCTGGTTGCAAATGATCATTTGCTGAGGTTCAGAGATACTCTCGGGCCTGAATCTATGATAGACTCAGTGCACAGGAAAGAAGGCAATGCATGGGGGCGGGTGGGGGTGGGGGGCCTTTTATTATAAACCCATATAGAAGTGTGTAGAAACATAAGTGTAAGGGGTTTCTTCTTTTATGTTACTGCGTAGGCTAATTAAAATGGCTTCTTTGTGATGTTAAATGCTGAGAAAGTTCTTTCGCTGGCAGCTTGTTTGGGTTATATTACTGATAACAGAGCGAACGAACCAATTGGGATAGATGTTATTCTTTCTAGTGTGTCTGTAAGTTATAGTGATGTGCAGGTTTTTGGGCAGAAGGCGCGTGAGAGAGAGAGAGAGAGGATGGACAAGGTGCTGTGAGCCAGCTAACGGGGTTGGACCCCGAGCAGGAGTCCGAGGTCCAGCGTTTACGGCGAGGAGAAGAGACGGAGACAGACTCGTGTGGAGCGTCTGGTCGACCACCGTGGTTGGTCCCAGGCGGTGTGTCGAGGTGGTCAGAGGGGATCGAATGGTGAGGAGAGGATCGTTACTAGAGCTCCAACTGTTTGTGCACGAAGAGATTGAACTTTAATAAGTGTGGTGCCTTTTATTTTCCTTTTATATTTTATCTATTAATTATATAGTTCCAGTAATATCTATAAACTGTAATTCACTTAATCGTATGTGGTGTATCGTCTGTTATTTGGCAGGGTGGGGTGCATCACACAGCATTCACGCGATCTTAATTACCCAGTTTGGCGGGGCCGAGGGCTGTTTCCCTAGACGACAGCGAGTTGAGCGACCCTGAGGCTTGCCAGGGGGGTTACATAAGCAATGTAAAGAAGGTGTCACGTAGCTACTGCACTTGCTTCATACATCCTCATAGCACATATATTTGTACTCTATACGCCACACACAGTTCAGTTTGGAATTCAGCTGTATGCTGGTGTAGCAGTTAGCAAATCGCTTTACAGTACCAGCAACCACTAATCAGGGTTCAATACTCCCTGCTGTATGCAAGGAGTTTGCACGTTCTCCCCAGTGACTGCATTTGGCGACTCCAGGTTCCTCCCACATTCCAAAGGCATATGGGTTAGGGTTAGCAAGTTGTGGGTGTGCTACATTGGCGCTGAAAGCAGGCAACACTTGTGGGCTTCCCCAGCATGTCCTCAGACTGTGCTGGTTTTTGATGCAAGACAACACATTTCACTGTATGGTTCGATATTTCAACGCACATGTGCAATAATCATTATCTTTTATTAATCATCGTGCTAGGTTGGCACCCGATGATGTTCAATCAAGTTCTGGTAAATCAACTGCATTGTCTCAAATTCTGCACAGCTCATTACAGGACTTAAGGGGTGCCTCACTGGTAGAGGCATAGTTATTTTAGTTGAATCAATTCATGACCTGTACTTTCGAACAGACACAGAACAGATATTACAAACCTACCAAATATTGAAAGGCCTAGATAGAGTGGATGTGGAGAGTCTAGGAGTAGAGAACAAAACCTCAGAATAGAACAGCATCCCTTTTGAACAGTGATGAAGAGGAATAGGCCAGGAGATAAACAGGAGATGTCTGCTTGACAGGTCTCGGCCCAAAACGTTGACTGAATTCCAGACGAAGGGTCTTAGCCCGAAATGTCGACTGTTTACTCTTTTTCATAGATGCTGCCTGACCTGCTGAGTTCCTCCAGCATTTTGTGTGTTTGCTTTGGATTTCCAGCATCTGCAGATATTCATGTGATTGTGAAGAGTAATTTCTTTAGCCAGAGGATGGTGACTCTGTGGAGTGCATTGCCACCAACGGCTGTGGGTATATTTAAAGTCATTGGGCAAACTTAAAGCAGAGGTTGATAGACTTCTGATTAACAAGGACATCAAGAGTTACAGGGAGAAGGCAGGAGAATTGGGTTGAAAGAGATAATAAATCAGCAATGATCAAATGGCTGAGCAGACTCGATGGCCAAAAAGCAGAATTCTGCTCTTATCATTATGGTCTTTTGGTCTTATGAGGACAATCAGCGCAGGGTTGGTGTCCTAATCAGTGTCAATCACAACACACTTTACGTGCCAGATTGTCTTGTTACTGTCACTCTCACACATGGCTTGTGACGCAAGTTCACTGGCAAGGCCACAATTAATGAGCACCCTGAGCAAGTGATGAGCCGCCTTCATGAACCTACAGCCCTACTGGTGAACACAAACCCACGGTGCTGCCTGGGAGGGAGTTCCAGGCTCCAAACCCTGAGAGAGATGGATGGTGCACCTGCTGCCCTTGTCCTTCATTTTGGAGGCTTCAGGCTCAGGAAGTACCCTAGGTGAGTTGGATGGTGGGGTGGAGATACGTCTCTCCCAAAGGAGATGTAAAGCGCTCCTTCCATCCACTACCCTGCAGGTCACTCTTGGCAAGGTGTAGCACCTGTTTAGCCCCCGATCAGGGTCACATGAAGCTGTGGGAGCAGGTAGTGGATGGTCGTATGAGCAGCTGGTGCATATCTCAAGTCCTGGTTATGCAACCACTGATGCCAGGCAGACAATCTCCGAAGAGATCGATAACGACTGGGGTCATCTGTATTGTCACTGGTCACCGGCCCAGAAGGCAGTAACGGCAAACCATTTTGGTGGAAAAATTTGCCAAGAACAATTATGCTCATGGGAAGACTATGATTGCCTGCATCATATGACACGGCGCATAATGAACAAGGTAAGTAACTGTAGTGTATTTTGTAGAGGAGACGTGTGCCGGCGGTAGGGGGAGTGGATCTGCAAGGTAGTGGATGGGATGTCAATCAAGTGGGCTGCTCTCTCTCCCCAACACACGCAAATGCTGGAGGAACTCAGCAGGCCAGCTACACTCTCTCCTGGTTGCTATGTCATTACCTCGTACCTTTGTAGAGTGAATGTCATTTGCCATGGTGTTGTCTGGGTCAAGCCTTATGCAGTCATGGGCTGCCTTTTTTCTGAGGGTTTGTGAAAGAAATTAAACGCAGTGCTGTTACTCTGTGGCACAATGAATAAATGCTTATTTATTTAGAGATACAGCACACTACAGGGCCCTTCCAGCCCAATAATTCAATGTCCAATGTCCATAACCTACTAACCCATACATCTTTGGTATGTGGGAGGAAACTGGAACACCCAGAGAGAACTGACTTTGTTATTGTCTATAAGAAGTTTGTTAGCAATGTTCTCTTTAATTTTTTTTTACAACCATTGCTCTGAGTGGAAATTTTTACAGGGCCTGAAAACTGCGTGGTGCTTAATTTTTTTTATTTAGAATGAAAATTGAAAAATCATTTACTTTTAATTTATTAATTGAAGGGTATGATGAAATACAG
Source organism: Mobula hypostoma (assembly GCF_963921235.1). Classification (NCBI taxonomy): domain Eukaryota; kingdom Metazoa; phylum Chordata; class Chondrichthyes; order Myliobatiformes; family Myliobatidae; genus Mobula; species Mobula hypostoma. The sequence continues at coordinate 183,026,755 of NC_086098.1, forward strand.
TACAACAAACATGATTTGTAAGCTTTTAAACTTAAGACGGTGCAGGCATACAGCTGGCCAGCAGTTTATTAACAATGGGCTACCAACTTCCATTCTGTGTTTACTATTACAATTTGTAACAGTGTTGTAATTGAAATGCTCACAATGTACATAAGTTGAAGCTCTAAAAGGTTTTTAAGTAAAGGTTGTGGTATGTTTATTATTTGGAAAATTTATGGATTATATTCACCAACACATAATTACACAATTATATTAAGATAGATTTTAAAATTATATTAATATTATATAAAAGAAAATTCCAGTTGTGCAGCAACAAAGGCTATGTGCATGGGAGCATTTCAGTTATTGTGTGGCTGTGCACCTGTGCGGCTTAGAGAAGAGTGTTTGTACATTCTCCCTGTGACCGTGTGGGAACGTGCAAACTCCTAGCAGGCAGAGGCAGAATTGAACCCGAGTTGCTGGCACTGTAATTTGTAATGCTAATCACTATGCTACTGTTGTTGTCATCAAACACCCAATGGAATTGGAATTCTACAACCTAGCTATAAATCAGTCCCTATGTAGCTATAAATCAGTCCCTATGTATAGTTTGGCTCCAGTCTTCAGTAAGATACATCAGTTTCTATATATTTGAAGTATCCCTTTGGAGTTCAAATGCTTCGGAACAGCTAGAAATGGGAAAAGCAGTCAATGGAATGGAGTCATTAATTTATTATCTATTCACAGTGCTGTTCAAAATCCTTAGGCATATATGCAGTACTAGCACACCCAAGACTTTTGCACAGTACTGTAGTTGTCAATGTGGAGCGAAAAAGCAAGTTTGTAAATCTGGCAGGAGCAAAGGGTGCTGATAGGGCAAGGGTGGGGTGCCGCGGGAGGGGTGTGGGACAGGTGGCAGAGAAGGGGTGCCAGGGGTGGGGAGTGGCACAGATTTAGACACACCCAGCCCTGAGACACCAGGCAGGGTTATTTGATTCTAAACAACTGATTTACTGATTATACGAATGTCTCTCTGGTGCTTCCTGCTCCCTCCACTCTCTCTTCCCCTTTTCCCAAGCACGATTCTTTTCTTCCTGCCCCCTTCCCACTCTCAGTCCACAATAGAGAAACAAATCAGAATCAGGTTATCATCACTCACATATGTCATGAAATTTTGATTCTTTTTGCGACAGCATTATAGTGCAATACATAAAATTACTACAGTACTGTGCAAAGGTCTTAGGCACCCCAGTTATATATATGTACCTCAGACTTTTGCAGTTTATTTGAAGTATCTCCATGGAGTTCAAATGCTTTGGACAGCTAGAACTGGGAAAGGCAAAGCATTGGAGTCCTTATTTCTAGCAGAGGACACCAGGCAATGTAAAGGGAATAGGGAGAGAACAGCAGATGCCATTTAAGGTCAAGGGAACCACTCCTTGGAAATAAAGCCCAAGCTGCAATGAAACCTTTACAACCACAGTACAGGAGATCGAAGTTTCTTTGTAGATCTCCAGACTAATCAGATGTCTTGCTGTTTGGTCTGGATTCCAAAAACTATTACCGTCAATCTTCCGAAGACCTCAACCCATTCGTTTATTCTCACCTTAAAGCTTTTCCTTTCTAATACTTTTCTTCACTTCTGCCAATCACAGTAATTCATTTGTAAGACCCAGCTCTGTCTCTGCGTACTTACGGTAACAGTTGGGGAAGTCATAATATCCCAGGGCACACTGGTCACAATTCTCACCGGCGTAGTTGTACTTGCAGTAACAGCGGCCTGTGTTGTCCTCACAGCTGCCTTCTGTGAACTCGGAATTGCAATTACAAGCTGAAACAACACAGTGCACATCAGTTCAAGTGCTGCTTTTCCTCTTCCCGCACAAAGAAAATATTGTAAATAAATAACAGATTGAGTAAAACCTACGAATACAGGCATCCACCGAGTCAGCTGGAACTTCAGGTGCCCGATAATATCCATCCACACAACGCTCACAGTTCACGCCGGCAGTGTTGTGCTGCAAGGTATCAGAAGAAGTTTGTTTTAAATGCTAATGTTGCATTTAACTCCAAATACAATGCAGCAGAAAAAGTCAAAAAGATTTCTCTCTCAATAAAATTAGAAAGAGAGTGGAGAAGGAGAGAGAGAGATGGTGGGGAGGGAGAGCGAGGGGGTGGTGAGGGTGGAGAGAGATGGCGGCGAGGGGCAGTGTTGTGGGGGAGGGGAAAGATTTGTGCGGGGGAAGGGAAAGAGTTGCGGGGAGGGGAAAGAGTTGCGGGGGGAGGGGAAAGAGTTGCGGGGGGAAAAGAAAGTGTTGTGGGGGAGAAGAACGGGTCTTCTCCAATTTTTTCACCATATTAGTAACACGCAAATTCAGGTTGATCTTAACTTCTTTTTCCCTTGGGCCTGATCCTGTCCAAAAGGCAGCATGGAGACTGAAGGAGGTAGACCAACATACTAAGGAATTGTAGAGTCATAAAGTCTTGTAGCACAGAAAAACGGCTTTGGGCCCAGCATACCTCTGCTGTCCTTTGTCTCAATTCCCTGAAAATTGTGCTACCCATAGAGTCTTACAACATTGAAACAGGCCCTTTAGACCCAGCTTAATCCATGTCATCATTAAACACCCACGTGTACAAATTCTACATTAATCCACGTTATATTATAACCATACAACCATATAACAATTATAGCACAGAAACAGGCTAACTCGGCCCTTCTAGTCCATGCCGAACTCTTACTCTTACCTAGTCCCTCCGACCTGCACTCAGCCCATAACCCTCCATTCCTTTCCTGTCCATATATCTATCCAAATTTAACTTTAAATGACAACATCGAACCTGCCTCAACCACTTCTGCTGGAAGCTCGTTCCACACAGCTACCATTCTCCTTATTTCCCAAACTAGATCTCATATTTTTTTTACCACAGTTAACCCACTGAGTTTATGTCAGCTCTGAAAAGCCGTTGCAAGACACTTCATTAGGACTGCAAAGGCAGGGGAAGAAGCCAGAACAAGAAGGCGAGGGGTGAGGATGGAGTACAAGCTAACAGGATGATAGGTAAAGCCAGATGAGGAGGTAGGGCGGTGGGTGCGGGTGGGGTGGGGGGATGAAGTGAGAAGCTGGTAGAGAAAAAGGTAAAGAGCTGAAGAAGGAAGAATCTGATAGGACAGTAGAGTGGATCGTGGGAGAAAGAGGAGGAGGAGAGGCACTTGGGAAGGTGGGGAGCAGGTGAGAAGGAGGGAGGAGGTACAACAGGAGACAGAGTGCAGAATAGAAGGAGACGGAAAGGGGAGGGGAAAAAATTACTGCAAGTTAGAGAAATCAATTGTCAGGCCATCAGGTTGGAGACTGTCCAGACGGAATACAAGGTATGGCTCCAACCTGAGAGTGGCCTCACTGTGGCAGAGGAGGCCATGGCCTAGCGAGTCAGGATGGGAATGGAGATTGGAATTAAAATGGTTGGTCACCAGGTAATCCTGCTTGTTGCAGACAGAGCGAAGGTGCTTGACAAAGCGACCCTCCCCCCAACTCCAGCATTTTGTATGTGTTAGCCTGACCTGCTAACTTTCCAGCATCTGTATAATCTCTTGTGTTTATCATCAACTCCCCCGCTTTGTCCGCCACTCACATTAATCAACAGCAGCCAATTAACCCATCAGCATGTCTTTGGGACACTGGAGACGGGAGAAAAGGTCCCGATAGAATGTGCTAACTGTACCAGGTCAGGTTTGGCCCTGTACAGAGCATCATATAAAATTGTGAAAGAGACAGATGAGACAGAGGCAGGAAAGTTGCCTCCACGGGTAAGTGAGACTAGAACTAAAGGACATAGGAACAAGATTCAGGGTGGATAGATTTAGGATTGCAGGTGTGGAAAAGCTGTTTTTCCCCAAAGAGTGGTGAATCTGAGGAATTCTCTGTCAGAGAAGCAATACAGGCTACCTCATTAAATATATTTAAGAGGTTTTTGCATAGCAGGGCAATTAAGGTTTATGGCTGGGGTTCCCGACCTGGGGTCCACAGTTCCCTCAGTTAATGGTAAGGCTCCATGGGATAAAAAAAGGTTGGGAACCCCTGGTTTATGGGGAGAAGGCAGGTAGACAGAGCTGAGTCCACAGCCTGACCAGCCATGATTTTATTGAGTCCACTCTGCCATTCCATCATGGCTGATCGGGATCCCATTCAACCCCATACACCTACCCTCTCACAATGTCCCTTGATGCCCCGACCAATCAGGGATCTATCAATTTCTGATTTGAATATACCCACGGACTTGGCCTTCACTGCAGTCTGTGGCAGAGCATTCCACAGATTCTCCACTCTTTGACTAAAAGAAAAACTCCTCCTTACTTCTGCTCTAAAAGGTCGCCCCTCAATTTTGAGGCTGTGCCCTCTTGTTCTAGATACCTCCACCAGAGGAAACATCATCTCCATCTTCACCTTATCTAGTCTTTTCAACATTCGGTAGGTAACATTAGGATCTTATCTGTTGCACCAGTCAGTCCCATTCTACAGAGTGGAACAGCAATTGTTTCATGCGTAAAAAGCCCTGACAAGACTTGATCTACCTCAGGTGAGATCTAAGCAGCCATACTATGGAGGCGGAATGGTAGCATAGCGGTTTATGTAACACTTCTACAGCGCCAGCGGCCTGGGTTCAATTACCCCTGTCTGTAAGGAGCTTGCATGGTCTCCCGATGACCATGAGAGTTTCCTCTGGGTACTCTGGTGTCCTCCCATAATCATAAGACATATGGTGTTAGTAGGTGACAAGCATAAGAGATTTTGCAGATGCTGGAAATCCAGAGCAACACACACATAATGCTGGAGGAGCTCAGCAGGTCAGGAGACAAATAAGAGCCAATGTTTTGGGCAAGTCCCTTTTTCAGGACTGTAAGCAGGTTAATTGATCACGGTTCTAAATGGGCAGCAAGGACTCACAGGAAGGGTCTGTAACTGTGCTGCAGTTCTAAACAAATGAATAAATAAAACCTTGAGAGAAGAAATAAGAGGAACAGTTTCTACAGAGTGAAGTGCTTACTTGACAATCAATGCAGACGCCCCCTCCTTCATATCGACCATGGCGATTTAAGCTCCCTCGACGCCGGTCTACTGCAGGGTCATACACGCATTCAAATGCATGACCATTACAATTGCAGGCTGCAGGATGGAAATTAGAGGGGGAAAAATCATTGAGACCACATCCACAATACGTGCAATATCCGTGAACTTTGATAAGGTGTGTCACAAAGCTCTGAATCCCAGCCCAGAAAGGTCCTCATTCATTCCACATGAAAGCAACCCTATTCTGGTCTCTTAGATTATTGTTGAACACAACAAAACCATTCACTGTGTCTGAAGTCATATCCTCCTGGACTATTTAGAAAACAGCATGTAGGAGATTTGAGTATTATTCGCAGTGACAGTAACATGACACAGCTGTTAGCCTTTTATAAAAACCAGCCAGAGTTTCACTCCTTTGAAAGCACTGAATCACATTCCTTATGAAAGACAAGAGATTCATTCTGTCAACATACCAGACAGACAATGAAGTCAGAAATCTGCCCCAGTTACGAGTGCATTCGCTTATTATAGTCGCCGGGTTGGTACGAGCGAGACTCAAACATATAGTAAGTGGCGCCATGGTAGTGTAGCAGTCAGCATGACACTATTACAGCTCAGAGTGCTCCAGAGTTCAGAGTTCAATTCTGGCGCCATTCTGCAAGGAGTTTGTAAGTTCTCCCCATGGAATGTGTGGGTTTTCCCTGGGTGCTCCAGTTACCTCCCACAGTCCAAAGACATGGCGGTTAGTAGGTTAATTAATTGGTCATTGTTAATTGTCCCGTGATTAGGTTAGGGCTAACCGGATTTGTCGGTGCTTGCTGGGTCAGCATGGCTCAAAGGGCCAGAAGGGCCTACTCCACGCTGTACCTCTAAATAAACAGATAAGTAAATAAATAAATAAACAAAGTCCTCTTTTTAAATTAAACAACCTGCCATACAACCCACCTAGCCCCTCCTGGAAAAAGCCAAACATTCTACTTACTGAATACGAATTTACACAATTATTGTTCATTATTAATCCAGTCCAAGGTGACAGGTTGAGGAATGAGGAATTTAACTTGATAAATGGATTATAGATCCTTCCTTGTAGCAAGTTATAAACACAAGTCATTCTGCAGATTCTCAAATGGCAGGGGTAGGTAATCATGGCTGACAAGCGAAGTTAAAGATGGCATAAAAGTCAAGGAAAGGGCATAAAAGGTACCAAAAGTGAGTGGGACACTATACGATTCGGAAGCTGTTAGAATCCAACAAAAGGCAACTAAGAAGGGAAAAGATGAAATATGAGGGCAAACTAACCAATAATATAAAGCAGGATACTAAAAGTTTTTTCAGTTACATAAAGAGTAACAGGGAGGTTAAAGTTGATACTGGACCACTGGTGAGGTAGTGATGGAGGACAAAGATTAGATTAGATTCAACTTTATTGTCATTGTGCCGAGTACAGTTACAAAGCCAATGAAATACAGTTAGTATCTGACCAGAAATGTAAAGAATAGTGTTATTTACAATATAACTGCGAATAAAAAGTAAGTGCTACAGCATACAAATATAAAAGTACTGAGACAGTACAATATGGATGCAATACTGCTTAGCGCTGTGATGAGAGGTTCAGCAGGGTCACAGCCTCAGGGAAGAAGCTCTTCCTGTGCCTTCTGCTGTGGGAGCGGAGGCTCCTGTAGCACCTACCAGATGGGAGGAAAGTAAAAAGTCCATGGTTAGGGTGAGATGCATCCTTGATAATGCTTTTCACCCTGCCCAGGTAGATGTTCTCAATGGGTGTCAATAATCCACTGGGCAGTTTTCACCACATGCTGAAGTGCTTTGCGGTCCGATACAGGACAATTGCCATACCACACTGAGATGCAGTTGCTGAGTATGCTCTCATTGGTACAGCGGTAAAAGTCCGTCAGTATCCTGGGACAGAGGTGAGCTTTCTTCATGCTCCGCAGGAAATACAGGTGCTGTTGCACCTTTTTGACCTGGATGGAGGAGTTCAGGGACCAGGTGAGATCCTCGGAAATGTGGACACCAAGGAAGTTGAAGCTTGATACACGCTCCACTACAGCTCTATGGATGTAGATGGTGACGCGAGTGTGGTTCCTAGCATGCCTGAAGTCCACAATGATCTCCTTCGTCTTCTGGGTGTTAAGGGCCAGGTTGTTGTCGGCACACCACGTGGCCAGGTGCTGGACCTCGTCCCTGTAGGCTGTCTCATCATCCCCTCTGATCAGGCCAACCACCGTGGTGTCATCTGCAAACTTGATTATGGAGTTAGAACCATATGCCAAAGAAATGGCAGATGAACTTAATAGGCACTTTGCATCGGTCTTCACTGTGGAAGACACTAGCAGTGTGCCAGAGGTTCATGAGTGTGAGGGAGCAGGAGGGAGTGCCATTGCAATTAAAAAGGGAAAGGTACTCGGCAAATTCAAAGGTCTTAAGGTGGATAAGTCATCTGGACCAGATGGACTACATCCCAGAGTCCTGAGAGAGGTTGCTGAAGAGATAATGGATGCATTGGTCATGATCTTTCAAGAATCACTTGATTCTGGCATGGTCCTAGAGGACTGGAAAATTGCAAATGTCACTCCACTCTTTAAGAAGGGAGGAAGGTAAAAGAAAAGAAATTATAGGCCAGTTAGCCTCACCTCAGTGGTTGGGAAAGTGCTGGAGTCTATTATTAAGGATGAGGTTTTGGGGTACTTGGAGACTAATAATAAAATAAGTCAAAGTCAGCATGCTTTCTGTAAAGGGAAATCTTGCCTGACAAATCTGTTTGAGTTCTTTGAGGAAGTAACAAGCAGGGTGGACAAAGGAGAGGTAGTGGATGCCATTTATTTGGATTTTCAGAAGGCATTTGATAAGGTGCCTCACATGAGGCTGCTTAACAAGATAAAATCCTATAGTGTTACGGGAAAGATACTGGCATGGATAAAGGAATGGCTGACAGGCAGGAGGCACTGAATGGCAATAAAAGGGGACTTTTCTGGTTGGCTGCCAGTGACTGGTGGTGTTCCTCAGGAGTCAGTATTGGGATGTCTACTTTTCGCATTGTTTGTCATTGATTTAGATAATAGAATTCATAGTTTTGTGGCAAAGTTTGCAGATGATACGAAGATATGTGAAGGGGTAGGTAGTGCTGAGAAAGCAATGCGTTTGCAGCAGGAATCCAGTGTTGGAAAATGTATGTCAATGTATCTTGGTAAAAGGAACAATAATGCAGACTGTTATCTAAATGGGGAGAAAATTCAAACATCAGAGGTGCAGAATGACTTAGGAGTCCTTGTGCAAGACTCCCAGAAGATTAATTTACAGGTTGAGTCTGTGGTAAAGAAAGCAAATGTAAGGAAGGTAGTTATTTCAAGGAGAACAGAATATAAAAGCAAGGAGGTAAGGCTGAAGCTTTATAAGACACTAGTCAGGCCACACTTAGAATATTGTCAGCAGTTTTGGGCACCATATCTTCGAAAGGATGTGTTGTTATTGTTGAGAGTCCAGAGGAGGTTCACAAGGATGATTCCTGGAATGAAGGGGTTAACATACGAGGAGTGTTTGGCAGCTTTGTGCCTGTACTCACTGGAATTTAGAAATATGTGAGGGGACCTCACTGAAACCTAGCGAATGTTGAAAGGACTAGATCTTGGATCAGCCATCATGGGATGGTGGAGCAGCCTCAATTTGCTGAATGGCCTAATTCTACTCCTATGTCTTATGCTGGAAAACCAGAGTAACACACAAAATCATGGAGGAACTTAGCAGGTCGGGCAGCATTTATGGAGAGGAAGAAACCTTTTTGGGCCAAGACCCTACATTACAAGTGGAATGGAAAGGGAAAGAAGCCAAAATCAAAACAGATGTAAAGGATACTGGATTCTTAATCTGCATCATTCAGAAAGAATAATGTAGATAGCTTGTGCTTGTTTGAAGACTTGTACTTTGTTGAGTAAAACCTTAACATTCATAAGAGCAGGTAGCTCAGTTAGTAGATTGTGACCTGTGTTTACAGTACTTGCTCCATTACCAGTTACAAAATGAAGGTATGGAGGAGGAACAGTACAAACTTAATCTTAATCAGAATGATTCAAGCATGACCCAGTTGGAAAAGTTATAAAATTGCCTTCATGTGCTCGAGGACATTCCTATATACCAGAAGCATGAAGTCTATCAAATGGTTCAATTTAATATTACGGAATGCATGCAGTACACAACCTGAAATTCTTATTCTTCACAGCCATCCACAAAACAGACCTCTAAGTTAGCATCTATCATCAAAGACCCATTTGCACTCATCTCATTTTATTCTCACCACATCCCCCCTAGGTTCTGCCGCTCAGCTACACACCAGGGACAATTTACAGTGGCTAAATAACCTACCAACCTGCCTATCTTTTGGATGCGAGAGGAAACCAGAGCACCGAAAGGAAGCACACGCGGCCACTGCGAGAAAGTCTAAACTCCACGCAGACTGCAGCAGAGGATCAGGGCTAAACCTGGGCCATTCGAACTGGGAGATCTCCTTGTCAAGGCTAATTTAGTCTGGAGATTTCTGCGTGACACACTTATCAAGGGTTACGCTAGGTGTTGAGGGAAAAGAGGGCATTTGAGTAGAACTTGGACCTTAAAGATACCAACACTATCAATGGGACAACAACAGTCATATGGACAAGCACATATTGTTTTCTTAAATAACTTGATTATTATTTTATAAAGGAGTTTGTACCAGGGTACACTACTATTTCAGCCTCATTGAGTTGTCCAGCACTGTGACTTTCATTGATTGAGATAAAACATCAATCATACTATACCTGTCTCCATTATAAAGCAGGACATTTTAATACAAGGCAAAGCATCAGAGATTTAAAACAGTCACACTCAGTATGAGACAATAATTGACACCGATGTAAACAAGTCCCAGGGTCACAGGACAGCCCAAAGGCAAATTAATACATTGAATTTTGAAGTTTGGTTTCTGTGAAGAGTGTAACATTGTTAAAACTTGCCCCGTTCACTGAACTAATAATGATGATTGGTAATGAATCTGCATAATAAACAAGTAACTAAATAACTATAACTAGTTATAGTTTATCATAACTACAAATAGCTATTCACTAAAAAGTGTCTTGCTTTGTAAATTAATCCCCACACGAATTAATGACTGTTACCAATGCTAGTAAGTTAAATAATCTCATGTAGTTGACAATTAAAACTCAGGAACAAATAACCATAGCATTTTCTCACTGCAGTGATTTGTACCAAATAAATGCAAGCATCAATAGCAGAATTTTTATTAGTCAGAATAGGGGTGCAAGATTAAGACTTGCAACTGAAAGTGATCACAGCTCAAAGTTCTGAACCAGAATTGAACTCACGATCAGCAGTACAACAGGGCTTGAAGATGGTTTGTGGTGTTGGTTAAGATAAGAAAAGGGAAAAAGTCACAAACAATTCTGAAAGCAAGTGATCGTATGATGACAATGGGGTGTGGAAAACCAATTGCAAATGGAAGAAAGCATTACAATGAAACCAAAACAAAGCCAGTGGAGGGGATATAAATTTATAAGTGGGCTAGTGATAAACTAATGTTAAATTAATAACAAACAACAGGAATTCTGCAGATGCTGGAAATTCAAGCAACACACATCAAAGTTGCTGGTGAACGCAGCAGGCCAGGCAGCATCTGTAGGAAGAGGTGCAGTCGACGTTTCAGGCCGAGACCCTTCGTCAGGACTAACTGAAGGAAGAGTGAGTAAGGAATTTGAAAGTTGGAGGGGGAGATCCAAAATGATAGGAGAAGACAGGAGGGGGAGGGATAGTGCCAAGAGCTGGACAGGTGATAATCAAAAGGGGATACGAGAGGATCATGGGACAGGAGGTCCGGGAAGAAAGACAAGGGTGGGGGGGGGACCCAGAGGATGGGCAAGAGGTATATTCAGAGGGACAGAGGGAGAAAAAGGAGAGTGAGAGAAAGAATGTGTGCATAAAAATAAGTAACAGATGGGGTACGAGGGGGAGGTGGGGCCTTAGCGGAAGTTAGAGAAGTCGATGTTCATGCCATCAGGTTGGAGGCTACCCAGACGGAATATAAGGTGTTGTTCCTCCAACCTGAGTGTGGCTGCATCTTTACAGTAGAGGAGGCCGTGGATAGACATGTCAGAATGGGAATGGGATGTGGAATTAAAATGTGTGGCCACTGTAATTCTCCGTAACTTCCGCCACCTCCAACGGGATCCCACCACTAAGCACATCTTTCCCTCCCCCCCCCTCTGCATTCCGCAGGGATCGCTCCCTACGCAACTCCCTTATCCATTCGTCCCCCCCATCCCTCCCCACTGATCTCCCTCCTGGCATTTATCCGTGTAAGCCCTTACACTTCCTCCCTTACCACCATTCAGGGCCCCACACAGTCCTTCCAGGTGAGGCAACATTTCACCTGTGAGCCGACTGGGGTGAGGTACTGCGTCCGGTGCTCCCGGTGTGGCCTTCTATATATTGGTGAGACCCAATGCAGACTGGGAGACCGCTTTGCTGAACATCTACGCTCTGTCCGCCAGAGAAAGCAGGATCTCCCAGTGGCCACACATTTTAATTCCACATCCCATTCCCATTCTGACATGTCTATCCACGGCCTCCTCTACTGTAAAGATGAAGCCACACTCAGGTTGGAGGAACAACACCTTATATTCCGTCTGGGTAGCCTCCAACCTGATGGCATGAACATCGACTTCTCTAACTTCCGCTAAGGCCCCACCTCCCCCTCGTACCCCATCTGTTACTTATTTTTATGCACACATTCTTTCTTTCACTCTCCTTTTTCTCCCTCTGTCCCTCTGAATATACCTCTTGCCCATCCTCTGGGTCCCCCCCCACCCTTGTCTTTCTTCCTGGACCTCCTGTCCCATGATCCTCTCGTATCCCCTTTTGCCTATCACCTGTCCAGCTCTTGGCTCCATCCCTCCCCCTCCTGTCTTCTCCTATCATTTTGGATCTCCCCCTCCCACTTTCAAATCCCTTACTCACTCTTCCTTCAGTTAGTCCTGACGAAGGGTCTCGGCCTGAAACGTCGACTGCACCTCTTCCTACAGATGCTGCCTGGCCTGCTGCGTTCACCAGCAACTTTGATGTGTGTTGCTTAAACTAATAACTGTCTCTGAAGTGTCTATTGGGAACTGGGATGGTAAATGTTATCACACAGATAACCAATTGCCTCTCTCTTTCATGGAATGATGCCAAACTTTAAACTTAATCAACTTTATTCACCATTTACAGACTATGCAATATAGCTAGGGTGCCTAAACCCTTTGCACAGTACTGTATTTGTCAACGTGGAGTGAGAGTTTGTACATCTGATGAGTGCCAGGGGTGGGGGGGGTGTAGTGTGGGTGCAGACACACTCAGCCCTGAGACACCAGGCAAGGCCATTTGATTCCAGACAACTAAGTTATTGATCATTACAGAATGTCTCGCTGGCACTTCCTGTTCTTTCCCTTTTCCCTTCCCATGATTCCCCTCTCCCCGTCCCCTCAGTCCACAATAGAGACCCATATAAGAATCAGTTTTATCATCACTCACATCTGTCATGAAATCAGTATTTTTTTTGCGCAGCAGTACAGTGCAATACGTAAAATTACTAGAGTACTGTGCAAAAGTCTTAGGCACCCCAGCTAAATATCTGTACTGTCCATTTTGTACACTGATTAGCAATTTGCTCTGTGTGTTGGCCAGGGCACAACACGCAACAAAAACAACATTCAACAATTACAAGGAATAAAGAATGATATAAAAATAAATTTAGATGTTAAAGTACAGATACGGAATAAAATGTGCATAAACACATAAATACCAGCATGTATTTACAATGTAACCAGCATTATAAAAGTGGTTTAAAATGTTCAGTGCAGTGACAGAAGGGGTTGGGGGAGCGGCAAATTAAAATGGTTGAACACATTCGCTGCCTGGGGAAAGAAATTTTTAGATGGCCTGAGGTTTCTGTTTCTATTCTGGGATGCAATATTCAACACTATAAATATAATTTCTTAGGATGCCAAAGTTTCATGAAAATACATACGTTCACATTCATTTGCGCTGTCTGTTGTAGCAGGTTTCCAAGGCAGCTGATTGTATCCAGGGCAACACTGATCACATGACACTCCACAAGTGTTGTGTTGACAATCACACTGCAGCCTTTGAACAAAACAGAAATGACTAGGAGTTACTTGCACGCTAAATTTCTATATTTTTAACTATTATGAGTGCAGTGCACCAACAGCACAAAACCAAAGGTTAGAACTAAAGAAACTAAATTAAGATAACATTTGATTGCATACTTGGAAATAACCCAAAGTACTTTGCAATGGATGAATGTTGTGATCATGATTAAACTGTCCACTCTTCGCTAAGGCATTGCTATCACACAAAAGACAGACACATCACAGTTCAATGGCTAAACGAAAGTAGGTAGCATAGTCTGAAAGATTTAGAAAGTCTGGCATGGTGATTATGTGAACTTGGACAGAAGCCTACAACATGATACAACTACAACAATGCAGGAAATTAAATAAACACGAGAGATTCTGCAGATGCTGAAAATCCAGAGCAGTACACATTACACGCTAGAGGGACTCAGCCGGTCAGGCAGCATCTATGGAGAGGAATGAGCAGTCAACGTTTTGGGCCGATGCCCTTCATCAGTCCTGACGAACGGTTTTGGCCCAAAACGTTGTCTGTTTATTCCTGGTGCCTGACCTGCTGAATTCCTCCAGGGAATTATATTCTTTGTGTTACTTAAACAAAATCTGGTGACAAGAGAATGGTACCGTGGCATGAAACTGCTGGTGTATCATTAATATGCAATTCCTGGCCCAATATGGCTGACTTTTCACAGTTCTCTAAATTGGTCTAGCTGGCTGGTGGCATAGTGGCATCAGCGCCGGACTTCAGAGCGAAGGCTCCCGAGTTCGAATCCAGCCAGCTCCCTAGGTATGCTTTCCATCCCTGCTGGGTTGAGCGTCGAGCTAGCAACTCGACCTCGTAAAAAAGAAATTGTCTGCTACAGAAACATCAACAGCAAAAAGTTGATGGCCTATGCTCTCTCATGAGTTTAAAGGCAATTTCTCTTTCTCTCTAAATTGGTCTAGCAGCTCAAGGGGATTTAGGGATGGTCGATAAATGCTGGCCTTGTCAGGGCCTCTCCATCACATTACAGAATGATCTGTCTTCAAAAAGAGTCATTCGGAACAGGTGAAATGTAATCCACACAATCCTCTTTAGTAACATTCAAATTCAACAGTTGCGACAACATCAATGAAAAATGGTCAGTGAACTGTGGGATCTGGAGCCAGCTGAAGGTATGCCTGCAAACTAATGGTTTAATTGATAGGATGGTCATTCGTGGCTAAGTTCAAAGTTCAAAGTAAAATTATTATCAAAGTACATATACCACATACAACCCTGAGATTCGATTTCTTGCGGGCATGCTCAGTAAATCCAAGAACCTTAACAGAATCAATGAAAGATTGGACCCAGCTGAGTGGACAGACAAATGATACCGCAGCATGAAAGCCAGGACCAACAGGCTTCAGGACAGCTTCTTCCACCAGGCCATCAGACCGATTAATTCATACTGATACAATTGTATTTCTATGCTATAGTGACTGTCCTGTTGTACATACTATTACAAATTACCATAAATTGCACATTTAGACAGAGATGTAACGTAAAGATTTTTACTCCTCATGTATGTGAAGGATGTAAGAAATTCAGTCAATTCAATTCAATGTGTAAAATACAAAACGGAAATTAAAAAAAGAGAAAACAATAATAAATAAGTGATTAATATTGAGAACATGAGATGAAGAGTCCTTGAAAATGAGCCCATAGACTGTGGGAATAGTTCAGGTGCTGGGGAAAGTGAAGCTAGCCCCACTGGCTGAGGGGTAACAATCACTCCTGAACCCGGTATGAGTCGTGATGCTCCTGTACCTTCTGCCTGATGGGAGCAGCAAGAAGATAGCATGACCTAGGTGGTGGGGATACTGACGACGGATGCTGCTTTCTTGCGAGAGCGCTCTGTGTAGTTGTGCTCAATGGTGGGGGGGCTTTACCTGTGATGGACTGAACTGTAGCCACCACTCTCTGTAGGATTTTCCGTTCAAGGGCATTGGCGTTTCCAGACCAGGCTGTGATGCAACCAGTCAATATACTCTGCACCACATATCTATAGAGGTTTGTCAAAGTAACAGTTGCATGCCAAAGTAATAGATGTCATAGAGGCACTGCTGGGCTTCTTTCGTAATTGTACACACTTATAAGGAGGTTAACCTATGAGGAAAGGTTGAGTTGCCTGGGACTAAATACTGGAATTCAGAAGAATGAGAGGGAATCTTAAAAAAGCATTTAAAATTATGGAAGGGGTAGTTAAGATAGAGGCAGGAAAGTTGCTTACATTGGTAAGTGATGCTAGAACTAAGGGCCATAGCCTCAATATTCAGGAAACAGATCTAGGTTGCAGATGAGGAGAAACTGCTTTAATCTGTGGAATTCTCTGCCCAGGGAAGCAGTAGAGACTACCTCACTAAATACGATTAAAACACAGACATATTTTGCACAACAGTAGAATTAAGGATAATGGGAAAAAGGCATGTGGGGAGCAGCTAAGTCCACGGACATGATTTTGTTGAATGGCTTTGCAGGCTCAACAGGCCTGATGTCCTACCCCGGTCTACTTCTCATCGAATCAGTTACCTAAGTATAAAAGCATCATTTAGCTCAGTTTGATCTGGTACTTTCCAAAGTGCTTAACCTTTCAATATTTCCACGAGGAATTCAAATCCCAGCAGCAAGTACACACTGAATTTAACAGAGACTCCAATCATAAGTTTCAAAACTCCTGGTTTGAGAACTATTAAGAGAATTGGTATTTTATACAAATCCAAAAGACGTTACAACTTCATCCTGTGTTTTCATGCAGTCAGAATTCAGAAATCCATCCATTTGGAAATAATAGGTCCTATAAAACAACATTTGTTTGCAAGTCACTGTTGAGTTATTGATGATTTGACAGGCCTACAGACTTTGACAGACTCAGTCTGTTGCAAGCTGCCATCATTGGTCCATGGAAATCATGTGACCTGCTCTCACTTGTGCCATCATTACTACAGCCTCTGTCATCTATATTCCTCAGTGCCAAACATCCTGGGGTTTTTTTCCTTATGGCAATGTTTAAACGAACATTTGCCATATGAATCAAGAGGAGAATTTATTTTAAGTGGTTTTGGCAGGGAAATTGTACACCTTGACATCATAAAAAAGACAAAACAGTTTGCAAGTACAAACAGGATCATAGAAAGGAAGCTTATTCAGTTAATAGCTTTGAATACACGAGGTTTAGCCCCTACTTAACTGTTCCTTTTTAAATCTTTAAATCCTTCAGATGTAGCTAATTGTTGTGCAATGCCCTAACACATTTTCATGGATTTTGGCAGGACCTCCTCTGTGGGAGAATCTAAAACTATGTATTATAGTCATAAAGTGAGGGCTGAGGTTTTTTCCCCCCTTTGAGGGAAAGAAATACTCAGAACCCTCTGTGCAGCTGTGCAGACAAGTTAAAAAAATTCTTAAAAGCAGAGATAGATTGATATTTGGTAAAGGAGTATAACATTACCTTGGGCAGCTGGAATGCAGAATAACACATACAAAATGCAAGCAGAGCTCAAGAGATCAAGCAGCATCTACGGACAGAAATTTAATTCTAATCCCCATTCCAACATATCAGTCCATGGCCTCTACTACTGCCACAAGGCCATTCTCAGGTTTAAAGGGCAACCCCAATCTGGCTCCCCTTTTACCTCTTCTCTTCATTTACCTATCACCCCTTCTTCCCTTTCTCCCATGGTCTACTCTCTCCAATCTGATTCCTACTTCGTCGGCCCTTTACTTTTCGCACCTATCACCTCCCAGCTTCTCATTTCATTCCCCCTCCCCTACCCAACTTGCTCCTCCCCTGACTTCACCTTACACCTTTAACTTGTACTCTTCCCTCCGGCCTCCCAACCCCACTTCCTTATTCTGGCTTCTTCCCCCTTCCTTTCCACTCCAGATGAAGGGTCTCGGCCCAAACATTGGCTGTTTATTCCTCTCTATTGATGCTGTTCTTCCAATATTTTGTATCTATTATGGATTCCCAGCATCTGCAGAACCTCTTGTGATAAGATGGAATGCAGAGTTAAGATTAGAACTATTCTACCGTGATCTCATTAGACAGAAGACTTGAGGGTCTGAGGGACCTACTCTTATTCTAATTTATATGTTTGGATGACAAGGAACTACAGTGGAATTAATGCCATTTTCGGAAGTTATTCGCTGGCATCAGTTCTTTAAAACTAACCAGGCAGTGTGCTAAATTGGGATGAAACTAAACAGATCAAATGACAGCTCTGCTGCTTTTCAATGTGAACGCATAGATACTTTGCCCACATTTAAAGCTTAAAGATAAAGATTAAAATTAGCTTTTTTGTCATATGTGCATTGAAACATTGGTTCCCAAAGGTTGTTGCAGCCAGGGGGAGTAAAGGGGACAAGCTCCCACTACCTATTGAATGCTCCCAATGGTGCGCGCCTCAGATCGCCTCTGACAACCAGGTTCAGTTCCTGGCCTTCATGTGTGGCTTAGCTACTAAGCTCGGTGGAACTGTTTCTACTGACAGGAAGAGGGGCAGAGATTCGTTACCGGTGCCGTAAAACCAGTCACTTTGGGCAGATGGGGCTCATCAGCCATGGTTGGCAGCTCAACGAGAAGGAAAACTGACCTCAAACCTCCGCTGCTTTGCAGCTATGCCTACTCATGGGAAAGGCTTTGGGAGTAAACCCCGAGGGAAAACTCTGGAGCTGGAGTCCCTAAGGCAGTCCTGCGTTGAGTTCATCGCAGACTGGCAACTACTGCCATGCCGCTGGTGCCAAACTGTATCGGTCTCTGCCATTTCGTTGGGTTCATCAGATGCGTGGAGAGGGGGAGCTTGCTACACGGGCAATAGCTCACTCTCCATACTGTACTGCCCGGGCTTGCGAATCAGGCAGCTACGATGCAATGCTGACCGACAGAGGCCCTCACCTCATATTGAAAAATCAAAACATACGTCCTGACTGTGTTGACTGTTAAGCATGTATCATTTGCTCAACAACCAGCAGAGTTCGAGGGTGTGCTGACGGCCACCCATATGTTTCTGGCACCAACAAAGCATGCCCATAGCTTACTGCCAGTGCACCTTTTGGAATGGATGTGTGGAGAAAACCAGAGCACCTGGAGGAAACCCACGCAGTCAGAGAGTGAATGGACAAACTCCTTACAGACAGTGGTGGGTATTGAACTCCAATTGCTGGTGCTGTAAAGCATTATGCCAACTGCTACACTACTGCATCAACCATCATTATACCCATTAGTCCCAAAAACTAAACTCCCCTGGTTCATGGTAGGGATGGAGTTTGCAGTGGTAAGAAACTCTACAGCACTGAGAAGTAGAGAGCAAATAGGCATATCCCCTTGAACAAAGTAGAGAGTGAGGAAGCAGAAGTTTTAATTTAGCTATTCATTTAGGTTAGGTCCCTGGCCCCTTGCACCTGAGTTTGCACGTACATACAATTTTGCTAAGTTGCTTGATCACCCGTTGGATATAATAACACATTACCATGCTGGGTAAGTTTTATGAAGGACACACAGTATAAGGCATGCCAAAGCTCGAACAAAGATTGTGTTGAAATAATTTATAATAGCATGAAGGTAATTGAAAGCCTCAGAACGCGGTCTCCTTTCCTCCACTCTTGCATTCTCTTACATCTCCTCCATTCACAAACATCCATGCTCACCCCACATTCCCATCGCCTTAACAGGGATAGAGTTCCTCTTGGCCTTACCTACCACCCCAGGAGCTTCCATATCCTTCCAAGCAAATTGATAAGATTATAAGTAATGAAAAATAGATATCTCAGCTCATCTATGCTGTTCCTCAAGGGAGCTGATGGTGTCCTAGCTTGAATACTGTATACATGTCAAGCAACATTCGCCACCCACTACATTTCTTTATTGATGAACAGGCGGAAATCTAACAAGAGAGGTTCCAGGTGAAAATTTACTGTTCAAAGAATCAATTTCCCAATTTAACCAATTTCCCCCGGGATCAACAAAGCATGACTATGACAATGACTATCATATAGACAGAATGCTTTCATAGTGCATTTCCACTATTTAGTTTATGTGTCAAAGGTTACAGGGAGAAGGCAGGAGAATGGAGTTACGAGGGAACATTTTTTAGCCATGATTGAATGGCAGTGCAGACTCAAAGGGCTAAATGGCCCTGATTCTGCTCCTATGTCTGATGATCTTATGTTATTATTAAATACAAAGTAATGCAGTTTGAAGTGGTTGAACTTATTTCATACCATTTAGATAACTTAGTATATAGAAAAGCTTTCAAATCTTGAAAAGTAACTATTAATGAAATACTTAACTACAGAATTTCAGAAGGTATACTGTATACATTTCTCTGACATTAAGTGCACCCACTGAGAATAAACCAATATAGTATTATTAATCACATTATGTAATTAAACAAGAGATGGGGTGGTTTGTGATATCTCACACCTTGATTTCTCTAAATATCACATTTATACCAGGCTTTCCTCACCCCCCTCAAACACAACCACACTCCCCACTTCAACCACAATCCCCACTTCAAACACAAACCACACTTCCCCTCCCCCATCCCCAAATTTGTCTGGTTTTGATCAAGTTGGGGGAGGCGCTTTCAGAATCAGGTTTAATATCACTGGCACATGTTGTGAAATTTGTTGTCATACAGCGGCAGTACATTGCAATACATAATAATAAAGACTATAAATTACAAAAACTATATATAAAAATGAAAATTAAATTAAAGAAGTAGTACAAAAAGAGCAGAAGAAATATACTGGGGTGGTGTTCATGGGCCCACTGTCCATTCAGAAATCTGGTGGAGGAGGTGAAGTAGCTGTTCCTGAAACGTTGAGTGTGTGTCTTCAAACCTCCTGCGCCTCCTCTTTGATGGTAGTAATGAGAAGAGGTGGCATGGTAGCGTAGCAGTCAGCGCAATGCCATTCTGGTGTTCAATTGCGGTACCATTCTGTAAGGAGTCTCTGTACGTCCTCCCCGCGGAATGTATGGGTTTCCATGTACCAGGTAGACTAATTGCTCATTGCAAACTGTCCCATGATTAGGTTAGGTTTAATCAGCTTCGTTGGGGGTTGCCGTGCTGGCGTGGTTCGAAGGGCTATTTCGCACAGTATCGCTAAATAAATAAATAGATAGATAGATAACTAAGTAAATAAGAGACAAAGAGAGAGACAGAAATGGAGGTAAATAGATCGATTGTGGCTTGGGTGATGGGGCTACTTAATGATGGACGCCTCCTTTCGAGGCATAGCAATTTGATAGTGAATTTGTTCGGCAATATTTGTTGTTACAGTTTTAAGGGCCAAGAAGAAATCTCACTCAATTAGCCAAAGTTTGCTTTCATTTATCATTGCACTATGAGAACAGGCAAGGAATGTTGGAAATATTCAACAGGTCAGGCAGCACTGGTGCAGGGAGAATGTTTCAGGTTGACCTTTTACCAGAACACAGATTCCTGAGGGAGATGAAACTCACTTTGCCAGGTAATACCCATTCATCTAATGAAAGGTGACCAGCTCAAACTTCAACTCAGCTACTGTCAGAGCTGAGGATTTTCAGCACTTTCCATTTTTGTTCAGACTTCCAACATCTATTGACCTTACTTTTGGAATTTGAGCTGTGGTTACTTCAATTGTTATAACAATTTTTACTCAAATCATGTTCACTTAGGCTTTTAATCTACAGTTCAAAGTAAATTTATTATCAAAGAACGTATATGTCACCATATACAGTCCTGATTTCACCTCCTTGTGGGCTTTCACAGAAGAATAGAATCCATGAAACACTATACACAAAGACTGACAAACAAGAGACTGAATAAGAAACAAAATAATTCAGCGGATTTCAGTTAATTGGGACACATTGCAACTAGTAATGTCCAATTAAGCAACTGCCCCAATTAGCTGAAGTTTCATAGAAATAGTTTAAAAGATATAAAGAGACAAATTACTGCTTAACTGAGAAACAAATTATGTAATTAATTGAAATACAGAACAATTTTAGACCACTACCAAAACTATGGCAGTGCTATAAAACTGTGTTATTATAGTGTCAAGTCTTTTTGTGGCATCTTGGCAAGGATGTGAACATTTTTGAAGTCCAAAAAAAGATTAAAAATCACTGCTTCTTAAATCAGCGTCTATCGGTCCAAATGGATAACATAACACAAGCACACACAACTGACCCTATTTGAAAACTGCTCCCTCTAAGCACGGTGTAGTGTTTAACAGCCACACAAGTGTACGTGACTGACGCTGGTCTGAAAATGTTTAGCAACAGTCCCCTATCCCAATTAAGTGGCACAGTGCCCCAAGTAAACAAAGGGAATCTCGGCCATTTTCTCGATTAGTTTCTGTGCTTCGAGAGTTGTATCAGATAAGCGTCTCTCCTGGTTAGCCCAATTAACTGGAATCCACTGAGCCTGTAAACAATTATCAACAGTTTGGCATCGTCTGTGGTGAATGTGTAGATTGAAGATCTGAAGAAAAATGTTATGAAGCAAGCTTCCAGACAGGGAACCCACGAGAGAATCTGCTGATCCGGAGGTGGGCCAGCCCGACTTGTGCTGATCCTAATTTTCCATTGATTAATTTCCGCCAACCTTCACTCATCTCTTTTATCTGCACACCTGTTAAACAAATGGCTCTGCTGCAACTGAGTCATTTTATTCCTCAGATCAGTCGGTAATAAGCAGCAGGATGAGTCAGCATCCGAGTGAACACACAGCTGGTCTCCTAGCTTTGTACAGTTAAGGCAGGGCAAAGACCGACTACAGTCACAGAGATGGCAATGTGTGAAAACAGTGTTTGGGTGGTAGGTGAGCTCCACTTTATGTTTTCATTTGCAACGCAATAGGAAGCCTCATGGGCTTCAAGTTTATACTTAAAACATCTGCTCATAATCAAAAGCGTTCTGTTTAGGATTAGTTCTCCTCCAGACCAGCTGAACGGTTAGCCTTTCATCAAAGTTGCTGGTGAACGCAGCAGACCAGGCAGCATCTGTAGGAAGAACGAAGGGTCAGGACGAAGGGTCTCGGCCTGAAACATCGACTGTACCTCTTCCTAGAGATGCTGCCTGGCCTGCTGCGTTCACCAGCAACTTTGATGTGTGTTGCTTGAATTTCCAGCATCTGCAGAATTCCTGTTGGTTAGCCTTTCATGTTTGATTTAGTCACAAATAAAGGTGCTAATCAATAGTATTTGAAAGAGATGCAAACTCTGCACCTTAAAGGTTTCATTCTGGGAGGGAGGTGAAAGATTAGAAAGACCAGCAGCTGTTCTTCTGGGCTCGCTAGGGTCACACCTACCTCTGAGAGGCGCACACAATGATTAAATAATCCTATACATGCTCACAGGGTGGCAGGGTGGAGATACAGTACGTCTCTACCAAAGGAAGAGTAAGGCGTTCCTTCACTCCACCAGTCGGCAGATCATCCTTGGAAAAGGTGTAGCACTTGCTTAGCCCCCTCGCTCCGCTGAACAGGCTCACGTGAAGCCACGGGAGCAGGTGGTGGATGGTCGTATGAGCAGCTGATGCAGATCACAAGTCCTGGGTACCCGACCGCTGATGCCAGGCAGACGATCTCTGAAGAGATTTGATAATGGCTGGGGTAACCCATCTTATAAAGGCACTGCCCAGAAGAAGGCAATGGCAAACAATTTCTGTGGAAAATTTGCCAAGAACAATCATGGTCATGGAAAGTCGATGAGCGCCTACGTCAAATGACACAGCACGTAACAGATTGAATACACACTTACTGAAGTACAGGGACTAAAGTAATGTCCTAAACCAGGAGAAACCCATGTGATTCCATATTGTCCCAGACTTGTCTATCGCCCTGTAACTGACACTCTGTATTGAAAGAAACTAAAAGACTTTTATAGAAGGCCAAATGCTGTCAGTGCTGTCCATGTCAGGCACTTTAGAATGTCGGTGGAAGAACTAAACTAAAGCCAATTTTACAGAATTACTATCCAACAAATCTAAATATCATTCTGAGCAATTATCTGACTAACCTCCAGTCAAATCAACATTTTGATAGAGAAGCTGGAGCACTGACAGCATGAAATTGATCAAAGACAGCTGCTCACAGCAAATATCGGTGCTTATCAATTGTCAATGCCACAGTCGTCAATCATAAAGGCCATAAGTTATTCATTATACTATTCTTCTTGGGTTCCTTAAGGTTGTTATAGCCAGTGTTGGTAATGGGGATAAGCTCCACTACCTAGTAAATGCTCCCAATGGTGTGCTTCAAATAGCCTCTGACAACCAAGTCCAACTTCCGGTCTTCACGCGATGTTTACCTACTAAGCCTGGCAGAACAGTTTCTACAGACAAGAAAAGGGGTGAAGGGGATTACTGGCTCCTTAAAACCAGACACTTCGGACAGACGAGGCTTATCAGCCTTGGTTGGCAGTTCATCTAGGAGAAGGAAAACTCTGATCTCAAACCTCTGCTGTCTTGTGGCTGTACCCACTCATGGGCAAGGCTTTGGGAGTAAACCCCGAGGGAAGAATCTGGAGCTGGAGACCCCAAGGCAGTCCTACAATGAGGTCAATGCTGACTGGCGTCTCCTACAACACTGCTGGTGCCAAACTGTATTGGTCTCTGCTGTTTCTTTGGATGCATGGAGAGGGGGAGCTTGCTATATGAGCAACAGCTTGCTCTCCATATTGTACTGCCCAGGCTTGCATATTTAAACAGCTAGGACACAATATCCATGGTCAACCATGACCAGCAAAGGCCTCATTCACTCAATCTTCATGGGTAATTACTTTAAGGTGAATAGACTCAGACATTCAGGATACATCAATCAAATGTTTACATTCATCGGACGTGTGACAACACTTGTGAGCTGCCCCCAGCATTGTACTGGTTATTAATCAATAACCAGTCCTGATCAATACATCGTATTGATCACAAACGTAAAATACAAAACATATCAATACATCACATTAGATATTAACTCAAACAACGTATTTTACTGCATGTTTCGATGTACATGAGATAAATAAATAAATCTGATCTGTTCTGATTTTACCATACACTAAGTAGATCAGGCTAACCATATTGCATCAAAGTTGCCACAATGCAGTGAGAATAGAATTAAAATCAAATTTATCAACACTGACGTAAATGGCGTGAAATCTGTTGTTTTGTGGCAGAAGCACAGTACCACAAAATTGGTTTGAATTTCAAAAATAAATGAACACTGCAGCAAGGAATAATGAGGTAGTGTCACAGGTTCATAAACTATTCAGCAATCTGATGGCAGAGGGAAAGAAACTGTTTCTGAATCGTCAAGTGTAGGTCACCAATTGCTGTACCTCCTCACTGTTCACAGAAACAAAAGTAGGTACTGTTGCAGTAAAACTGATGGCCCTCAGATTATAGCATATTCGGTGTAGAATCTGGAGCATTCCCCCCACACCACCCAGGACATGCTCTCTTCTCACTGTTACCATCAAAAAGAAGTTACAGGAGCCTCAGGACTCACACCACAAGGTTCAGGAACAGTTATTATCCCTCAACCATCAGGCTCTTGAATCAAAGGATAACTTCACTCACCCCAACACTGAAATGCTCCCACAACCTATGGACTCACTGAAAAGGACTCTTCATCCTGTGTTCCCGATATTTATTGCTCATTTATTTATTATTATTCTTTCTTTTGTATTTGCACAATTTGTTGTCTTTTGCACTCTGGTTAAACAAAAGACAAATGGTCTTTCATTGATTCTATTATGGTTATTATTCTAATACGGATTTACTGAGTATGCCTGCAAGGAAATGAATCTCAGGGTTGTATATGGTGACGTATATGTACTTTGATAATAAATTTACTTTGAACCTTGGTTTACATCCTGAAATTTAGTTCCACTGACTTTGTAATTTCATTCATTTCTTATTACTGTACAAAGTTAAAGTAGCCTTCAGTTATTACTCGCCACTGTATGTACTGATGACTACATTAAATGCTCAGGCTGGTACTGACAGAGAATGGGAAGCACTGTTGACCATAATAGTTAATCCACCTTGCCCTTGTTCAGATCATATCATATTCAGATCACTGACTGTGAAATCCCTGGATCTTCTCTGGAATCCGGAAAAGGTCTTAACATTTTTTTTGCTTTGTTTTCTCCAAATTTCTCCTTATAACAGCATGTTCATTATTTAAATGACCTTGCATTACTTTGGGGGCATTGGTGCACAGAAATGGTGTCATTCCCACTGATGGATGATCCCATGATACCGACAAATGAATGAATGAATTCTAATGTTAAGTTGCCAGAATTCATACAAGGACCAATGAAGATCTCGACAGAGAAAGGACAAGAAATCTGATCTGCTCAGTCAGGATGAACCAGGAGGAAATGGTGAGGTAAAATCTTTATTATGTTACCCATTCTGCTCACAGCTGCAGGAGGTGCCATATACAGTTCTTTCTTCCAGATACTTATAAACGCTCTTAAATTATGTCATCTTGGGTACTAGCCTCTGTAGTATCCAAGACACCTTCAAGGAGCGGTGCCTCAGAAAGGCGGCGTCCATTATTAAGGACCCCCATCACCCAGGGCGTTCCCTCATCTCACTGTTACCATCAGGAAGGGGGTACAGGAGCCTGAAGGCACGCACTCAGCGATTCAGGAACAACAGGAATTCTGCAGATGCTGGAAATTCAAGCAACACACATAAAAGTTGCTGGTGAACGCAGCAGGCCAGGCAGCATCTCTAGGAAGAGGTGCAGTCAACGTTTCAGACCCTTCGTCAGGACTAACGAAGGGTCTCGGCCTGAAACGTCGACTGCACCTCTTCCTAGAGATGCTGCCTGGCCTGCTGCGTTCACCAGCAACTTTTATGTGTGATTCAGGAACAGTTTCTCCCCCTTCGCCATCCGATTCCTAAATGGACATTGAACCCATGAGCATTACCACAAATTACTTCTGCTCGGCACATATTAACTATTTAATATGTGCATATATACTTACTGTAATTGATTTACATATTTCTTCTATATTGTCATGCATTGCATTGAACTGCTGCTTCTAAGTGAATGAGTCTCATGACACATGCCGGTAATAATGAACCTAATTCTGATTGATACATATTTGGACTCACTGGTGCAGTGTGCAGGCTTGCGTAAGTGGAACTATGTCTGTCATACCACATGATCAATGGTCTCTAGAGCCCCAAGCATGATCATTCATACCTCAAATGAACCAATAAGGTCCTCTGTTCACCTTAGCTAGTCTCCAGTCTCCAGGGAGCACTCATATCCTCTAACTATCCATGGGATGAACTTTGACAGACAGTGAATTGAACAGCTGTCCTCCAGTGTTCCAATAATTAAATTCCAGCTGCCTTTTCTCTTATCATCCAATTCATTTTACAAAATGTAGCTCTTAAAAGCCAATACAGTAAATTTTATATTACATGCCTTAGTCCTCCACTCATCTCTAATTACCACTTGCTACTAATTACCTACTTACTGTAGAAAGCACGGAGCTAATGCCATTGAAGTCCATTGTCAAGACATTCAACCAGAATGCTACAAGCTTAGATAGGAAACAGCCACTGCAAATTCCAGAACTGACTCTACTACAAGACAATATTCTGCCTTTAACTGGCTTTTAGTTGTGGTTCCAGGGAAGTGAGAGGTCTTTTCCCACATTGTTTCCATGGGTTGTCTGCAAACCTCAGTCTCGACAGCACCTGGGGATATTAACCAGACAGCAGATGTTCCCACCTTCCCAAAGAGACAGGATGGCTAAACCACACCAAACTGCTTGAAAGCAGTGCAAAAAATAAAATTAAAATCCACATAATAATTTGCTCAAGAAAACAATTCTATTTACTCTTTTACTTCTACAATTTTGCATAACATACAAGTTACTAACGGGGGAGAAACTTGGTAAAATTGACCATACGACATGGAGCATAATTAAGCCACAAAGCCCATCAAATTAAAAAAAAGAGAATTTTATTAACAAACAAGAGAAAATCTGTCGATGATAGAGATCCAAAGCAATACACACAAAATGCCGGAGGAACTCAGCAGGCCACGCAGCATCTATGTAAAAAGGTACAGTCGACATTTCGGGCCAAAGCTCTTCAAGCAGAACAGATTTCATCAAGTTACTTTGTAAAAGCAAAGTTTGTTACAATGAATTATAAACAATTTTTTCTAAATGTTTCTTTTTCTTTTCCTTAAGCAATGAACGCAAAAGCAATTAGCAGGGAGTTTAGAGAGAACATCGATATTCCATCAGGATTATACATTTATTAACCCAGAACAGCATTAATATCAACATATATGGGAACCATCTTCTTAGCACTGTCTGGTATAACCATTTGTCCATTATTTGCCATGTTGTATGACATGGGGGATTGTCGACTTTCCATGACCATGAATGTTCTTGGCAAATTTTTCAAAAGAAGTGGTTTGCCATTGCCTTCTTCTAGGCAGTGTCTTTACAAGATGGGTGACCCCAGCCATTACCAATACTCTTCAGAGATTGTCTGCCTGGCACCAATGGTTACATAATCAGGAATTATGAAATACATCAGCTGCTGATATGACCATCCATCACCTGCTCCCATGGCTTCAAGTCAGCCTGATCGGTGGGGGGAGTAGGGGGGCTAGGAAGGTTCTACACCTCACCCAAGGGTGATCTGCAGGCTAGCAGAGGGAAGGAGAGGCTTATACTTCCTTTGGTAGACATATCTCCAACCTGCCACACTATGTGAGTATAAGATGGTTTAATCATTGTGTGTGCCTCTTTGAGGTAGGTGTGACCCTGTAGAGTGCAAAAGAACAGCAGCTGGTCTTTCTAATCTTTCACCTCCCTCCCCCCTCTCACCAAGCAGCATGATGGGTGCTAAGTTTACATGCCTTTTGAACACTGTTGATAAGCACCTTTATTTGTTACTAAATCAAACATGAAAGACTAATCTTTCAGCTGGTCTGGAGAAAACCAAACCCAAACAGTTTTGCCTTTGATCACTTTGCCCAAGGGTGACCTGCAGGCTAGCGGAGGGAAAGAGCACCTTACACCTCCTTAGGTGGAGATGTATCTCCACCCCACCATTCCTGGTATAATATCTTCCTAAAAGCAAGTTAATCATTTCTTGCCTTAGGATATACAAGATATGATGCAGCTACTGGCTGTGAGAAAATGATGCACAAATCTTCTTCCTATGCAAAAGTTTCAAAGCTCCTTCATCACACTCCAACATCACACCTATCTTCATCGATAAAACTATAAAGTGATCAATGATACAATTAAACCTCACTTAGCAGGGCAACTTCATACCAATTAATTGGAAGCACAGGCCTCTGGGTAAATTTATGGCCAGGCTACTGAAGCAGCCTTACACTAAATATTTATAATTTTTCTTTTGGCATAATTGAGGAATACGTTTCAATCAGAAAGGATTTAGTCATTGTGGAACATGGTTTCAGATTAAACATAAAATAGGCTGACTAACATATTCACCTCCCTCACCTCTGGCAATCATGCTAAAAAAAATGAAAATGTGATCTTGTAAGGATAGAAACATAGAACATAGAAACATAGAAAACCTACAGCAGAATACAGGCCTTTCGCCCCACAACGCTGTGACGAGCATGTACTTATGTTAGAAATTACCCAGGGTTGCCCATAGCCCTCTATTTTTCTAAGTACCTATCCAGGAGTCTCTTAAAAGACCCTATGGTATCCGCCTCCACCACCGTCTTGAGTAGATTTTCAACAGCCTTTGTACACCATGGTTTCTGTAGCCTACAATCCTTTCCCTGTCCCATTGGAATGTACATATGCAGAACGCCACACAAATATCCCCTGAACACTTGCCACATTTCCGCCGTACATTTCCCTGAGAACATCTGTTTCCAATTTATGCTTCCTAGTTCCTGCCTGATAGCTTCATATTTCCCCTTACTCCAACTAAACGCTTTTCTAACTTTTCTGTTCCAATCTATCTCCAATGCTATGGTAAAGGAGATAGCATTGTGATCACTTTCTCCAAGATGCTCTCCCACTGAGAGACCTGACACCTGACCAGGTTCACTTCCCAATTCCAGATCAAGTACAGCCTCTCCTCTTGTAGGCTTATCTACATATTGTGTCAGGAAACCTTCCTGAACACACCTAACAAAATCCACCCCATCTAAACCTCTTGCTCTAGGGAGATGCCAATCAATAGTGGGAAAATTAAAATCTCCCATCACGACAACCCTGTTATTACTGCACCGTTCCTGAATCTGTCTCCCTATCTGCTCCACGATGTCCCTGTTAGAATTGGGAGGTCTATAAAAAACACCCAGTACAGTTATTGATCCCTTCCTGTTTCTAACTTCCACCCACAGAGACTCAATAGACAATCCCTCCATGACTTCTTTTTTTTCTGCAGCCATGACACTATCTCTGATCAGCAGTGCCATGCCCCCATCTCTTTTGGCTTCCTCCCTGTCCTTTGTGAAATATCTAAATCCTGGCACTCTAAGTAGCAATTCCTGCCCCTGAGCCATCCAAGTCGCTGTAATAGCCACAACATCATAACTCCAAGTACTGATCCACGCTCTAAGCTCAACCCGTTTGTTCGTGATGCTTCTTATATTAAAATAGACATATCTCAAACCATTCGTCTGAGCGCGCCCGTTCTCTATTACCTGCCTATCCTCCCTCTCGTACTGCCTACAACGCTTCCCCTATTTGTGAGTCGACTGCCCCTTCCTCCATCCCTTCAGTTCCGTTCCCAAGGATGGGGAATAGTTCTTTTGTTTGACCCTCATGTAGTTGTAAACTTTTCTTTTGGTAAGAAAATTAAACGATGGCCAAAACCAATCAATTTTAGGCACCAGAGGTTGTGGGATTACCATCGCCTGAGAGCTTACTGTCCACCTGAGGACTTACTGTTTGCCTCTGGGTTTACCATCTGCCTTTGGGTTTACTGTCCATTTCAGGGCTTAATAGCTGCCTGGGGTTTACTGTCCACCTGAGGGCTTACTGTTTGCCTGTGGGTTTACGGTTGGCCTATGAGTTTATTGTTTGCTGAGGAGTTTAGAGTCCATCTGAGAGATTAGTGTTTGCCTGTAGATAATTCGCAAACCACCTGCTTAATTCACAATGATTGACAAGCACTGAAATGGGGACTTCAGAGGACTCATTGTGCATCCCCTTGCATAACGATTTAAATCATTAAACCTATGGTGCAGCAGCTGTGATTGCCAAAGCCACTCTAAAGGAGAATCCAGTGCTCTAAATTCAGCTCACTACTATGGATTTGCTTCTCAGGAATCTCCTTCAATTTAACAGATTCTAACAGACTTTATTTGGGTAGAGTTGTTACTAAACTACCCTCTGGTTACATTCTCTCTATCATTCCACTCAGCTGCCAATTTTCATAATCACATTGGAAATAAATGAACCAATATCCAAATAAAAAGTTAAAATAACATTTGCTCCCTCTTAGCTCTGCTCCTTTAAGAACCAACTCAAACCTTTATATTGAAGAGATAAATTTTAAAAAATTTCAGTTCTGAAATAAACCTTAAATAACGTCATTTCAAAAGTAAACATTAGTTTTTCTTGCTGTGAATTAACAATCACTAAACAATACGTTAGAATGTTCAACATGTGCTCATTCCAAGTTCCTGTTTAATATTAAACCATACAGGAGAATCTGTAGTAGTCACTTGTTAATCCTCATCTGGCAACTGTGATGCATTCCAGAACGCCACTGTTGATAAGCAAGGTCGAATCAGGAACGAGGGCTTATCTACTGAAAGAACTAGTCACCTCAACAGCCTTTAAACAGAAGGTGATGAAGTCCAGGGTATAAATTGTGCACAACAGTAATGACAAGCATCACCCTTCTAGACTGGATTGCAAATCAGGTTAAAATTAATATATATCACATGAGATGAAGTGTTTGTAATTTTTTCCATCTGATTATGATTACATTTCTTATTCTAATTTATATTATTGTATTTTTTAATGCATTGCACTATACTGCTGCCATAAAACCACTAATTTCATAACATGTCAGTGACAGTAAACCTGATTCTGATTCTGTTAAATTCTACTGGACAATGATGGTTAGATTTCGTTTAGTCAGAATTTAAGTCTAAGGGTTAAAATTTCCAACAAGGTTCCCAGAGTTGTCTATCAGACCTTCAACATAAAGTCCCCAAAATTTCCCGGAAGACAGCTACAGTTTGTGTCTATAGCTTTCTACTGACTGTTTTGCAAATCAATTTTGAGCATTGGTAAAGCCAGGCTGAAAATTCAACCCGCTAAGTTCCTTTTCTTCTGTCCCTTATCCTTGTAAGTGGAATAAGTGCGACACATGTCCTTACACTTCCTCCCTTACCACCATTCAGGGAATTGTCCTGCCTTGCAGGGTCATGGAACAATTGTATATTTGATTCTGAAATGAACACAACCACTCATGACAGTTACAATGTATGTGCCCCTCAACTCATTTGAAAGCAAGTGATGACTTAAAACGTATTCTGAAGGTTCGTTGAAATAATTCACTCTCAGTTCCAAAGTCAGTGCACAACATTGCAGAGGCTGAAATCAAGCAGGTGTGTGGCTTGGAAACAGTCAGGATTCAAAATTGTTTAATGTCATTTCCAGTGCACAAGTATAAATGAGAACAAAATAATTGTTGCAACACACATCAAAGGTGCTGGTGAACACAGCAGGCCAGGCAGCATCTCTAGGAAGAGGTACAGTCGACGTTTCGGGCCGAGACCCTTCGTCAGGACTAACTGAAGGAAGAGCTAGTAAGAGATTTGAAAGTGGGAGGGGGAGGGGGAGATCCAAAATGAGAGGAGAAGACAGGAGGGGGAGGGATGGAGCCAAGAGCTGGACAGGTGATTGGCAAAAGGGATATGAGAGGATCATGGGACAGGAGGTCCGGGGAGAAAGACAAGGTGGAGGGGGGACCCACAGGATGGGCAATGGGTATAGTCAGAGGGAGAAAAAGAAGAAAGAGAGAAAGAATGTGTGTATATAAATAAATAACGGATGGGGTACGAGGGGGAGGTGGGGCATTAGCGGAAGTTAGAGAAGTCAATGTTCATGCCATCAGGTTGGAGGCTACCCAGATGGAATATAAGGTGTTGTTCCTCCAACCTGAGTGTGGCTTCATTTTTATAGTAGAGGAGGCCGTGGATAGACATATCAGAATGGGAATGGGATGTGGAATTAAAATGTGTGGCCACTGGGAGATCTTGCCTTCTCTGGCGGACAGAGCGTAGGTGTTCAGCAAAATGATCTCCCAGTCTGCGTCGGGTCTCGCCAATATATAAAAGGCCACATCAGGAGCACCGGATGCAGTATATCACCCCAGTCGACCCACAGGTGAAGTGTCACCTCACTTGGAAGGACTGTCTGGGGCCCTGAATGGTGGTAAGGGAGGAAATGTAAGGGCATGTGTCGCACTTGTTCCGCTTACAAGGATAAGTGCCAGGTGGGAGATCAGTGGGGAGGGATGGGGAGGGGGGAAACGAATGGACAAGGGAGTCGCGTAGGGAGCGATCCCTGCAGAAAGCGGGGGGGGGGGAGGGAAAGATGTGCTTAGTGGTGGGATCCCGTTGGAGGTGGCGGAAGTTACGGAGAATAATATGTTGGACCCGGAGGCTGGTGGGGTGGTAGGTGAGGACCAAGGGAACCCTATTCCTCGTGGGGTGACGGGAGGATGGAGTGAGAGCAGATGTGCGTGAAATGGGGGAGATGCATTTGAGAGCAGAGTTGATGGTGGAGGAAGGGAAGCCCCTTTCTTTAAAAAAGGTGGACATCTCCCAGAGAAAGCAGGATCTCCCTGTAGCCACACATTTTAATTCCACATCCCATTCCCATTCTGATATGTCTATCCACGGCCTCCTCTACTGTAAAGATGAAGCCACACTCAGGTTGGAGGAACAACACCTTATATTCTGTCTGGGTAGGCTGCAACCTGATGGCATGAACATTGACTTCTCTAACTTCCGTTAATGCCCCACCTCCCCCTCATACCCCATCCATTATTTATTTATATACACACATTCTTTCTCTCTCTCTCTCTTTTTTCTCCCTCTGTCCCTCTGACTATACCCCTTGCCCATCCGCTGGGTTTTTTCTCCCCCCCTCCCTCCTTTCCTTCTCCCTGGGCCTCCTGTCCCATGATCCTCTCATATCCCTTTTGCCAATCACCTGTCCAGCTCTTGGCTCCATCCCTCCCCCTCCTGTCTTCTCCTATCATTTCAGATCTCCCCCTCCCCATCCCACTTTCAAATCTCTTACTAGCTCTTCCTTCAGTTAGTCCTGACCAAGGGTCTTGGCCCGAAACGTCGACTGTACCTCTTCCTAGAGATGCTGCCTGGCCTGCTGCGTTCACCAGCAACTTTGATGTGTGTTGCTTAAATTTCCAGCGTCGGCAGAATTTCTCGTGTTTACAAAATAATTGTTTATTTTTTTATTTATTCAGATACAGTGTGAAATAGGCATTTCCAGCCCTTCGCTCCACTGTGCCCAGCATCCCCCATTTATTCCTAGCCTAATCATGGGACAATTTTCAATGACCAACTAACCTAGCAATTGGTACTACTTTGGACTGTGGGAGGAGACTGGAGCATGCACAGGAAACCCAAATGGTCATGGGGAGAATGTACAAACTCCTTACAGACAGCAGTGGGAATTAAACCCCGGTCACTGGTACTGTAAAAGTGTTGAGACAGGATTCGATACAGCATAACACAACAAGAAAAAGAGCACAATAATAATAAAACATACAATAAATTATAAATAGACTAATTGCATGTCCATGAAGTGCTTCAGTAGGCAGAGGGTGCTGGGAAAGAGAAGCGTCAGATAATACTGGCCACTAACAGAGGGTCCTCTTACCTTAAAAATTATCCTGAGAACTAACGCTACTGACAAGAAGCTGGCGTTGGAATAATGTGCCAGTTTCCTGATGTGTCCATTGAATCCCGAGACACCAAATTGACTAATAGACCACGATAGGATGAAGACTGAGGTCAGACCTGAATGCACCACAACAGGTAACCACAGCAGTCAGTGCTACGCTTTACAGCGCCAGCGGTGAACTTCTGCCGCTGTCCGTAAGGAATATGTACGTTCTCCCTGTGACCGTGGGCTACCTCCAGTTACAACGTTTCCTCCCACATTTCAAAGACGTATGTATGGGTTAGTTGTGGGCATGCTACTTTGGCAACGGATGTGTGATGCCACATCAAAGTTCAAAATAAATTTATTATCAAAGTACAGACAGTATATGTCACCATATGCAACCCTGAGATTCTTTTCATGTGGGCTTACTTAATAAATCTATAGAATAATAACCATAACAGAATCAGTGAAATACTGCACCACATTGGGAGTTCAACCTGTGGGCAAAAGACAACTACACAAATATATAAAAAAATAAATAATTAAGGCTAAAATTATAGAGAACACGAGACAAAGAATCCCTGAAAGTGAGATCATTGGCTGTGGGAAAATATCAATGATGGAGCAAGTGAAATTGAGTGTAGTTATCCCCTCTGGTTCAAGATCCTGATGGTTAAGGGGTGTTAACTGTTCCCAAACCTGATGGCGTGAGTCCTGAGGCTCTTGTACCTTCTACCTGATGGCAGCAGTTGGAAGATAAGAAGAGAGCATGGCCTTGATGGTGGGGGTCCCAGATGATGGACAGTATTTCAAGCAGATGTGCTTAATGATGGGGAGGGCATCAGCTGCAATGGACATGTCGTGTGCACTACCTTTTGTCAGATTTTTCATTTAAGGGCATTGGGGTTTCTATAATAGGCTGTAATAACACTTGTGGGCTACCCCCTCGGACTGTGTTGATCGCTA
The DNA here is from genome assembly GCF_963921235.1 of Mobula hypostoma. Taxonomy (NCBI): domain Eukaryota; kingdom Metazoa; phylum Chordata; class Chondrichthyes; order Myliobatiformes; family Myliobatidae; genus Mobula; species Mobula hypostoma. Next base: position 183,061,872 of record NC_086098.1, read on the forward strand.
ACACAAATTATATATTTCACTGTATGCTTCAATGCACAAAGTGACAAATAAAGCTAAGCTCTAATCTTCCTAAAGATTCTGGAGGTAAAAAGATCGTCAAAGTTCTGTGTATTTTTTTCAAAACAAAAGCGCAGGCAGCTCCTATAAAAGCATGAGAATAGGGCTCCCAGATTAGAGGACAGAGGATTTGTCAGTGGTGCCAAGCATATCAGCTTGCCTGAGGAGCGATGAACTTCCACTTGTCCACTCCCACAGACGGCTCGATTTAGACAGGACGACACATGCCAAGAGGAAATGTTGCCAGAAGAAAGCCCCAAGATGATTGAAGTTGGTTCCAGGAAGCCTTTTAGGTCAGCCCCACATGATAAAACTTCAATAAACTGATGTGCTGGAGTGATTTGAAGCCTGAACTTCCTTCATGATTGCAAATGCCAAAGTTCTATCTCTTCCTGTAGACCAGTGGGAGCTGTCCTGGGCATGGAGAGAGGAAGCTGGCTTCTCAGAGTATGGGCCACAGAATAGTCAAGCTGCAATATACTAGAACCATGGAGTCAGAGCATGGAAACAGGTTTTTCAGCACAACTGGTAACCACGGCGACCATGGCGACCACAGCATCCTCCCTGCTAGGCCCAGGTGCCTGCAAGGTTTAAGATTGCTTAATGTCATTTCCAATACATAAGTGTAAAGGAGACAAAATAATTGTTACTTCGGATCTGATAAGGTGCAAAAAAAATCAGATAAAGAACATAATAATTTAAAAACAAATAAATACTGTATATATGCACAAGATAGCTTCTATACATAGACTGATTGTATGTCCATAAAGAGACGCTAGGCACGGGAGTGGATAAAAAAGAAACTGTGGAGATGGCCAGGAACGAATGAAAGACTGAGAAAAATGGGAGATATCTGACTGACGGTGAATGTGTTGCTCAAGTCAATTTTATTGTCATACGCACAAGTACGGTGAGGTACAGGTACAATGGCCCGCTGTGTTCCACCAGATTGCAGCATCTGCAGTATCCCCACAAGTGAGTGGACTATCCCAGAATGCTGGCTGAATTCCAAACAACAGATGGGAGCAGCCAGGAATCGGAGGTTAAGACTTGTCCCAGTGAAAGGAGACACAAGAGATTGGATGCTGGTATCTGGAGCAGCAAGCAGCCTGCTGAGTTCCTCCAGTTGTCCCAATAAAAGGGAAGACCTTGTGCAGGGAGCATCGGATCTGAAAGAACCAGTTAGCTTGGCACTAGACTACCATGATGTTCCTACAACCAATTATCTCACTTTAATGACTCTTTATCTCATTATCTCATGCTCTCATTATTTGTTGTTATATATTCATATTTGCATTTGCACAGTTTGTTGTCTTCTGCGCTCTGGCTGATGGTTCATTGATTCTGTTATTGATTCTCTGGATTTGCCAAGTATTCTCACAGAAAAATGAATCTAATCTAATCTAATCTCTGGGTCATATATGGTAACATACATGTTCTTTGATAACAAAATTTAATTTCAATTTTGTATTATGTCAATACAAACAGTAGTGAAACTTTAACATTAATTTGTTTCTCTATGTTAACTAGTTAAAAGTTTGCCAGCTCACTAGCATTAAAATCAAAATACCCCTTTTCCACTGAATATTGCAGTACCAGCAGCATAACTCACAAATGCCATGACTTTAATCAGTATCTAATTCAGACCGCCTTTAAAGTGGTGCCCAATGTTACTTTCCTCAGTTCCAAGCGGCATCTGGCAAAGCTGAGAACAAAATATATTTTAAATTTTCCTGAATTTAAACGAGACCCGAAGGAGCATGGAAATCTGGTCTGCTCACTGTAGGTCACATAGACTGGAGAAGGCAAGGCAGACTTCCAACTTGAGAGGAACGACCCAAGGACATTTGCACTATGCATAATATTTACTAATGATTGAAAATGGTTACTGTAACCCAATTACAAAATGCTGTGGAATGTACAAGATAAATGCAACACAGAAAGAATCCATGTGATTCAGCTAGAAATAGACTCAAATATCCATGCAAAGATAAACTACTAAAGGAGAGTAACATTTGTTTTTTTGCAAAATTGAAGAAAGAATGTGGGGGAAAGCAGGTGAACTGATGTTCATTGTAACTATGAACAACAGATGCTTAATTTTAAAAATGATCACAGAAAAACTGTGACAAAACTCCAAGCATTCTGCCCAAACAGATTTTATTCAAGGAGAGCTACACTTATACAAGAAGGGTAGCATAGTGGCGTATCTAGTAGAGATGCAGCCTCTCAGCCCCGGAGAGGAAGGTTCAGTCCTGACCTCGGGCACTCTGTGTAGAACTTGCACACTTCTCCCTGTCACTGCACAGGTACCCATTTCCTTCATGTTCCAAGGATATGTGGGTTGGTGGGCTAATTAACTGCAGTACATTGCCCTGATATGTAAACGGGTCAACAGAATTTGGTGGGTTGATGGAAATGTTGGGAAGATAAAGTGTAATTAGTGTAGGATTACAGTAAACAGATATTTTAACATTAGGCTCAGAGGTTGTGGGCCAAACTTCCTGTTTCCATGCCGGATGGCACCACAGTAAGCAGCTCACAGAGATACTGGCTCAGAGCTCCTGTATCCCATGCACAATTCTCGACTCACAGTACAGCAGAGTAGCGTAGAGGTTAGCACAAAGCTTTGCAGCACAGGCGACCCGGGCTCAATTTCTGACGCTGCCCACAAGGAGTTTATACGTTCTCACCTGGGTTTCCTCCAGGTGCTCCAGTTTCCTCCCACAGCCCAGACCTACTGGTTGATGGGTTAATTGGTCATTGTAAATTGTCCCATGATTAGGCTGGGGTTAAGTCAGTAGGTTGTTATGCTGCACAACTCCAAGGGCCTCCTGCACGTTGTATCCCGATAAATAATAAATAAGTAAACTCCATGGAGTCTGCATGCTCTCCGTGTAACTGTGTGGGTTTCTGCAGCATCAGAATGACTTTATTGCCAATAAATGAAACACACCAGAGATAATTGTGATTCAGTGCCAAGCATAAAACACAGGACAATGCTGGAACAGATACACAATAGCAACCAACAATTTACAAAGCAATAGTGCAAACAGCCATGAGCAATCAACAATTTGCAGAATGTCACATGTGTAAACATCAAACTTAATATAAATGTGAACATATGACCAGACTCAATAATTATCAAGAGAACAAGGACAGCAGGAAAGACCACTGAACGGATGTTATACACGGACGGTTAGGGTGTTACGTCTGAGTGAGTTTTGTTGAGAAGCTGGATAGCTACAGGAAAGAAGCTTCAGAGACTACATGTAGTCCTGGTGGTGATGGACTTGCAGTATTTCCCTGGTCAATAGGTGACTGCTAGGTTGGTAATTTTTCCAGTTCTTTTCTTTGTTCTGGCGATGAACAGGTCTTCTCATGTCGGTAGCTGACAGACAATGATCTTCTCCACTGAGCAGATCACTCACTGCAGCCTGGACTTGGAGAGGGAGGAGGCGGCAGAAAACTAAATGGTGATGGAGGTGATCACAATATTCTCAATGATGCCTTGGTGAAGATTCAACAGGATGTGCCCTGAAATGTTAAGTTTCCTAAGCTAATGTGTGCGCTCTAGTTTCCTCAAAGACGTGAGGTCTGGTCTATAAATTACTCCTTAATGTAGGTGGGGGGGGGGGGCAAAAGTTTTAGTGGAGAGGAAATAAGTTTCATGGAAATAATTGAAGGAATGGAATTGTGATTGATGGGATTCCTCTTAGCTAATATAGACTCACTGTGCCAATGATTACACCTATATTCTAAAAAAAATGAGAAAACTAATCTGATCATTGTTACTGGTGCAAACCAATCTTCAGTATCATTAGGAAGTTGTCTTCTTTATACTTTGACAAACTATCAATTTTCTCAGGTTATAGTTAGCTGACTCCTTTGTTCTCATACATAAACAGGTGATTCAAATGAATTTTTATATAGCCATGATCGACTTGCAGGTTAGTTGTCTCCCACTACAGAGCTGACATCACGGTCCAGTCATGCAGCTGTTGTAGGAGATTTGGGTTGTGAATTGACTCTGTCAACCAGTAATTCATGATACACAGTTACCGGCAGCAAAAGAAATATCAGTGGAGTAGATAAACCAAAGTAATTTTCTTTGGAGATTCCAACAGAAGTCAATGCCCATAAGACACAGAAGCCGTGTTTGGCTATTCAGTTCAGTGAGTCTCCTTCACCATTCCATCCTGATATTTTATGCCTTTCAACTCCATTCTCCTGCCTTCTCCCTGTAAATTTTGATGCCCTCACTAATCAAGAACCTAGCAACCTCCACTATAAATATCCCCAATGACTTGGCCTGCACAGCTGACTGTGGCAAAGAATTTCACAGATTCACCACCTTCTGGCTAAAGAAATTCCTGTTTTAAACAGAAATGTCCTTGTATCTGTGGCTGTGCCCTCTGGCTACTGAAAACATCTTCTCCACATCCATTCTATCTAGGCCTTTCAATATTTGATAAGTTTCTCCAATCTTCTCCAAGGATCCGCACCTTGTTGTGGTGGAGGGGTCTGAGAGTTCCTGAGATTGATGTTATCTGGAGCTGAGCTCCTGGTAGGGTCACCCATGGCAGTAAGGTCAAGGGGGCAGATTCAGACAAAGAGTGATCCAGCCAAGACCTCAGTGGTGGAGCTGACAGATGATAATGACCCATCACAATGACAATGAAGGTGGAGGAAGGCTGCAGTAGTGAAGGGTCCCCAGACAACTTGCATTCCGTGTCATTGGACCCTGGCCCCGATTGGTGAAGGACCACGTGGTGGTTGCCCATGAATTAGCCTCCCCATGTTAAACAATGCAATGCACAGGTGTTCTCCATTAAGGGAATAAACCCTCAGGAGAACATCATACTCAAAATGAGTGATCGCACTGCTAGGTTTCAATAAGATTCCAACTCCCTTTAATTCTTCTAAACTCCAGTGAGTCCAGGTTCAGAGTCATAAAATGCTCCATACACATTAACACTGTAATTTCCAGTATGTTTTAAATAAGGGTTCAAAAGAGATAGTCCATTTCACCCCTTCCTCCCTATACCTGGCTCTGCTACTTAAAAGCTAATTTTTAAAAATCTCTTTCCCGGTTCTGACAAAGCATCTTTGACCTGAAACCTTAACTCTGTTTTACCTTCCACAGATGCTGCCTGACCTGCTGAGTGTTTCCAATATTTTCTGTTTTTATTTCAGATTTCTTGCATCTGTTTTTTTAAAAACCTTCAACATAAATTGACATTTGGCAAAAATAATTAGAATATTAATAGAAATGAGTGTTATCCCAGCCCAGAACTAACCCAACTTCATACTCTGCCCTCAGGTACGTCAGCTGAGGGAAGTAATTTATGTAGAACAGTAAAACAGCTGAAAGCCAACTACTGGAACTCAGCAGGTCAAGCAGTCGACGTTTCAGAAAGAGACCTTTCATCTGGGCCCGAGATGTTGACTGTCCATTACCCTCTAAAGATGCTTGCCCTCTGTAAACTGCTGAGCTCCTCCAGCAGTTTGTATTTTGTTTCAGAGCCCAGCCTCTGCAGTCTTGTGTTCCCAGTGCAAGTGCTGAACAGAGGGCAAGAATTCTTCTCCATGTGACAAGATCCTCAAGTCTCAAAATTAACTCTCACCCTCTCGGCAAAATGGACAGTGTTAGCAAATGACGTACAATCTTAACTCTACATTCAACTGACGTGCATCCCTACCACAGTCCCCTTCAACATCTCCACACAGGCCTCTCTCAATCCTCTCTCCCTGTAATCCACTGTCTTCTCAGAAATTTCCTCTGCTTGTCATGCAATACAGGAGCTAATGATCACTTTGTTGTGTGCTGTGTTCTGTGCCATTCCGCCGAGCATCGTGGGCAAGCTTTATTGGCGCTGGAATGTACGGCAACACTTGTGGTCCACCGCTGGCAAATCGCTAGGTCCTGCTGGTTGCTAACACAATGCATTTCACTGTAGGTTTTGACGTATATGTGAGAAATAAATTTGAATCCGAAATAGAAGAGTCAACTTTAGTGCCCAACATTTAGGAGTTTGTGAGTGGAGAAGTATTACTGCAAGGTCTCACACAAGCCCCTCTCCCCACAATGCAATGCTGACTCAATGCCCTTTTAAAGGAGCAACCATGTCAAGGGGTGACTGAGCCCTTTTGGAGTAACCTTGCTTGCACCTGACCATGAGGAATTTCCCATAGCTTGGGATCTGGAGCCTCCATGAATGTAGGTTGTCAAAGCAAGAACTGCTGCTTTATTGGAAGACATGTACTGCAGCGTTTACTGACACCATATAATCAGATAGGAGTTGAGGCAAATCTCCTGTCAGTCAGAGGGGCACATCATCTTGTAATGATTCAGGTTAGAAGCCTCCTTACTCAGGCTACAATGCAGGAACCTGGTTTGAGTTGAAGGGGTAACAGTACGATGTCCTTCACTAGGAAGGACTTAGCAGCAGCCACACATCAATCTGCCAAACCTGAAGACGAAGTGTCCTTTTTAACAATATCTTAATATGGGTAAAAAAAAAAGTTGATCCATCATTAAGGACCCCCATCACCCAGGACATGCCCTCTTCTCAATGCTACCATCAGGAAGGAGGTACAGAGGCCTGAAGGCACACAGTCAGGGAACAGCTTCTTTCCCTCTGCCATCAGATTTCTGAATAACATTGAACCCATGAACACTACCTCACTATTTTATTTTGCATTACTTATTTTACTATTTTATTTACATTTTTATATATATACTTACTGCAATTCAGTTTTATTTATATGTATTGCAACGTACTGCTGCAGCAAAAGAACAAATTTCACAACGTACGCCAGTGATATTAAACCCGTTTCTGATATGGGTAATTTTTACAATATGATGTAAGGATTCATAAGCATTGTCCAAAAAACCCTCAGAATAAACAAAGATAAGAGATTGTTCTATTTATTCAAGAAATAAAGTAAAAATCTTCCTTTGCTATCTTGCAGAGCCTTTTTGCTGAGATCTTCACTGATGTCTTTACCAAAATAAACAAAGCCTTGAGTCTCCACAGGTTATTTTATGTATCCTGAGCATAGAAGCTACTGATGAGCTCATATCTGTTAGAAGCCTCTGTCTGATGTGAAATAGAGCATTATATATTGACTTAATTGTGCCTTACAATCTGTTATTTGCATGAAGCAGAGCCAAGTTTCAGAGAGCAAGTACATCAAAGTATATTCTTAAGTTCACATGCCAGGTTTAATTAGTGACAAAATTGAGTTCGTCTTGTGCCAACTGGAATTTGTTAATCAGGTCGTACCAGACGACACTCTTTTTGTAAAAACCACATCATTTGTTGGGTAACAGAGAATGATGCTCAGAATGTTGAACATTAAATGTTCGAACTAAAATAGTTCTCCAAGCTCAAACGTAAACTGCAAGACCCCAAAAAATGTAAATCTTTTTACTGCAGTCGCTGAACAGTGCTTTGTAATTAAATCCAGATTGTTCCAATAACATACTGCTTTGCATTCAGTCTAGCCTGAAATTATTGTCAGTGAGACCCAGCAGGCTATTTAGCTATGTATGTTACACAGGCGATAATTACCAACACTACCTGAAGATCACATCTGTCTTCCTTTGAAAAATGACCTGGTTACACTACTGAATACTACAGGCAAACAGACAGATGTTACCCACAGGAAAGAAAATACATCAGGCAATTTTGAAAACTTACTCCTAGAAACTAAGTGAATGCGGGCATTGCTTTGATCAGTACTTAAATACAATTCAAAGTACAAAGTAAATTTATTATCAAAGTACATACATGTCACCACACACAACTCCGAGATTTGTTTTCTCACGGGCGTACACAGTAAGTCCAAGACACAAAATAGAATCACTGAGAGACCATACACAACAGGGTGGACAATGTGCAGACCATGCAAATACAAAAGAAAAAATAATAATAAATAAATAAGCAATAAATAAATATAAATAATAGTTTGGCAAGGATGGCAAATGGTCTGTTTCTGTGCTGTAGTGTTCTCTGACAACTCCAACTATCATTTTCTCATTTTCACCATGAAACTGGAATGTTATTTTCTGTCTGGCCTTAAAAGTGAAATTAAATTCCTTTGCTCTTATCTCATTGTTGATTTCTATGTACATACTGAACACTCAACCCTTCCACTGTGACAATAAAGACCGACCCAAAATTTCACCAGTGCTACACTCAATTGGAAGGTGCTAAATGGATACCTGTTCCCCCAGACGGCGCTCGTCAGCGGTGGTTGGCAGCTCATCGAGGAGAAGGAAAACTCTGGTCTCAAACCTCCGCTGCCCTGTGGCTATACCCACTCATGGGAGGGCTTCGGGAGTAAACTCAGAGGGAAAAACCTGGGGCTGGAGTCCCTAAGGCAGACCTATGTTGAGTTCAACACTGACTGGCAACTCCTGTGATGCTGTTGGTGCCAAACTGTATTGGTCTCTGCTGTTTCTTTGGGTTCATCAGACGCATGGAGAGGGGAAGGCTGCTACACGGGCAACAGCTTGCTCTCCATATTGTACTGCCCTGGCTCATGTAAGTAGATGGCTTGGTCGCAGCATTCATGGTCAACCTTGACTGATGGAGACTTCACTCAGTTGCTCCCCCTCAAGCTGGGTAGGAAGTTTCCACAATAGGCAGGAAGTGTGGTGTTTGTTATAAAGCTACAGGCAACACGGTCCCATGCAAGACACAGTCATCAATCAACACACACAAAATGTTGGTGGAACACAGCAGGCCAGACAGCATCCATAGGAAGAAGCACAGTCAACGTCTCAGGCCGAAACTCTTCATCAGGACTAACTGAAAGAAGAGATAGTAAGAGATTTGAAAGTGGGAGGGGGAAGGAGAGATCCGAATTGATAGGAGAAGACAGGAGGGGGAGGGATACAGCCAAGAGCTGGAAAGTTGATTGGCAAAAGGGATACAAGGCTGAAGAAGGGAGAGGATCATGGGACGGGAGGCCTAGGGAGAAAGAAAGGGGGAGGGGATAGGGTTGCCAACTGTCCCGTATAAGCCAGGACATCCCGTATATTGGGCTAAATTGGTTTGTCCCATTCAGGGCCGCACTTGTCCCGTATTTCCCCCGCTGAGGTATAGCATTCCTATGAAACCGCTAGTAAGCCGAAATGGCGTAAAGCAAAGAAGCAATTACCATTAATTTATATGGGAAAAATTTTTGAGCATTCCCAGACCCAAAGAAAAACCTACCAAATCATACCAAATAACACATAAAGCCTAAAATAACAGTAACATATGGTAAAAGCAGAATCGGAAAGATTAAGCCAAAACCGATTTGTAGAAAAAAAATCGACACGTACATGCATGCGCATACAGGTGTCCGCGCAAGGCTTCAAGGTCATGGTAGTCTTTCTCGGGGTAAACACAAGTGTCCCGTATTTGACTGCTACTTTTGTCCCTTATTTGGGAGTGAGAAAGTTGGCAACCCTAGGAGGGGAGCGCCAGAGGAAGATGGAGAGCAGCAGGCAAGGAGTGATTTTGAGAGGGACAGTGAGAGGAAAAAGAAAAAGTAAAAAGGAATGAATGAATGAATGAATGAATAAATAAATAATTAAATAAGGGACGGGGTAAGAACGGGAGGAGGGGCAGTAACGGAAATTAGAGAAGTCACTGTTCATGCCATCAGATTGGAGGCTACCCAGACAGAATATAAGGTGTTGTTCCTCCTTGAGCCACAATAAAATTTTCTTCTCTTTTTTTTTCTCTCTCTGTCCTTCTCACAATCACTCCTTGCCTGCTCTCCATCTTCCTCTGGCGCTCCCCTCCCCCCTTATTTCTCCCTAGCCTCCTGTCCCATGATCCTCTCCCTTCTCCAGCCTTGTATCCCTTTTGCCAATCAACTTTCCAGCTCTTGGCTCCATCCCTCCCCCTCCTGTCTTCTCCTATCATTTCGGATCTCCCCCTCCCCCTCTCAAATCTCTTACTATCTCTTCTTTCAGTTAGTCCTGATGAAGGGTCTCGGCCCGAAACGTCGACTGTGCTTCTTCCAATGGAAGCTCTCTGGCCTGCTGCGTTCCACCAGCATTTTGTGTGTGTTGCTTGAATTTCCAGCAACTGTAGATTTCCTCATCAATTCCTTTGCACATACCATTTAAAAGTTCAAGTGTCTCTCTGAGGCTGCCTGAAGATGCACAACAAGTGCACGTGGTCCACTGAAGCCTGAAGCCCAGGTTAGGCTGTGTCCCAGGCCTTCCCTCTCATGTACCACTTAGCAACATGGCACCCAGTACAACTGAGTCATCCCTGGAGAAATCTGGTTCTTCTCATTAAACTTCCAGCAATTCCACAACTGGAAGGAGCTAGATAAAGATTGCCAGAATGAATTGCTGTGTTTGATTCTACACGGTGTTAAATAATTACCAATCCATCTACCAACACAAGGGCACTGACGATTTTAGCTGAGCAACTCATTTAATGACAGCAGACATCTTGCATGTCAGTTTATTACCACTGCTTCCAGACAGGTCAGTAAATGGTCTTGCTAACAAGCTGGGTACAAGGCAATACGTTGTGAAATCAAGCCTATTCCACTTAAGTCTCACTACTAATCAAACCAGTGTTAAAAGTCAAAAGCTTGTGATGTTCATGATTTTAATCCATTGTGTTTCCTTGTTTGTCAGCAAGAAAATCTGGGCACAAGAATTTAATCTGGGAAATCCAGTACGTGGTTAGACAAATGCTTTAAAGCACCAGCTGTAAGATTGGGGTTCGAAACCCGCCATTGTCTATATGAGGAGTTTGTACAGTCTCCTTGTGACAGTATGGTTTTCCTCTGGGTGCTCTGGTTTCCTCTCATCTTCCAAAGAAAAAAGACACATTGTTGGTGTTAGTGATTTATGGGCTTGTTATGTCGGTACCAGACACATAGCCACCCAGTACAATCCTCTGATTTGACTTAATGCAAACAACACATTTCGCTGTATGTTTTGATGCACATGTGACAAAGTTTAAAGGGAAATGATCAGAAATTGATGACTACTTGTATTTCTGCAGGAATCTCAGGCCAATCATAGAGAGAGAAATCTGTGCTGGGATCAACAGAAACAACTCTAAATCTACATCCAGTACAAGCAATGAGCAGAAACAAAGTCCCAACATCTGTCCTTCAACCCCAGCCTCTGAGGGACACCTTTATGCCAAATGAGGAGTTTCGATATATGAGCTCACCAACACAAGTGGTCCATACATTATTTATTTTGCAAGAAATTTTCTTCTTATTTGAACAGCTTAAACTTTGAGGCCCTAACAGCTGCCATTAGATAGAAGATACAATAGCCTCCATTCTTGCACCACCAGCTTCAAAAACAGTTACTGCCCCTCAACCATCAGGCTCTTGAATAAAAGGGGAAAACTACACTCAATTGCCCCATCATTGAAATGTTCCAAGAACCAATGATTTCACTTTAAGGACTCTATCTCACGTTCCCATTATTTATTGCTATTTATTTACATGTTGTTTTAAGACCATAAGACATAGGAGCAGAATTAGGCCATTCAGCCCATCAAGTCTGCTCCGCTATTTCATCATGGCTGAACCTGGATCCCATTCAACCCCATACACCCGCCCTCTCACCAAATCCCTTGATGTCCCGACCAATCAGGAATCTATTAAATTCCACCTTAAATACACCCACGGAATTGGCTTCAACTGCAGTCTGTGGAAGAGCATTGCACAGATTCACCACTCTTTGGCTAAAAAAATTCCTACTTACAACTGTTCTAAAAGGTCACCCCTCAATTTGGAGGCTGTGCCCTCTAGTTCTGAATACCCCCACCAGAGGAAACATCCTCTTCGCATCCACCTTATCTATCCTTTCAACATTTGGTAGGTTTCAATGAGATCCCCCTGCATTCTTCAAAATTCCAGTAAGTACAGGCCCAAAGCTGCCAAGTGGTTCCTCATATGTTAAACCCTTCATTCCTGGAATCACCCTCATGAACCTCCTCTGGACTGTCTCCAATGACCAGTCACCTTCTGCTCTCCAGTTGACCTTTCATTGATCCTGTTATAGTTACTATTCTATAAATTTGCCGAGTACGCCCACATGAAAATGAATCTCATGGTGACGTACATGTACTTTGATAATAAAATTTACTTCGAATTTAACCCAAGAAGTGGTAATGGACTGAAGTAAAAGTTGATCAACCATGAAAATTAATAATCAATTGCAGAAGGACAATTTTCTGCGAGTCTCTGAGTTCAGAACGTTTCGATCTCGCTCTTGAAAGGCCTGGTCCCAAGTCTACACTCGCACATCTCTCAACGTCACCAGCACTGCATCCCGGCATTCAAACCTGTGGAAATAGCTTTTCTCTGTCCACCCTAAGAATTCCCTTCGGTTAATCTTAACAGCCCGGCTTCATATATATGCAAGGTTAACTTTCCTGCTTGCAACTAATAAATCCTTGTGCAATATGAAAACACCGCCTGCAGAAAGGAATGCTGCTATTTAAGAGCTGAAATTCAATGCTTGTCACTGTCCATGTGATGTTCTGCAGTTTCCCGGATGAACTCTCTGACACTGCCACGATAAGAACACAGGCCCTTAAGAGACATATGGAAGTTCTTCTTCATTTCCTCCGTTCCTGACCTTAAGCTCTCTTGAAAGGGATTATCTACAGTGTATCAACTGTAATGATTTCAAATACCAGCCACTAACCTCACTGAAAGGACTTAGTTCAGGCACCTCCTCATTTTTCTCTCTGTAGGTTTCCGTTCTCATGTCTCTGATGAGCCCTATCTGCAAACAACAACTCTTACATGACTAATATTTGTTTAACCTCAGCCCATCTGTAGAGTTTTGATTGATCACATGTGGCCCCAAAAATTCCCATTTCCCCTTACATGCGAGGGAGTTTCATTCTCAGACAGCAGTCTTCTATCCTGGATGTCAACAATTACATAGCCTCCATCACCAGCCACGATGTAAATATTTCACTGGCCAATATCATCCAACTCAAGGCTTCTGTCATTGACTTCATTTTTTTTCAATTTACTAGGCATGCAATGATTAATGTACTGACTCATCAGGGAAAATCATCTCTTCCACTGTATAAAATAGGTCAGCAACTCAAGTTACTTAAAGCTTTGTTAACAGCAGGTAATTTTTCATCTGTACCATATCGTCGCTCCTTGTAGTACAACGAGCAATAATACCTCACTCCATTAATTAATCAATGATTACACAACAGCTTTAGTCAACACTATACAGATACATCAAAGCCTTTCTACTGTAAGAAACACCAATACCATCATAATAATCACTTGCAAGTCTGAATTAAGTGGGTATCAATGACCAAAGACGATGATACTTATATCAAATAAGCCGTAAATCATATTAATAATTTATTGCTGTGCTTTGAGCAACTCTCTCAAAATGAAATTCTTTACAGCAACGAGTGCTTCGGAAGATATAGTTGAGGAAAGGTGCCGAGATATCATAGCTTGTGCTACTTATTAATTAAGTCTTCATTTTAAATCTGAATTGACAGGATCTGCATGAACCTCCTAAGGTGTTAGCTCCAAAGAGGAATGCAAGAAACCTGTGGGTGCTGGAAATCTGAAATAAGAGCAGGCAAAGCTAGAAATATCCATTAGGCCAAGCAGCATCTGAGGAAAGGGAAATAACGTCTCAGGTCAATAACCCTTCATCAGAACTGTAAAGGAGAAAAAATGATTTTGATGAAGGTTCACCTACCTGATGATACTGACCCTGCTAGGTATCTTCAGCATTTCTGTTTTTAGAATACAATGGGACATTGACAGGATGCAGAGGTGGGCTGAGAAGTTCACTCCAGAGAAGTGTGAAGTCAATGTCCTTTCCAAGATCAAATTTCAAGTTAGAACTCGGGAGTTAAGGGCATGGTTCTTGGCAGTGTGGAGGAACAGAGGGATGTTGGGGTCCATGTCCGCAGATCACTCAAATCTGCCATGCAAGTTGATAGGGTGGTTAAGGTGGTGTGGCGTGTTTTGGACTTCATTAGTCTGGGGGTTGAGTTAAAGAGCTAAGAGATGATGTTGCAGCTCTGTAAAACTCTGGACAGACCACACTTGGAGTATTGCGTTCAGTTCTGGTTGCCTCATTATAGGAAGGATGTAGAGGCTTTAGAGAGAGTGCAGAGGAAGGGCCTGTACTATTGTTTTAGTGTTCTATGTTAATTTAGCTGAGTCTGCTAAGTACTGTCAGCATTTCTGTTGTTATTTCATCTTCGGTATTTGGGTCCTAACTCAGCTGATGAGACGGGTGGATCTCTCTGAATTGACTGTGAGGGTTTTGAGTACAGTGACTTCAATCATTTTCATTTCACAATCACCCAGAGAGCTAATGTCATCCACACTTTGGCACTATTTAGAAATGGCTAAATAACTAGAATGAAGACTAAACATGCTACTGTTGAAAGTAATCCTGTGAGTTGAGAGCCAGAACCAAGGTGGGCATGGAGAGAGAAATGATTCAGTGAGGGGTTTATCCAAATCACACAAAAAAAACAGGATGAGTAGGCCACTCAGCCCCTCCAGCTTGGGTCTCAATTCAAAATGGTCAAAGCTGATCTGTTCCAGGCCTCAGCTTCAATCCCTACAACCCTGAAGTGCACCATCCTCCAGGATAAAGAAAGTGAAGTATCTGAAGACTCCTTGATGCTACTAGTACTTGTTACTTCTGTTCTAAGTGATAGGGAACGCATCACAGCAAGGTTCACTTCTTGCTTTTTTGTGGAGATGTTCCTGGTCACAGCTTTTATTGCCTCCAAGGTCCCACTTTCCACAACAGGAAAGCGGAAGTTGTGGCGTGTCCCTGGTGATTAGCGAGCCTGAATATCTCTGACCTGGTGTGCTCTAAAATATAATTCATAAGGAAGTTTGTAACACTCATGGCTTCTGTGTGAACTGTCCTTGAACAAGCCAGAGTTTCTGATACAGAGCCAAGTGTGCATGACCATCTACAAGGTTTCAAATCAATTTCTCTTGCTAAGAAACCGCAATCCACACAGATGATAACTGTGTTCAGTTATTCATCTGAACCACGTTCCTTCTCACTACTACCACTGGGCAGGAGGTACAGGAGCCTTAGGTCCCACACTGCCAGGTTCAGGGACAGTTATCACCACACAGCTATCAGACTCCTGATTTGGCATGGTTAACTTCAATCACCACAGCTCTGAATGGATTTTACGACCGACAGACTCTGTTCTGTACAACTGATGTTCTCAGTAATATTTTTCTATTTGCACAGTTTGACTTCTTTTGCACATTGGTTGTTTACCACTTTTTGTCTATTTATATAGAGTTTTTTTGGTAAGTTCTATTGTATTTCTATTTCTGTAAATCCCTGCAAGAAAATAAATCTCAGGGTAGTATATGGTAACTTATGCATATCTTGATAATAAGTTTACTTTGTGCATCACAGAATTAAAAGTCATTCTCAATGACTGAAACCCAGATTCAAATCTGACAAAGAATGCTTCACAAGAAATTAGCCTAAATGGAAATACCAATTCACCCAGCACCAGATATATTCCAGAGATTTCATAACTCTTCAAAATTCAAAGTAAATTTATTATCAAAGTATGTCAGTCAGCATATACTACCCTGAGATTCACTTTCTTGCAGGCATTCACAAAAAAGTCCAATAGAATCAATGAACTATACACAAACAAAAATGGTCAAACAGCCAATGTGCAAAAGGCAAACTGTGCAAAAAGCCATTTAAAAATAGAAGATAATTAAACAATAAATAATATTGAGAACATGAATTGTAGAGTCCTTGAAAGTGAGTCCCATAGGTTGTGGGATAAGTTCAAACTTGAGATAAGCAGCAGGCCAGGCAGCATCTACAGGAAGAAGTACAGTCGATGTTTCGGGTGGAGACCCTTCGTCAGGGTCCTGATCCGAGACGTTCACTGTACTTCTTCCTATAGATGCTGCCTGGCCTGCTGCATTTCACCAGCATTTTGTGTGTGTTGCTTGTATTTCCAGCATCTGAAGATTTTCTCGTGTTGGAGTTGAGATAAGTTATCTGCACTGGTTCAAGAGACCGATAAACTAGATTTATCACGTCTAGTTGATTCTACACTTGAATTAGTCCTTACGCGCATTAACTATGATTCTGAATTTTGAAAGCTGAAAGTAGTTATTGGAATAGAAATGCCATTTGCTTTTCGTGAGTGCAACAAATATTCCATTTCTCAAGGAAGCAAAGCCAAATGGAAATGCTTATGACATGTTTGGCATTTTCCCCAGTTGTTCTAACAACTGAATTTCAAAAACTTCTAGCTTACATGATAACTTTTTGAAAGCCAGTGAAAGTCCTCAGAAGTCAGAGATCCTTCAGGATATGGTTGGACTGAGTTGTTCTCTGATCTTGGCAAATTACTAGTAAACATTTCATCACCATATGAGGAGAGATCATCAGTGCATTGCTGATTTTGGTGTGTTCTCTGGATGCTTGGCCTTTATATACTAATCCATCAGCTGATCAGTTGTAATTTTGAAAATTCATTTGTGATGCGGGGAAGAAATCACATTGCTGATAGGTTGTGTGGTGAACTTTGTGTGTTGTGATCTGGAATTTTGCATATATCGGCTCAAATGTAGACCTCGATCCCATTCATGAGCTGATGCGGGCAAAATTCCTGAGTATCTTTGTTGACCTTGACTTGTGCTAACACTAGGTTGTATTTATTCTTAACTACCAGAGCAAGCAGCTTCACTGATTAACCAATTGCCTCTGCCGGAAAGTACATTTGTGAAATAGCTTCACTGTGGTGCTTCTCACTGCTTGAAACAATCATTGCCATACTAACACATTGCCATTGGGATATCTGAGGGCTTTGCGCACAAAAGTTAATGTACAGTTAAGTCAGAAGTTTACATACACCTTAGCCAAATACATTTAAACTCAGTTTTTCACAATTCCTGACATTTAATCCAAGAAAACATTCCCTGTCTTAGGTCAGTCAGGATCACTACTTTATTTTAAGAATGTGAAATGTCAGAATAATAGTAGAGAGAATGATTTATTTCAGCTTTTATTTCTTTCATCACTTTCCCTGTGGGTCAGAAGTTTACATACACTTTGTTAGTATTTGGTAGCATTGCCTTTAAATTCTTTAATTTGGGTCAAACATTTTGGGTGGCCTTCCACAAGCTTCTCACAGTAAGTTGCTGGAATTTTGTTCCATTCCTCCAGACAGAACTGGTGTAACTGAGTCAGGTTTGTAGGCCTCCTTGCTCGCACATGCTTTTTCAGTTTTGCCCACAAATTTTCTATCGGATTGAGGTCAGGGCTTTGTGATGGCCACTCCAATACCTTGAATTTGTTGTCCTTAAGCAATTTTGCCAAAACTTTGGAGGTATGCTTGGGGTCATTGTCCATTTGGAAGACCCATTTGTGACGGAGCTTTAACTTCCTGGCTGATGTCTTGAAATGTTGCTTCAATATATCCACATAATTTACCTTCCTCATAATGCCATCTATTTTGTGAAGTGCGCCAGTCCCTCCTGCAGCAAAGCACCCCCTACAACATGATGCTGCCACCCCTATGCTTCACGGTTGGGATGGTGTTCTTTGGCTTGCAAGCCTCACCCTCTTTCCTCCAAACAGAACAATGGTCATTATTGCCAAACAGTTCAATTTTCGTTTCATCAGACCAGAGGCCATTTCTCCGAAAAGTAAGATCTTTGTCCCCATGTGCACTTGCAAACTGTAGTCTGGCTTTTTTATGGCGGTTTTGGAGCAGCGGCTTCTTCCTTGCTGAGCAGCCTTTCAGGTTATGTTGATATAGGACTCGTTTTACAGTGGATATAGATACTTGTCTACCTGTTTCCTCCAGCATCTTCACAAAGTCCTTTGCTGTTGTTGTGGGATTGATTTGTACTTTTCGCACTGAAGTATATTCATTTCTAGGAGACAGAATGCATCTCCTTCCTGAGCGGTATGACGGCTGTGTGGTCCCATGGTGTTTATACCTGCGTACTATTGTTTGTACAGATGAACGTGGTACCTTCAGGCGTTTGGAAATTGCTCCCAAGGATGAACCAGACTTGACATCATTTTCTGACCTCAATCCAATAGAAAATTTGTGGCAAAACTGAAAAAGTATGTGCGAGCAAGGAGGCCTACAAACCTGACTCAGTTACACCAGTCCTGTCTGGAGGAATGGAACAAAATTCCAGCAACTTACTGTGAGAAGCTCGTGGAAGGCTACCCAAAACATTTGACCCAAGTTAAACAATTTAAAGGCAATGCTACCAAATACTAACAAAGTGTATGTAAACTTCTGACCCATAGGGAAAGTGATGAAAGAAATAAAAGCTGAAATAAATCATTCTCTCTACTATTATTCTGACATTTCACATTCTTAAAATAAAGTAGTGATCCTAACTGACCTAAGACAGGGAATGTTTTCTAGGATTAAATGTCAGGAATTGTGAAAAACTGAGTTTAAAAGTACTTGGCCAAGGTGTATGTAAACTTCTGACTTCAACTGTACCTTAATAGTATTCTCTACTATCAGATGCCTGTAGTTCAGCATAGAGCAGATAGCTAACTAAATCAGTATATTCAATGCCGGAATAAACTAAAACAAATTATTTTAATATTAAATACTCAGTATTCACTAATAAAGGTGTTACATTATTTGGGACTATAACATCTATATCAAGTTATTGATTATTTGTCAAACAGAGTACACAAAAGTAAAACTCACCGGTATGGATTTGATGGGTCCTTTGCGTCACAAACATCAGCATGGCCATTACAGACACAACGCCCTCCTATACTGATGTCCTTGATGCTGTAGTAATACTGAAAGAGAAAAGTTTTGTCCATTCACATACTGCACAGTTTATCATGGTGGTTTACATTAAGTATAAAGATGCTTTATGCCAAATACCCAAATGTATCTGAATTTATACACAAACTAATTAATTTATAGAAAACTTCCTTGTGCACAAACTCAATTACATGGCCCAGACTTAATTATATGTGGAAACTTTGGTTAAATAAGTTGGATCCTGGACTTCCTGTCAGATCGCCAGCAGCTTGTAAGAATGGGCTCCCTCACCTCCAACCCGCTGATTCTCAATACAGGAGCCCCTCAGGGCTGCGTACTGAGTCCCCTCCTTTACTCCCTGTACACCCATTACTGTATCGCCACCCATAGCTCTAATCTGCTAAGTAAATTTGCCGATGACACTACATTGATTGGCCTTACCTCAAACAATAACAAGTTGGCCTACAGGGAAGAAGTCATCTCTCTGACACAGTGGTGTCAAGAAAACAACCTCTTCCTCAATGTCACACAAAAAAAAATTGTAGACTACAGGAGGAATGGAGACGGGCTAACCCCTATTGACATCAATGAATCTGGGATTGAGAAGGTAAACAACTTCAAGTTCCTCGGCATCGACATCACTGAGGACCTCACGTGGTCTGCACACACCAGCTGTGTGGTGAAAAAGGCACAACAGTGTCTCTTTCACCTCAGATGGTTGAGGAGGTTTGGTATGGGCCCCCAAATTCTAAGAACTTTCTACAGGGGCACAATTGAGAGCATCCTGACTGGCTGCATCACTGCCTGGTATGGGAACTGTACCTCCTTCAATTGCAGGACTCTGCAGAGAGTGGTGTGAACAGCCCAGCACATCTGTAGTTGTGAACTTCCCATAATTCAGGACATTTAAAAGGACAGGTGTGTAAAAAGGGCCCGTAGGATCATTGGGGACCCAAACCATCCCAGCCACAAACTGTTCCAGCTGCTACCATCCAGGAGACGGTACTGCAGCATACGAGCCTGGACCAACAGGCTCTGGGACAGCTTCTTCCACCAGGCCATCAGACTGATGAACTCACGCTGATCTGAGTCTACTCTATAGTACATTGACTGTTTTTATTATAAATTACGATGATTGCACATTGCACATTTAGATCAAGACGTTAACGTAAAGATTTTTACTCCTCATGTATGTGAAGGATGCAAGAAATAAAGTCAATTCAGTTCAATTCTGTACATTTACTAGCACAATACCTACTATCAATTATTGTCCAGTGTTTTGTAATTATATCTAATTTATATTTGCTTTGTAGTTTCGAGTAACTTTTACGTCTTTGCACTGCATTGTTGCCGCAAAACAACAAATTTCACCTCAAGGTTCTAGATTCAAGAATGTTTCATGTCATTTTCAGTACAAAAGTGTAAAGGACAACAAAATACCTGTTATTCTGGATCTGATCCAGCACAAAAAGTCAAAATACGATAAAGAACATAATCACAAAAAAACACATTAAATATAAATACATAAGATGGCTTATATACATGTCCGTAAAGTGATGCTAGGCACAGGAGTGTCTGTACATAAGGTGACTGACCAGAAATAATAAAGTAGTGGTGGTGGTGGGGGCGGGGGGGCGGGGTTAGCGGGTGGAGGTGTTGATCAGCCTTATTGCTTCAGGAAAATCATATAAATCAGTGGAAGTAAATCTGTTTTTGATTTGTCCAAGTAACAAGTACTTTGTTCTCCTTTACACTTGCCCTTAATCAAATGGTTAGATATAACACTGAACACCGGCAGACCATCTGTCTCTGGTTACCTCCTCAGAGACTGACCTTGTCATCACGCACTCTTTATGCAAGCATCAAAAGCAAACTGCTGCCGCACAAGGAGTAAGCAGCTTTTCACTTCCCTAGCCGAAGACCCTGGAGTTACAACGGCATTACTGGTGCTCCAGTTGAGATCAACTAACTCAGCACAGCAACACACACAAAATGCTGCAGGAACTCAGCAGGCCAGGCAGCATCTATGGAAAAGAGTAAGCAATGTTTTGGGCAGAGACCCTTTGGCCCGAAACGTCAACTGTTTACTCTTTTCCATAGATGCTGCCTGGCCTGCTGAGTTCCTCCAGCATTTTGTGTGTGTTGCTTTGGATTTCCAGCATCTGCAGATTTTCTCTTGTTTATAACTCAGCACAGATTGAGATTCCAGTGCTTTTTAAAGCCAACCAGTATTCTCACATTCCCAGTCCAGCTGAAGGGCGTTTGACCTGAAACATTAATTCTGCTTCTCTTTCCGCAGATGTTGAGCATTCTCTGCATTTGTTAAGTCTGTCGTAATGGTCAGAAAGAGTGATTCTCCCTCAGACAATGAGGTGAGCCCCACTGAGTACTTCCCCTTCATGACATCAGCATCCACATACAGATATACAGTCAGCACTTACCCGCCGTGTGACTGTGGGGTCCCTCAGTGCCTTCCCCATCAAGTGCCCCAAGAGAGTGTTCGTTCGGAGGAACCGCAGTCGGATGCTGGTGGCTTTGGTGAAGTCGCGAAGGACAGGAGAATAGGAGAAATTCATGGCTCCAGGCCGTCCATTTACCAAGGAAACTACAATCTACAGTTGGAAGCAGAGGAGTTAGTTCAGCTCTGTGAAAAAGTTCAATGTTACCATTTATACCTCTGGGGAGGCACAGTTAGTGCAACACTTTACGGGCTAGCTGGGAGATCGGAGTTCAATTCCCATCGCTGCCTGTAAGGAGTTTGCACATTCCCCCTTGACCATGTTGGCTTCCTCCAGGTGCTTTGTTTTCCTCCCACATTCCAAATATGGAATGTAAACGTACCGTTAGGGTAAGTGAGTTGTGGGCATGCTATATTGGCACCAGAATCAGGGTGACACATAAGAACTGGACTGCCTCCAGCACAATCCTCAGACTGTGCTGATCGTTGATGTAAACAATGTATTTCACTGCATGTTTCGATGTACATGTGACAACTAAAGCTAACCTTTCTCTTTATAAAACATCCGTCTTTTGCCTATTAACTGTGAGATGGAAGCAGCTCGCACTTGTTTTTGTAACTCGATTCTTATTGGCCCATGTACTAAGATGGAGTGAGAAGTTTTTGCTTGCATGCAAACTAGACAGGTCATTCCTTACACAAGAACACAGACAGAATATGAACGGTTACAGTTGCAGAGAAAGTGCAGAGCAGATAGACAAATGAAGTGCAAGGGCCACAATGAAGTAGATTAAGTTTATTGTAAGTGCCTGGAATGGAAACACCAATGCCCAAGAAAAGAAACGCCTGCAAAAAGCAGTGGATAGAGCCCAGTCCATCACAGGCAAAACCCTCCCAGCCACTGAGCACATCAACAGGAGCACTTCCATAAGAAAGAAGCAGCCATCATCAAAGCTCCCCACTATCCAGGCCATGTTCTCTTTTCACTGCTGCCATCAGGAATGAGGTACAAGAGCCTTCGGTCCCATATCACCAGGTTCAGGAACTTATCACCCTTCAACCATTAGGCTCCTGAATCAGCATGGATAACATCACTCACCTCAACACTGAATTGATTCCACAACCTATTCCACAACATCTTCAAGGACTCTACAACTCATGTTCTCAGCATTATTTATCTATATATCTGTTTGTTTTTTTTTCTATTTGCACAGATTGCCTTCTTTTACACACTGGTTGTTTGCCAGTCTTTGTTTCATTAATTCTATTGTATTTCTTTGTTCTGCTGTGAATGCCTGCAAGAAAATAAACCTCAGGAATTCTCAGAGGACGGTGCCGAAGCCTTGGGTCTTGGGCAAGGTTTAATCAACGTGCTTTGTGGATTAGAGTCTGCAGTTCACGTTATATGTGTCCCTGGTTACTCTTTATTGTGCGATTTTGATCGGGGCAGACTGGCTCTGCAGCCTGCGGTCAACAAATGACACAGTGTTAAATTGAACTGAACTGAACTGAACAAAACTGAACATTTCTAGACTGTTTCAAGGCTCTGCAGTTTGATATTTAATATTCTGTGTGTTTTTTTGCTAATTTTTTGTTGTTTGTGCGATTTGTTGTGTTTTTTGTGCGTTGGGTATTTGATGTTTTCTTTGAAAGAGTTCCATGGTGTTTCTTTGTTTCGTGGCTGTCTGTGGGAAGACGAATCTCAGGGCTGTATATTACATACATACTTTGATAATAAATGTACTTTGAACCTTGTGTATGGTGACATCTACATACTTTGATCTTGGTAAGAGGTCATTCAAATATTTTACAGCAATGGGATTGTAATTATCCATGAACCCTGTGGCGTGGATCTTTGGGCTACTGAGAAAATAACATCATCTTGCAGAAAATTGTTACACACCGACAATGGAACAATGTACGACTTGGACAGTCTTAAGTAAAGTAATTGAAATAATGATTAGTCAGAGAATAGTCAAACATCTAATCGGATATAGTCTTGCATCAGTGACTAGTGTAGATTACTATTCTGTGACATCATTGAACCAGAAACTGTCGGTACGCTATTACAAATGTGATTTTATTACGCAAAACACCTCTAGACTTCAGAGCTTTAAAACATAAAATCCAGAACCTTGCTGTTAATCCTGTCCACTCACCTCTCCATTTTCCAGGGGCACTATACGTGAATATTCAGTGGTGCAGATAGCATCATCGTCATCTACGATGCGTTCCACGGTCTTTGGTCCAAATTTCTCAATGCAATCTCTTTTGGAAGCTAGAAAGAGAGGAGAAGGAGATCAACATGGCATGTGGCTTTAATAAAACAGCCATTTGCATCAATTCCTATTTGAAGGAAATAAATTAAAATGTTGTTCTTCCGATTCCCAACGCAGATAGGTTGGCCAGGTAGCACGGCCACCTGGGTTAGGAATCGGAAGAATTGATGTAACACTTTACAGTGCCAAAGACCCTGGTTCAGTTCCCGCCACAGTCTAAGAGGTGATTGTATTATCTCCGTGACCGTGTGGATTTCCTCCGGATTTCTCCCACATCCTGGGTTTGTATGGGTTAGCAGGTTAATTGTTCTTATGGGCAGCACAGGCTCGTTGGGATGGAAGGACCTGTTACCATGCCGTATCTCTAAAATATAAAAAAATTAATAAATACACTTCATGCTACATATATGATAAAAGAAAAGGGTTTCCAATCATGGTCACAAAAGGCATATACCTTGCAGAGTTGGAGATTAGAGATATAATGGGGGAAAAGTCCATTTACATAGAACCTTTCATATCCCTTTCATTATACCCCAAAGAATTTAACAGCCAGTGAAGTATTTCTGAAGGGCACTCACTAATATAGCGCAAGAATTGGGGCAGCTAATTTGTGCACAGCAAAGGCATACTAATCCAATTCAGTAAGTTTAACACAGGGATAAATATTGGTCAAGACACTGGGAATAACTCCCTCACTGTTTATCAAAATAACATGAGGGGGTGGGGAATATTTTACAATCCACCTGAGAAAACAGACCAGTCCTGGTTTGATGTTTTATCCAATAAAGGATAGGACTATGAATGCAGCACTTCTTCAGTCTTGACAGAGATACAAGGGAAATAAAACACATGCATTACCAGTGCGGAAACATTTTAAATGAATGCTTTAATAGTTGGAGTAGAACATTATCTTGAGTAAGACATTGTCAAATTCACTCACTGTCACCTGGTAGCAAAAGTGAATCTAAGGCCACATTTCCCACATTGCTTAGATTTTCCCTTCCTGCCTGGGCAGTGTCACTCGACAGGATATTGGAACCAACGACAACATCCACTGCAGACTCAGCAAAGCAAGAGACGTCTTCAGGTCAATGAAGCAACATATGGGATCAACCAACTACAGGGTCCGCACCAAGGTGAAGCTGTACCAGAGCTGTGTATTGTCTGCACGCTTGTATGGGTCAGAATGTTGGCACGTGACAGAGAATGGCCTTGCCAAGCTGTCATCTTTCCACACCCTGAGACTCTGGAAGATCCTCCGAATGTTCCAGCCAAGTAAGATCCCCAATTATGCCCTACTCCTGTGCCATCAAGAGAACATGGCCACAATCATCATGAGGAAACGTTGGGGATGGACTGAGCATGTGATGAGAAGAGAGGCCAACTCCATCAAGACAGCACTTCACTGGACCTCTGAAGGCGGGAGGAAATGTGGGAAACCAAAGACAACTTGGCGGTGTACCACAGAACTAGAAATGAGGACCCTGACCACAGCTGGGGCCCAGTAGAGAAGATGGGCAAGGACAGGCAGAGATGGAGAACCTTCACTGCTGCCCTAAATGCCAGGGTGGAACGGATAGTAAGTAAGTTATATTTCCTCTTAGGTGCTTGATATATCAGGCAGGTCAAGATTCTAGAACTGGAGTACAATCCTCACCTGCCACGATTTTCTGCTGTTTCAAACAGTCATCTACTGACTGTTGTTCAATGCATTGACCCATAACAGTAAAAAAAACAAGGCATCAGCGAAACCCTAATTGCAATTGGTTGTATGCCTTTTCATCTCCCCTTCCTTTTCCCATACGGATTTGTCCGTCCTTGGCCTTCTCTGCTGCTAGGATGAGGCCTGATCAAACTGGAAAAATAAAGCCGCATATTCCATCTGGGTAGTTTATAACCCAATGGCTACTCTTAACTCCTGTGCCCCCCACCCTCCAGTTCTCCCCCTCACTCTCCCCTTCTGATCTATTTCAGATTTTATTATTTTTGTTCTCATTCCCAAACCCTACCAACTTCCACCTCTATCATCCATTTTCATCGTATTTCCCCCTCCCCCCATCGCTCCACCCTCATGTTTCCACCCAACTACTGCACTCACACTTTAGCTACTGAATCCCCTTCCAATCTTGGAGGGGAGGAGCAAAGTCAAGTGTTACGTACCCTGTAACTGGGTTCCCAAACCAGCAGAAATGGACCACTTAGTTGGAGTCTGGATTACTGGAACTAAGGAAGTTTGATGAAAGAAATAAGTAACAGTACTCTAATTGTATGAATGCAACAGATTAGCAATGATAAAACACACATCTACACAGAATTAGGGTAATAGGAATCAATCAAGCTCTATCGCAGTCTAGGGGTAAAATGATCAGTCTCAAGTGACGCAGAGTTCAGTTCAGCTTAGTACAGTTCACAGTATTCGCTGTTGTGCCGTTGGAGAGAGAGAATATGCAAATCTGATTTAGACAGACCTTTGTGCTTTGCAGTTAGCTTTCGGGCGAGCCCTTTTAATGTCTTCTGTGGTCACCGACTGTGACCCCTCTGTTCCGGATACGACCGTTCTTCCACGGTGAACCCGGCACCCAAGCAAGGGCGGACACACACACCAGGTTCCCGCCGATCGTATCTTTTCACCCTGTGCGTCTATGGTCGGTCCTGCGACCAGACCACCAAACTCACACCAACTTGTGGGGGCACACCGCTTTTCCAGGGTCTCTTTATCTCGTGGTGTCTGTCTTGCCTTAGCGAACCTGTTCTTGTTATCCCCCTGCTGGGGTATCGCCTGTCCATCAAACTTCAAACAGTTCAGGTTCAAAGCAATTGGTCTGTCAATACTTGGACTGGTGTCTCTTTCCGTTATCTCTTTCTTCTCTCTCATTAACATTTTTGAATGCTGCTCCATTGTCTCACTTATCTCTCTCATCAGCATCAATCTTCTGATAACTTGGTTTTTCATCACACAAGGTAGCGCTAAACGGTGACTCCTTTGCTTGCATCTTCGAAACAATTCTATTTCTATCTTTGACATCTCTTTTTTCCTTTCTCAAGGTTCTTTCGAAGACCCTGACCTGGAGTTGCACTCCGACTTTGGTTCTTTTCGGGAGTGGGACCCGCTCTCAGCCCCTCACAACCGGCCGCTCTTTGATATCCCAAGGATGTGGCCTGGAAGATGAGCGCGCCTTCAGGGTGCCGGATTTTCGTGGCTCTGGAGACGTGCTGATTCTAGGCTGGTGCCCCTGACTGAATCATCGCGGGAGAACACGGAACATCGAGAGCAGCAGGTTAGCTGCCATGGGCTGTGTGCCCGGAGTTCTGAGCCGTTCTGGAGCTGGCTCTGTGGGCGCAGAGCTCGAAAAAAGTGACGCAATAGACTTTCAACACCATAAATCAGCGAGCTGTTTGTTATGCCTCTCCTCTCGTTGTGAAAAGGGGACACCTCTTTTTCCCTTATTAGGGAGAGAGAGAGAGAAAGCCTGTGGCATGTCGAAGTACTGGGTGAACAAGTAGTTGTCGGGGTACTGCAAGTCTGTGTCTTTATTGATGCTTTGCTGCACGCTTGAGTGCTTGGTGGGGGGTGCTGATGCTTTTTTGCTGGTGGGGCTTGGTTGTTGTTTTGCTGCCGCATATGCGTGGGGGGAGGGAGCTGGGGGGGGGCTTTGGGGTTCTAACATTTAACTGTCATTCATTATTTGGGGCACTCTGTTTTCGTGGATGCTTGTGAAGAAAAAGTGTTTCAGGACGTATATTGTATACATTTCTCTGACATCATATGTACCTTTGAAACCATCAGGGTTCATCTGCCCCAACTCTTCCCTTTACTTCTCAGATTCTAGCACTGATAGCCTTTGTATTCGCAGTAGCTGTCTCCACCTTCACCCTTCCCCGCCTCACCTGCTCCATCTGCCATCACTAAGCATCTCTCCTCAGTGCACCTATCACCTACTAGTCCCTGCCTCCCCACCAATCCCCCCTCCTCAATATACTGGCTTTCTTCCCTCTCCACTCTCAGTTCCATGGCAAAGCCTCGACCTGAAACATTGACAATTCCTTCCCCAGCCCCCACTGGTGATGTTTGACTTGCTGAGTTCCTCCAGCAGTTTGTGTTTTCACTCTAGGTTCCAGCATCCGTAGGTTATATGCTATTGAGCCGAGGGAAAGACCCATCCAGCATTACAGGTACACCATCATATCAGACAACATCTCCATTCCTGTCGTACAAGATTTTCAGCCCACTTTGGCAAGAACTTCCAACTGCTGAATGCTGACCTCAGAGCAGGATTGACTCAGTATTGAGGGCAGGTCACCTCCCCAACCCCACCGCTATGGATGCACGTGGAGCCAAGAGGTTGAAACAGCTGAACAATGAAGATGGAATGCCAACCACCAGGGAGGGGGCGATTGCCGATATCCGGCTTGAATCCAATGCCAGTGTATTTTTATCAACCCCTACATCTGAATTAACTTTTGGAATACATTCCAGCTTATTTAAATTTTTAAAAATTCAAAGTTGCCAATTTCCCCCGGGATCAATAAAGTATGACTATGACTACAGGACAGTAACAGGCCCTTCAGAACCAATGAGTTCACACCACCCATTGACACCTATGAGACCAATTAACCTACTAACTCGTACATTTCTGGAATGTGGGAGGAAATGCCTGTGCACCTGCAGGAAACCTACACCGTCACAGGGAAAACTTACAAGTTCCTGACAAGCTGCGGTGGGAATTGAACCCGGATCGCTGGTACTGTAAAGCATTACACTAAACACAATGCTACTGCGTCATCAATTGTTGATGGCCTTAACCAAAACAGTAATGAATCTGTATCACTGCTGTGATGCTGTGACCGGATTCATAAAGAACAAAGTTCCTATGAAGTATTTAATAATTGGCAGGAGGAGAAGATGGCGGCGCAACGCAGCTCGCAGCAGCCACTCCGGTGGTGATGTCTGTTATCTGTCAAGTAGGGTGCGGTACACAATCCTGATTTGATGGAGACAGATGTGACAGCATGGAGGAACATCTGGTGAAACTTCTGAAATGCCTGTTTCGCTGCCGCTGCTGCTGTGTGATCCAGAATCTCCGGAGGGGAAGGCCCCAAGTCCTCGGCTTTGCTTGTTGCTCGGCGGCCAGGGTGGGGTCGAAGCTCTCGGCAGAGGATGGTGCTCAGTGTCGGAGGGCTGGTCAGAAGCTCGAAGTTTTCGGACAGACTCAGAGGCCGCTGCAGTTGGGTGCTTCCAATGATGCTGCATCAGGAAGTTTGCGGTGCTTGGAGGTTCATGGCAGGGAGAGTTTCTCCCTTCTACCGTCTGCGTGAGATGATGGGGCTATCGGGACTTGAGACTTTTTTTTACCATGCCCATGGTCTGCTCTTTATCAAATTACGGTATTGCTTTGCACTGTTGTAACTATATGTTATAATTATATGGTTTTGTCAGTTTTAGTCTTGGTTTGTCCTGTGTTTCTGTGATATCATTCTGGAGGAACATTTAATCATTTTTTAATGCATACATTTCTAAATGACAATAAACGAGGACTGAGTGTCCTCATAATCTAAAATCTAACTTGTGAAATTTGCAACTAAACTATGATATACTAATCTTGAGCGCTAGCTGAAAGGTTTAAACATTAAAGATTAGCTTTATTTGTCACATTTACACCAAAACATACAGACACGTGTGTTGCTTGCACCAACACAGTCCAAGGATGTGCTGAGGGCAGCCCACAAGTGTCGCCATGCTTCCAGCACCAACATAACATGCCCACAATTTACTAACCCTAACTCATACATCTTTTGGAAAGGGGTACGAAACCCGAGCACCTGAATGAAACCCACACGGTCATGGGAAGAATGTACAAACTTCTTACACACGGCAGCAGGAATTGAAGCCCGAACTTCTGATTGCTGGCACTGTAAAGCATTACTTTGTCCTCAAAGGACATCAGTTTAAATTTAACTTTGTAATAAATAGATCTTAGAAATATTTTGATTACATCGTGCCTTTGCAAAAACTATTACCTATAATACTAAAAATACTAACTGAAAGTTTGCATTCTTAAGGGATGTCGAACAGATTCAACAGATATAATTGCCTAAACAAAACTCATCAATAAGTGACCCACTACCCAGTAATAAAAAATAGGTTTCATCCGAAAACATGATTGTGGACTTAAGAAAGAGTAAGACAAGGGAACAGGCACCAGTCCTCATAGAAGTGGAGAGAGTGAGCAATTTCAAGTTCCTAGATGTCAATAACTTTAAGGATCTAACCTGGACCCAACATATCGATGCAGCTATAAAGAAGGCACAACAGCAGCTATATTTCATTAGTTTGAGAAGATTTTGTATCTCTCCAAGAACACTAGAAAATTTCTACAGATTTAATGTGGAGAGCATTCTAACTGGCTGCATCACCGTCTGGTTTGGGGGTTGGGGGGGCTACTGCACAGGATCGAAATAAACTGCAGAGAGTTGTAAACTTAAGTCAGCTCTATCATGTGCACGAGCCTCCATAGTATCCAGGACATCTTCAAGGAGCGATGCTTCAATTGAATTGAATTGACTTTATTACTTACATCCTTCATATAAATGAAAAGTAAAAATCTTTACATTACGTCTCAGTCTAAATGTGCAATTTATAGTAATTTATAATAAACGGTATGTACAATAGGACAGTAACAAGGAGGTTAAATATAAACAGTCAATATAACATAGAAATGCAATTGTGTCAGCATGAATTAAGCAGTCTGATAGCCTTGTGGAAGAAGACTTCCTGGAGCCTGTTGGTCCTGGCTTTTATGCTGCAGTACCGTTTCCTGGACGGTAGCAGCTAGAACAGGGAGCATCCATTATTAAGGACCCCCATCACCCAGGACACAGGTGTCCCCTGCTTTTCGAACATTCGCTTTACGAAACCTCACTGTTACGAAAGACCTACATTAGTTCCCTGTTTTTGCAAACAGAAAGTGTTTTCACTGTTACAAAAAAAGGCAGCGAGCGAAAAAAGCAGCGCGTGATAAAAGCACCGCGTGCCCCGAGCAGCCGCTCTCCTCCGGATTCGGAACGACATTCTCGCCGGCATTGCTTAAACACGTGCCTGTGAGCATTCGCTAGCAAGATGAGTTCTAAGGTATCGAAAAAGCCTGAAAGAGCTCGTAAGGTTGTTACACTTAGCGTAAAACTAGACATAATTAAGCGTTTCGATCGTGGTGAACGAAGCAAGGGCAAAGTGAGTTTGGCTTGTGGAAGTTGACGAAGATGATGTTGAAGAGGTTTTGGCATCTCATGACCAATACTGATAGATGAAGAGCTGATGCAATTGGAAGAGGAAAGGATAACAATTGAAACTGAATGCAGTAGCGAACGGACCGAAAGTGAAGTCGTCCAGGAACTGAACGTGAAGCAACTGTGTGAGATTTTTGCTGCAATGATAAAGTACAACTTTAATTTTGAAAGGGTACGTCAGTTTAGGGTATAATTGCAAGATGGTTTGAGTGCTTACAAAGAATTGTATGATTTAAAAATGTGTGAGGCTAAGCAGTCAAGCAAGCCTTCCATATCAGCCACAGCACATGACGAACCTTGACCTTCGACATCGAGGCAGGCAGACATAGGAGAAGATGAGCTGGCTGCCCTGATCGACGATGAGATGACACCCCAGTGTCCCACCACCCCAAACCCCGAGCCGCGGACAGACACCGATCCACAAAGAATGCAGCGGTAGCCGGGAGGCACCCAGCACATCTTTAAGGAAAAAAGCTGAAATAAACAAGCTAATTAATTAGGTGCCGCCCGGCACATAAACGTCAGCCCAGATCAGAGGCGATTGCTGATTGCGTCACCTCTGATCTGGGCCGACATTTACGTGCTGGGCAACACCTAATTAATTAGTTTGTTTATTTTGGCTTTTTTCTTAAAGATGTGCTGAGTGCGTTCCAGCTACCGCTGGACCCCTGCATTCATTGCGGATCGGTATCGGTTGGCTGCCCTGAGGGTGGGGACCACGCACCACACCAACCTCCGACGACTCAGCCTAACACACCATCATCAGTGTGCTCGATGTCTTCCTGATTTCCGTAAGTGATACTACACTGTACATACATTATTTCTACTTTATATAGGCTGTGTATTTTTTTAGGTGTTATTTGGTATGATTTGGCAGCTTCATAGCTTAAAGGTTACTGGAGAGAGTGTTTCTGCCGTGTTTTTGCTGAGAGCGCTTGCATGAGATTTTCGCAACGGAGAACAGTGTGGCAATAATTGTGGAGAAGTATTTCTACTTTATATAGGCTGTGTATTCATCATATCATTCCTGCTTTTACTATATGCTACTATTATTTTGGGTTTTATGTGTTATTTGGCATGATTTGGTAGGTTATTTTTGGGTCTGCAAACAGTCACAAATTTTTCCTATATAAATTAATGGTAATTGCTTCTTCACTTTATGACATTCCGGCTTACGAATCGTTTCATAGGAATACTCCACCTTCAGATGGCAGGGGAAACCTGTATGCCCGTTCTCATTGCTATCATCAGGAACGAGATACAGGACCCTGAAAGCACACACTCAACTACTCAGGAACAACTTCTTCCCCTTGGCTATATGATTTCTGAATGAATGTTGATCCCATGAACACTACCTCACTACTTTTTAATTTGTATTTTTTAGCTACTTATTTAACTGTTTTATATACACACACATATATAATATATGCAAAGATGTCAAATTACTATAAATAAATATTGAGAAAAAAGGAATGATTTAGCTTCATGGACTGTTCAGAAATCCGATGGCAGAATGGAAGAACATTCCTCACATGTAGAGCGCATGTCCTAGGTGGTGAGAATTCTTCTGTACAGTGAACTTTTGTAATTCTGCCTAGTGTGCTCAAAGGACAACTGTTCTCAAAGGCTGCAGATAACAGATAGGTTAGTGGATGGTTCCAGGCAGAAGAAGCCTACGTATTCCTTGCTTCTCATCCTGGTGCCACTCGAAGACATTTCTTCCTGGGAAAACTGCTCAAACCTTCAAAATGGTGGTCTGCACCTCAAGTAAGCCAGTAAATTCATTACAAAAAAAATGTTAGTGCTCTTAGGATGTATTAGAATACCAACTTATTTTTCCAATATACGAGAACTGGTCCATTCCCGCATCAGCAACTATGCTAGAATTGCAACAGGCTAGAATAGAATGGACATTTCATCTATCGTTTGGAGGGTATAGATCTATACCATCTGAACCACATAAAGCCCTCTTCAGTAGGGGAATTTAAAATGTATAACTCTACACTCAATAGCCACTTTATTAGATTCATGTATGCACCTGCTCATTAATGCAAATATCTGATCAGCTGATCATGTGGCAGCAACTCAAGACATGGTCAAGACATTCAGTTGCTGTTTAGACCAAACATCAGAATGGGGAAGAAATGAGAACTAAGTGACTTTGAATGAGGAATGATTGCCGCTGCCAGACAAAGTGGTTTGAGTATCTCGGAAACTGCTGATCTCCTGGGACTTTCACACACAAGTCTCTAGAGTTTATAGAGAATGGGGGGTGGGGGGGGGGAACAAAACAACATCCAGTGAGTGGTAGTTCTGTGGGCAAAAATGCCTGTTAATGAGAGATCAAAGGAGAATGGTCAGACTGCTTCAAGCTGAGAGGTAGGAGCAGTACCTCCAATAACCATGCATTACAACAGTGGTATGCAGAGGAACATCTCTGAATGCACAACACATCAAACATTGAGGTGGGTGGGTTCCTGCATCAGAGAACCACGAACATACGCTCAGTGGCCACCGGACTCGATTTTAAAAAGAATCAAAGCATTCAGCCTTTAGAATCATAAAAGATAATTTACTGTATATTTGATATAGGGGAGTTATGCATCTTACAACACAGTAAAAATATTGTGTGGTGACTTCTATTTAAACTAAAATTCTACTGAATCATTTTAGCTACTACTTTTCAGAAATTAGGTGAAAAATGTCACAATCTGTATTACTTCAGAATTTAACGATGTTCTGAAAACCTTAATTTTCGACATAAAGGGGTATCTTTATGATCCTTGTCAAACTTGTGGCATTGGCTTTTCCTTTGGCAAGGAATTTTTAAAAATTTGGTTCGGTGACCGAACCCTTTCAATGTTTATTTGACTGATAACTCCATTGTGAAGATGTATTTAATAACATTATTTCTTTGAAAGACGTGATTATGGTTTGATCACTAGTTCATTGAATATAGGCAGAGGTTTTCCTCTCTCACCACTCTCACTGTGAATGAAAGGTTAGACTGCTTTCTAACTTTTTATATTATATACTAGGAGTTCGTCAGTTCAGGTATATACAAGAGATTACAGATGCTAAGATCTGAAACAAAAAGCAAGATGCTGGAGGATCTCTATGGGTCAGGCATAGGGTTGCCAACTTTCTCACTCCCAAATAAGGGACAAAAGTAGCAGTCAAATACGGGACACTTGTGTTTACCCCAAGAAAGACTACCATGACCATGAAGCCTTGCGTGGGCACCTGTGTGCGCATGCGTGATGTACGCATACGTGTACGTGCCAATTTTTTTCTACAAATCAGTTTTGGCTTAATCTTCCCAATTCTGATACACTGTACATACATTATTTCTACTTTATATAGGCTGTGTATTTATCATATCATTCCTGCTTTTACTGTATGTTAGTGTTATTTTAGGTTTTGTGTGTTATTGATATGATTTGGTAGGTTATTTTTTTGGGGCTAGGAACACTCAAAAAATTTTCCCATATAAATTAATGGTAATCGCTTCTGCGCTTTACGCCATTTCAGCTTATGAACTGTTTCATAGGAATGCCTTACCTTAGCGGGGGAAATACGGGACAAGGGCGGTCCTGTATGGGACAAACCAATTTAGCCCAATATTCGGGATGTTCTGACTAATATGGGACAGTTGGCAACCCTAGTCAGGCAGCAACTGTGAAAAGAAATGGCCATTTTGGGTCAAATCACAGAAAAAAAGCAGGTCCACACTGAAAGGCGGAATTTGATTTTACATCAACATCTTTTGATAAATGAACTGCATAAATCTCCCTGCCTGAGAAAACATTCCATTCATGTACAAATATGTGAAATTATACTGTTTGGTGCTTTCTTCTTCTTAAGGCCATCACCCTGACTGGGGCATAGGCCGCTGACAGCAGCTTACCAGAATCCTGTCCTGGGCTGAAGGCTGACAGGCCCTGTAGCTTCTGATTTCACCACATGACTTCATATGTCTTCTGGGCAAAGCTTTCTCATCCAGGCATGAGGTCTTTTGAGCTTCTGTTGCCATTTCTGTAACTTTTTTTTAAAAAATGGGATGGGTTCCTACCCTACTTCTTCTGCGCTTAGGCTTGATGCTTTAGGTATTATTAAATTATTTATCTGTTTCCTTCTGAAAGACACACCATTCATCTATGGCATCACAGATTTTGCTTCAAGTAACAGATCTTACAGTTCACGACTTTTGTATAGGTTTTAAAAGGTATCCTGTAGCTCAGAACAGGCAGAGATTTATTTTGGATACAGCCAGTACTGTTAAACCCTATTGTAGCAAGAGCATACTCTAATTTTCAAAGACCACCTGGGTTGCTGGGAAGTAAAAGAACCCAAACTAATCACTAATTATTTTAAATATTTAGGCTTCACATGTAAAGGGAGATTTATAGAAAAGTCAAGCCCAAAGAAAATCATTTTGGCTTGTTATGTTGCGCTAACACAATAATATTTCCTGTACATAAACACAGGAGATTGTGCAGATGTTGGATATCATGAGTGACACATACACACACAAAGTGCTGGGGGAGCTCAGCAGGTCAGGAGGGGAATAACAGTCGATATTTTGGGCTGAGACACTCTTCAAGACTGGAATGGAAGGAAATGGAAACCAGATTAAGGTGGTGGGGGGAGAGGAAGGAGTACAAGTTGGCAGGTAATAGGTGAGACCAGGCACGGGTGTGTGGGTAGGGGATAGGGGATTAAGTAAGAGGCAGGGAGGTGATAGGTGGAAAAGGTAAAGGGCTGAAGAAAGACTCTGAATAGGAAATGATAGCAGACCATGGAAGAAAGGGATAGAGGAAGGAGGTGATGGGCAGGTGAAGAGAAGGGGTGGGAGGCTGTCATCAAGTGAGTACCGATGAGCTCTTGAACTAATGCTTTCCATGTTTTAATATCCACATGGTTTTGTCATAAGACTATAAGACATAGAAGCAGAATTAGGTCATCTGGCCCATCGAGTCTGCTCAGCCATTCAGTCAAGGCTGATTGTTTCTCCCCCTCCTCAACCCCATTTCCATGACCTTCCCCACGTAACCTTTGATGCCATAGCAAACCAAGAACCTATCAATCACTGCCTTAAATACAAAAAATGACCTGGCCTCCACAGCTGCCTGTGGTAAAAGTTACATAAATCCACCACCTTCAGCCAAAAGAAATTTCTCTGCATTTTAAATGGATGACCCTCTTGTCCTAGACTCCCCCACCGTGGGAAATATCCTTTCCGATATTTCTATATCTAGGCCTTTCAACATTCGAAAGGTTTCAATGAGATTCCTCAATCATCCTTCTAAATTCCAACGAGGACAGACCCTGAAATCATCCTTGTGAACCTCCTCTGAAACCTCTCCAATGCCAGCCCATCTTTTCTAAGATGAAGAGCCCAAAACTGTTCACAATACTCAAGGAGAGGCCTCACCAGTGCCTTATAAAGCCTCAGCATCACATTCCCTGCTCTTGTATTCTGGGCCTCTTGAAATGAATGCTAACATTGCATTTGCCTTCCTCACCACTGACTCTACCTGCAAGTTAACCTTTAGGTTGTTCTGCACAAGGACTCTCCATGTATCTCGGAATTTTTTTGGAATTTCTTATTTAGAAAATAGTCTGCACATTTATTTATTCTACCAAAGTGCACGACCATGCATTTTCCAACTTTGTATTTCATTTGTCACTTTCTTGTTCATTTTTCAAATTTGTCTAAGTCCTTCTGCAGCCTGTTTCTTCAACACTACCTGCCTCTCCACCAATCTTCATATCATCTGCAAACTTGGCAACAAAGCCATCTATTCCATCATCTAGATCATACAGCATAAAAAGCAGTTCCAACACTGACTCCTGCGGAACACCACAAGTCACTGGCAGCCAACCAGAAAAGGATCCTTTTATTCCCACTCACTGCCTCCTACCAATCAGCCAATGGTCTAAGCATGCCAGTAACTGTCCTGTAATACCATGGGCTCTTAACTTGGTAAGCAGCCTCATGTGCGGTACCTTGTCAAAGGCCTTCTGAAAGTCCAAATATACAACATCCACTGCATCCACTTTATTCATCCTACTTCTAATCTCCTCAAAGAATTCCAACAGGTTCGCCAGGCAAGATTTCCCCTTAAGGAAATCACTTGTACTATGACACCAAGTACTCCATAACCTCATCCTTAACAATTGACTCCAACATCTTCCCAACCACTAAGGTCAGGCTAACTGGTCTATCATTTCCTTTCTGCTGCTTCCTCCTTTCTTAAAGAGTGGAGTGACATTTTTCAACTTTCCACTCCTCTGGAACCATGTCAGAGTCCAATGATTTTACTGTTGCTTCCACAGTCTCTACTGCTACCTCTTTCAGAACCTTATGGTGTAAGTTCTTCTGGTCTGGGTGACTTATGTACCCTTAGGTCTTCCAGCTTTTTGACCACCTTCTCGCTTGTAATAGTAACTGCACTCACTTCTCTTCCCTCACACCCTTCAACATCTGGCATACTGCTAGTGTCTTCCACAGTGAAGACTGATGCAAAATACTCATTTAGCTCATCTGCCACCTCCTTGTCCCCCATTGTTTCTCTGGCCTCATTTCCTAGCAATCCTATATCCACTTCTCATCTCTCTTTTATTTTTTACATACTTGAAAAAGCTTTTACTATCCACTTTGATATTTTTTGCTAGCTTGTTTTTATATTTCATCTTTTCCCTCCTAACGACTCCTTTAGTTGCTCTCTGTAGGTTTTTAAAAACTTCCCAATCCTCTATCTTCCCACTAATTTTTGCTTTGTTGTATGCCCTCTCTTTTGCTTTTACATTAGCTTTGACGTCCCTTGTCAGCCATGGATGTACTATTTTAGCATTTGAGTATTTCTTCATCTTTGCACCTTCTTCATTTTCCCAGAAACACATACCATTGCTGCTCTGCTGTCATCCCTACCAGCAGCTCCTTCCAATTTACTTTGGCCAACTCCTCTCTCATACCTCTGCAATTTCCTTCACACCACTGAAATACTGCTCCACCAGACTTTACTTTCTCCTTATCACACTTCAAGTTGAACTCAGTCATATTGTGATCACTGTCTCCTAAGGGTTCTTTTACCTTAAGCTCCCTAATCACCTCTGGTTTATTACATAACACCCAATCCAGTATAGCTGATCCCCTAGTAGGCTCAACAATAAACTGCTCTGAAAAGCCATCTTGTAGGCATTCAATAAACTCACTCTTGAGATCCTATTACCAACCTGATTTTCCTAATTG
Source organism: Mobula hypostoma (assembly GCF_963921235.1). Classification (NCBI taxonomy): domain Eukaryota; kingdom Metazoa; phylum Chordata; class Chondrichthyes; order Myliobatiformes; family Myliobatidae; genus Mobula; species Mobula hypostoma. The sequence continues at coordinate 183,100,017 of NC_086098.1, forward strand.
ACATGCATGTTGAAATCTCCCATGGCTATCATAACATTGCCCTTTTGACATGACTTTTCCATTTCCCATTGTAATTTGTGGCCCACATCCCAGCTACTGTTTATATGTAACTGCCATCACGGTCCTTTTACCATTGCAATTTGTTCACTCAACTCACAAGGATTCAACATATTCTGATCCTATGTCATATCTTTATGCTGATTTGATGCCATTCTTTATCAGCAGAACCACACCACCCCTCTGCCTACCTTCCTATCCCTCTGATACAATGTGTAATCTTGGACATTCAGCTCCCAACTACAACCATCCTTCAGCCACGATTCAGTGATGGCCACAACATCATACCTGACAATCTGCAATAGTGCAACAAGATCATCCACCTTATTTCTGATACTTCGTGCATTGAGATATAACACTTTGAGTATTATACTTGCTACCCTTTTTGATTCTGCATCCCTAATGCACTGATACTCATCCTGCTGGCTGCAATTTTGTGCTATCATTTGCCTACCCTTTCTTACAGTCTGACTGCATGCTCGCTTCGTTTTTTTAACCATCCGTCCTATCCTGAGTGCCTGGCAGATGGGGGGAATAGGGGTTTGGGACTCTAACATTTTTTTGTCTTTCATTCTTTGGGGTTTTTCTTCAGTTTTGTGGAATTCTGTAAAGAGCCAGAATTTCAGGTTGTACACTGTATACATTCTCTAATATTAAATGGAGCTATTGAAATATGAGGCAAACTCAGAATTTATCAGTGAAATTTTTGTCAAGTAATGCATTTTGTTCATTTATTTCAGGTTTAAAGAGAGTTGATGAATGCCAGGAAAAACACACAGTATCTATACATTCTTAATTAAATGCTGTCGTTTCTTTGCTTTGTGTTTGTTTATTGCTTGGCTGGTTTCACATCGTCTCATCAATTCCAAGTATGGACAAGTGTTTACATTTTAGTGGTCTTCATTAGTGGAGGTCCAGACATGCCCCTGGTCATTTCAAGGTGAACATAACAATAGTATTACCACAAAGACCAAACTAAAAGACAAAAAATAAACAGCACACACACAAAATGCTGGAGGACCTCAGCAAGCCGGGCAGCATCTATGGAAAGGAATAAACAGTTGATGTTTCAGGTTGAGACTGTTATGTCTTGTAACTTCAAAACTTTTAACTAATTCAAAGGAAGACACAGAAATCTGAAATGCGGGTCTAACTCAGTGTTTATTTTAAGTGAGGCGTACACATATCATGTAGTAGCATGATGACACATGCAATTCAGGTATTTATACATATAACCCATAATGGGTTACTTAAATGAACAAGAACACTTAATAACTAATTTTATATATATGTATGTGTGTGTGTATATATATATATATATATATATATATATATTTTTTTTTTGTGTGTGTGTGTGTGTGTATATACACACACACACGATAACGCAAATATTAATTAAATATTTAATAGACAAAACCCCTTCCTGCTTAGCTACAAACTCCAACTCAATAGAGAATGCATTTCAACAAATTCACAGTATACCACATAATACAACTAGACATCCACAGCAGAGTAAATATTAACTTGTCCCATTCTGGCCTAAAGATTTAATCACTGTGAAGGCTTTCTTACTCTTGTTGGATAATGCCTTTCGTAACAAGGGGCAGGTCACTCTACTTGGCAGTTGAGATGTGTGACTGTGAAAACACTCTCAGGTTCTGGGGCCTCCTCCATGGTGGCTGTAGGAGTTAACTGAGAATGCAGCCAGTAGCTCTGACAGCTCTGGAAACCTTTCTTCTTCTTCTAGTTTGCGCTTCTTGATCTTGGGAAGGTCCATTTTGTTCACTGGAGTATTCTCTTATCAATCCTTCAGTTGCTCCCTATACAATCTGATCTGTCCTCTTGGTTTCCGCATCCACATCATCTGATGAATCTTCTGTTTTTGTATCTCTGTTGACTCCTTTCTTTTTGGCCTTCCATCTTTGTGTCTACTTTTACAAGCAGCTTTTTGTCTCCCACTTGAAGTTTATGCAATAACCTTAATATATGCAAAGCAGATTCTTGTTCTTTTTACTCAAAAAAACTGAACGCTTGCAACTTTCCTGAAGCTCCTTGAACTCTCTTCAAGCTTAAAACCAACCCATACTTTGCATGTATAATTAAACATACTTTGCATGTATAATTATACACATCAGAAGCTTTCTCAGACATGTTGCCAACAATATATGTTGTAGTCAAACCACTGCTTTGGTCACTTTCACGATTCCTCTGAGCAGCATGGTCCTTCTTTGGTTCAATACACTTTCTAACCAGAGGCATAGAGGTTAACACCAACACCTGTTTGTTCACTTTGGGGTAATGTTTTATGGGGTTTGACGTGGAGACAGTTGTGGCATCATCCAGTGCTTTTCTTAATTCGCTTTCAGTTAGCTTCATTGCAGGGGATGCAGCATGCAAGTAGTGGATGGATCTCCAATCAAGTTTGGTTGTCTCAGCCAATCATGTGTCCACAATGCTTGTCTTCATGTTTTTACTACATAACAGGTCAGTGTGGCTTGTTGGTTGTTGTACTTCACTGATACAAATGTCATTCTCACGGGAGTTATCCTGTGCATGTTCTTAGCTGTCTATTTTATTTAGTATCTTTGATGTGCCGTTCAAACTCATTTTGTGGAATGACTGATACAGCAGAACCAGTGTCCAACTCCATTTTAATTAATTTGCCATTCACTTCTGGTGTAAGCCATAAACTGTAAATCTCATGGGTACTCAGTCCTGCATCACTCTCATCAATATCAAATTTTTCATCAGCAGCATGTAGATTTGTGCTCTTTTTGAAATTGCAACATGTCTTTTTAGCTTTTTCTCTTCCCTGTGCAGACCATTTATTTTTGTCTGCCCAACATGCTCTTTGCATGTGTCCTACTTTGTTGCATTTTCTGCAAGTTTCACCTTCAAATCTGCATTTTTGGTGTAATATTTATAAGCCCCTGCCACAACAGTAACACAATTTGTGCAACCGGGCCGATCTCTGTTTAGATGCTGCAATTTTGTTCACGCTCACTTCCATTCCTGACAGCAGCACAATTGTGTCTCTCTGCAGTTTCCATTGAAACAGCGATCTCAATTGCTCTTTTAAATGTAAGTTGTGCTTCAGTTAAGGAGCCATTTTTGAATGCTTTCTTGTAAGATTCCACAAGCTAAACAATCTCTCAGTGCATCATTAAGCCTATTACCGATCTGACCATGCTCAGACAATCTCTTCAATTCAGCCATGTATGCTGAGATAGATTCCCCTCCTTTTTGACTCCACTTATGAAACCTAAAGTGTTCTGCAATCAGATATGGTTTTGGTTCTAAATGTTCCTGCATTACTTCGACAATACCTGCAAAACTCATTTCTGCTGGTTTAAATGGAGCAGTCAAACTTTGAAGCAAACTGTATGCCTTTTAACCTAATGAACTCCGCAACACTGGTACTCGTTCCTCATTGGCTATTTCATTTGCTTCAAAATATTGTTCAATTAGCTGAGTACACACATTCCATCTTTTGTGTAATCAAACATGTCTACTTTTTTGCTTTCCTTATGATTATCCTCTGGTACTCACTCTTTATGAACCCACAAATTCCTCCATTTACTGCCTTCTTTTTTATTAACTCAACAGTTTGCACGTACTAGGTCACGTTTTTTACTCTCCATTCCTTGCTGTAGTTTCTTTTAAGTTTGAATGTCTCACTGTGCTTCAACAGGCTGATAGCCGTCACAGGATCATTTTAAAAATAACTCATTCCCAATATTAAGTTTTATAACTTCAAGACATTAAACTAATTTAAAGGAAGGCACAGGAATCCAAAATGTAGGTCTAACTTCATGTTTACTTTAAGCAAGGTGCACACTATCACATAGTGTGATGACATATGCAAATCACATATTTATACATATAGCCCGTAATGAATTATTTAAATAAACATGAATGCTTAATCAATATATACACAAGTTTACTCAAATATTACTTAAATAGTAAATACACAGAGAACCTTCATAAGTCCTGCTGAAAGGTCTTGTACTCTATTTTCTTTCTATAGATGCTGCCTGACCTGCTGAGTTCCTCCATATTAATAGCAAAACAAATAATGCGAATATTTATGTAACCGGATCCAGGAGATGTTTATGTCTCCAGTTTGTATCTCAGCCACAGACACAAACAAGGTTACCGCAGTCTAACCTGAAATTCATTATTTACATCCCATCCAGCGATGGTTTGATTTCGTAAGATTGCAGATATGAGATCCCAGGCACGCAATTACAAGATGTGCTGTATTTTAAGAAATAGATGTCCTAATAAGACACAGAAGCCCAATTCACACCATTTAATATGCAGGATCCTTGAGTAATAAACTTCTGTTAAAGAGAAACACAGAGACCATGCTACATTCATTTAACCGAATCTCACAGCAATGAAAAAGCTCCTGGACATCCTCATTCAGAAGTATGAAGGAAACATCACTAATGATTGAGGTTCGGTGATTAACGTTTCACGTTAGATACAAATATCACTGGAAAATGTTACATGAATGGACAATTAGTTTTAAAACCGGTGATCTAAGTTATGAATAGCACCTAAATAATTTATATATGTACCCAAACCAACTTATTTTATGTACTTAGATCATAAAACCATTTAGAGCACTTTGTTATTTTAAAATATACAAGACACTCAGCTTCAGATAGATCTTATGTGGGTGTTGTGATCTTTATTTGGTTCTCTGTGAAATGTTTAAAATATTTATATATAAATTGTGCCAACTGCTTTCTGGTTGAAGGAATTTCCAAATGTGATTGGCTGCTGGCCAAGAGCAACTGACTCTGGAGAAGAGGAAACTCATGTCACAAATATTACCAGGTCCATAGAATTTCTTGCTGTTCACCAATGAGTGACAAGGAAGTCTAGGCTATTACACTTTAAAACAGAACCTTACTGTAACGTTCGAGCTCAAAGAGACATCTAACCAACTTTATTATGGCGCCTTTGAGAAGTGTACAAGCCCAGAATTCTTTGGTGATAGTCACCCTGCTATCCCCAATCTGACTCACACCCATATCCTGGGTTGCTCATTGAGACAAACCAATTGCAGCTGGAAGATTTGTCCCAATCCAGTTCAAACATCCAAGGTTTGTTTCAATGCACAACCCAAGATACTGAACTTGGGTGACAGTCAGATTGGGAATAGCAATGTGAATATCACCAAAGAATTCTGGGCCTGTACACTTCTCAAAGAATCCATAATGAAGTCGGTTAGGTAACTCCTTGCACTTGAATGCAAGGAGCTGAAAGCAAGTGAATGCTGTTAACTGGCACATTCCAGGGTGTGGGGTTACATGCTGAGGGATGCACTGAAGCTTGGTGTAACCACCAGGGGCTGTGTTGGGATGGACCACAGTCTAGGGTTCTGATGCATGGACCTTGCATCATTAGGATGTGACATCCTAACACTTCATGGGTGTAATATGTGAGGAGGAAACGTGAGTGGTGTTGACATATTGTAAATGAATTGAAGGTATATTATATAGGCATCCGTTAGTCTCATGAGACCACAGATCTGCACCTGGGAAGGTTTCCAGGGCGCAGGCCTGGGCAAGGTTGTATGGAAGACCAGCAGTTGCCCATGCTGCAAGTCTTCCCTCTCCACGCCACCAATGTTGTCCAAGGGAAGGGCATTAGGACCCATACAGCTTGGCACAGGTGTTGTTGCAGAGCAATGTGTGGTTAAGTGCCTCGCTCAAGGACACACACACTGCCTCAGTCAAGGCTCAAACTAGCAACCTTCAAATCACTACATGAATGCCTTAACCACTTGGCCACATGCCAACCAGTATAATGAATGTACCAAAGCACTTGCACTGATTGTATATTATGAATAAGCCATATTTGTTGAAATAAAGGAAACCAACACAAAATAATAGACATTGAGGCAAAATAAAAATCATTGCCAACGTCTGCATTTGTACTTAATTAAATTTGAATTTGGTCAGGTCTTTATGAAGTAAAAGAAACGAACGCTGGCTAAATCCTTATTGATCCCAGCTCACACTCAAAGCAGATCGGTGCAAGTTCTAATCTTAAACATTAACTCGAGTTCGCTTTCCACCTGATCCGTCAAATGTTTCCAGAATTTTCTGTTTCAGATTTCTAACATCCGCAGTTTTATTTTGATTTTTAAGGGGAGAGATTTAAATGCAGATCTAAGGGGCAAGTTCTCTCAGAAAGCGATTGGAGGGTATATGAAATGAGCTGCCAGAGGCAGGCACAATTATAATATCTAAAAGATATTTGGACAGGTGGAAGGATTGGAAAAGTATAGAGGAATATGGGCCAAGTGGGATTAGCATAGATAAGCACCTTGGGCAGCATTGACAAATTGGGCTGAAAGGCCTGTTTTGTGCTCTATGAATTAACTCTATGAATCTAGGCTCATTATAATGCTGCAAGAGGCAACAATGAAACAGCCAACCCAACAGCAAAACGTTTCAGGTTAATGGAGAGGAATCTGCATCGAGGAAGCACATAACACGAAGCGAGAACCGATACATCAACAATGGGGGCGAGACTTGTCTTCTCAATTGCATTAATTTGCTTAAGTCCCCAGGGCCTGAAGGCATGTATCAGAGGATACTGAAAGAATCAAGTGAGGAGATGGCTCGGGATTTGATGAAGATCTTTGTGTTTTCACTAGCAACAGGCAAGGTCCCGGGAGACTGGAGTGTAGCAAATGATGTGTCTTTGTTCAGCAGAGAGAATCCAGGTAATTATAGGCCAGTGAGCCTCATGTCAATGGCAGGGAAGCTACTGGAGAGGATATTGAGTAATGGGATTCATGCACATTTGGAAAGGCATGGCCAGCAGTGTAAGTCAGTGTGGCCTTGTGCGTGGCTGTGTGACTATGGAGAAGGGACAGAAGAAGCATACCAGGATGCCGAATGGATCAGAGGGAATAAGATACAAGGAAAGATTGAACAAATTTTGGTCGCTCTCTCTCATGTCAGAGGTTAAAGGAAAAATAGATAGAGATTTTTAAGATTACGTGAGGCATAGATAGACATTCAGATCTTTTACCCACGTTAGAAATGTCAAAAACCAGAGGACTTGCTTTGAAGGTGATGTGAGATGCATTTTTTTTTAACACAGATAATAATCAATGTCTGGGGTGGGTGGAAACACACAACTGGTGGCATTTAAGAGGCTTTGAAATAAACACATGAATATGAAAGGAATGGAGGAATATGGATGGGAGGACTTTAAGTATAAATTAAGATCGGCACAATGTCATGGGGGCAAATGGCTTGTCCAAAGCTGTAATATCTATGTTCTATTAAGAATTTACTAAATTTGAGCTTGGCACCTCATTATAAATCAGATCTCCCAGCTGCGGATACCTGTGTTCTTTTCTCATTGTGGAACCCATTGACAAGCCCACGACCAACTCTTGAGGAGAGCATGGTCTAAATTAATCATGGCAATTATATCACACGAGCTACAGGCAAACAAACGACATGTCAATTCTTTGAGCACACCCCCTTCCTGATTGGACAGCAAACAAATAATATCTTAGCCAATTGGATGATTCTCCATGATTAGCCAACCACTATTCTTATGATCAACATTTATTAGTAATGAAAGAAAAAAATTGAAAATATTTTATCACCGTCATGATTTTGATCTATGGTTCAGCTGAGAAGGATGATGGAGATAAATGTTTAATTCCCAGATTCTCCAGTGCAGCCCAGGAGGGTTGCCAGTCCTGTGGAGAATAGGGTAAGGGGCTCAGAGTAGACTCTGCATATTTCTACATTTTCTTCATTTCAAGTCATCACTGAGTGTCCAACTTTTAAAAGTGTGCCAGTGACTGCAGGGTATCCACAGCACTCCAAGTCTGAGGCTCATCAGCAGGGATTTTCAAAAGGAGCTAGTCCCCAGTTTCCAAATTCTAGGCACCTAACATGTATCCAGCTAGGACCTAAAAAAAGAATGGCCTCGTGAATTTTGTGGTGTGTTTGAGAATGGTGCACCTCACTGCTAAATTGCAATTGCTTGCATTTATTTTATGCCTATTTCAATATATCTCAAATTTCCACTGCAAAACACACAACCAGTTGCAGGTTACACGTGTGTATGGGGTGTCAGGGAGGGGTAGCACCTCTAGTGGGGGAACATGTCACGTCCTTTTCAAGGTGGTTAGCCCACCTTTGGTCCCCACCTGGCACTCAGCTCTCACCTGTGGCTCCCCGTAGCTGTTTGCATGCGACAGCAGCCACACCCCAAGCAACAGCTTCCACAAGCCGGCTAAACCAGGTGAGGGTAGCTGACGGGTCTCAAACCCTCGGTGAGATAGGGAATTGTCTATCCCAGCATGTGAAGACAGACTCCGGCGGATTGAGCAGACGAGACCAATGGAAGGTCCAACGGTCAAGAAAGTAGTCTCTGCAAGCGTTGTGGAACGTGTAGAGCAGGACAAGAGACAGAAGACGTCCTGGTCATCCACTGCACCTAGTCCCATCCCCAGCTGTCTCGACTCTGTCTTGCCACTGGATCCAGATGGGAATTGGGAAGAGAGAGTGAGGCTGACACTGCGCCACTCTCCCTCACTTAAATCCAAATCACACGCTAGTCTCGACATCATCATAATGGGTGTCGAGGTCCTCATCGACGTTGTCGATGGACGAACAATATACATGTGTGTGCAGAGCTGAACCTCCAAGAGGACCACAAGCATGTCGGGGTTTGAAGGCTTGCATGCCTCAATGATCCAGAGAGCTATGCTGGTTTAAGTCAGGGCTTTATGCTTTGGCTCTTGGTAGGGTCACCTGTGCTAAACAGGTCAAAGGGTAGTGGACAGACTAAGAGTGGTCCACTGGTCTGGTCTTCCAGGTTCAGGGGGTTCAGCTCAGGGCTAACAACCCTAACTGGTAAAACAAAATTGTTATGAAAACAACAATGAAGAATCCTTCTACATCTGAGTGTAACAGTATTCCTGAATCTCCACCCAGGACTTGTGTGACTGGCGGTAGTGAAAACCAAGCAGAAGCGACTGACATGATGATGGAAGCCCTAAACATCACCAGAAATAGAGGACGTTCATTGCAGCCCTAAACATCAGCAGCGTAATGGGCAGTAAGCAAGCAAGCAAGCAGAGATGAAGTGAGCTCTCCAGGAACAGAGTAGCTTCTGATGAGTGCATTATTTACCAGAATGTGCATTGGCTCATATTCCATAGATTTTAATGAACAGGTCTACAAAAATTATACCTTTGATAGCAACGCTTTCTCTACACTCTCCAGGATCGTACTTACAGGCAAAATACTGCCAGGGGAGGTAGCTCGCTCCAAAGTCTGTAGACCGCTCAAGCACCCAAAGGTCTGGCCGTGGAGAATTTGCGAACTTGATGAGGACGTAAGCCACGTGGAACAGCTGCAAAAGGAAGATCAAAAAGTTAAATGCACAAGTTCTGACATCAAGGACCATCAATCCATTCATCTTAACAATTGGAAAACTTAACATGTTGCAAGATGGACAAACAATCCTGAGTCTGAATACTCAACCTAGATGCTCCTTGCAGCCCTAAATTATTTAAAGATTCAAAATACATTTACTATCAAAGTATGTATACAGAATTCAACTTGGTGATTCGCCCTCCCACCGGCAAAGAAACACTGAAACACCATGGAACCTATTCAAGAAGACATTCAACGAGAGAAAAACAAATAAATTGTACAAACAGCTAAAAAAAACGTGTGAACAACATATAGACTGCCAAACCAGGAGTCCAGTAGTATTCGGTTTAGTTTAGTTCAGTGCTGCACTGCAAGCCCACTGCAGGCCCTAGAGCCATTCTTCGTAGAAGTGCACTAGTCTGCATCGATCGCCCCAATCAAACCACACAAAAAACAGCAAGAGCAACTAGAATCCAGAAACACATGCAACATGAACCTCATGTTGTCCACAGAAGTTCCTGCCACTGCCTGTAAGAAGTTTGTATGTTCTTCCCGTGACTGCATTTTCTCCTCCCAGTGCTCTGGTTTCCTCCCACTCCAAAGATGTACCGGTTGATAGGTTAATTGGTCGTTGCAAATTTCCCTGTGATAAGGCTCGCCAATCAACCCTGGCAACATGGGTCCCAAGGCTACTGCGCTTTCCTCCAAGAGCAATTCGCAAGAGGGAGAGGAAAACCGGTGAAATGCAGGCAGACGGTGCCAAAAACCAGCCCATTCTCCGCTCTCATCCTCGTTGACTTCAGCCTTGCTCAATGTCTCAAATGGAGAGAAGCAATGAGGTTAATCATGGGCTTGCAGGCTTCCAGGCCACACACTCCGCTCCAAACCTTGCCGAACCCCCTCGGAGACAGCAAAGCACCAGATCACTCAGTTAGCCGAAAAACACACCATCAAAATGTAAATCACAGGTTCCAATTACACACAGATTAGTAGTAGAATCACATTTGGAAGAAGTAGTAAAAGAAATAGTTACATAAACTGCCCGCAGGATGACGCCGTTGGTTATGTTGTTCACTGGCGCCATCTTTATAATGAATTTAACTTAGTTCAGCAGCTTTTTTAAAAACTTTAAATTTTCTTTTAATAACTTTGACTCATCTGCACTAGTTTCCATGGTGATTTACTGCACCTTTGGTCCAGATGCACAGAGAATGAACAGCAAGCCCATATCCTCACACCTCTTTTAGAACTGAAGGTCACAGGTTAAGGGTGAATGGTGAAATATTTAAAGGGAACATGAGGGAGGATATGTCTTCACTCAGAGGGTGGTGCGAGTGTAGAATGAGCTTCCAACGAGAGTTCTATTTCGACACTTAAGATAATAGGTACATGGATGAGGGGCTATGAAGGGCTGCCAGGTGCAAATTGATGGGACTAAGAGAATGGTTTGACACAGACTAGATGGACTAAAGGGCCTGTTTCTGCACTGTAGCTCTCTATGACTCTGGGATGCTTCTGCTGCAAAGGCAGCCTCAGCCCCTGACAAACCAACCCAACTCAAGTTGGGCCAGCACGGTAGCACGGAGCTTAGGTAACACTATTACAATGGCAGCGACCTGGGATCAATTCCTGCTCTTGCCTGTAAGGAGTTTGTACGTTCTCCACGGGACCGGGTGGGTTTCCTCTCACATTCCAAACATGTACAGATCAGTACATTAATTCATATCATGGGTGTTATTGAGTGATGCAGTTCACTGGGCAGGATTGGCCTGTTATCATGTTGCTATCTCTAAACAAATAAAACAAACTCCCAGAAGCACTCCAAGCAAGCTTCAAGGTACAGTACCAGTTCATTGAAGAACATGAGCGTAACTCCGCTAATAAACAGGAATCTTCAAAGATTTGATCAGAATTTTTTTTATTGTCCATACCTGGTGGAGGACTCAACAAAGGAAATGGTGATGGACTTTAGAAAGACCAAGCCTGCACTGCTCCCTCTTACTATTGAGGGTGAGGACGAGGATGTGGTGAGGACCTGTAAGTACCTGGGGTGTGGCTGGATGACAGACGAGTGGAGCACCAACACAGAGGCTATGTACAAGGGCCAGAGTCATCTCTACTTCCTGAGGAGACTGAGGTCCTTGGAAGTATACAAGCCTCTCCTTCACATGTTCTAGCAGTCTGCTGTTACCAGTACAATCTTCTATGCAGTGGTGTGCTAGGGCAATGGCATCAACACAGGTGATGCCAGCAGGCTCAATAAACTGATTAGAAAGGCTGGCTCTGTTAGAGGAGTCAAACTGGACATACTGGAGGCTGTGGTAGAACAAAGGACCCTACAAAAAATCCTGGCAATTCTAGACAATGTTTCTCACCCTCTGCATGCCACCTTGGCTGAACAGAGGAGCACTTTTAGTAATAGACTAAGGCAACTGTGCTGCTCCAAAGATTGCCATGTGAGGTCATTCTTACCCTTGGCCATTAGACTCTATAATGAGTCAACCTAAAGCCAGGGAAGTAATGACACCCTCCTGTTAAGACCATTTGATTGAGGTAACTTCTTCTTCATTCTTTCTTACTTCTTGTTTAATATTTGTATATTGGTGCACTCTTAATGCTACTGTGACACTGTAATTTCCTTTGGGATCAAGTATCTATCCATTACAGTGGTGCTAGAAAAATAGTGAACACTGTACAATTTTCTCTATTACTGCATAAATATGACCTAAAATGTGATCAGGTCTTCATGCAAGCCCTGAAACTAGATAGAGAACTCAATTAAATAAATAACACAAAAAACATCATATTTGTTCATTTATGTATTGAGAAAAATGATCTAATATTATATGAATTTGTTGGAAAACATATGTGAACCTTTGCTTTCAGTAACTGGTGGTGATCCTTTTGTACAGCAATAACTTTGCCAGTTAACTGTTGGCCAGTCCTGCACATCGGCTTTGAAGAACTTTAGGCCATTCCTCCTTACAAAACCTCTTCAACTCTGGGATGCTGGGGGCTTCCTTGAATGAGCTGCTTGCTTCAGGTCCTTCCACAACATTTCTATAGGATCAAGGTCAGGACTTTGACTCGGCCATTCCAAAACATGAATTTTCTTCTTTTTAAACCATACTGTTGTTGATTTACTCGTCTTTCTGATCATTATCTTGTTGCATTACCCAACTTCTATTGAGCTTCAGGTGACGGACTGCTACCCTGATGTTCTCCTGTAATATGTCTTGATAGAATTTTAAATTTGTTGTTCTCTCGACCTTTGAAAGCTGTCCAGACTCCAAGGCAGCAAAGCAGCCCCAAACCCTGATGCTCCTTCCACCACACTTCACAGCTGGGAAAAGGTTTTGGTGTTGGTGTACTGTAGCATTTTCCCTCTATAGTGCCCTGGGTCACATCTTTACTGTTATGCTGTAGGTATTTCATTTAGCAGCTCTGTAAGAGCTGTTTGTTCTGCTTTCTGCCTGTTTGGGTTAATGATGAAGATAAGGGATGATGTGGAATGTGTGCCATCCAATTAGCGGGAAGTTTTTCTTGGTGAGGGACAATAAGATTGGGCTTAGGGCTTTTGTTCGAGAGGAGATGAAGGGTGAAGATGCTGGGGAGAACTGGTTGTAGCATACAGTCCAGTGGGAGACCAGTTTGTTCGAGATGGATTGCAAGTGACACTTGAAGGTGGTGTGTGCTTTCACGTTGACCGAGGGCCCAGTGCGTGACTGACAGAGACGTTCAAGGTGAGCTCCAACTTGTGCACATTTGACTGTTTAATTAGAATGGGCCCTTTTCTTTTTACTAATTCTTTACCAACCCCTTAAGATTCATGAATATAATTCCTTACATTGTATGCAGTGCACTGTCTGTCATTTTGTGGCATTAATTTGTAACAGGGTGGCGAATTACACAGCATCCACACAAACAGGGGGTTTGGAAAGAGGGCTCACGCCTCAATCTCACACGTTCGACTGGGCCGGAGATTGTCTTCCCTAGATGTACACTGCCAAGGAAACCAAAGTGTTTCACCTCCCAACATAGTGCTATATATTTCTGCCAACAAGTTAATCTTTAGTCTCATCTGTCCACAGAACATTGTCCCAGAAGTGGTGTAGAACATCCTGGTGTTCTTTTGCAAACTTGAGCCATGCAGCAATGCTTTACTTGGAGAGCAGTGATTTCCTCTGTCGTGTCCTTCCTCGAACATCATTCTTGTTCAGTACTTTTTTTAAATAGTAGACATATGAACAGAGATTCTAGAGATTTCTGCACGTCTTCTGCTGTTACCCTTGTATTCTTTTTAGCCTCCTTCAGCATCGCATGTCATGCTCTTAGAGCGATCCTTGAGGATACCCACTCCTAGGGAGAGTAGCAATAGTATTTTGCTCCATTTGTGAACAATTTCTCTTACTGTGGACCAATGAACACTCAGATCTTTAGAAATGCTTTTGTAGACTTATCCAGGATGCATTTCTACAATTCTTCTTCTAAGGTCCTCTGAAAGTTGTCTTGATCAAGGCATGGTGCACAGAAACAGATCTTTCTTGAAAAGAGCAAGCTCTGTCAGTAACCTGACTTTGTATGTCTTTTTTATAGGGCAAGGCACCTCTACAACCCACTCCTCCATTCTGATCTCATTGACTGGAACACCCGATTCCAAATAGCTTTTGTAGAAGGCATCACCGCAGAGGTTCACAGACTTTTTCCAACAAATACATGTAATATTGGGTCATTTTTCTCAATAAATAAATGAAAAAGTATAATTTTTTGTGTTATTTATTTAATTGGGTTCTATATAGTTTTAGGTCTTATGTGTAGATCTAATCACATTTTAGATCATATTTATGCAGAAATAGAGAAAATTCTACAGGGTTCCCAAACTTTCGAGCACCACAGTATACCTATTTACAGGGCTCTGGTCTTATAATGGAATGAAAACAAGAGAGACATACTGTCTCTCCCCCATTTCTCCTGTAGATGTGGTGATTAGCAGTACCACCACCATAAGAGCTTGCTGTGTGCAAAATGGCTGCTGATCTGCTCACATTACAATGGAAGCTCCATTTCAAATATGGAACTTAGCACTTAGGGACGACCTTCGCCATTGTGTAATCACAAGCCTTTGTTTAAATTTTTAAATTCTTCCAACCCACTGCGCCCACGCCACCTAAACAACCAATTAACCTACTCACTCAATGGTGAGGAAACCAGGGCATCCGGAGGAAACCCACGTGGTCACGGGGAGAACATAAACTCCTTACAGACAGTGGCGGGAATCACACCGAGATTGCTGCACGTAGCTAAGTATTGGCTGTACCTAAATTTAATGCCAGGGAACCAGGAAAAAAAAGCTGAGCCAGTTCCTGTTGTTTTAATGACCTGGATTTTGTTGGAGAAACAGCGTGTGGCCAAGATCATCAATCATTTCTATAGAGTGCAACAGAAAGTAAATTCTGATGACTGCGGGAGCACACTTTATTAAGGAAATCCTGAGGATCCTGTCTGATAAAATATATAACCAGTAGGCTCTCCCTCAAGGAAGTTGCTAAAGCTGTCTCTACTTAGTCACTAAACACAGCAGTAAACATTCAGTGGAAAGAAAATCTAACCTTCAGATTGTAAATTCTGCTTAACAACGTTTAACATTGATTTTTATTTTAATGATGGCATCTGTCATTAAAGAGCTCCACCATCCAGGACATGCCCTCTTCTTTTTGCTACCTTCAGGAAGGAGGTACAGGAGCCTGAAGGCACACACTCAATGATTCAGAAACAGCTTCTTCCCCTCTGCCATCCAATTACCGAATGGACATTGAACCCACGATCACTACCTCACTATTTACACACACTTACTGTAATTCAGTTTTTATTTGGCATTGCATTATATTGCTGCCACAAAAACAAATTTCATTTGATATGTCGATGATATTAATCCTGAATCTGATTCAAATTCATTGTTAAAGGTCTTGAGAGAATTAAAGCTCTCCCATTATCTCCCAATCCCATTATTCTATCATTATCCAAACATAATTAAATAGTCCAATTTGTACATTTTGGTTTAAATTCCATGTCTCAGTGAGTATCTGATTGGCTACTTCCACACTTGTGCTGCCCACATATCCCACAGACCCCTTGAAGGTCGCACAGTACAGGAAACCAGCTCTGGAAACCAAACTGATATCTAAGTTTTAACCAACACATAGGTGGCAGTAAACATATCAAGCAGCCCCACTGGTCTTCCCTGGTGACCACAAAGTCCAAACCGTTGTGTGGTTTGGAGTATTTGACCCAAGCTTGTAGGTTTTTCATATCTCAACAAACGCAGCAAGGGGTTCAGTGACTGCTAAACCCAACACCTGCCATTTCTAAAGCAGACCCTTCAGAAGATTTACTGCCTATTTAGAGACTGGCTGTTTTCAAAGGGAAATACACAATGGGTGGTTAACCTCCAGTTTGTTTCCTTGAAGTGCAGTCTGGTCTCTCGCACCGAGGCTATGCACACAAAGGACTACAATCAAAGATTACAGTCACAAAAGGCATAACAACCACACCATCGTTTCACAATGAATTTAAATTCAAAACGAATTACACTCCAGCATCCACAAGTGGCGACAAACTCCTATTCATTACTGACAAAAGGAATTGTAACTCATAATAGAGCACCTCTGCATTAGCAAAGTAAGCAACGGAATTCTTAGTTACTGTAGTAAAGCGATTTGAATGCCTCACATCTTGAACAGAAAACAAATTCACTGCAAACTGTGAAGTAGTCAGCCTCTAACAATCCGAGCATTCATCTCCAACGGCCGAAACACACAGCTCAGTGTTCAAAACTACCCACATCAGCACGGCCACAAGATGAGGGCACGTATCCGCAAGAGGAAAAGACTGCCAAAACGGCGCATCGCACATGCGTTTCAAATCCTTGCTCAGTGAGGTTCCATTGACGGGTCACAGAGTAACGTAGTCTGAAAGCCTCACTTCTGTCAACACGTTCGAACTGCCCGACTGTGCATCTGCAAGTTGGCAGAACGTCCCCTCACAATACTTTGATGTGCATTGCTACACTTCTCATTGGGTTTTTTTCTCCCCACACACAAATGAAAAAGACTCAGCAATATAGCACAGAAACAGGCCATTCAGCCCAACTCATCCACGCTGACCCAGATGCCAACCTAAGCTAGTCCTATTTGGTCCATATCCCTCTGAACCTTCCCTTTCCATGTAGTTAACCAAATATCTTGTAGGTGCCTTATTGTACCTACTTCAATTACCTTCTCTGGCAGCCCCTTCAGCAAGGCCACAAGGCCTAGTAGCAGAATTCACCCTTAGAGCCTGCACTGCTATTTGATTATTTTCCCTTTCAACCCCGTTCTCCTGCCTTCTTCACGTAACCTCTGAAACCCTTATATACACCACCTTCTGCATAAAGTAGTTACCCCTCATGTCGTTTCCCCCTCACCTTAAACCCACATGCCCTCCAGTTTTTGGTGCCCTATTCCTGAATTAGAATGTGGAACTTTACATAATTTGGTGTGGTTTATCACAGTTGTAACATTGGACCATGTAAATTGTCAATTCTGCACCAATTTTTTTTGTGATTTGATTATAAAAATCCTTTCTCACAAGTTAACTTCTTGGCAGAGGGCATGTCTGAGTGGACGTTAATGCCACACACTGAAACTCCACTGGAGGAAAGATTTATTTTATTTTCTGGGAACAAACCAACTTTTAGCGTATGGAAATGGCCCAAAATACACCCTTCATTCCTGGAAAGGACAATGACAGAGTAAAAAAAACACAATGGTTTTTTAAAACCATCCTTTGTATTGAATTCCTGGCACAGAACAGCAGGACTTGAAGCAGAACAGGAAACTGTGATTAAAAGGCGAACGACAATTAATTGATTAGTTTTATAATGTGCTTGGTTACTTTTACAGGTAGGCAGGCAGTCTATACATACCTTCAGCCAAAATATCTGTACAGGAGATAGAATCTCCACTCTACCTATTACTGACCTTATATAGATTGAACACTGTACAAATCCGCGCACACAGCCAGCAAGATGACACACTTTCTCCCAGCCTCCTGCACAGATGTTATGCTCCAGAGAGGCTGAATCATCAAATAAATACTGAAAAGCTTGATACAGAGTTATAATGTGGTATATCGAAATTTCCGATGCCTTCAGAGACTGTGCAACTACTACTGATATCAAAATATCACTTAGTTCAGGATTTCCCAGAATTGTTCAGTGGAATTTGGACATCCGGCAACCGCTGCCATCATGAAGGAATTTGTACATTATCCCCATGACCGCATGGGTTTCCTCCGGGTGCTCGGGTTTCCTTCCACATTCCAACGGCGTACGGGCTAGCAGGTTAATAGGTCACGTGGGTGTCACTGGACAGTGTGGGCTCGTTGGAACGGAAGGGCCTGTAACTCTGCTGCATTCCAAAATTAAAACAGCTATTGTTTGGTAATCCTGATGATCTGTCATCTGGCTCACTCATTAGCCCAGAATGCAAACTAGGAGTGCAGCATGCGAGGTTTAACTTGGGCACCAATACAAAACAACATCGGTCAGTGCCATTTGGACCCGTCATGGTGGTTGATCTTCATGGAAGGACTCTCCCTGCAGATGCTCTCCTTGACGCTGAAGGGAGGATGTTTTTGAAATTCGGAGATTTATGCGATTATTGGACTGCCACTTAAATTGGTCTTAATCAATTTTCTAAGTTTTTGTTCTTGTAAAATTGGTGGGTGGGCGACATGTTAGGTTTTGTGTGAGAGGGGGGTTGGGGATTTGGGGGTCTTATGTTTTTCTCTGTGTGGGTGATCTGTTAGTTTCTGTGTGTGATAGAGGGGTTTGGGGGTTTGATGCTATCGTTGCTGGGTTTTTTTTGCAACGGAGGGGGTTGGGGGTTTGGAATTTTTGATATTCTAGCTGACGTTTTCTAGGTGGGTGATCTGTTAGTTTCTGTGTGTGATAGAGGGGTTTGGGGGTTTGATGCTATCATTGCTGGGTTTTTTTGTGAGGGAGAGGGTCGGGGGGTTGGAGTTTTTGATGTTCTAGCTGACGTTTTCTGGGTGGGCGATCTCTTAGTTTTTGTGCAGGATGGGGGTGGGGGTTGGGGTTTGTGAGGTTTGCTTCTATTTTCCTGTGCGGCGGGGTGAATATTGATGTATTTTTCTGTCAACAATACTCTCAGTTTTTCTGTATTTCATGACTATCTGAAGATGATGAATATCAGAGTTGTATTGTACCTGCATACTTTGACAATAAAATGAACCTTTGATCCAGTAATTCTGAAAATCTACTGGCCTGGCTCTATCTAAATCCCAAGGGTTTAAGGTATTGAGCTTTACCCTAATCTGTTATTTATTTTATTTTATTTTACTTTATTGAGATACAGCACAGAATAGGCCCTTCTGCCCCTTTGAACCACACAACACAGCAATCCCCTGATTTAATCCTAGCCTAACCACAGGACAATTTACAATGACCAGTGGCACATTTTTGGACTGTGGGAAGAAACTGGAGCACCCGGAGGAAACTCACGCGGTGTCGGAGAGAAGACAAAAACTCCTTACAGTCAGCAGCAGGAATTGACCCTAGGTCGCCTGTACCATAAAGCATTGTGCTAACCACTAAGCTGTCATGTCTCTTCTGTTCTTGGTTTGCTCACTTTACCCAGGAAATAAATGGCTTCAATGGGTCTCAACATCTTCTGACTAGGAAAGGTTCAGGAGCAGCCTGAAGTGCAAACTGGATAATATCTGGAAGCTCCTATGGAGTAACTCGCGCCAAATGCCAGTGCCCTGGGCTCAGTCACGACCTTTGGTGTTGCCGGTGTCGAGTTTGCACATTTCCCTTGTGAACTGATTTCCTTCTACATCACAAACACGTGCTCAAGGTTAGATTAACTGGCTAGGTAAAGGATTCCTGGTGCAGTTGGGTGGTACACAAGGGTCAGGGTGGGCATATGAGAGACGCAGGTTAGAGGGAAACAAGTGGAGGAATGGGATTGACGGGACTGCTCCGAGGGCCGGCGACGGGACTGCTCCGAGGGCCGGTGATGGGATTGTTCCGAGGGCCGAGGGCCAGTGATGGGATTGTTCCGTGCGCCGGCGATGGGATTGCTCTGAGGGCTGGTGACAGAATTACTCCGAGGGCTGGCGATGGGATTGTTCTGAGGGCCGGCGACGGGATTGTTCCGCGCACCGGCGATGGGATTGCTCTGAGGGCTGGTGACGGGATTGCTCCGAGGGCCAAGGGCTAGCGATGGGATTGCTCCGAGGGCCAAGGGCTAGCGATGGGATTGCTCCGAGGGCCGGTATTAACTCATTGGATCAGCCTCCTGTGTTGAGATAAATGTAATTAAACAGCACTTGCAGGTCAATAAAACAGTTATTATCCAATATGTGACTTGCCGGCACCCTTTCAAACAGTTCCATACAAAAGGAAATACCACTCATAACGCAACACTTACAACAGAATTGAGGACTGAAGGGAAATTTAATTAATATACCCAAAACCTTCCCAATCAGCTCCCCTTTTGGTCATTGGTTTATTTAGCTGACCACAGAAAACCCTTCAGCAAACGCTTATCTTCTCTATAAAAACCAAGAACAAGTCATCGTAGTTCTTTCAGAAAATGATTCATTTAAAGTTTAATAAAGAAGATCTAACTGTGTTATAGGAAGGCTGGGGAGGAGCTCCACAGCGAGGCTAGTTTATAAAACCACGAGGGACAGGGAGAGTGACCTGGCCTGAGTGGCATAACCGTTCCAGATCTCATTCTTGTATAAATTTCTCTAAAGAGAGGAAAAGAAAGAGAAATCCAAAGATAATGAGATACATCTTGGTACCACACATACAGGATTCAAACCTCTCCAGGACCTTCATGAACTTCCTATCAAAAGTTATGGTGGATGAATATGACAACCGTCCCAGGACACAGTGAACAAATCAATCTCACTGCTGTCACTGTCCCATGTTCTATCTCAGAGTTCTGTTATTTCAGACACCCCTCCCGATCTCGGGAGAAAAATTCAAGCATTAAGCTTCAGATCAAACGCAGAACCATAATCCACAATCTCCCACACTCACACTATGAAAACCAACCATGAATGAGTTCTGGTTCCAATACCACTAAAATCAGTCAACGTAGGGTACGGCCCCTTGCATGGAGTAGAAGGTCACTGGTTTTAATTGGAGGGGGCAGCAATCAAGAGCTGGAAATTAAAGCCAAGCCTGTTCCTGCTCCGACATGTCAGTACGTGGCTTCCTCTTATGCCAAGGGTGAAGAAGAATCACCTTCTATTCCATCTGGCTAGGCTCCAACCTGAGGGCATGAATATTGATTTCTCCTTCTGGTAAAAAAAAACCTGGTCCCCTCTTCTTCTCTTCCCCACTCTTATCTCTTCTCCTATCACTTCCCCCGGGACCCCTCCTCTCCTTTCTCTTATGGGTCCACTCTCCTCTCCTTTCAGATTCCTTCTTCTCCAGCCCTTTACCTTTCCCACCCACCTGGCTTCACCTCTCACCTTCCAGCTAGTCCTCCTTTCCCGCTCCCCACCTTTTTTCTTCCAGCACCTTCCCCCTTCTTTCTCAGTCTTGAAGGAGGATCTCAGCCCATAATGTCGACTGTTCACTCATTTCTGTGGATGAGCTCTTCCAGCATTTTGTGTGTGTTGCTTTGGATTTCCAGCATCTGCAGACTTTCTTGTGTTTACGATCTGGGGGAGAAAGTCTACAATTCACTGCCTGAATGGGTGGTGAGAGCATTAGAGACTTTCAAAAGGGAACTTTGCTCAGTGCTTTCAGAGGAAGTATTGAAAGGAACAAGATAAATTGTACTAATTGAATACATGTTCCAAAAGGTTGGCACAGGTACAATGGGCTGAATGCCCTCTTCCTTCACTGTACTGCACCATGCTGTGATTCTAGACAGGCAATCTAAGAGACGGAAAGGCCGCACGATCTTTACGTTTACTGTGTTGATTCAGAAGTGGTGTGAAGCCAGCTTATTATTCTGTGAAAGAACAGTTTCACACACATGAAATGCATTCCTCGAGTATCACCAATGGAATTTCACAACTGACGTTTTGTTTTAAATCTCTGCTGTTAATTTGATTGACTCAAATGGCTATAAAGGATAAAAACTCATTTAATACTTATGGTCCTTTCAATGTAACAAAGTCAAGATGGTTGCAAATCATGTACTTTTGGCTTTACCCCAAACCTCAGGCAGAAATGGCAAGCTCCACTCTTGGCCTGGGGCTTTATGTCTAAAGTGTGGGGTTGATAAGTCAAGTCAAAATCAAAGTAAATTTATTATCAACGTACATATATGTCAGGGGGGCGGGTGAGGTCTGGGTCTGACATCCCACTCACCCAGGGAAAGTGTACACGCAGTACATCGCCTCACCTTTCCCAGTGTAGTGATTACCAGGTGGTCACTGTCTGGCCTGCTAGACAGGAGCCACTGCAAATGGCCTCTCCTACATTACTGCGTCCGTAGCAACACCCTCTCCTCGGTGCCTCCCCCGTTTCCACCGAGCTTGCTACGTCATGGCGCGACCGAGTGTCCGGCGGTATAACTGGATGGGTAGGCTGGGCTCGTGAGCCTTGGTTGGCAGCCAGCCTAAGAGAAGGACAACTCTGAATCCAAACCGGGGCAGGTAGGGCCGTTAGCCTTGTCAGGCCATTCACCTAGGAGAAGGGCACTCTGGCGTAAATCCTACGACCCGAGGACCTCGCTGTCACCGTCCCAGCTTGCTAGGCTATGGCAGATGAACCCCGGGTGTAAAGGGTGGGGCCAGTACCGCGCACACTGCACTCCACCTAAAATACCATTGCGCAGGCCGAAGGACACGCCCACGTCTACGACCATGCTCCCTGACCATTGAACAGAATTTCCCTTGCAGCTGCTGTGGCCGGGACTGCCCGTCCCGTATTGGCCTCGTCAGCCACCAGCAAGCTTGCAGCAGACGTGGGCAGCCCCCTTCCTAAATCTTCGTTTGTGAAGCCAAGCCATGACACATATGTCACCATATACGACCCCATAACATTCACAGTAAATACAAAGAAACACACAACAGAATCACTGAAAAACCACACACAACAAAGTCAGACAAATGACCAATGCACAAAAGACAACTAGCTATGCAGATACAAAAAGAGAGAGAAAAAAAACATAAACATCGAGAAATTGAGTTGTAGAGACCTTGAAAGTGAGTTCATTGGTTGTGGAATCACTTTGGCATTGGGGTGAGTGAGGTCGAGTGAAGTTATCTCCCTGATTCAAGAGCCTGATGGTTGAGGGGAAGTAACTTCCTGAACTGGTGGAGTGGTGGGAACAATATTACAAATCCCACCTCTCACTCACAGTGGGAAGCTTCAGAAATGGATACAGAGTCTCTTCCTGTCCAAAGTACAAAACAACGACATTCTGCACTACTGGCACGCCAACGACATAGGGAAGCAACTTTAAGACAGTTTACATAGGCATAATTAGGAAAAAATAAAGAGACAGAGTTACAAAAGGAGGTAGAATACACTCAACAGGTGGCTTAAAGCTTGAGGTTACAGATCAGAGGTTCCCAACCTGGGATCCATACATCCCTCAGTTAGCAGTAGGGGTCCACGGCATAAAAAAAGGTTGGGAACCCTGTTATAGAAGGATACAGCCTAGTAACAGGTCTTTTGGCCCAACTGGTCTATGCCAACCAAGATTTCCATCTGAACTGGCCCCATCTGTGCACATGTGGCCTGTATCCTCCTAAACCAGTGTAACACACTGTAAGGTTTCACTGCTAAGGCTAATGTAATGGCTTCTATGTAATGTTCCATTGTTAAGGTAATAGTTTCTCAGTAGCAGCACTGTTTGGGTTATGACTAGAGATAACGGGACTTTGGAATGCAGGGGCTATCCAATGGGAGAAATGTTGTTCTTTCTTGTGTGTCTGGGAGCTGGGTTTTCTGCAGTCTTTTGTCAGGGAGCAATGGAGAGAGGCGGAAGACCACCGGACTGAGTGGGCTGAGGAGCGAGAGCCGGCGATGCTCAGAGGAGGTCGATGGTTGCTGAATGGTGTCAGTGAGCTCCAACATGCATTTTTGACGTTTTTCCCTTAAATGGGCCCTTTTTCTTTTTATTTTCTTTACTAACCCTTTATTCAGATTAAGATTTATAAAGCTTCAATCATTTAATTGCATACAGTGTACCGTCTGATATTTTGGGGTGCGGATTTGTAACCGGGCAACACATCCCGCAGCATCCACACAAACCAGATTTCTCAGTTTGGCGGGGCCAGAAGTCGTCTTCCCCTAGACGAACGCGTGCTGGCCGAGCCTGAGGGTTACACCAGTGTTTCCTAACATTACCATTACCCCCTTATGATTAAGCAAGGGGTCCGTGGACCCCAGGTTGAGAAATCCTGCTCTAAACCTTTCCTGTCCACGTACCCATCTGCCTCAATCATTTGCTCTGGCGGCTCCTTCCTTATGCAGGACCATCATCTGGGTGCAGAAGTTGTACATCAAGTTCCTATTAAATCTCTTCCCACTCACCTCAAACCTATGCCCACCAGTTCTTGATTCCCCAACCCTGAGGAAAAGACTGTGCTTGCTGACCTTACCTATGCCCCATGTGACTTTATACACCTCTGTAATATCACCCTCATCCTCTTACACTCCAACATTAAAAAAATCCCAACTTGCTCAATCTCTGGCACAACCAAAACTGCAGATGCTGGGAATTTGGGCAACACACACAAAATCTATTTATTGATTTATTTATTAATTAAGATGCAGTGCAGAATATGCCCTTCCAGCTCCTTAGAAATCCCCCAGTTTAATCCTAGCCTAATCATGGGACAATTTATAATGACCCATTAGCCCACCTACCGGGTACAGTTTTGGATTGTGGGCGGAGACCAGAGCACCCAGAGGAAACCCATGTGGTCACAGGGAGAACATCCAAACTCCTTACAGGCAGAAGTGGGTATTGAACCTACGTCACTAATACTATAAAGCGTTGCACTACCATGCCATCCCTGTGCACGGTGACAAAAGTTGTGAAGGGATGAAGGGTCTTGGGTAGAGACGTCAACTGCTAACTTCCCTACATAAATGCTGCCTGTCCTGCTGAGTTCCACCAGCATTTTGTGTGTTGTACAACCGCTTTCTGTAACTCTTTGAGTCCTGCTAACATCTTTGTAAACGTTGCCTGCACTCTTTTCAGCTTAATGATAGCCTTCCTACAGCTGGATGACAAAAGTGGAAATCAGTATTACAAATGTGGCTTCACATTAAGGCATATTTTAGACAGGGATTTCTGAGCTTGGGACTCATGCACCTGCAGGCACAGCTGCCCGTGATGAAGCGAAGAAAATCAGTCACGCTCAAGAGGCCAGATATGGGCGGTACAATAGCATAACTGCTAGTGTAACACTATAACAGTGCCGGAGGCCCGGGTTCAATTCCCGTCACAGTCTGTAACCAGTTGTGCCTTTCCCCCATGACCACAAAGGTTTCCTCTGGGTGCTCCAGCTTCCTCCCACCTATTGCAAAGACGTACAGGTTATCACGCTAATTAGTCACATGGGTGTAATCGGGAGGCACAGGCTTGTTGGGCCGGAAGAGCCTGTTGCTATGCTGTATCTCTAAATCAATAAAATAAAAGATCTGGCAGGAAGTTAGCCATCCTTGCTTGTTCTAGCCTGTTATGTTGTGGATTCGCAGACAACCTTGGTGACATCTAACTCCCTTCTGAAGTGACTTCATCAGTTCAGGCTAATCAGAGATGGCAGATAGATGCTGATCTCACTGTCAACACCCACATCCCAGGACAAATAGGATTCCCAGATTCAGTAGAAAAAATTTTTAAAACTGAAAAACTGATGGTACAAAAAAATGGTGAAAAAGCAATGGGGTAAAAACCTTGATGGACAGTGATAAAATATTATTTTGTGTTTGATAGGTTTCAATAAGAGTAACTGAATTATAGAGATACAGCACTGAAAGAGGCTCTTCAAACCCAAAGAGTCCTTGCTGACCCTCAAGCACACATGAATCCCATTCTCTCTGCATTCTACCAACTCTACACACGCCCCACCCAAATTCTATCACTTACCTACACAGCTGGTGCAAAATAGACTGCCCTATTAACCTACCTACCCTACCCATGAGTCAAATGGTTGTTGTGACGTTTCTAGTATGGTAGTGTAGTGCGTAGTGTCTGTCGCTCTCGCTTTCACCACTGGCTAGCAGTCTTGCAAAAAAGGAGAGCTGAATGTGCAAATCTCTCCCCGCCAGTGCACAGCCTCTTCAACAGCAAGCCTCATGCAGTGCCTCCTCACTGTTGACACGCAGAACCTGAACTCCTTTCTGACTCAGGCTGCATGGGGAGGAGGTCTGGCTCCTGCACACGTAGCCCGTGGGCCCACCCTGGTGCTCATGAACCAGATCCCCAGCCATGGGTAAATAGTCCCACTGCCTTGTGGGCAGTCTTGGGAGAGACGAAGGCTACGGGAGTGAACCCAGACAGAAAATCCAGAGTGGAGCCCCTCAAGCAGCTGAACATCACTGAATATCCTTCCAGCCAAGCTGCTGCTAAACGAATTGCTTCACTTTCCTTTGGACTACACCAGTGAGCCGAGAGGGGGATCTTGATGACCTGACATCCCAGGATCTCCGTTCCTTCCAGCCAGGCATGTGCCCTGGAGAGGTCACTCCAGTACTGCTCCATTGTCCTTCGAGACAGGCAGATACTATCATTGAGAGATAGATAAGTTATTGTTCCCAAAGGAAATTACAGTGTCACAGTAGAATTCGTTGTCGTCGTGGCTATCCCACGAGGTCGAGGATGATGGTCTTCATTCTGAAGTGGCCCACAGAGTGAAGACACCTGTGCATGTATTTGTTTAACGTGTACTTGATGTTGTGCTCCAAGAAGCACACAATACTTCACAAATCAACCAACTGATTCCAATGGCATGGAAACCACGATGATTGGAGCCGATGGATTTGTTGCAGCCTTCATCCGCCTTCACAGCCGTTGAGTTCAAAGTAACTTCGTCCACCTGTTCCACCGTTGACGTCTTCGTTGGATTGTTCTTTGTCAGGGACCTCACCTTCCACCTTACCGCCATGGGTGACCCTATCAGGAGCATAGCTCCAGACGACACTGCTCTCAGGATCACAAGACCACACAAGCTTCTCCACCACGACAAGGTGACAATCCATTACACGTGCACAGATATACAAATATGAGGAGTAAGAAAGAATACCTCAAACAATCTAACAGGAGGCAGTCATCATTTCCCCAGCTATAAGTTGACTCATTATAAAGACTAATAATGGCCGAGGGTAAGAATGACCTCGTATAGCACTCTTTAGAGCAGTACAGTTGTCTTAGTCTATTACTAAAAGTGCTTCCCTGTTCAGCCAAGGTGGCATGCATTGTGAGAAACATTGTCCAGAATTGCCAGGATTTTCCATGGGGTCCTTTGTTCTACCACAGCCTCCAGTGCGTCAAGTTTGACTCGAATAACAGAGCCAGCCTTTCTAATTAGTTTTTTGAGCCTGTTGGCATTATCCGTGTAGATGCCAATGCTCCAGCACACCACTGCATAAAAGTTTGCACTGGTGACAGACAACAAACTGTTAGAACATGTAAAGGAGAGACCTGTGTACTCCAAAGGACTTCAGTGTCCTCAGAAAGTAGGGGCGACTCTGGCCCTTCTTGTACACAGCCTCTGTGTTGGTATTCCGCTCAAGCCTGTCATCCAGGTGCACCTCCAGGTACTTGTAGGTCCTCACCACATCTTCATCATCATTAACCTACCTCCCTCTACGTCTCTGGGATGTGGGAGAAAATCCATGTGGTTACAGAGAGGACGTGGAAACCATGCACAGCATCCTAGGTCGGATTTGAACCGGATCTATGCTATTGAGAAGCAACGCCTTTAATCACTGCCAAAGCTGAATGTTAATGACACTGTAGATGACCGATCCACTCAATTACCACGAGGGTTCACGTCCTAGCACCATCTTCAAAAAAACTATTGTTGGCAGAATTTCAGATGGGGATGAGGAGGCATAAGACCAAGGCATTGATTGTGGACTTCAGGAAGGGAAGTCAAGGGAATGCAGTCCTCACTGAGGGATCAGAAGTGGAAAAGGTGCGTAGTTTCAAGTTTCTGGGTGTCAACATCTCAAAGAGTCTTGCAAATTTCTACAGATGTACCGCGGACAGCATTCTAACTGGTTGCATCACCATCTGGCACGGAGGGGCCACTGCGCAGGATCAGAAAAGGTTGCAGACAGTTGTAAACTCAGCCAGCTCTATCAGCACTAGCCTCCAGGACACCTTCAAAAGGCGGTGCCTCAGAAGTGTGGCAACCATCATTAAGGACCACCTCCCCCCCCCCACCCTCTTCTCAATGCTACCGTCGGTGGGGGGGGGGGGGGGGTACATGAGCCTGAATACACACATTCAACATTTCAAAAATGGCTGCTTCTTCTCTGCCTTCAGATTTCTGAAATGTACAATGAACCCATGAACACTTCCTTACTATTTTTCCTGTCTCTTTTTGCACCAGATAATAAACAAGCATCAACAGTTCTTCCAGGGAGACAGATGTTTCACTGTGCAAGAGGAAGCAGCTCAAGGGTTAAACTACAAACCACAGTGTGTAAGGATTTGCTCCCACAAGGAGTTAACTGCGAGCTGTCACTTTCAGGAGAACAGCATGGGGGTGACACATTCCAGTGTAAGATTGAAAAGCTTGAAGTTTAATTAGCCTCTGTAGCCTGAGTGCTTTTTAATCCGTACAAACCAGTGCCCTGCATTATCTGGCATGGTAAAAAAATATTCTGAAAGATATTAAAACTGTGGAAAGATGTACTCCCTTGTTGGTAGTTATTAATTCCTACATGCCCCATAGAAGATTTATCAGTCTGTTAATGTAGTGTGGCTCCCAAGCAGTTTTACACATGTAATTTTCCTAGGTTGACATTTAGCATTTGAACCATGTTGAATCAAGCTGGTGTTCATCGACTTACAAGGTTGCGGGATGCACATTCCACTGTTGAGTGGAAAGGAGGTGGGAAGATATGCAGTGGTGGAATAGGACTGACGATGGTGCTGTAAAGAGAACAGTCATATGGTCCAGATCCCGGATCACAAATGGCTATTTATTGCACTCCTGAAGGAACACATTTGAGTTCTGTGTAAACATCTTAATACATTTTTTCATTCCCTTTCCCCAAATCCTCACCTGAGCCCAAGTTTTCTCTGTGTTTGACCTATCTCCCTCTCTTCTCACTACCATCGGGTGGGAGGTGCTGGAGTCCTGGGTTCCACGCACCAAGACTCCAATTTGCTAAGTATGCCCGCAGAAAAAGAATCTCAGAGTCGTATGTGGTCACGGGTATGCACTGTGGTGCTAATTTTTTTTCTTTGAACCAGGTTCGGGAACAGTCGTTGCCCTGCAACAATCAGGCTCCAGGACCAGTGTGGATGGCTTCACTCTCCTCAGCACTGAACGCAAGTCCACAGCTTGCGGACTCACTTTCGGACACTCCGCAGCTCATGTTCTCAATGTTATCTGCATTCATCTTTCATTACTTGCACGATTTGCCCTCATTTGCACATTGCATATTTCTCAGTCTTTGTTATGTGTGGTTTTTCATGAATACTACTGGATTTCTTTATTTTCCTGTGGGTGCCTGAAAGAGTATGAATGTCATTGTTGTATATGATATACACATTTTGATAACAAATTTACTTTGAACTTGAAACAATGCAATGTTTTACAAATTCAAGATACATTTGCCTTTCACCACTTCTGCCACCATTCCACCCCATCTCCAGAGACACCGAGGTACTAAAATTATCTAGATGTTTCCCATAACGCAAAATTTGAGAAGATTTTGAGCACTTTTTTTATTGAGAGACACAAGTAAAGCTTATTGCCCAGGCATGTTTGACATACCATCACATGGCAGAACATCAAACTGCCAGTTTCCTACTTAAGACATCTTTATTCTGCACAGTTTCTAATGCTTGTGTTGGAGATAGGGAAGCTGGGGGCTGGGGTAGCTTGCCATGTGCGCATGGTGTCATAAGGTGCCAATGACAGATCTGCAGAGATGTGAACAGTCCTATCCATTGTGAAAAGCAGCCTCCCCTCCACTGTATCGCTGTACAAGACATAGTGAAAAAAACAATTAACATTTGGGGTGTGCAAATACGATTGCACCTTTACATATTGGAGAAAAAAGCGCACTTGGATATAGTGGGACAGCACAGTAGCGTAGTGACTAGCACAACAGTTTACAGTACCAGTGGCCCAGGTTCGACTCCTGCCGTTGCCTGTTTACGTTCTCCCCTTGTCCGCAGAGGTTTCTTCCGGGTGCTCCGGTTTCCTCCCACAGTCCCAAGACGTACCAGTTGGTCGATTAATTGGGCATTGTAAATTAGGCTAGGATTAAATTGGGGATCACTGGACGGCGTGGCTCGAAGGGCTGGCAAGGCGTATTCTGCGCTGTATGTCAATAAATAAAGAGCACCATAATGTAGCAGTTAGCGCATCACCTTACAGTAATCGTGGATCTCGGTTCAGTTCACACCACTGTCCATAAGGAGTTTGTACTTTCACCCTGTGATCACTAGGATTTCTTCCTGGTGCACAACTTGGAAATTGTGAAGTGGAAAGTGGGAAGGTTACAAAGTGGAAAATGCTGTAGTGAGAGCCCTCACTACAGTCACACAGAGAGGATGTGTGATAGACAGTAAGACCATAAGATATAGAAGCAGAATTAGCCCACTCAGCCCATCAAGTCTACTCCACCATCTCATCATGCCTGATTTATTATCCTGCTCAACCCCATTCTCCTACCTTCTCCCCGGGACCTTTGACATCCTGACAAACCAAGAAACTATCAACCTCTGCTTTAAATATACACAATGACTTGGCCTCCAAGGCAGTTTGTGACATTGAATCACAGATTCATCACCCTCTGGTAGAAGAAATTTCTCATCTCTCTTCTAAATGGATGTCTCTTCATTCTAAGGCTGTGGTCTCCAGACCTAGACTCACACACTATAGGAAGCATCCTTTCTACATCCACTCTGTCTAGTCCTTTCAATATTCAATAGGTTTCAATTATCTCCCCCCCAGCATTCTTCTAAACTCCAGCAAGTACAAGCTCAGATCCAAACGCTCTGCATACATTAACCCTTTCATTAACAGATTAATTTTTGTTAACCTCCTCTGGACCCTCTCCAATGCCAGCACATCTTTTCTTAGATAAGGTGACCAAAACTGCTCATGATACTCCAAGTATGGTCTGACCAATGCCTCAAAGCCTGTGTATCACATCTTTGTTTTTGTATTCCAGTCCTCCCAAAGTTAAAACTAACATTCAATTTGCCTTCCTTCACTGACTTTTAGGGAATCCTGCACAAGGACTACAAAATCCCTTTGCACCTCTGATTTTTTAATTTTTCTCCGTTTAGAAAATAGTCCAAAGCCTTTATCTCTTCAACCAAAGTGCATTACGAAACACTTCCCTGCACTATATTTCATCCAGCACTTCATTGTCTACTTTCCCAATTTGTCTAAGTCCTTCAGCAGACTCCCTTCTTCCTCATCACTGCCTCACCCTCCACAAAGGAGGGTGTCTGCAAACATGGCCACAAGGCCATCAATTCCCTCATCCAAATCATTGACATAGAACATGAAAAGAAGCTGCCCCAATACCAGCCCCTGCAGAACTCCACTTGTCAACGGCAGCCAACCAAAATAAGCCCACTTTATTCAGACTCTTTGCCTCCTGCCAATCAGTTAATCTTCTATCCATGCTAGTTTCTTTCCTGTGCTACCATGGGCTCTTATTAAGCAGCCTCATGTGCAGCACCTTGTCAAAGGCACTCTGAAAGCCCAAGTAAACAACATCCACTGATTCTCCTTTGTCTATCCCGCCAGTTATTTTCTCAAAGTCGTCCAACAGATTTGCAAGTCAAGATTTCCCCATCAGGGAACCATGCTGACTTTGGCCTACCTCATCACGTGCCTCCAACTACCCCAAAACTACATCCTTAATAATGGACTCCAACACCTTCTGAACTACTGGAGACAGGCTAACTGGCCTATAATTTCCTTCCTTCTGCCTTCCTCACTTCTTAAAAAGTGGAGAGACATTTGCAATTTGCCAGTCCTCTGGAACCATCCCAAAATCTGGAGATTCTATAAAGATATTTACTAATGCCTCCATAATCTCTTCAGCCTACCCCTTCCAGACCACTGGGGTGTACTTCATCTGGCCCAGGTGACTTATGTACCTTCAGACCACCTTCTCTTGTGCAATGGTAACTACACTCACTTGTGACACACTCGAATTTCTGGCATACTGCTTGCGTCTTCCACTGTGAAGACTGGCATAAAATACTTATTAAATTCGTCCACCATTTTTTGTCCCCCATTATTACCTCTCCAGCATCACTTTCCAGTGGTCGAATATCCATTCTGATCTCTTTTTTATTCTTTATATACAGTTATTCCCCGAGTTATGAACGTCCAACTTACAAACAACTCGTACTTACAAACAGCCTGCCATAAATCCTATTATATTAAAAATTCATTGGCTCGAGGAAGGAGAACGCCATCTGCCATTTTCACGTTGCTGTTAACACTGTGTTGAGTGACTAACTTTGTATTTGGCTTAAATATTACTTAGCAAGATTCACCCTGATCCCCTCCCCCCCACCACCACTCCTTCCAGTCAGCACTGCCCCCACTTGTCCCATTTAACCTGTCTCAGTGCGGGTGGACTTTAGGACCCGGGGGAGTTCAGGACCCACCGCCTGCAGCTGCTGCTGAATCCACAGTGTTTCTGTTCCATTGATGGAAAAAGATCATGATTGAAAATAAAGTGGAAATAATGAAGCGATCGGAAAGAGGTGAAATGCCATCGGTCATTGGAAAAGCTTTAGGCTACAGTTGGTCAACGATCGGAACAATTTTATAGGATAAAGTGAAAATAATGGAGCATGTGAAAGGCCCTGCCCCGATGAAAGCTACAATTATTACTAAGCAACGCAGTGGTTTAATTATTGAAATACATACATTTCTTAAGTGTTTTATATGCATAGAAAGGTAAAATATATACTAAGGCAAGCATTTGACTAACTGACGCTAAATAATACCAGATTGTACCTGTTCTGACTTGCGTACAAATCTGACTTAAAATTTACATAGAAATTACATAGAATAGTACAGCACAGTACAGGCCCTTCAGCCCACAATGTTGTGCCGACCTTCAAACCCTGCCTCCCATATAACCCCCCACCTTAAATTCCTCCATATACCTGTCTAGTAGTCTCTTAAACTTCACTAGTGTATCTGCCTCCACCACTGACTCAGGCAGTGCATTCCACGCACCAACCACTCTCTGAGTAAAAAACCTTCCTCTAATATCCCCCTTGAACTTCCCACCCCTTACCTTAAAGCCATGTCCTCTTGTATTGAGCAGTGGTACCCTGGGGAAGAGGCGCTGGCTATCCACTCTATCTATTCCTCTTATTATCTTGTACACCTCTATCATGTCTCCTCTCATCCTCCTTCTCTCCAAAGAGTAAAGCTCTAGCTCCCTTAATCTCTGATCACAATCCATACTCTCTAAACCAGGCAGCATCCTGGTAAATCTCCTCTGTACCCTTTCCAATGCTTCCACATCCTTCCTATAGTGAGGTGACCAGAACTGGACACAGTACTCCAAGTGTGGCCTAACCAGAGTTTTATAGAGCTGCATCATTACATCGCGACTCTTAAACTCTATCCCTCAAGTTATGAAAGCCAACACCCCATAAGCTTTCTTAACTACCCTATCCACCTGTGAGGCAACTTTCAGGGATCTGTGGACATGTGCCCCCAGATCCCTCTGCTCCTCCACACTACCAAGTATCCTGCCATTTACTTTGTACTGTGCCTTGGAGTTTGTCCTTCCAAAGTGTACCACCTCACACTTCTCCGGGTTGAACTCCATCTGCCACTTCTCAGCCCACTTCTGCATCCTATCAATGTCTCTCTGCAATCTTCGACAATCCTCTACACTATCTACAACACCACCAACCTTTGTGTCGTCTGCAAACTTGCCAACCCACCCTTCTACCCCACATCCAGGTCGTTAATAAAAATCACAAAAAGTAGAGGTCCTGTGAACAGATCCTTGTGGGACACCACTAGTCACAATCCTCCAATCTAAATGTACTCCCTCCACCACGACCCTCTGCCTTCTGCAGGCAAGCCAATTCTGAATCCACCTGGCCAAACTTCCCTGGATCCCATGCCTTCTGACTTTCTGAATAAGCCTATCGTGTGGAACCTTGTCAAGACGGACTTAGGAACGGAACTCGTTCGTAACACGGGGACTGCCCTTATCTGAAAAAACATTTGGTGTCGTCCTTCATATTATGAGCTAGCTGGCTTCATAGTTCCACTTTTCTTTCATGGTTTTTTTTTAACTTACCTTCTGTTGGTTTTTAAAAGCTTCTAAATTCTTTAACTTCCCACTAATTTTTGCTACATTATATCCATTCCCCTAACTTCCCTCGTCAGCAACTGTTGCCAAGATGCACAGTACCTAACTTGTACATTCCGAATTGCCCCCAAAACTTCTAGCCATTGTCATTCTGCCATAATCCCTGCTCGTGTCCATTTCCAAACAACTTTGGCCAGCTCCTCTCATGCCTCTGCAATTCCCTTTGCTCCACTGGACTACTGATACATCTGACTTTATTTTCTCCTCCTCAAACTGCAGGGTGAATTCTATATTATGATGGCTGTCTCCCAAGGGTTCCTTTACCTTAAGCTCCCCAATCAAATCTGGTTCATAACACAACACCCAATCCAGAATGTACTTTCCCCTAGTGGACTCAACCACAAGCTACTCTAAAAAGCCATCTCATAAGCATTCTACAAATTCCCTTTCTTGGATCCAGTAGCAACTTGATTTTCCAAATCGACCTGCATATTAAAGTCCCCAAAGGCTATTGTAACATTGCCCTTATTGCATGCATTTTCTATTTCCCATTGAAATTTATATTCCACATCGTGCCTACTGTTCCCGGACCTGTATAAAACTCCCATCAAGGTCTTTTTACCCTTGCAGTTTCTTAACTCTACGCACAAGGATTCTACATTTTTGAATCCTGTATTACCTCTTTCTAATGACTTGATTTCATTTTTTTAAACCAATATAGCCACCCCATCCACTCTGCCTACCTATCCATCCTTTTCATACAACATGTATCCTTGGATGTTAAGCTCCCAACTGTGATCTTCTTTCAGCCATGATTCAGTGTTGCCCTCAATGTCATACCTGCCATTCTCTAACTGTACTACAAGATCCTCTACCTTATTCTGTATACTGCATGCATTTGAAATATAACACTTTCAATCCTGTATTCATCATCCTTTTCCACTTTACCCACGTTACACTTAACCTCATTCCACTGACTGGAATTTTGCCCTATCATCTGCCTGCCCTACCTCAGAGTCTCACTACATCTGTTTCTACTTGCACAGCATTTGCCCTATCCTCAGCCCTATCACTCCGGTTCCCATCCCCGGGGCAAGTTAGCATAAACCCTTCCCAAAAACTCGAGCAGACCTGCCCACAAGGATAATGGTCCCCATTGGGTTCAGAGTCACACATCCTTTATGTACAGGTCATACTTTCCCCAGACAAGATTCCAATGATCCAGAAATCTGAAACTCTGTCCCCTGGATCACTTTGTCAGCCACTCATTCATCTGTACTATGATCCTATTCCTGCCCTCACTAGCACGTGGAACTGGGAATAATCCAGAGATTAATACCTTGGAGGTCCAGCTCTTCAGCCACTTCCCTAACTGCCTATACTCACACTGTAGGACCTCTTCCTCCTTTCTATCTATGTCATTGGTGCCAATGTGCATCCTGCTCTTGAAAATCTTCTGCGGCCACTCTTGGACATCCTGAGCCCTAGCACCTTGGAGGCAAAATACCATTCTGGTTTTTTTTTTGTTGCCACAGAATCTGCTGTCCATCCCTATAACTTTCGAGCCTCTTAGCACTGCCGCTCTGCCTGTCTTTACCCTTCCCTGCTAAGCCTCAGAGCTGGCCACAGCGCCACAGGCCTGGCTGCTGCTGCTGTGCCCTGACAGGTCATTCCCCCCCACCCCCAGCTACAAAGCAGTATACGTTCTGAGGTGAGTGACCACAGAAGAACCCTGCACTGACTGTTTACCGCCCTTACTTCTCCTGGTGGTCACCCATCTACTAAGTGTTGCCTATACCCTGGGTGTGACCACCTCAGTACAAGACTTATGTATGAAGTTTTCTGCCTCTCGGAAGATCCTGAGTGCATCCACCTCCAGCTCCTTCACCTTGTCAGTCAGGAATTGAAGTTGGGTGCACTTCCTACAGATGTAGTCATCAGGGAGACTGTTAGGTACCCTGAAATCCCACATTTCACAGGAGGAGAATTTCAGTACTGGAACTCCTATACTGCCGACATTTGTTAACTTCTGAAACTTAAGTTCGAGCCTACATCTGTTCTTGCCAAAGCCTGACCACTCTAACACTGCCCACTCCAACAATGGCCACTCTGCTTAAACATCACTTCTTTTCAATTGGCCCTTGCCTATTAACTCTAACTACTACCAACCCAGTAGCTTCCATTCTATTCAGCCCAGCAGCACTAGCAAAGCCTTGCTTTCTAAACAAGCTACCCCAGCCTCCCCATCTCCAACCTCCAACAATAGCATGAGAAGTTATGTACAGAAGAAGAATGCTCAAGGTTGAAAACTAGCAAATTAGTAGTTTGATGTTCTGCCACATGGAAGTATGTCAATCATGTCTGGGGAATAAGATTTACTTACATCTCCCAATATAAAATATTGTCAAAATATTCTTCTCAGAAGTTTAGTATTTTCTTTGAGAACACTTCTAGAAAGTTGGTCATTTGAGAATGTTGGTCATTTTGCCAACTTCCCAGTCTGATGGGGAGATATTCCCCACTCCTTTCGGCACGTCTCTGCACATGCACATCCACACTGACCCAAACTTAGAGCATTAACTTTTAAAACTGGGAGTTAAAAAGACTTGAATCTCACACCTGCAAACTTTCTCTGTATTTAAATCAGATGCTGCACATGCTTAAGCCCACAATTAAGAGACAGAGAGAAAAAAAATAAGAAAACTGAGAAATAAAGAAAGTCTGGGTAGCCTCCAATCTGATAGCATGAACATTGACTTCTCAAACTTCCACTAATGCCCCACCTCCCCCTCGTACCCCATCCGTTATTTATTTAGACCAATCCATAAAAAACAATATACACAGGAGCAGAACTAGGCCATTCAGCCCATTGAGTCTGCTCCGAATTCAATCATGGCTGATTCTTTTTCTCTGCCCCATTTTCACCCTTCCTCCCCCCACCACACTTAACCAATCAAGAACCTATCACCCTCTGCCTTACATACATCTAACTTGGTGTCCGCCACCTTCTGCAGCAACTAATTCCTTTGGCTGAAGAAATTCCTTCTCATTTCAGTTTTAAACACAACTCATATTATTGAGGCTTTGCCTTTGGATTCTAGACTCTCCGACTAGTGGAAACATCCTCTCAACATCTACTCTACCCAGGCCTTTCAGTATTTGGTAGGTTACAATTAGATCCACCTCCACCCTCAGCCCCAACCCCTCAGGCTAAAGAAATTCCTCATCTCTGTTTTATAAAGGGATGTCTATCTATTCAGGGTCTGTGTCCTTTGTTCCTAGACATCCCTCACTATAGGGAACATCCTCTCCATGTTCACAGTCTCTACGCCTTTCAATATTTGATAGGTTTCAGTGACATTTCCCCATCCTCCCCCACCGCCATTCTTCTAAACTCCACTGAGTACAGGCACAGAGCCACCAAATGCCCCTCATACATTAAACTTTCAGTCCAAGATCAATCTTCTGAAACTCCTCTGGACGCTCTCCAGAGCCGGCACATCCTTCCTTCGATACAAGGCCCAAAAGCTCACAACATTCCAAACGCAGTCTGACCACTGTCTTATAAAATCTCAGCAGTACATCCTTGCATTCTAGTCCTCCTGAAATGAATGCTAACATTACATTTGCTTTCCTTGCTACCAACTCAACCTAGAGTTAACCTTAAAGGAATCTTGAAGGGGATTCCCATGTCCTTGAATTTCTGAATTCTGAATTCTCTCCCCATTTAGATAATGGTGTACAGCTTTATTCTTCATACCAAGTCCATAACTTAACATCCCTGTGCTGTATTCCATTCAATCTCCTAAAAGCTTCCAAGTTGACATCTAGGAGCAATACCTATCCTGGAATACCAATGTCATTAAAAATGGTTTTAATTTTCATGTGAAAGGCAATCAAATGAGATGGGTTTGAGCAGTACAAATATTTTTACAGACTATCATATTAAATAAGTTTTTCCCCAAAGCAGCAGGGTGAATCTGAGTATTTGCCAAAGAAAGCCTAAGTTTTTAACTCTTGGCCAGTCTGTGAATTTTTAATCTACGGGTTCAATGCCCATCTTGATTGTATTGTATTTATAGTGTGAAAAGTAAAGACTCTTCAGATAAAAGCGGCAAAAATTCTGCATATACACAATCAAGATTCCTGTGGGATATCTCTACAGAAATAGCATGGTGTTAGTTTTTGGAACAGATTGTATTCCTTGGACAATCAGTGGCTGAGATTGAAAATGTTTCTAATTCTGAAGGGCCGGAGCTGGAATCTTTTAAAAACAAAAGGGCAGATGGGTGAGGTCTAAGGATCGAACTGCAACTGACCCTTTTCAGGGCCTCGGTACGTAGGCAGGGAAACCTTAGTACTAGACCTGCTCTGACGAGAACTGGGGTACCACTGTGGGAGGAAGGCAGAACGGCAGCATTAACAAACTGCACTCAAAGCACTTGACCATGACAGCAGGGTCTCAATGAGGCAGCCTCGGGTTTAGATGATTTTCGAGTGTAATAGGAGTGAAAAGAAGAAAGAAAAGGAAGAGACATGCAGATACAGATTCTGCCTTCAACACAGACATTAGAAAATGGTACTGGGCGACAACACTAGCGTAGCGGATAGCTTAATGCTATTACAGTGCCAGCAACCGGGGCACAATGACGGCACTATAAGGAGTCTGTACATTCTCTCTGTGTACATGTGGCTTTTCCCCAGGTGCCCCAGTTTGCCCCCACATTCCAAAGATGTACAGGTTAGTACGTTAATTGGTTACACGGATGTAATTGGGCAGCGCTGGCTCATTGGGCTGGAAGGGCCTGTTATAGTGCTGTATCTCCAAATAAAATAGAAAAGAACCACTGCAGACAATGTGGCAGCAGGTCCAGATTACTCCTGAATGATTACAGTGGTGGTATTAGCAATGGAAGGATAACTGCTGCTCTGCATAGGGATCTGTCCAGAGGAAGTTTCACCTCTTAAAACTTCTGGTTAGTTGTCCAGGTGCATACGTCTTAAGTCTAAGAAAAAACTTGTAAGTGATCATTTGAAGCATTAGAAAACTAGCAGCAAATGTCTGGAAATGACTGCCTTGAAGGAGTCTTTGCTGGATCATTTCTGTGGCGTGCACTGTCTGCTTTACTACGGCGTCACAGGACCAGCCAACAGTCCAGACTCTTCTCAAGGGAGGAATACGGACCATGTGCAGGCAGAAGGAACTGGGTGCCATTTGCTCAGTGGGCTGAAGGGCCAGTTCCTGAGCTGTAATGTTCCCATACTCAGTGGCCAGGACCTTCTGTGACCACTGAGTGTAAGTTTGTACATTTCTGCTGCTGTAGACCATCCACTTCGAAGCTTGACATGTTGTGCGTTCTGCTCTTCTGCACACCACTGTTATAATGAATGGTTATTTCAGTTACTGTCACTTTCCTGTCAACTCGAACCAGTCTCCTCTGACCTCTCTCATTTACAAGACATTTTCACCCACAAAAATGCCACTCACTGGATTTTAGTTTTTGTTTTTTTTTGCACCATTCTCTGTAAACTTTAGGGACTGCTGTGCATAAAAATCTCAGCAGTTTCTGAGATACTCAAACCACCCTGTCCGGCACCAATAGTCATTCCATTCTGAAAGTCACTTAGATCATATTTCCTCTCTATTCTAATATTTGGTCTGAACAGCAACTGAACCTCTTGACCACATCTACCTGCATTGAGTTGCTGCCACAGTTGGCCAATTGGTTATTTGCACTAATGAGGTGTTCAAGTGTAACTAATAAAGTAGCCACTGAGTGTATATTAACAAACAACTACAAAAAAAAAGGAAACCAGATGGTTTCTGGTCTTTATTACAGAAGTGTGGGAATGCAAGAGTAGAGAAGTCTTGCAGCAACTACACCGGCCTTTAGTGAGACCATACCTGGAGAGAAGGGTTTTTTAAAATCCAAAGAAGAATATATTTGCCTCCAGAGCTGTGCATGAGGGGTTGAACTGATCCCTGGAACAAGGAGAGATGAATCAGAATCAGGTTTATTATCGCTGACATATGTTGTGAAATTTGTTGCTTTGTGGCAGCAGTAGAGTGCAAAACAAGAAAAAGTTACAATAAAAATGCAGATAAGTAATATTGTAAATGAGGAATAACGAGATAATGTTCACGGACTGCTCAGAAACATGAAGAAGCTGCTTCTAAAATGATGAATGTGGGTCTTCAAGATTCAAAGTACGTTGATTAACAAAGAATGAATAAATACAGGTACAGGAGGAAGCTTGAGTAGAAACTCCAGCAAAACAATTTGAGAGAGGTCTGGAGGAGGATGAGGACCATCACTGGGTTCTGGCAAACTAGCAACAGAGCAGCTGAGGGCAGTGTGGACAGGGCCAATGAACTTAACCTGTTCTTTAACAGATTTGACATTGTGGCCCCTGCCCATCGCCCACAAGCCATCTGTTGTCGGCCCCCAACCAACACATATTCCACTCTCCCCTCCTACCCCTCCTCACAGTCCCCAACCCTGCTTTCTTGACTATACCCCTCCCCTACACGAAACCACCACGGTGGGCTTCACGGCTGAACAGGTGAGAAGACAGCTGAAACGTCTCAACCCAAGCAAGGCTGCAGGACCGGATGGTGTCAGTACCAGGGTGCTCAAAGCCTGTGCCCCTCAGCTATGTGGAGTACTTCGCCATGTATTCAACCTGAGCCTGAGGCTCCGGAGGGTTCCTGTACTGTGGAAGACGTCCTGCCTCGTCCCTGTGCTGAAGACGCCGCGCCCCAGCAGCCTCAATGACTACAAACCGGTGGCATTGACCTCCCACATCATGAAGACCCTGGAGAGACTTGCTCTGGAGCTGCTCCGGCCTATGGTCAGGCCACACTTAGATCCCCTCCAGTTCGCCTACCAGCCCCGACTAGGAGTTGAGGATGCTATCGTCTACCTGCTGAACCGTGTCTACGCTCACCTGGACAAGCCAGCGAGCACTGTGAGGGTCATGTTTTTTGACTTCTCCTGTGTGTTTAACACCATCCGCCCTGCTCTGCTGGGGGAGAAGCTGACAGCGATGCAGGTGGATGCTTCCCTGGTATCATGGATTCTTGAATACCTGACTGGCAGACCACAGTACGTGTGCTTGCAACACTGTGTGTCCGACAGAGTGATCAGCAGCACTGGGGCTCCACAGGGGACTGTCTTGTCTCCCTTTCGCTTCACCATTTACACCTCGGACTTCAACTACTGCACAGAGTCTTGTCATCTTCAGAAGTTTTCTGATGACTCTGCCATAGTTGGATGCATCAGCAAGGGAGATGAAGCTGAGTACAGGGCTACGGTAGGAAACTTTGTCACATGGTGTGAGCAGAATTATCTGCAGCTTAATGTGAAAAAGACTAAGGAGCTGGTGGTAGACCCGAGGACAGCTAAGGTACCGGTGACCCCTGTTTTCATCCAGGGGGTCAATGTGGACATGGTGGAGGATTACAAATACCTGGGGATACAAATTGACAATAAACTGGACTGGTCAAAGAACACTGAGGCTGTCTACAAGAAGGGTCAGAGCCGTCTCTATTTCCTGAGGAGACTGAGGTCCTTTAACATCTGCCAGACAATGCTGAGGATGTTCTACGAGTTTGTGGTGGCCAGTGCTATCATGTTTGCTGTTGTGTGCTGGGGCAGCAGGCTGAGGGTGGCAGACATCAACAGAATCAACACACTCATTCGTAAGGCCAGGGATGTTGTGGGGATGGAACTGGACTCTCTCACGGTGGTGTCTGAAAAGAGGATGCTGTCTAAGTTGCATGCCATCTTGGTCAATGTCTCCCATCCACTACATAATGTACTGGGTGGGCACAGGAGTACATTCAGCCAGAGACTCATTCCACCGAGATGCAACACAGAGCGTCAAAGGAAGTCATTCCTGCCTGTGGCCATCAAACTTTACAACTCCTCCCTTGGAGGGTCAGACACCCTGAGCCAATAGCCTGGTCCTGGACTTATTTCATAATTTACTGGCATAATTTACATATTACTATTTAACTATTTATGGTTCTATTACTATTTATTATTTATGGTGCAATTGTAACAAAAACCAATTTCCCCCCGGGATCAATAAAGTATGACTATGTCTATAAATTATACAACCTTGTGATTTGCTTGTTCACAGGTAGCCACTAAAGCAAGAAACCCGAAAGAACCCAATTAAAGAAAAGAATAAGAATAAAAACAAAAATTAAAGACCAACAGCCGACTGGGAAAGGAAAAAAACCCCACAAAAATCACACAAACAAGTGAAGCAAACAACAATCCGAAGCAAAAATTGAGTACTCAGATCTGAACCCTGGAGCTCCGGACAATGTTTCCTCTAAGATGTGCGTGTGTGCACAAAGGAATTTGAAATTCACACAGAATGTTGTCACCCTCTATCCTGTTGGCATGTTAAATATATTTCACGATCACATTTTTTTTAGTTTCCGATGCCCATGGTGTTAACATCATGGAGTTTGCGTTGATTTGTCTGCAGAATTTAGTACTGGCTTATTTACACTGTTTTTATTAAAGAAGTTATTGAAGAAAAAATTGCACAGCACAAGATTTTTGCACACACTGGTCATTACAATTAGAATCAGGTTTATTATCACCAGCATACGACGTGAAATTTGTTAACTGAGCAGCAGCAGTTCAATGCAATACATAAAATAGAAGAGAAAAATAATAAGTAAATCAATTACAGTATACGTATATTGAATAGATTAAACCCTCGCAAGGAGGAAGATCCAGATGGAATACCTGGTAAGGCTCTGAAAGCCTGTACCAACCAACTAGCGGGAGCATTCAAGGACATTTTCAACCTCTCACTGCTACGGGCAGAAGTTCCCACTTGCTTCAAAATGGCAACAATTATACCAGTGCCCAAGAAGAATAATGTGAGCTGCCTTAATGACTATCGCCCAGTGGCACTCAGATCGACAGTGATGAAACGCCTACACTGTTGGTTATGACAAGACTGAACTCCTGCCTTAGCAAGGACCTGGACCCATTGCAATTGTCTATCGCCACAATAGGCCAACAGCAGATGCAATCTCAATGGCTCTCCGCACAGCTTTAGACCACCTGGACAACACAAACACCTACAGCTCAGCATTTAACACCATCTTCACACAATCTTGATAGAGAAGTTGCAGAACCTGGGCCTCTGTACCTCCCTCTGCAAATAGATCCTCGATTTCCTAACTGGAAGACCACAATCTGTGCAGACTGGTGATAACATATTCTCCTCGCTGACCATCAACACTGGTGCACCTCAGGGGTGTGTGCTTAGCCCACTGCTCTACTCTCTATATACACATGACTGTGTGGGTAGGCATAGCTCAAATACCATCTATAAATCTGCTGACGATACAACTATTGTTGGTAGAATCTCAGGTGGTGACGAGAGGGCATACAGGAGTGAGATATGCCAACTAGTGGAGTGCAGTAACAACTTGGCACTCAACGTCAGTAAGACGAAAGAGCTGATTATGGACTTCAGGAAGGGTAAGATGAAGGAACACATACCAATCCTCATAGAGGGATCAGAAGTGGACAGAGTGAGCAGTTTCAAGTTCCTGGGTGTCAAGATCTCTGAGGATCGGGCCAGCTGGTGGCGCAATGACATCAGCGCCAGGCTCTGGAGCGGAGGTTCCTGGGTTCGAACCCAGTCGGGCCCGCTCCCGAGTACGCTTTCCATCCGTGCCGGGTTGAGTGTTGAGATCGCAACTCGACCTTGGAAAATAAAGGGGAAAATGCTGCAAAGTGTCTGTGTGGGGAGTGGCGTGCCACACAGTCTCTCTCACTCCACGTCTTGTAAAGGCATGAAAAAGACATCATCCCGCCAACATCGCACACGCAGGGACGCAGATGCACACGCCAAAAAAAAGATCTCTGAGGATCTAACCTGGTATCAACATATCAATGTAGTTATAAAGAAGGCAGGACAGCAGCTATACTTCATTAGGAGTTTGAAGGAATTTGGCATTTCAACAAATACACTCAAAAATTTCGATAGATGTACTGTGGAGAGCATTCTGACAGGTTGCATCACTGTCTGGTATGGGGGGGTGGCTACTGCACAGGAACGAAAGAAGCTGCAGAGGGTTGTAAATCTAGTCAGCTCCATCTTGGGTACTAGCCTACAAAGTACCCAGGACATCTTTAGGGAGCGGTGTCTCAGAAAGGCAGCGCCATTATTAAGGACCTCCAACACCCAGGGCATGCCCTTTTTTCACTGTTACCATCAGGTAGGAGATACAAAAGCCTGAAGTCATACACTCAGTGATTCAGGAACAGCTTCTTCCCTTCTTCCATCCAATATGTAAATGGACATTGAATCCTTGGACACTACCTCACTTTTTTTTAATATACAGTATTTCCGTTTTTCTGCATTTTTTTAATCCATTCAATATATGTATACTGTAATTGATTAAAATTAGAGGGAGCATTGAGCCTGGAGTAGGCCCAAAGCCTCACTTTATCAGTTCATCATATTAGTGGGCATGGAGCACAACAGCCGGGACAGTTTTCATAGTCATAGTGCTATGAGAGGAGTGACTATCGCAGAGAACGAGCAAAATCGGCTCTCACTCCGGACCCCAACACACTGTCTTTTCATTCTATCAGGGCCAACTTTTAAATT
This sequence comes from Mobula hypostoma, assembly GCF_963921235.1. Lineage (NCBI taxonomy): Eukaryota > Metazoa > Chordata > Chondrichthyes > Myliobatiformes > Myliobatidae > Mobula > Mobula hypostoma. The sequence goes on from NC_086098.1 coordinate 183,144,711, forward strand.
GACCAAATTTCAGAACAGTGAAAGGCTCCGGCGCCATTGATAGAGGAGAGAACATCGCGGAGAGTGTGAAATCGGCTCTCGCCTCTGATCTGAGCCGGAGTTTAAATTGTCTAAACACCGTATTGTACCTTGCACTAGGACCCGGACACCGCTGTAGCAAAAGGCTCCGGGCCTATACCATGCCACCCAGTGACTCGCTCCGGGTCCAGATTTCACTGCCCATCCCCTAATTGCTCTCAAGCTATTAAAGTAAGCTCGGTGCCCAGAGCAATCCAACTATGCACCGGGCCAGATGTAGCAGGTCTGACTCTCCTCTGTCTGGGCCCTGACCTCTCCTTTCGGAGCCTAGAGCGATCCAACTTCACACCCGGGCCAGTTGTACGGCCATCTGCAACACACCATTTCTGCTCATTCCCCAAGCTCGCCCCTTCACTGTTTTCTGGTGACAATTTAACACAATTTACCTCAGAAAAGGGATTTTTAGCAATGTTTTTCATCAGATTCCTTGACTTCTTGACTACTAGAAAGCCATCTTAACCGTTCTTAACTGGAAACCCAATATTCAAGTTCCTGTTTCTCCTCCATAATGATAGAAATTAGAAGAGGGCACCTTGTAGATGATGAAGGTCCTTCATGGTTGAGGCCTGCTTGTGGCACCGCCTTTTGAACATGTCCTCGATGGTGGGGATACTGCCAACTGTGATGTATCTGGATGAGTTTACATCGCCCTGCAGCCTGTTAGAATTCTGTGCATTGAAGCTTCCATACCAGACACTGTTGCAACCAGCCAGAATGCTCTCCATGGTACATCTGTAAAAGTGTGCTAAGTTGGATGTGCCTCCATTTTCTGGGCTTAGCAGAAAGTGTAGACAGAGTTCATGGGGGGGGGGGCGGGGTGGCAGCTTCTGTGACGTCCTGAGCTGAGTCTACAATCCTACGCAGTTCCTTGTGGTCACTGGCAGAGCAGTTGCTGCAGCAAGCCACCAAGCAGCCAGATGCTTTCTGTGGTGTATCCATAAACATTGGTGAGGGTCAAGGTCAAAAGACCAATGTGTGCATTGTACAGTCCACATAATTCAATGTCATTCAAGGAGCAGATAGCACAAAACATAATGAAATTGTGAAACTTTTGCATGATTTTCTAACAAAATTGCATAGCTGCAGGCCTGAAATCAGAGATGACAAGATAGAATTTTAATTAAGATAAGATGCATTAATCCAAATAACTCAAGGGTGAAGGAGAAGTAATAATTAGATGAGGCAAAGAATTTCATGTGCCATGTCTGGGGTTAAGCTGCACACATGACAGGAGCACAAAAGGCATCCGACCAGATTTCACAACTCGCTTATTAGTTGAAAGCAATACTTGCCACTGCATTGACAAACAAAAGGCCTGATCACGTAATCTTGAATCTCTTCAAAATTTTGGAACTCTCAAACCCACAATCTTAACTTTCAATGGGCTTCATCACTGTCCAAATTTCTCAGAGTCATAAAGTCCAAAAACATAGAAACAGGCCCCTTGGCCCATTAACTCTATGTTGGCCACCAAGCGTATATCTACACCCAAACCAAAATATTCTTGGCCAGCTCCACCTTCTGATTCTATCACTTCCCTGCATACAGGGATCACTTACAGTGGATTATCAACCTGCATATCATCCGGACGTGCGGGGAAAGCAGAACACCTGGTGGAAACCCATGCTGTCACAGGAAGAATCTGCTTAAACCACTCAGACGACATGAGAGGTCAGGATCAAACTAAGGTCAATGGAGATACGAGGCAGCAGCTCTCCCAGCAACACCAATGGCACTGGACAATTTCTACACTATTGAGTCATTTCAGGCCAGATGGATTGAAAAGGCAGCGTGCTGGAACTGGAGGCAAGGATTGGGCCAGTTCTGCTCACTGCTCCACAACATTTACCATGCTCTTCGTTGCACTGAGGCTGGGGCCTGCTCTGAGGCCCGCTCTCAGCTTTGTGACTGCGAGCTCCACTGTGTGATGAACTCAGGCTGAGGCTGTGGGCCTGCTCCGGGCTTCATGTCTACGGACCCACTTTCACTCTGAACGCTGTCGCTTGCTTGTATTATTTGCACAATATGTGTCTCTTTTTTCCCTCTCTCTGCGTGTTGGGTGTTTATAGATCTTTTTTAAATGGGCCTTTCAGGTTTCTTGTTCTGTGGCTGCCTGTACAGAGACTATTCTTAAGGTTCTACAATTTATACATAAATGCACTTTGAACAACTGAATTTTGATAGAATTTCAAAGCAGATTGAGAAGGATTCCAGACTTCACAGAGGCAAAGTTTCTGCCAATTATTTGGAACATTATTAAATTCTGAAGCATACAACTTGTGATTTTCAATCAGGAATAGCTACTCCTCATTTCTGAGGGAGTGTTTCAGTAGAATTTTAATCTTAAGTAAAAGTCATCACAGGGTATTTTCATTGTGTTACAAGATGCGCAAGCAATTTATTTATATTTGGGGGGGAAAATTCCAAACAATGAATTATATGATGTTTTTTTCCATCAAACACAATGCCACCTACTTCTTTCTTATGCAGGTTACATCCCAGTTATGAAAGGGTTTCCGCTCCCGTGAACAGCTTGCAAGTCGGAAATGCAGCCATAAGCGGAGTTTGTAATTATCAGACGATGCCTGCAGCTTGTGGGAGAAAGCAAATCCAGACCACCAGCCTCCCAAATAGCTGTCCATATGTTAGCAAGTATGGACATAAATCAGGGAGCTGTTCATGCTCCCTTGTCCATAAATTAGGCGTTTGTAAGCTGGAGAGAGCTTGTATGTAATACATGCACATTCCCCAAATATCATTTATTCAATGTTACTTGAGTATCACGAACTTGCTCTCCATAACAAAACCATGACAATACCGATTAATCGCTTGTTCCAAACTTAACCCCAACTCAGATAACATTTTAAACCCCCTAAAACCTCAGATTTCTCTGAAAAGACCATAAGACATAGGGGCAGAATTAGGCCATTCGACCCATCGAGTCTGCTCCTCTATTCAATCATGGCTGATTTATATTCCCCTCAGCCCCATCCTTTTGCCTTCTCCCTGTAACCTTTGACACCCTTACTAAGCAAGAATCTATCAACCTCCATTTTAAATACACACATTGACTTGGCCTCTACAACAGTCTGTAGCAATGTATTCCACAGATTTACCACCCTCTGACTAAAGAAATTCCTCTTCATCTCTGTTCTAAAGAGAAGCCCTTCTACTCTGAGCCTTTGCCCTCTAGCCTACACTCCCACTATTGGAAATATCCTCTCCACATCCACTCTATCTAGTCCTTTCAATATTTAAGCAACACACATAAAAGTTGCTCGTGAACGCAGCAGGCCAGGCAGCATCTATAGGAAGGGGTACAGTCGACGTTTCGGGCCGAGACCCTTCGTCAGGACTTCCTCATGTTTGCATCTTTCAATATTTGATAGGTTTCAATGAGATCCCCTCCCCTTTATTCATCTAATCTCCAGTACAGGCACACAGCCATTAAACACTCCTCAGACATTAACCTTTTCATTCCTGGGATTCTCATAAAACCTCCGCTAGACCCTCTCCAAGGTCCACTGAATTCATAAATAGACAGACTTTCATGTTTTTGGCCTCGCATATTTTCATGCCAATTCCAAACAGCAAGATCATTTCCTGCAGATTGAAATCTGAACTATCAAAAGGCAAGTGCACAATGTTAAAATCAAGGAACTCACTGTATGGAGATGTAGGCGATAACCTGGTGCTCCATATACAGAAACAAACAAGTGATATGGTCAGTTACATTCCCGACAGAAAAGATGATGAGAAACAAAAACAAGAATAAATCCTTTGAGCCTGCTCCAACTTCCAATAAGACCGTGGTTGATCCCCTACCTCAAGTCCACTGTTTCACTCAATCCCCACATTCTCTGATTCACTACGCTCCCAAAAATGTATTGGGTTGGGGAGGTGTGGAAAACAAAGAATTGGGCTATATTCCTGGCTAAACTCTGAGCTGCACCTACTTAATCTGTATTAGTAAGGGTGTTGAAAGCTACAGAGAGAATGGGGTTGACTGAAATAATAAACCAGCCATGATCAAATGGCAGAGCAGACTCGATGGGCCGAAAGGCCCAATTTTGCTCCTATGTCCTATGGTCTTACTGTTGAGGGCAGTAGTCCTAAAGGGTTAAATGTCCCATGCCATTTCATGATGCTAGTTCATCATTTTCCCCAATCTCACTGGCTCCTCTGAAAATTGTTCTTCCTCCCCCCACTGTCACATTCTTCCCAATGAGTCATAGGGATTTGTTTAATATTGTACCTTCTTCCAGATAACTGGAACACTGCAAAGCTGGCTACACCTTGGGCATTACCACCTCCTTATATTTGATGGTAATGGACTAGGTGGAGCCAACTTTGCAAGGAACGATGAACTGATGACCTAATCCCAAAGTGGTGGTTGGGAAGGGCACTGACCACCACCCCCTTGAAGCAATCCATGCAGTAAACCATATCATTGGAAAATTATGGGCACATGATCTTATTCTATGGCCTTATCTCTTCCAGGACCCCGTGCTCACCCCTGAAGACCACAGTCAAGAGCTAAAGAGCTGTCAGCTACTGGAATGCAAAGCAAAAAGCATGGCAAGTGTATATATTTTATCTGAAGAATATGTTCATTGAATTGAACAAATCAGTACTGCCCACTCACCCCAGAGGAGAAATGCAACCGAGCCAACGAGAGCGTTGGCAGCAGTTGTGGACCACTGTCACTCTGCCAGCTTTGCTGTTCCCAGTCAAACTCAATTTTATTGTCATATACACAAGTAGATGCACATGTGGAATGGACAAGAATAATTCCACAACCTAGGAACTCACTTTCAAGGATTCTACAACTTATGGTCTCAGTATTGTTTATCACTTATTTAATATTTTTATTTCGGGTGGCGGGGTGGAGATATTTCTCTACCAAAGGAGGTGTAAGGCACTCCTTTCCTCTGCTGGCCCCTGCAGGTCACCCTTGGGCGAGGTATAGCACCTGCTTAGCCACCCGCCCACCCGATCAGGGTCACGTGAAGCCATGGAAGCAGGTGGTGGATGGTCGTATGAGCAGCCGGTGCACCAGCGACCACCGACACCAGGCAGACAATCTCTGGACAGCATTGATAATGGCAGGGGTCACCCATCTTGTAAAGACACTGCCCAGAAGGCAGCAATAGCAAACCACTTCTGTCGAAAGCTTCTGCCAAGAAAACTCATGGTCATGAGAAGACCATGATTGCCCACGTCATATGACAGAACACATGATGATTATTTTTATTTATTTTTTCTTTTTGTATTTGCACAGTTCAAAGGTTCATTTATTATCAAAGCATATACAACATTGTGTGCAGTTTTTTCACCGATTCTATTGTGTTTCTTTGTATCTACTGTGAATGCCTGCATGAAAATGAATCTCTGGGTTCTCCTGATGAAAGGTTTCAGCCCAGAGCATCAGCTGTTTACTCTTTTCCATAGATGCTGCTTGGCCTGCTGAGTTCTGCCAGTATTTCGCGTGTGTTGCTCAGAGTGGTATATGGTGACATTTACATACTAGTCTACCAGTCTGTTGTCACCAGTACAATCTTCTACAAGGTGATGTGCTGGGGCAATAGGCATCAACATGGATGATGCCAACAGGCTCAATAGATTAATTAGAAAGGCTGGCTCTGTTAGAGGAGTCAAACTGGACACACTACAGGCTGGGGTAGTACAAAGGACCCTCCGGAAAATCCTGGCAATTCTGGACAACGTTTCCCACCCTCTGCGTGTCAGAACAGAGGAGCACTTTTAGTAATAGACTAAGACAACTGTGCTGCTCCAAAGAGCGATATTTGAGGTC